>NW_027411593.1:18643328-19843328 GCF_049639745.1 Rhodnius prolixus | reverse complement strand
AACTGTTTTAACCTAAGGTGCAGAATTTGGAATTTTGTCCAAATGTAGCTCTTTTGAGAAGATAGAGAAGGATCCAGTACACCACCTAAGGGATGCCATTATCTGAGGAAGAATCAGACACTTAGGAAATTACCAGAAACTCTCTGAGATCCTAGGATTCCTTGGTTATCTTTGAAGGGGATGCTGTAGACACTTGTCTGGGCCTGTAAGGAAGACGCAATAGGGAGCTGAAAGGTTGCAGTTACATCTATAAATGGAAGATCTTAATCCGTCACTCTACATATTGTTAAAGAGTTCCTTCGCCTTAGTTCATGATGTTAAAATGTGGAAATCATGAAAATGTTAACCCTTAAAGAAGTGTATATCATATATAAATTTAAATTTATCGCCATATTTGTTTGAATATTAACATAAAACAGTTCAAAAAAGTAGATAATAAAGAGAATAAAAATAAAAACAGGTTTGACCAATATTTGACGTAAACATAAGTTGGTAGACGTTGTGACAGACGTTCCCTCCTTCCTGTAAATGTCTCGTTTTCTGGGGTTCTCTCAAGGACAATAGCGTATATCATGGCGTATTATTTCCATAAAATAACTTCTTTTTATTCTTGTCATTTTGTATCTTTAATAAAACGAAATATTTGTTCGTAAATTTGCTTATTAAAAAGAATTCTGTTTTCTTTTTTTTTTTTACTAAACAATTTGTATAACTTTTATTAAAGGATTTTATGGACACTTTTTAACTTATTTATGTTTCCTTTTATTCGCTTCAATTGCAAAATATTTTTTATTGCATTCCCTAATTGACTATTACAATAATTCCTCAAGATGCTTAGAAGTTACCGCTGAAGTTTGAAGCCTTTCCATTAAAGTATAGCCTTTAATATAATGATCAACAATTTTAATAATCAAAAACCGTAAACTTTTTCTTCTCAGTTTCTTTGATCTTGCGTTTCGCTCTATCGATATTCTTGCCTAATCAAGAAACATTATGCCAGTCTCAATACGTTCAGGTACTTAAAATTTAGGGTTATATATTTTAGAAAACAGTTTTGAAAACTACACGATAGAACAGCAAGAAAATTTGTTCAGCAACTATTTAGCATGATTAATTGCAGAGTTGTTCCAACCATGGTGGTTATAATATATATTAACATTTATAAACCTGCGGTCACTTAGTCCCCAAGAAACTGAGCACTTACGCCTAACAGCTTTTATGGATAATTACCAGGCAGGAGGAGTAATTCTAAGATAACCAAGACGTTCAAGAAGTTGGCGGCCAATTCCGTACCTCGTGGACGAATCTAATAAAATAGATTGAATAAAATTATTTATTTTAAAAATATACAAATTTCTAAAATTCTCTCAAAATCTAATCTATTGCGTAATGCACACCTCCTCGTTTACAATGGGCCTGTTGCTACCAGAACGAACATGAGTCAAAATTATATACAAAATAAATTGTTCAGTGATGAAATTTTTTTGAAAGATGAAAGTTCTATTCGTTTACTACTTCTAATATTTTTCTTTTACTCACGCCTTAAAAAAATATATTCTGGTGAAAACAATTTCGAAAATATGATTTCGAATTTGAAAAGTTTATTTACAATTTAAAAACAGTTATACAACTATATATTCAAAGGAGGTTTCAGGCTGCATGCCTATGTACTCTCCACAACAATGATTTTTACTTTCATAAATAGTCCAGACTTAATGTAAGGCAAAAAAAACATTAAAAAAAACCTTACAAGATTGAGTTACAGTTATAGCAGGATATATTTTAGCATTTTGTGCTTGTATTTTTTATAACTAAGCGAATTTAAGTTGTAATCTACAATACTTCTTACATACGGGTAGGGACTGTTTGCCCAGGAAGATACATATTGTTCCGTGGCCCTATAGATAAATGTAGACACGCTAGCAACATCAAGTGCTACATGCATGTAATCTATGGGTGTCCACCAGGGATATGACCCAACTAGTCTTAAGCATTTGCTTTGAACTCTTTGTAACTTCCCGTAGTTGGTGCAACAAGTATTGGACCACACAGGAGCTGCATATACGAGGGTCGTTTGAAAAGTCCGTGCAAAAATAAAAACTACTTAATTTTTTGGGGTAAACCTTTTTTATTTTTCAACATAGTCTCCTTTTAGGCTTATACACTTCGTCCAACGCTGCTCTAGTTTGTTGATCCCTTCCGAATAATAGGATTTGTCCAAGTCTGAAAAATAGCCTTTCGTTTCTGCAATCACCTCCTCGTTTGAATAAAATCTTTTTCCCGCCAGCCATTTCTTCATATTGGGGAACAAATAGTAGTCCGAGGGAGCCAAGTCTGGAGAATAGGGGGGATGTGAAACGAGTTGGAACCCTATTTCCATTAATTTTGCGACCACAACTGCTGAGGTGTGAACTGGTGCGTTGTCGTGATGGAAAAGGACTTTTTTATGGGCCAATCGTGGGCGTTTTTCTTGCAGCTCGGATTTCAAACGGTCCAATAACGATGAATAATATGCACCTGTAATAGTTTTACCCTTTTCCAGATAGTCGATGAGGATTATTCCTTGCGAATCCCAAAAGACAGTCGCCATAATCTTTCCGGCCGAAGGAACGGTCTTCGCCTTTTTTGGCGCAGATTCCCCCCTTGGTAACCCATTGTTTAGATTGTTCTTTGGTCTCAGGAGTGTAGTGATGTATCCATGTTTCATCCACAGTGACGAAACGACGCTTAAAGTCCTGCGGATTCTTCTGGAACAGCTGCAAACCGTCCTTGCAACACTTCACACGATTTCGTTTTTGGTCAAGCGTGAGCAATCGCGGCACCCATCTTGCGGATAGCTTTGTCATGTCCAAATGTTGATGCAAAATATTATGTACCCGTTCATACGAGATGCCCACAGCACTAGCACTCTCACGCACCTTCACTCTTCTGTCATCCATCACCATGTCATGTATTTTATCAATGATTTCTGGAGTAGTAACCTCAACAGGGCGTCCAGAACGTTCAGCGTCACTTGTGCCCATATGGCCACTCCGAAAATTTTGAAACCACTTATAAACTGTTCTAATCGAAGGTGCAGAGTCACCATAATGTTTATCAAGCTTCTCTTTAGTCTCCTCAGGCGTTTTGCCTTTCATAAAGTAGTGTTTAATCAACTCAGGAAATTCTTTTTCGTCCATTTTTTGAAAATCACTCGACTTCCTCGATTCAAACGAATGCCAAACACAAAGAAATAGACCGATCTGGCTGAAACTTGGTGTGTGTTCTTCCAAGAGATGCTACTAACTAAACATAACCTCGATACGCACCAGTGGTGCTATCTCTCTGACTTTGCACGGACTTTTCAAACGACCCTCGTAAGAGTACGGAGATAATAAATTCGTTTTTTTATTAAGAAAATCTAAATTAGAGTTGCGGTTCAAGAGAGGAAAGAGACTACAAAAATATGATAAGTTATAGTAAGACGAGAACAAAACAAACCTTTCAAAAACATTGTCTGGAATCCTTAATATCTTTAGTAGCCATCCTTTGTCTTACTATGTTTTACATCTCCACTACATAAAAGTTCTGAGTTTCATTTAATCTACTTTGAGGAGACAAGAGACAAGAAAAGGAACAGTTTGAAGACCAAAAAGTATCTTCGCATTAGTAGCCAAAATTTAATTGTATCCTAGATGTATTTAATCCTAAAAAATTGACTGTAAAATTTTAAAAAAATTGATCTATTCAAAAAATATATTTTTAAAAAACCTAATAAACGAAAGAATTTTTGTTTTTAATTCTAACTTAATGCGTTCTTGTAATATGTGATAATGTGACACTATCTTTTACTACCTAATAAAACTATGCTTTTTATATTTTAATATTCAAATTACGAAATATGTGTCACTTAATAAAGATGTATTATAACTAATTGAACTAGCTTGTTAACTTGCTGATTAATAAAGAAAGGAATTACTGTGTCTAAGCATGATACACGATAAATCTACAGTTAGATAGAATTCTGGGTAAATTTATTAACGTAGAGGAAGCTGTGAGCAGTAGAGGGGACTTTTCTTAAAATAAAGAAGTGCCAAGTTAAAACGAAAAATTGCAGTAACTTTTAATAGATCATTTTTAACTTGGTGTTATCATGGTATCCGATAATATTTAAAAAAATCAGTATTTGATTGACTTTTATTTTTTTTTTGTTATAAATTTTCCTCAATTTATACATTTAGAAAACTATTCCTAAGATTTTTTAAAACTTCATAAGCTCATTGCATGCATGTTGATCTATAACTGTTCACAAAAAAGCTTTTCTTAAAAAAAATTATCTTAATATTTTTTAAGTAAAAGGTGGAATTAATCTTCCTTCAAAAGTGAAATTACATTTATGATACCAATCTACGAGGGTCGTTTGAAAAGTCCGTGCAAAGTCAGAGAGATAGCACTACTGGCGCGTATCGAGGTTATGTTTAGTTAGTAGCATCTCTTGGAAGAACACACACCAAGTTTCAGCCAGATCGGTCTATTTCTTTGTGTTTGGCATTCGTTTGAATCGAGGAAGTCGAGTGATTTTCAAAAAATGGACGAAAAAGAATTTCGTGTGTTGATTAAACACTACTTTATGAAAGGCAAAACGCCTCAGGAGACTAAAGAGAAGCTTGATAAACATTATGGTGACTCTGCACCTTCGATTAGAACAGTTTATAAGTGGTTTCAAAATTTTCGGAGTGGCCATATGTGCACAAGTGACACTGAACGTTCTGGACGCCCTGTTGAGGTTACTACTCCAGAAATCATTGATAAAATCCATGATATGGTGATGGATGACAGAAGAGTGAAGGTGCGTGAGATTGCTAGTGCTGTGGGCATATCGAATGAACGGGTACTTAATATTTTGCATCAACATTTGGACATGACAAAGCTATCCGTAAGATGGGTGCCGCGATTGCTCACGCTTGACCAAAAACGAAATCGTGTGAAGTGTTGCAAGGACGGTTTGCAGCTGTTCCAGAAGAATCCGCAGGACTTTAAACGTCGTTTCGTCACTGTGGATGAAACATGGATACATCACTACACTCCTGAGACCAAAGAACAATCTAAACAATGGGTTACCAAGGGGGAATCTGCGCCAAAAAAGGCGAAGACCGTTCCTTCGGCCGGAAAGATTATGGCGACTGTCTTTTGGGATTCGCAAGGAATAATCCTCATCGACTATCTGGAAAAGGGTAAAAATATTACAGGTGCATATTATTCATCGTTATTGGACCGTTTGAAAACCGAGCTGCAAGAAAAACGCCCACGATTGGCCCACAAAAAAGTCCTTTTCCATCACGACAACGCACCAGCTCACACCTCAGCAGTTGTGGTCGCAAAATTAATGGAAATAGGGTTCCAACTCGTTTCACATCCCCCCTATTCTCCAGACTTGGCTCCCTCGGACTACTATTTGTTCTCCAATATGAAGAAATGGCTGGCGGGTAAAAGATTTTATTCAAACGAGGAGGTGATTGCAGAAACGAATGGCTATTTTTCTGACTTGGACAAATCCTATTATTCGGAAGGGATCAACAAACTGGAGCAGCGTTGGACGAAGTGTATAAGCCTAAAAGGAGACTATGTTGAAAAATAAAAAATGTTTACCCCAAAAAATTAAGTAGTTTTTATTTTTGCACGGACTTTTCTAACGACCCTCGTATTCATTATGTGAGCAAAATTCGGATACCATCTTAAAATCAAAAAGTGCCTTGAGTAACTAAAACGATCTAGCCAGTTTCCAGTGCAATGTAAAAGAATTTAAACCTTGAGATTACAAGCTAAAAATAATTGTATGCAATTAACAATATCTACAAGAACTTCAATATAAAATAACATTTTAAATGATAAAAATCCAAGAAAAGAAATTGAAACATCTTTTATTACTCGCAGACTGGAATAATTTTGTCTTCCAGTTTGTTTTCTTTTATCAAAGACTTTTTATCTTGACAACAAAAAAAGATATTATGACATTTTAAAGACGACTAACAAGAAATAAGTGATAAAAAAAAGACCTATGCGGTTTTTAATCTTAGGCATTTTATTCTTGTACAGACTTGGTTTATTACCTGCTTTCATTCATATGAGACATGTTCTTCTAAGTTTAAATGTCAATTTTATTTGACTCGTTTTCTTTTATTCTACCAACATAAAAATTTAAAAAATGATTGTCAGTCTTAGTATTAGAATTTATTGAGAGTGCATCTTTTCAATTGTGACAGTGATTGTTGAGATTTGAATTTATTTGTTTCTTTTGATTTTCGATTGTGAATCAGATAACTTAAACTTAGCAGATACTTAAAGTAACGGCATAATAAATACTTTGTATCAATTCTCTTGTTCTTGCCTTGCTTATCTTTGCGTTGAATATTAAACTTTCTCTTTACAAAAATCTTGACGTGACAAATTCTTGCATTTAATTGAAAAGTTAAGGCTAAACTGAAATTTCATTGAAATTACTACGAGGATCCCTAGTACCTTCAACAGAATATACAGTCCCTGAAGACATTACTTTTTCTGGAACCCACAACATTCACACATTTAACTTTTAAGGATCTATTGAAGACAACTTTTTGCCTTGAAATAATTGGCATCTAGCAAACTAGTATTCAACGAAATATTTAACCTTTTGTCTTTTTCATTATACAACTTTTGTTTTCCAAAATTTGGAACTGAAATTTTTTAATTTACTCGTTTTTTTACTCAAAAAATTTCGTAAACTACGCTTTAAATGAAACAATGAGACGGTCCACCGAAGTGCTCATCTTTCTTTATCAGCTTTTAATTTCTTTCTTTGGTCAAGAATGTCTGACACAACAAAAATGCTATCTTTTAAAAAATATAATCCTTAAGTAAGTAAGCATCTTTTTTAAGTGTCTGCAGTGATAAATTGTTTCTAAATATAAAAAATATTATCTAACAGAAAAAACTCTTATTTCCTGTATTCTGATAAGTACAATTCATTATATCCCAAATCTTTAACGTTATGTACTCAAATTTCAGAATGCCAAATAAAATTTTCTGAAAATAAAATGGATGCACTACTATGTTTTATGTATATTATTTCTTTTTTAATACCAATTTTTCAAGAAAGTATGAGTTAACTCTAGGCTTCTGATACGCCTTTTAATTTGCGGTAAATTGGACTTGCCTACTGGAACTACGCAGAGTTACCGATTTCAAATCCAGCTGTTGGCGCTTCAGGAGTTTCTTATTCTAACTGTTGGGCAGTGTTTTATAATAATAATAATATTTATTTACAAAACTTTAAATATGTACACAAATTTGAAATGAAATTGAGGTTTCAAGCTTAGCGCCTATATACACCTATCAAATTATTTAGTTCAGTTTAAAGGAACATATTTACATATTAAGGAAAAAATTAAAAAAAACCTCAGCTTGATATACAGGTAGTTGTTACAAAAGATGCTTTAAGCGTTTATATTTATATTTTTTATAACTGAGAGAGTTTATATTGTAATTAACAATGGCTACTATGTGTGGGTACGGACTATTGTAACAAGTGGAGACGAATTTTTCTAAAAGACAGTAAACAGTAGTGGAGATGCTAGGAACGTCAATTACTGCGTGCATGTAGTCTATGGGCGTCCATCTGGGAAATGAACCAATCAATCTCAGGCATTTGTTTTGCACTCTCTGCATTTTATTATGATTGGTTATGCAAGTTTGAGACCAGACAGGGGCTGCATAGAGGAGTATAGGTCGAATGTAGAGATAGTATATTAATTTTTTATTTTGGAAGTCCAAGGATGAGTGTCTATTAAGCAAGGAGAACAGACTGCACATAACGCCTAGCGCCTTATTACATACATTATTTACATGCTTTGTGTACGTTAGTTTTGAGTCTAAAGTTAATCCTAAGTATTTAACTTCTTTTCGCCATGGTAGAGAGACTCCATTTACTGTAACAGTATGGTTGATTGTGGGTCTTCTTCGAGAGAATAGAATTAGCTCCGTTTTAGTGTGGTTAGGTTTGATTCTCCACTTTTTAAAGTACTTGAAACTTTTAGCAAGAGCTATTGACAAATGATTGGCTATAGTGTCAATTCTGAAGGAGGATATGAAAAAGGAAGTGTCATCGGCAAACAACGCACTACTGGCTTTAAGTTTAATTTTGGTTAAATCATTAATAAAAATGTTAAAGAGAGTTGGTCCAA
The DNA here is from genome assembly GCF_049639745.1 of Rhodnius prolixus. Lineage (NCBI taxonomy): Eukaryota > Metazoa > Arthropoda > Insecta > Hemiptera > Reduviidae > Rhodnius > Rhodnius prolixus. The sequence continues at coordinate 19,835,130 of NW_027411593.1, read as the reverse complement.
GGACCGAACCTTGCTGCCCACCGGCTAAAATTGGCCTGAGGCTAGAAGTAGCATTATCAACTGCTACGCAAAATTTCCTGCTAGTCAAATAGCTTTTGACAAAGTAAATTAAGTATTTAGGGAAGTCATTCTGGATCATCTTATAGATTAGGCCATCATGCCAAACACAATCGAAAGCCTTCTCAACATCGATCAATGCCATTCCTGTGTGCTTGTTCACATTAAATCCGTCCGCAATGATGTCCGTGACTCTTGCTAGCTGCGCAGTAGTGGAGTGAAAAGATCTAAATCCGTATTGCACTTGAGATAGTAAATTATTACTTTCAATAAATGCATTTAGTCTCTTTAGTACAACACGTTCAACGACTTTACTAAGGCAGGGTAATAAAGAGATTGGTCGATAACTACTGGGTAGAGAGTGATCTTTTCCAGGCTTGGGGAAGACAATCACTTTTGCAGTTTTCCAAATTTCTGGAAAATATCCAAACATTAAAATATAGTTAATTAGCTTAGTCAAGTGAATTAAACACTTGCGAGATATATTTTTAATTATTCGTGACTGAATACCATCTACACCAGGAGCCTTGTTATCTTTTAATTTGGAAATAATATTTCTGATTTCTTTCGGAGAAGTTAATTTGCAGGTGTCGTGTTTTACAGTTGGAATAAAAAACTCTTTGTTCGTAGATATTACACTACGGGTGAACGAAGGAACGCCTAGATCTGCGTTCCTGATGTGAACATTCTGAAAGAAGTCGGCCAACGTCGAAGCTTTATGGTGAGAACTAAAGGCATAGCTGTTTAGAGAGGTGGTCTGAGGATTATTATTTAAAGAGAGTGGCGGTATGTTAGGCGTTCCTTTGCGGACTCCTTTAACAATTCTGTAAAGTTTATTATCATGGGTAGATAGCTGCGAAAGAAAGTTGTTCCAGCTAGCGTTTCTGTGCAGTTGCAAAAGTCTTGATATCAAGGATATAAGTTTATTTAGCGTTCTCTTAATCCAGGAGTGACGGTACTTAGAAAACGCCTTTTTGACAATGTTTTTAATTTTTATACATAGCAAGATTAGAGGAGGTAATTCTTCAGATTTACTCCTTGATTTTTTAAGCGGAATTGAATCCAATGCAGCCGTTAATAGTATGGTTTGGAGGTTGGTCGCTAATGTGTCAATATCGTGATAGTTAGTTATGATTGGATTAATATCTAATTTTTCGTCCACCAAGGACCTAAAATTTTTCCAATCAGCAGCTTTAAAGTTGAAAGCTTTCTCCGATTGAAGTTCATTTACTTTGTTCGTTAAATTAAAAATGACAGGGTTATGGTCAGAAGAGAGAGCACTGTGAGAGGTTGTTGTAATACTAAAATTACAGTTTTTTATTAGGGCGAAATCAAGCACACTAGGACGCGCATTTGATCGATCAGGAAAGTAGGTAGGCTTGTCAGGTGCTAAAATTCCAATACCGGATTTAAAAGAGAATTCAAGCAGACATTTACCACTTCGGTTATTAGTGAAGCAATTCCAAGCAGCATGTTTACAATTTAAATCACCCACCAATATTACATGCTTGTGCAAATCAAAAAGCATACGCAAATCTCTACAGTCAAGTCTGAGAGATGGTGACAGATATGCCGACAGTATTAGGAGCTCTATATTTTCAAACTCTACCATGACACCAACAGCTATTAATGATTTCAATGGAGGAAGTAGTATAGGAAAATGTTTAATATTTTTTTTAATTAATAAAGCCACTCCTCTACCTGTGTTTTCTGTAACGATAGAACACCTAACTAAATAACTTAAATAACGAGACTATTGCTGTAAAACATTTTATTTTAAATTTAAACATATTTAGTTAGTATCACCTTCAATATACACCCCTCCCCAAACCCTAAAACGCTCCTTGCGAATTTACCATTGTTCGAAACAGTGCTGGAAGCCTTTTTCTGTGAGCACCTGCATGACGCCTGCCGCTTTTTCTTTCACAGCTTCAACGGACTGAAATCGTGTTCCTTTTAATGCAGATTTGACTTTAGGGAACAGATAAAAGTCACATGGGGCCAGGTCAGGCGAATAAGGCGGATGGCCTAGAACTGGGATGTTGTACTTGGCTAGAAACGTACTTGACAGACAATGTAGTGTGAGCCGGCGCGTTGTCTTGATGGAGAACCCGTGACTTGTTCTCCCACAAATCGGGTCGTTTTTTCCTTACTCTTACACGGAGTTAAGCAAGTACCTCACGGTAGTAATGTTGATTAATTATGACCGTTTTTTTCATCAGTTTTGGATGTGGAAGGGCGACCCGAGCGGTCATCATCTCCGACGTCTTCTCGGCCATCTTGGAAACGCTTGAACCACTCAAAAACTCGCGCACGTGATTAACATTCATCGCCATGACCTTTTTTTAAATAAAAGATAAGTTTCAGTAGCGGTTTTACTAAGTATCATGTGAAATTTCACAATTAGTTGCTCTACTACATGTGTAGTATCAATTTTTTCAGCAAAACGAAACTAACACCTCTTACAAAAACGACGGTTTACAAAAATCGAAAGAGAAGGCTTTACGCTGCCCAGCTGTCGATCGTTAGGATTTGGTACATGCATAGTTCTTCTGTAGCAGCATCAGTCTCGTTATTTAATAGCCACACCTCGCATGACCATAGACAAAAAATAATGGAATAAAAATATTAATGTAATAATTAATTTATTGAAAGGTCTTTCGTCGCTTTGGATATTTTTGGAAAACCCGCTGAGTGTTTCTTTTTTTTTTTATAGATTTCAATAATTGTTATAAATCCTTAATTGCTAACTGTTAATCTCCAACTCGTTTCCCTAAATTCTGCTGAAAGAAATTAATTACACTAATTAAGGTAAATATTTTCTTATCATATTAAAAGTTAGGTGATTTCACAAGTTTTAGATTTAAAAAATTAAAAAAATATACTTGGTAAATGCTAGAAATAATTTGCTGACTAATTAAGCCAGTTACTAGGAAGATAAATAATTTTGACGTAAAATACGTCTTGGTTATCTGTAACTCTATTAATAAAAAAACCTAATGGTTGTGTAAAAGAAAGCCAGCTCCGTTACCCATCAAATGATCTGAAAATAAAAATAATGAATGAAATATTTTGATTTGAAAGTATTTATATATTAATGATTGTATTACTATACTTATAAATATATATTGTTATGACAACCTATTACAAGTAGAAGGTGGGTAGGAAGAGGGTATCCATATAAATATTTCATTATAAAATGCTATTAATCAATATTATTAAGACATTAATGTGTATTCTATCATTCTTATCAGAATGATTCCACGTTCAACAGCTTTATTCATTCTTTCTTGTCACTAGTTTACTATTCCGTTTTTATTCATTTCTACTTTATCATCCTAATACTTCTTCTGTCTTAAAATGAATAATTAATTTAAAAAGCAAAATATGTTTGTGTCTGTTCCAAGCTTTATTGAGTTTATTAATTGGATTTATATATATTCAAGTTATTGTGAAAGGTGGAACTTACTAGTGAACCTTGACAAATCCAAAATAGTAATTTTTAAACAGTATCCTGGGAAAATAACAAGAAATGAAAAATGGTTTTATCAGAATAATTTAATTGAAATAGTAAAGGAGTATGAATATTTAGGAATCAAATTCACCTCAAATTTAAATTTTACCAATAGCATAAGAGAAAAAATTAGTAAGGCTAAAATTGCGCTAAATAATTTCAATAATATTCTCTTCTCAAATAAGTGTAATTATGATTCAAAAATGAAATTATTTTACGCGACATCGCGTGTAATCATGACATATGGCGCTCAAGTTTGGGGGTGGAGACAATATGAATTACTGGAAAAGTGTCACAGACTGTTTTTAAAGAGAATTTTTTGTCTTCCGTTAAACACTCCAAATTATTTCTTATTGCTTGAAACCAATGTAAATAGTATGTTTGCGTACACCTTTCGACTCCACATGAAATACATTAAAAAAATTGTGAATGAAATGGATAACAGTCGATTACCAAAAATATTGGCAATGTCAGTAATAAGTAAGAAGATTTGTTGGGCCAAAGAATGGTCGAGTCGGTTAATTGAATTTAATTTAATTGACACTGCTAATACTGATGTGAAACAATGGGTTGATTTGTCTGATGATTTACTTACAAGTATAATGAATAAAGAATATAGTGAGTTAATATCCAGAGTTCAAAATAGTTCAAATCATTTATTGTATCCGCATTTGAAATTTGGCTTGAGCAACCAATATTTAAATTTGGACAATTTTCTGTTTACAAAATTGATCATTGGCGTAAGATCGGAGATGTTAAATTTGACTTGCACCCCCTATAAACCTGTTAAGTCACCCTTCTGCCCGGTGTGTGGTATGAACGTGAGGGAGGACCTTTACCATTTTCTGCTCGAATGTCCTGGTCTATGTCTGCTGAGAGAGCGGTATTTGGGTAAAGCAGTATTGGCTGCTGAGGAGGGGCTGAATGTGGTCAATGGTGTCTGCGGATGGGGTCCCCTTGCCTGCTATGTAAAGAGGGCATGTGAATTTAGAAAAACAAAATGTACTTAAAATATATTTAATAGATGGTGTCTATGAAGTCCTGAAGTGTTGCAATGTTTCTTCCTGTCACGATTTGTAATTTAAAAAGCTGAGTTGAGAAAGTATAGTTTAAAGAAATAAATAAATAAATTATATAAAATGGAAATAAATAAATAAAATAAAGTAAAATAAATAAATAAGTAAGGAATGCAAAATATGAGAAAATGGCATAAATAATGAAAATTTATAAATCAATATTTAAACTATCTGTGATAATTATTTGATTATTTTTTGTATGGAACTCGCCTGACGGTCTTATGACCATGGGTTTGTTGCGGCATTGTAATTGGATTATGTATGCTTTTTGATTAATAAATAAACGTATTAAATAAAAAAAAAAAATATTCATGTTACGAAATACTCAGATATACACTGGGCCAAAAAAGTCTGTGAACACTAACCTAAATTTTATTACTTTTATTATTATCTTATTAGAAACTTCTTTTATTTTCAAATGAAATATACTATTCGATAGAGAGAAACCAGAGTTTTTCATTTTATATTCAATCTTTTATTTTTGTTCAGCAGGAATATCACAATTAAATGTTTAACAAAACAACACCCCAAACGAATGCAAAAAAAGTCTGTGAACAGCTGTATAAATATGTAAAAACATTAAGATAACAAACAGAAAAACGATTGAATAAAGTTTCAAAGTTCTCTATTGTATTGTAGAAACCACTACAGTCAGTTTTGTGAATAAATAATCTAATTAGTACATATTTAACCACTAATATGGAAGTTCCCAGACCAATTCGAGAACTTATTGTGACGTTGCGAAATGAAAGAAAAAGTATTCGAGAAATAGGGAAGATAGTTCAAAAAAACCCTTCAACGGTGCATAATATAATTAAAAAGTACGGAAATGTGATTAGTAGGCCACGCAGTGGACGGCCACCAAAACTTAATTCCTTTCATAAACGGCAAATTCTGAAGTCTGTTCGAGAAGAACCCAGGACAAGCGCTCAAAAAATCAGTCAAGAATTATCAAGTGGTTATGTGTAAGCGTAACACCACATACAATTAGAAATAAATTACATGAATACGATTATTGCGGTCGAGTCCCGAGGAAAAAACCTTTAATCAATAAAATAAATAGTAACCGCCGATTGGATTTCGCGAAAGAATATGTTTCTAAGCCTTCTAGTTTCTGGGAAACCGTAATCTTTTCAGATGAGTCGAAATTCAATGTATGTGGGTCTGATTGACGACAAAAAGTGTGGCAAAAAAGAAATGAAGCTATGAAAATGAAAAATATGAAGCCTACTTTTAAGCATGGGGGAGGCAACATTCTGGTGTGGGGTGCATGAGTGCTAAAGGAGTGGGCAAGTTAGATCTAATTAATGGTATGATGGACCAATATGTGTATGTGGATATATTAAGACGCAATTTAAAAGAAAATTCAAAAAAATTAGGGTTGGAGGGAACGTTTGTCTTCCAACAAGACAATGACCCGAAACATACCGCACCAAAAACTCGGGAATGGCTTTTAAATAATACACTCTGGCGCCTAAACACCCCTCCACAAATGCCAGACCTTAACCCAATAGAACATTTGTGGGATGAAATCAGCCGCGAAATAAATAAACGAGGAATAAGAAACCGTGAACAACTAAAAAACGCTATTTTAGAAGAGTGGGATAAAATTCCAACATTGACGACCACAAAATTATTAGGATCGATGAAAGCTCGTTTGTTGGAAGTGATTAGGAACATAGGAGGTCCTACAAGTTTTTAAAATTTATAATTCACGTACAATGTGTAACAATGATTTATTTCTGCAAAGTGTTCATAGACTTTTTTTGCATTCGTTTGGGGTGTTGTTTTGTTAAACATTTAATTGTGATATTCCTGCTGAACAAAAATAAAAGATTGAATATAAAATGAAAAACTCTGGTTTCTCTCTATCGAATAGTATATTTCATTTGAAAATAAAAGAAGTTTCTAATAAGATAATAATAAAAGTAATAAAATTTAGGTTAGTGTTCACAGACTTTTTTGGCCCAGTGTATATATAAAAAGTTGAAAAACTTGAATAAATTCTAACCTTAAAAGTGTATTTGTTTTCATTTATACAGAACAGTGTCAAAAGTTTAATTATTATTGATCTAAGACAGCTTAATTTGTTTCTGTAATGCCTGAGTGCGTAACATTTCGTAAGTCTATAATCCATAATCTATAATTTCTCTCTAATATCTCTATAATCCATATTCCTCACAAGATCAATAATGATTGTCTCTTCTTTATCGTCACAAACTCTACAAAAGAGAAGGTCTGATGTAAATCACTAATGTAGAGATCTCTTGTGAAACCAAACAGTGGATCTAAAACCATGAACTTTTTAGCGATGCCTGCAAAAGGTACAGTAATTAATAATTGTCAAAACAGTATCGATTTTTATATTTGCTTGGACAAGAGAAAAATAAATAAATACAATAATAAAATTTTGGAAGAACATCTCTTGATTAAAATCTCATTTATTCTTAAGTTTGACAAAATGGGACACGAGAAATATTGCTGTATGCCTTAGGGAACATACTGGCGGGCTGTACGTTGTGCAGTGAGAATATATTGGAATGCTAATTACATGAAACTATTTTGCGGAGTTTGAGAATGCATGGAAGATGAGAGTTAGTGTAATTTTTGTTTTAAGGATAAAAAGTGCTGAAGTATAAAAGCGCATGGAATCCAGGTCAACACAAAGCCCTACTGAAGACTCTCCAATTACTTAAATACAATATTGCTTCTAAGTAAAACTGTAACTTAAAGTTTATTATAGAGCTTTTAATGTCGTCGATTGATCGTATTAAAAAGGAATGCTAGAGCATATAACCAAATGTAGTTCTGTGGAAGGTAACTAGCTCCCGTTCAACTCCTGGTCATTCAGATAGTTAATTTGTACTTTTATTACCCAATTTCCCTGCAAGTAGAAAAAAACTATTTGTCTGCTCTATTCATATAACTTAATAGTGAATCCAAATAAAATGGAAACGAGAAGATATTTACGTAAGATAAATATAATACTTTAAACTTGAAAACAGTTTACCTTGACTGCAATAAACTATTATTGGGGAGATGTTTTTGGAACTATTTCCCTCATTAGGTTTCATGTTCTACCTTAATCCTTGAAGTGGATACAATATTTCAGGTGAAGTAGAATTCTACATTATCCACTAAGAATAATAATGAATACAATGTTTTTGTAGGTTTCTACCGGCTAGATAGTAGTTTTAGTAACTTTAGTTTATTTTCTAGAAATAAAGAAAACAACCTTTATTTTTATTTTTTTAGTTTCAACTACTTATTTATTTATTTTTTTGTTTCTAAAGATAACATCGAGTTCTCCTAGTATCTTTAATCATGTTAATTAAAGATACTAGGAGAAGTAGGGGAAATGTTATGATAAATAAATCCTAATTCTAAATTATTTAACATTGAGCCAGCTTTATAGATCTTTATGTTGGTTGATTCTTGTTGTGGCTAACTAAGTAGGGGAACTTAAACTTTCCAAAAAAGAAACTAGTTCCTTGTAGGAAGTATCCCTCCATGTGTACTTAATTCTATATAAATTATTGATTTGGTTAACAAAATTTTTGGTTTCTTATTTGTTAAAAGTTGTTTTCTGTTTTATTAATTTGCTTGTGTGTTTCTAGTAAGTAAAGGTGAGGCGTTAGACAATTTTCTAACATTTTGTTTTTTTTCAAGACGTTCTTTGATTTATTGTGAAGATTTTTTTTTTCCTTCTTTCACAGAAAAGCTATTGTAGAAAAGGATATAAAAGGCTTAAGTGTGAGCTACTTTCACAGATAAAGAAACATTTATGCTGACAGATTATTTAAGTTTTATTAATTTATTTAAATAGTACAGATCTCAAATGATATATCTTTTTTTTCCCCACTTTATTATTTATACTGTGTCTTGGTTTTTATATTAATTACTTTTCTTTCAATGAGAAAATTTATGTTGATTCCATTAATAATCTTACTCTACTAATGTATTGTAATCGTACAGTTTCATTGGAATTATCCGCTTTGAAATCCCATGATCTGAAAAAGTGTTTTTTATAAATTGATTTGCTCGTGGGTACCCACCATTCAATCAAAATACTACTTCACTGAACGATTTTTCATTTCTTCTTTTTACTGTTATTATTTTCACGCAAACGACTTCTATAATTTTATGTCAGCTTAGTATTGTGATAACAAAAACATAGATGGATTCCTTCTTAAGTGATAAGGATTAAAGCTATTTAAAAGTTGAGAGCTATGAAATTTGTGCAACCGTTCTCTTCCATATGCTTTATATATTAGTGGAGATTTCTTGAGAGCTACAGATCTTGATGTACTTAGCACTTTTCAAGCCCATAAAACAAAATGAGCTAAATGACTACAAGAAGTATTTATATTTATTTCTGATGAAACATCATTTTAGTCTTGTTCTTATTGGCCTTATAAGGCAGGCAGGATGTGGCCTCCTTTTTTTATTAATATACACTCAATCAGTCTGTCATCTTGTTCCATGGCAACAGCAAAATAGCTGTGAAATCTCTTTTAAACAACACCCATTTCTTCCACGCTAACATTAACCTTCAATTACAAAAATTGTTGCAGGTCAACAAGTCAGAATAGCTTCTAATGATGACTTAATATTTTTTATGAATACATGTTTTCATTTGTTCGAGTAAATTTAGGATTAGAAATTAGGAAAACTATAGTTTTTGTATTTTATTTCTTAGTAAACCATTGATGTAATGTCTGATTTTAAATGAACCACATACGTATATTTAACTTTGATTCTTTCAATAAGCTTTAAACACAATGGTTAGTTTGCTACGGCTAGTTAGCCAACAAATGAACTGTGAACTTGAGGAGATTTCCTTTACGATGGTATTGTTCTTAGGAACATTTAGATGTTCAGCTAGTTTTATGAATTGGAACGATTGAGTTTAGTGTTGTTTATGTTTCTGCTTAGCCACTAACTTTTTATGTTGGTAAATAAACACTAAATGTTTAGCTTAAGAATAGTTTGCTCAAATAATTCTAAATTTAGTCTAAACCAAATCTCAAACCCTTTTAGTTCATTGTTGGTTGTTTTTTTATCTATAACAGAAAGGTCTAATCTTCTTGTTCCTTTGGTGTTAACAGTCCTATTGCAAGAACAGTATCTCCTCTTAAGATTCTATCATTTCTCTCAGCTTCCATAGTCTGTCGGGAGAGATGATCCTCCACAGCGTCCATCCATCTTAAGACAATCTGGTTTCCCCTGGTCTGCCATCTTTCTTGCAATCTATCAAGGGATATTCGCTCCACATTGCCAAGCCAAAGTAATAGTCCTTTTATTTTCTCTCTCGTGTCTATCTCGAGATCTTCTCATAGCCTGTTCTTTAATTTTGAGTTGGAGCACATTAACCACTCTTCATGGAAGGGAATTCGGGACTGCATGTTTTCCTTAAACCTGTCCAAGATCTCCAGCGTTTCATTCCGTTGCTGGAAGCTGTATTAATGTTAACATTTAGCTGTACAACTTTTAAGGAAGTTAGAACCCATTCAAAATCTGCGCTTATGGCTTTTTTTATTCTTTGATAGCCTTTCTAATAATTGTATTCCAACGATTCTACAATCGTTAGGCTTCTGACTTGTACTCATTTAAAGAAGCTGCCATAGAGTTTGATGAGTCGCCTCGTTCTGCGTCTCAAACTTCAAAAAACAATAGTTTGTCCTAACTTAGTTGAAGTTAATCAACTGAGAATTTCTCAGAATAAAAATTCTGCGGTTATCTTATATAAAACATTTAAACCAAATCCATTAAGACTGACATAAGCCCAATTATTTGACCCTAATCAATCTTAACATCTTTAATACTCCCTAGGAGTTTCATCTATCCATTTAAACTCAATTTAAACTCAAAAATTCAAAATTAAATTAATAAAAATTAAATTCAAGGCAGTTTTGTTCCTCAGAACCATTAATTTTTTATAACTTCATATTATGCACTATAATTTATTAGTTTCCATAAAATTAAAATATTTAAGTAACTCGTTTCATATAAAGTTTATACTTAATTTTATTAGATATTTTTAAGCACTTGTTTTAGATAATTTATGATAACGAAGTAATTTCAACTGGATTTTATGATAACCAACTTCTTGTTGAGTGGTTTCATTTCTAGTTGTTTTAATAAGGGTTCTAAGGGCTAATTATTTTTCTGCTTGTTTCAGATCTATTGGCAAGAATCGACGAAAAGATGCTCTCATGCCTAAGTAAGTGTGAAACGATTGATTTTCATTGACTGTTCAATAATAATAGATACTCGTATATAGTTCATAGTGTGGTGGAATTCTCTATTTCCTGGAGTAAACTGATTTCTAAGTTTTTGAAAGATTCTCTCCGGTCTTGTCCCAGATTCAGAATTCGTAATTGTACGCTCGTTCAGAGAAGGACTCCTCAGACCTTTTTTCAAAACTTAATTTTAATGCAAACAAGAACATTTTAAGACTCTCTGAAAGATAAAAACAATAACCTTCTTAGTAATTGTTTAGTTATACGTGTACAATTTTTTAACTTATAGATCTAAAATACAATTTTCGGTCGGGCCGATCCTTTAAAAACTTGTTGAGACTCTCTGACTCCTAAAGGAATACAGTTAAAGAAAGCTTGACGTCATAGCTCTCCCAAAACTCCACGAAGTATTATTCTTAAAGCAAATTATTCAAACCGAAGAGGCAGGCTCAACATAAACTTAAGTTCAAATGATGTCTTTTGGCGACGGACTAGAAAATTAAAGAAAAACTAGAAAAAGTGCCATGCACACTGGTAATATATATGATCTTCTAACAACGAGATTTGGTTTAAAGTTTCATTGTCTTAAATATTATTCTATCAATGTTACTTACTTACTATAGGGCGCTACGGTCCTGTAAGGACCTTGGCCTCCTTCAGCACCGCATTCCACTCGTCCCTATCCAAGGCACGGAGTCTCCATCTTCTGACACCCAGCCTTCTGATGTCGGTTTCTACATCGTCCAGCCACCTCAAGCGAGGACGTGCACTTTTTCTTCTTCCACCTGGAATTCCATAGAACAGTTTCTTTGGAATTTTTGTTTCGAGCATCCTTTCTACGTGCCCTAACCATCTTAATCTGGCGACTTTAATGAAACAGATCAGATCTGGTTTGCCATTTAAGTCACGAAGCTCGTTGTTAGTACTGATCTTCCAATTATTATTCACTTTTACGTGGACCAAATATCTTTCTTAAGATCTTTCTTCCCCAAATATTTAGAAGGCGCTTATTTTACTTGGTCAATACCCATATTTCACAGCCGTAGGATAATGTTTCTATATGATAGTTCTGTACAGTAGTTGTATCATTATTCTGTCAATGGGAGAGTTTAGAGTTTCCTAAAATCAAAATGTTGATAAGTAAAATGGCAATTGGTCATCCGATTTGGAATTTTAGTTGTATATATTATTGTTATTATGATGCTAAGACCGTAAAGTGCACTGAAATAGCATTTTATAGTAAAGTCTGAAGGCCTGAAGCCAATCACTTCTCTAACTTGTCTAAAACAGAAGTTTACAAGGAAAGTGTGGAAAAACAGACTTGTAGATCTACATGTATTCAATTATTGTAACATGTTTAAAGGAAATCTTTAAATACTTTACTTTTCTTTTTTCGTAAAAACACTTAAAAAGTGAAAATTCGATGCAGTAAATTGGCACTTTTGGTTGGCTAATTGTGTTCTAAAAGCTTTCTTTCAGTGTGGCACTTTAACCAATTACCAAATTTGAAAACTCTTCGACTTCTCGTTTTACAGTACCCGTAAAACTGTTCAGTAAATGCAAAATAAGACTATATTTGTGACGAAAACTCAAGATCAGTATGATGTCACTTAGAGTGGACAATTTGCACGAAAAGCCGTGGACTAGACTTAAGTTACTTATTTATTTAAATTCAATTTTAACAGTTTCCTGATTTTACTTCTTTTTTTTCAACTTTTTTAATTGGTACTTAATATTAAAACAGCTTCAGGCTACATTTGGCGCCTTAATTCCACTAAGATATTAATTGTGTACTAATTAATGCATAAGAATGATTAGCGGTGTGTTTGTGTATGTGAATGGAGAGGAAGCTGTTGTGGACCACCCCGTTTGATCTGTTTAAACACGTTTAGTTTAATCTCTCTTCTGGGTGTACGGCGCCCATGTAATCGCGGTGGCGAGTGGCCATTACTTAATGATTACTTTGCGCAGCCGTTTTCTTACTTATAAATTACATGGTTTAGTGCCGCCACACCAGGACACGCAACTGGAGCGAGAGAGCCGTACATTCTATCCTTTTCTTTTACTCCCACTTCACTGTTGTTGTTCTTCATGGCATTGCGAAACTTCACAGATGTGACTATCACCTATATCTTCTCGTCATTCCAAACCTATTATGGATCATGCGCTATAATTCTGACATTTCTCTACCAAAACGCCTGTCATTATAGCTAATATAGAAGTTAAAATAGTTATTACTTACTAAGAGATATTTAAGGAAGTTGTGTTTTTATCTCCATAATTCTTAAGGTGATGATATAGTTTCTGATAGACTTATTATTATTTTGTATGTTCAAGCTATTTCTATAACCTTTTTTTTTTTTGTTTACCCGCTTTGTATATTATTTTTATAAATACAATTTAACATATGCTACAGAATGTCACTTTCTATTTCGCTTAATATTTGGGATTGTTGAAATTCTTTAAATGCGCACTAATTAGGAAAAGCTACAGCTTGCATTCTTAAAAGTCCATTAGAACACTTTCTTGATATAAAAATGAGTAAATAACTTTGTTAAGATGCGCGTTGAACACATCTTTACGATCTAACGCAAAACAAAACAGCAATATTAGAATAAAAAGAGATATAGGGTGAAGGGACAAGTAATTGACTGCTTAAGAAAAAATTCAAGTTTAAGATAGAATATCTTCCGTTATTTTGGCTCCAGGTGTAGGTTGTAAATTTGTACCGCTCCAGTAGGATGTATTGTATTTTATTAATATTTTAAAAGCAGTAAATTCGATCTTTATGTCAACCAAAAATGATTTTATTTGTAAGTATGTCAATGACCCAGTAATTGACATACCGAATTTTCGGTGGAACCAGTGTTTGACATGGGGTGGGACCAGTAATTGACATACAAATATATTCATGAAATGACATTAGGTATGCATTCAAAATCACTTTTAAATCTAAATAAATCACTTAAATCACTTTTTCAACTAGATTTATAACAAAAATTAGTCTTATTCATAATTAATTACAATCAGTTTTTAAATAGGCAAACCTAAATAATCTAATATTTTTTTCAACGTTACCCTTTTTTATGCAGTTTTTGACGATCAACCCTTACACAACTGTCCTACCGGACAATTTTAATTAAGTCCAATCCAAGACAAGTAATTTGAAGGACAGCCCTTACTTTCAATAGTACCAAGGAGATATTAGCTAACATACTAGTTAGATCGTACACAATGACTTTCGGCTCGCTTTTATCTCTTTCTCTCAACTCTTCCGCTCTCTTATCCTTTCAAGTTTCCGCTAAATATTTTGCTACTTAAACCTTTTTTTGGGAACGTTTTTGGTTCTCACTTTACCAAACTAACCTCTCTACTTCCGATTAGACTATGTGGTCACATCCTTGTTTTATCCATTCCGCCTATAACGCTGCTACCGATGGCATCTACGCGTTTTTGTGTTCGAGTTGTTGGTGCTTTCTAGTGAACCAAATTTCTCCTACGCTTCCCTTCTTTTGGAGCGCTTCGCTAATATTTTCCACAATCTGTGCTGCCAGTGTCATTTGCTTCGAAACCAAACTATCTGAATGTAATTCATTCTTACTTTCTGCATTTATTCAGTATTTTATTGTTTATTATTACTGAGTTACCTCTTGGGCACATGTATATGTACATTGTGGGCACGTTCCTCGCGTCCCGCCACAGGTTGTATGCATTCGCACTTATAACAGTAATAAATAAATGAAACGTCAATGAAAAAAAAAAAACTAGATTAAAAAATATATATCTGTTATTGACTCTTTAACGTGGAAAAAATAGGTATTAAAATACACATACCTACAAATAAACCACTGATATTCACATAACTAGGTAACCAATTGACAAAAATATGTGTTATTAAAATAGGCACACCATAAAAGAAAAAATGAATGAAAAAACAAAATATTCTTTCGGAAAACATAGGAAATGAACATCATAATATATCTTATGTAACTGATAATTAGCACTTGAAATCACAAGCCATTTGAAAACCTCACACATCAACGGTTTTATTAAATTGGTAACGTTCTCCATAAAGTAGTACAGGGCGATCCAACCTTCACGTCTTTGGGGATTAAAAATGGTTTTCAAACCGATTTCATTTTTTTTAAATACAGTTTAGCCTATTTAGCCTATGGGATGCTATATTTTCGTCTTCGGTCAACATGTTTGTCAATTGGTAAATACAATAGATCTTACAATCATTTTAAGTTATTAATGTGTAACATCACAAAGTCACCAACTTCTCCACGTATAATTGATTTCGCACCTCCTACTTCTCTTGAGGGAGCTTCATTTTTCCTCTGGCCATTTTCTTTGATGGAATTCTACGGTTTAGCCATTTCCTCCCTTTCTTCTTTGTCATGAGGCTAGGACCCAAAACTGAGGGAGAATGATAGATTTTCCAACTCCGATAAGTGGGCGTCTTTTTTATCAATCACGTAGGCCTCGGAAGCTGTTCGGCGATCACGATTATTCCAGTTTGTTGCTCATACATTGTTGTTCTCTTCAGAATAATCATTCTGCATGTCCTCTTGAAATAAGGCGTACATTTGCTAATTCATTAATTTAAACATATTTTATATTGCCGATTTTTATCAATGATTTTATTTTGCAATGTATTGAATTTTTAATTATAATAAAATTTATCAACCTATCTTATCATTTTCCCAGGAAGTCAATCACTGGTTTCAAAAAAAAAGCTGTAGAACTAGTAATTGTATGTCAATTACTGGGCAGATTGCCGTTTCAAGGACCAGTGATTGACAGCCCCATTTTAATCCTCAATGCTTCTTATAATTAAAAAAAAAACTTCATAAATGAAATCTACAAGTAATACTAATTATAACAGAACATTGATAACCACACGAATATATGAACAAATAAACGAAAAATAAGAAAAAAGGAAAATTATTTTCTTATCAATCCTCCTTAGCAACGGCTTGTTTTTTCCTTGATTTTGAACTATTTACACAAATAACCTTCCACTGATACCAAGGAACATTCCAATAATTAATATTTTTCTGGAACTGCTGCCCAAAGGCTTCTCAATAACGAAATTGAAAGAATCACCACTAAAAACGGCTCATATCCCTTATAATACCAGTTTATTTCTGGTATGTCAATTACTGGTGCCCAGTCAATTACTGGTCCCTTCACCCTAAGTAGATATTTTAGAATTTCTTAATTTAACTGAAATTTGGTAGTTTTCATATGAAGATAAAAATTCTAAAAGTCTTTCTCATATGATTGGGGAAACTTACAGAAATGGTTATTTGAAACTAAGGGGTCAAATTTTGGAAAAAGAAGCCAAAATTCCAGCTTAACGCGTGGTAAATACAATATGAATTCAGCTAATGTTTTTATAGGAAATAGAAGTAGCTGCTGTTTTAAATTTGGAAACATCGAAACAAACTGTAAACGCTATTAAACAATTACTTTGCGATCTGAGAGTAACCTTCAGAGGCGCGTGTTAATGTAATTGAAGCGCAAATGATGTTTGAAGCATGCAGTTGTTTGTAGGAGATCCTCAGTTCAAATCCCGCGTATAGCTATTTTTTATTTGTTAATAGTAAATTATGTGCTTCCTACAGCGTCCACAACACCCGCAGTTGGACCTAAAGCCCTGCCTTAAGTCTTAAATCAAGCATCTGAAGATTTCAAAAAAATGCTCACAAGCCGAGAAAAACCGGAATATACTGGCGTTCTAAGTTGCGCGCTTGACTAATCTCAATCAGACATCCCAATCATCATGTTCATCAGTTGTAGAGTTATGGCGGACAAGTGGTCTAATGTTTTATGAAAGCTCGTGTAACTTGAGATTACTTGTCGCACGATTAGTTCTTCCAATTTATTCAAACATGAAACTTTAATAAAGATTGAAAGAAATGATATAGAATGAATAGTATACATTCTATTAGGTTGCCTAATTTATTTAAAATCTAAGAACTTAGAAAGGTAGATGCACTTAAAAAGATGCAAATATCTTCTCATGCACTCAATACGTATTGAAATGATTAAATGTCAGACCACAAAACCACAAGATTGCAGACTAGACAATTACAGTTTTTTCTAAAAGCATCTCTATTTTCTGAATGCATCTAGTAAATGGCAGGGGCTGTTTATTTTTAACGTAAGTACCCACAATTACAAATAAGTTCTTTTTTGCATTAAATGTATATAATTACTAACCATTTATTTATTATGCATTTTCTTGCAATAAACGAGAGGAAACATTATTTATTATTTAAATAAACAAAATTTTCTATGAAAAGTCTTTTCAGAATATTTATAAACCTAACAAAAAACGAGACTTCGCACTTTTCTCCTTACAATAAAAAATTTTCCATTTACTTTCCTATGGAGATTATACCTCAAAATATAGGACATCATTTTCTATTACTTGAAGCGATGTATAAGCCATAGTTCGAATTTTTCCTTGCTTAAAATATTAATTAACCTTATTTTAAATAAACAACTTACGACAATACTGGGCCCAGCTGAACAGTTTGTGCTCAAGCTGGTCATCCAATGTTTATGTTCACTGGAATAGCTGAAATAATTTTTTTGATCAATTATAATCAAAAATTTGGGATTTTAAAGTTTTTTAAGTAATTGGCTGCTTTAAATGGAATATTTTATGCAGCTACCTGTTTCTGTGTCCCATGTCCAGTATACGAGGGTCGCTTGAAAAGTCCGTGCAAAAATAAAAACTACTTAATTTTTTGGGGGTAAACCTTTTTTATTTTTCAACATAGTCTCCTTTTAGGCTTATACACTTCGTCCAACGCTGCTCTACTTTGTTGATCCCTTCCGAATAATAGGATTTGTCCAAGTCTGAAAAATAGCCATTCGTTTCTGCAATCACCTCCTCGTTTGAATAAAATCTTTTTCCCGCCAGCCATGTCTTCATATTGGAAAACAAATAGTAGTCCGAGGGAGCCAAGTCTGGAGAATAGGGAGGATGTGAAACGAGTTGGAACCCTATTTCCATTAATTTTGCGACCACAACTGCTGAGGTGTGACTGGTGCGTTGTCGTAATGGAAAAGGACTTTTTTGTGGGCCAATCGTGGGCGTTTTTCTTGCAGCTCGGTTTTCAAACGGTCCAATAACGATGAATAATATGCACCTGTAATAGTTTTACCCTTTTCCAGATAGTCGATGAGGATTATTCCTTGCGAATCCCAAAAGACAGTCGCCATAATCTTTCCGGCCGAAGGAACGGTCTTCGCTTTTTGGCGCAGATTCCACCTTGGTAACCCATTGTTTAGATTGTTCTTTGGTCTCAGGAGTGTAGTGATGTATCCATGTTTCATCCACAGTGACGAAACGACGCTTAAAGTCCTGCGGATTCTTCTGGAACAGCTGCAAACCGTCGTCCTTGCAACACTTCACACGATTTCGTTTTTGGTCAAGCGTGAGCAATCGCGGCACCCATCTTGCGGATAGCTTTGTCATGTCCAAATATTGATGCAAAATATTATGTACCCGTTCATTCGAGATGCCCACAGCACTAGCAATCTCACGCACCTTCACTCTTCTGTCATCCATCACCATATCATGGATTTTATCAATGATTTCTGGAGTAGTAACCTCAACAGGGCGTCCAGAACGTTCAGCGTCACTTGTGCCCATATGGCCACTCCGAAAATTTTGAAACCACTTATAAACTGTTCTAATCGAAGGTGCAGAGTCACCATAATGTTTATCAAGCTTCTCTTTAGTCTCCTGAGGCGTTTTGCCTTTCATAAAGTAGTGTTTAATCAACACACGAAATTCTTTTTCGTCCATTTTTTGACAATCACTCGACTTCCTCGATTCAAACGAATGCCAAACACAAAGAAATAGACCGATCTGGCTGAAACTTGGTGTGTGTTCTTCCAAGAGATCCTACTAACTAAACACAACCTCGATACGCGCCAGTGGTGCTATCTCTCTGACTTTGCACTGACTTTTCAAACGACCCTCGTAAACTACTTGAAAAGTTTTCTGGTACTGCCATCTTCGCTTTTATTATATTCTACAGAATCTTTCCCAGAATGATGTGTTCCTTTTTTTAACATTTTTTTGAACCAGATCTAAGCGGTGCCTCCTTGGCTAAGTATTTATGTCGATTTACAGTTATAATTATCACATTTCGCAACAATAAAAAAAAATGTACTTTAAGAACTCCAAAGATCTGTTTTACATAAACAGGATTATAAAATAGTGGAAATAATTGAATCTAGATTACTGTATGCAAATTGAAAATGTCATTATGCTATCAAAATGGAAATTAGAATTTATAACAATAAATTTAACCCTTTCTTTTTTTTCCTCGCATATTTCTATCACATTATCACTTACGTTGGCGATAAAAGTTTGAAAAATGTCTCTCACTTTTAATAGACTCTGCTAGAAACAAAAACGTTTCTTTAAGAAACCATTATGTGTTATTTAGAATCGTTTTATATGATGCAGAATAATGAACTGGGCACTATTGTTTTCTAAAGATAATTTGTATATTAATGGCAGTTAAGTGTTTATACGTATAGATATTGGAATTTGGTTACAACAGTGGTGCACCATATTTGGTATGTGTTAATGTGAACTAGGTCTCTGAATGTTGTTCCTAAGTCGCTTTAGAAATATTGAAGGAATATATTTCTTTTTAAACTAAAATATAACAGAAAAGCCCCTTTCTGTTTTTACCTTGCCAAACAATAAACCATAAGAAAATGAAAAATTAAACACGGTGAAATGTTTTTCTAGGGCTAATGAAAAGACGTTAAGAACCAATAACGTCTCTTTTTTTTGGTCTCATACAGCAAGCAGTTCAGTTATATAACTAAGAACCCAATATAACCTCAGCATCTATTTACCTTTATATAAAAGGGTCGTTTGAAAAGTCCGTGCAAAAATAAAAACTACTTAATTTTTTGGGGTAAACCTTTTTTATTTTTCAACATAGTCTCCTTTTAGGCTTATACACTTCGTCCAACGCTGCTCTAGTTTGTTGATCCCTTCCGAATAATAGGATTTGTCCAAGTCTGAAAAATAGCCATTCGTTTCTGCAATCACCTCCTCGTTTGAATAAAATCTTTTTCCCGCCAGCCATTTCTTCATATTGGGGAACAAATAGTAGTCCGAGGGAGCCAAGTCTGAAGAATAGGGGGGGATGTGAAACGAGTTGGAACCCTATTTCCATTAATTTTGCGACCACAACTGCTGAGGTGTGAGCTGGTGCGTTGTCGTGATGGAAAAGGACTTTTTTGTAGGCCAATCGTGGGCGTTTTTCTTGCAGCTCGGTTTTCTAACGGTCCAATAACGATGAATAATATTCACCTGTAATAGTTTTACCCTTTTCCAGATAGTCGATGAGGATTATTCCTTGTGAATCCCAAAAGTCAGTCGCCATAATCTTTCCGGCCGAAGAAACGGTCTTCGCCTTTTTTTGGCGCAGATTCCCCCCTTGGTAACCCATTGTTTAGATTGTTCTTTGGTCTCAGGAGTGTAGTGATGTATCCATGTTTCATCCACAGTGACGAAACGACGCTTAAAGCCCTGCGGATTCTTCTGGAACAGCTGCAAACCGTCGTCCTTGCAACACTTCACACGATTTCGTTTTTGGTCAAGCGTGAGCAATCGCGGCACCCATCTTGCGGATAGCTTTGTCATGGTCCAAATGTTGATGCAAAATATTATGTACCCGTTCATTCGAGATGCCCACAGCACTAGCAATCTCACGCACCTTCACTCTTCTGTCATCCATCACCATATCATGGATTTTATCAATGATTTCTGGAGTACTAACCTCAACAGGGCGTCCAGAACGTTCTCAGCGTCACTTGTGCCCATATGGCCACTCCGAAAATTTTGAAACCACTTATAAACTGTTCTAATCGAAGGTGTCAGAGTCACCATAATGTTTATCAAGCTTCTCTTTAGTCTCCTGAGGCGTTTTGCCTTTCATAAAGTAGTGTTTAATCAACACACGAAATTCTTTTTCGTCCATTTATTTGAAAATCACTCGACTTCCTCGATTCAAACGAATGCCAAACACAAAGAAATAGACCGATCTGGCTGAAACTTGGTGTGTGTTCTTCCAAGAGATGCTACTAACTAAACATAACCTCGATACGCGCTAGTAGTGCTATCTCTCTGACTTTGCACGGACTTTTCAAACGACCCTCGTACCTATAGTTCGAAGTTAATTTCTATATGCACTTCGTAAAAAATTTCATTTCTCTACAACTTCATCTTACTAGGTCCGCCTGCATTTTTGCCTACCTTTAAGGCCTTAGTACATCGTAATTTGGGCTATATATTGCAGGTACTGCGCACCGATATTTGATTAGTTATAACGATGTTTCCATAGCAACAGGTATCAGATACACATCTTTCCCTTAATAGCATGAGAGCAAGTGAAAGCGAGAACCAAAACGATTTAGTAATTAAACCAATTGTGAAGGCGTTTTGGTCTTCTCTTGTAAGCAAGGGTGCATGAAGTATGGGCTTGGAAATAATACATCGAAACAGACACCAATTCTTATGCAGAACGAAAAATGAGTGCATCGCCAGTTTGTGCACATCAAACTGGTTGCTGTAACCAAGATCTTGTTAGATAATTCTTCTGCGCGGGTTAAAATGGTAGTTTCAAATCTATGGTTTACCAAAAAAAAGAGATGGAAGCTGTATTGCTTCAACTCTGACATTATTGGTTGAACCAGTGTGATTTAAGATTGAAAAGAGTGAGACATATTGTGGTCAAAGGGCCACCAAATTTTCATGTTGCGAGTCCAAATAAATAAAACCGTTGATTTTTCCTTTTTTGGAAAATGTAGTTATAAAGATTTCCCCCCTGTAAATAAACTAATGTATTATTAGGTTTTAAAAATTGTTATTGAAACGAAACGGAAGATTTAGCAAGCATTAATCATTCCCTTTTAGCCGTCTTTAAGTGAAAACAACTATTAATTCTGTTAGTTATATTTAATAGGAAATGTAAATACGTT
The DNA here is from genome assembly GCF_049639745.1 of Rhodnius prolixus. NCBI lineage: Eukaryota > Metazoa > Arthropoda > Insecta > Hemiptera > Reduviidae > Rhodnius > Rhodnius prolixus. The sequence continues at coordinate 19,813,210 of NW_027411593.1, read as the reverse complement.
TAAAATAAATAAATATGCTTTGATATATAATTAATAAAGTTCCCAAGGACTGCTGTTTGACGTCAGTAGACCTTATTCTAGAATTATATATTTTGTTTATTTTCTACAATTAATATATTAAAAATTCAAGGAAACTTAATATGATTTATTTTTATCCACTTAGTTTTTCTGTCCTGTAGAAGGGGATAAGTTTTAGAACATTTATACTGTCTGTACCTGCTGAGAAGCCGCTTTTGGGCTTGTTCTTCGACACAAAATGGAGTGAAAAGTTCTTACTTCTTCTATTCAAGCAGTTGTATGCTTCAGTCTTAGGAAGACTTAAGAATGCTTAGGAATTAAGGGATTATTGCCTGAGACATTGGTGAAAATTCAAGGTGAAAATATCCTATACAGTCTCCTAATGTACCTACATAGAAAAACAAAAATTTATTTTTCTACGTTTTGACCCACTTTGGTCATTTCCTAAAGTGCATCATTTCGGTTATTAAAAAATTGTATGCCAATAATTTTATCTTTTTTCCCGATTTACGAGGTGTGGCTATTAAATAACGAGACTAACTATGCATGCGCCAAATCCTAACGACCGACAGCTGTGCAGCGTAAAGCCTTCTCTTTCGATTGCAGCGTCTCACGTGTTTGTAGAGAAATCTGTCTGACCGGAACTGTCGTTTGTGTAAGAGGTATTAGTTTCGTTTGGCCGAAAACATGATACTACACATGTAGTAGAGCAACGAATTGTCGTGAAATTTCACATGAAACTAGGTAAAACCGCTACTGAAACTTATCTTAAAAAGAAGTTTATGGCGATGAATTTTTAACGCGTGCGCGAGTTTTTGAGAGGTTCAAGCGTTTCCAAAATGGCCGAGAAGACGTCGGAGATGGTGACCGCCCGGGTCGCCCTTCTACGTCCAAAACGGATGAAAATATCGATTATAATTAAATCAACTTCACTACCATGAGGTGCTTGCTCAACTCCGTGAAAGAGTAAGGAAAAAAACGACCCGATTTGTGGAAGAACAAGTCATGAGTTCTCCATCAAGACAACGCGCCGGCTCACACTGCATTATCTGTCTCAAGACGTTTCTAGCCAAGTACAACATCCTCAGTTTTAGGCCATCCTTCTTATTCGCCTGACCTGGCCCCATGTGACTTGTTATCTGTTCCCCAAAAGTCAAATCTGCATTAAATAGGAACACGATTTCAGTTCGTTGAAGCTGTGAAAGAAAAAGCGGCACGCGTCATGCAGGTGCTCACAGAAAAAGACTTCCAGCACTGTTTCGAACAATGGTAAATTCGCATGGAGCGTTGTAGGGATAGTGGAGTGGTGTATATTGAAGGTGATAATAACTAAATACGTATAAATTTAAAATAAAATATTAAACTGAAAAGTGTTGGAAAACGATTCAAATTAGTCCTTTCTGTTTTATTGTCCAACATTTGTTACTTCTTTTTAAGGAAGTTGCGGTTTATTTTATTAAAAATATTTTTTTAAATACAAAAAAGCCTAGAAAATTATAATTACTACGTAAGGGCCACATTAGGCAATAAAATTAGCAAGCGACATTAAGATTTTAATGTTAAAAGTTACAATCTAGAAAATAAACCAAAAAGGTTCGATCCGTGGAGATAAGCATGTTTTGAAATAAGTAAAATGAAGAACACTATTTTTTTTTATTTAACTGTTTCAATGAACTAATTGTTCGTAAGATTGTAAAACTTCGAAACTAATAAAAAACATAAGGCTAATTAATTAAAGACTAACTGTAAATTAATTTGTTAAACATTTAAAAAATATATCAATTTACATATTTCCAAAAAAAACAACCACCACATAGTAAATATTTGAAATATATTTTTATTTAGAGAGAGAGAGAGACTCACATGAAAGTGAAAGAGGCGATAATTGAATCTATCTCAAAGTTGAAGGCTTTTATTGTAAAAATCTAATTTGCATGATAAGAGGAAAGATTTGAGTTATATCGACAGTGGAGCGTTAGCTATGTTGTAAAACATTGCATTTATTTACATAGATTATTTACCGAACACTATTTATTATATATCTACCGATTGCTAGGATGAGAAACAGTAGACTACCACCTATAGCTTATATTTTACATACTTCTTTGACAGAACAAATAAATATAACTTATATTAATTACATCTATTATTGTTACTTAATTTTTTCTGCTACATTCAGCAATTAAAAAATTCAAAGTACTTTACTTCTTCACTATTGAGATGGTTCTTCGTTTTATTAATTATATTTTTTGTAATTTTTTCCAACTTATTTTGTTTATATTAATAGCTATATTTTATTAATTAAGACGATTGTTTGTAATTTGTATCTTCAACCGAGCTTTCGATATGACGTTCCATTAATTCCTCTGAAGGAAACTAAATTGCTTTCGTGAATGTATAAATTGTAAAATTATTTCTTTTTAAGAAGTTGTTCTACAGTACTGTGTAGTGCTGCTGGTGCTGAGTCGTTTCTTAATGTGGCTAATGAAAAATGCTACAGTAGCCGAAACTGTTAGAGACACGACCTGCAAAGCAAAGATGTTTTGTGGTACTGGGTTCGAATTCCGGTAAAGGGCTCTATTATTTAAACTAAGGGTTTAAGATTGGCGAGGAATCGGTCAAGTAAAAAACAAACTCGTCTTCTTGCCAACGTTTCGACAAATATATTGTCCTCTTCAGGGCCTGGATATTACAAATACAAAACAATTTAAATGGTTAGTAACATAGAAAATCAGTAAAAATCAGTAATACAAAAATAAACAGTAAAATACAATAAATTCTTTATAATTATTGAAACTTACGTGGCAATGGGGGTTGGTTGAGTTACAGAAACTAAGAGCCACAACTGGAGAAGCAGGTATATATATACATACAGATAGTTATAGTTTTTGTTAACTCAACCAACCCGCATAGCCACGTAAGTTTCAATAATTATAAAGAATTTATTGTATTTACTGTTTATTTTTGTATTACTGATTTATACTGTTTTTTCTATGTTACTGACTCTGTAAATTGTTTTGTATTTGTAATATCCAGGCCCTGAAGAAGACAATATATTTGTCGAAACGTTGGCAAGAAGACGAGTTTGTTTTTTATTTGACCGATTCCTCGCCAATCTTGAATCCTTAGTTTAACAGTTTACGGTCACGAAACCTATATATTCTATTATTTAATTTGTTAACAAGAGATTTCCAACTTCTTCTTTTTTTGTTTTCATTCTAAGGATCTTATTAAACCTGATTTCTGGGGAAATGAAAATGATTCGTTCTAGTGAATAACCGAAAACCAGGTTTTTTTTTGTTAGTTAATGGCGCGTCAAAAGTAAGGCCATTAGCACCTAGAGCCTTCTTATTGCATTGCGCCCGCCTCTGGTTACTGTTCTCTCATTCCAGACAAAACTCTCCTTCACAGGACAGTGAGCTGTAGATGCTCCTAAGAAGTGAAAAGTATCTAAAACCTGGATTTGAACCATAGACCTCCGGCTTGCCTAACGTGTGTTTGAAATATATTTAGTTTTTGAAGGATTATAATGTTTGAAATGGCCTTAATCTATTAACTTTACAATTCTAATGATGTCCAATATTAAGAATTGTTGTTGATGATTGAACGTTTAAAGGAAATTTATGTATCAAAACCAAAAATATTCATTAACATAGATTGTTTCAAACAATAATACATCGGATTTTCACGTTTAGAATGAGGCGTCACAAATGAATAATCCATCTGTTTAGATTTCAAGGTCAATCTTAAATACAAGGAAGTTAAGCAGTTTGTTCTCTCTTTCTAGACCATGTTGCATCGTGACGCTGAACCAAAAGATCTTACTAGTATTTGGTGCGGAAGATGAAGTAAAGGAGCTTTCAGTTAAAAAAAGAACCAAGCTCATAATCGCTGTAGGCTAAAATAAATTAAAAAAAAGGGTTGTGGACGAAAAAAGAACCCACCTCATAAATTAAAACCCATAATTGCATTGTTTACTGTCTTAATAATGGGCAATATGTTTAGGTAATTGTACCCGCATTAGTAGGGCATTTACATAACAATGAATCAAGGCAAGTTAACCAGATCACTGTTTGTTTTTTACCTACCACAAAGTTAACTAAAAACGAGGGTGGTAATTGTTATGGTCTTTAACTATATAGTTAAGAAATGTAGCCACTTTAATCAATTTAAACAATTTGGACCACCTCTAGAGATGGGAATACAATTATTTTCTTTATTAAATCGAACTTTATTAGAAAACTTAACTTTGTAAGTTCACAAACTACAATCACATCTAACTATTCTACAGGAATGATGCTCAAAAATTATTCAAAACTAAAGTCTTGAACAATTATAGAAGTTCTCAAAAGGGTATGGTGGCATCCTGATCAAAAGCTCATGTATTATATTGTATTTGTTTTATCAAAAACCACAATCATATTCTACCATTAACTTCTTAAATGTTGAAATCATCTAAAAACCGACAAAATGTTTACAGCTGATTTAAATATTCTACATTATAGACATTCAAATAAACTGATAGAATGAGAAGGTGTATCTAAACTTAATACTTAGCTTATAATGTGCTGCCAGACAACATGATGAACAAAGAAACCTGCCGAAAACTAAGCTAAAAAGGTAGGGGAGGGAGAGATCTTCAACGTACGCGCTCCCCTTCGCACACACGCACATCAATTAGCTGCGGCACGAAAATTCCAAAAATAAAAACTGAAAATCTCCGCGCCACTCTTAATGCCAATTAGGAAACGATAAATGATAAACCGAAAAGGAGGCGTACTTGAATTATTTTATTTAAATTCAACAGTTAACAGTTTGAGCTTTCAAAAAGTTGTTTTGTTTTTTTTACTTTTAAAGTAAATATTATTCAAATTAATTTTATGAATATATACGGAACATAAATAAATTATTTAACAATATTATTTTTAATTAAATATTTATACGTCATTCAAATATATTAATGAACGCGTTAATATAAAAACTTGTTGCTTTTATTAATAAAATGTTACATTATTTACATTTACATTATTTTTTTAATGTTTTTACGGCAGCAATAAATCATAAAGAATTACTTGATTCAGTTATTACCTATTACTATTATTATTAGTAAAATTTATTACAATTATTGCATATAATAGCTCGTCAACATTTTGAGTCATTAGCACCCCTTTTTATTGTGCTACCAGCCTGCAATATCTTAATAAATAATAATAATAACAACTTAATCGGATAGTGAGCAATATGTAGCTATTCGAAAGAGAAAATCTAAAGATAGGCAGCTGGATTTGAGCCCGAGTCCTAAGTTAGGCAATCCAGGGTTCTAACTATGAGCTAATCCATTCCCTTTTCAATTGTGTATTATTATTTTTATTATTATTATTATTATTATTTGAGGAAATTTCAATTCTGTAGGTGGCATGCGAAAATTAAATTTATGATATTATGTATATTTTAATTAAATATAATTATATTTAAATTTATATTAAATGAATTATGTATATTTTTACTGCAGATCTTGGCCAAAATAAATTTTATTTTAAGATAATAGAATAAAAGAGATCCAAAAAGCCTGCTGTAATCATATCAGTTTAATGTGGAACAGAAGCAGTTAATCGAAATAAAGCAGCAATAAAGCTACATGAACTTGTACAAATTGCCAGCATCAAAGCACATCATGGGGCGACAATCTAATTACAGACTCGTATCTCGCTCTTCAATCTTTCACCAATATCGTAATTACAACCATTCGATCTTCTGCAGTTTAATTTTTTTTTGCAACAACAGTTTTTCTCGAAAAAACTTCTACGTTTTACTTTACTGCACCCTCACTTGACAAGAATCCTCCAACGAGTCACTCTTGAAATATCAGCGCCTATATTAGAGATTAAAAGCCAATTTCAGGCTTGGGTCTCTGAAGCCCTTGAGTGACCATTACTACGTATCAATTAGAGCCTTATCGGACCATTTCCAGTATTCCAAAGAGGTCATACCTCTTACTAACCTCCATACACATTAATAATTATTTATTTCTTCTTTGTTACATGTAACCTGACAGGACGCTAAATAAAATAATAATAAAACTGAAAAGTTTAAGCAGGATAAGCTAAGACTGTTCTTGATACAAGATGCGACGTTCTCAAGTAGCAAGTAGTTAAAAGCTCTCTGCCACCTTACAAAATGTCGTCTATTTTATACAGTAAAATTAGTTCAGCCTATCTTTCTTACATGTATGTATTTTATGAAAATACTAAATAAATTATGTACTATGTTGGTAATTTCAAGGTGACATTTAAAAATGAAAAAAAAGTGACTAGAATAGTTTTATAAGATTAGTTTACTGTAGACTAGTTTTTCTTTTTAAATCTGGTACCCAACAACATTTCACTGTCCGCAGTGGTAATGTTGATGATAATGTGGTGAGGTACCCAGTGGGATATGAGTACAATGAGAAGTTGTGGACATTGAATCATAAATGGTACAAGTTAGTTATCATCTTTTAGGTTTTATTCTTCACCTTTTTTAGATTATAAATGCGTGTTAAGGTAATTTTAGTTCTCAATGCTGTGGGAATAAATCACCAGGTATACGAAGGCTACAAACACTACAGGTGTTACTTAGAGACTTGAGGTAGATGTAATGTCTCCACTACTGTCATCCAATCAGAATCCTTAAGTTATTTAGCTTAAAAAAAAATAAACACATAAATTCTTCACGGACAAACATTCCCTCAAAAATATAAGTACAAAAATATATGTATAAACTCTACAGCTTACGAGCATTAACATAAAATAAATAATATATTTTAATAAAAAAATGTGTTTGAATTTTTAAAAATTATTAGGAACTAAAAATACACTATGCACACACTATAGACGAAGTCAGTGCCTAACTAGAGAAAACATTATCATAAGGAATTCAAGTTTATATTTATTTAACAACACGTATTTAATACTTTATAAAATTAAACACAATTTAAAATTTAAACCGGATAAACGAACTATAAATTAAAGCAATTAAAACTTCGTCATTGGTGAATATGAGAGCTTACTGTTTTTGGGAAAGAGATAACGAATTGCTGTAACTCCTGTCCTATTGGTGTAAACCCAGCGGAAATATAGACAATTATAGTATTCGTTTAAAATTGTGCGTTTTCGAAACCTCCAAAATTTAACCTTCTATATCTCATTAACTATTATCACTAAAACAATGCAATTCACATCAGTTATAGAGGGAACTTTTCTCTACAATTTAGTAAAGATTTCATTGAATTCTGAACAATACGAAGAGAGATATAGAGGTTTGAAATTTGAAGGTTTGTAAAACCAACGAAATTTAACCTTCTATTTCTCATTAACTATTATCACTAAAACAATGCAATTTACACCAGTTATAGAGGGAACTTTTCTCTACAATTTAGTAAAGATTTCATTGAATTCTGAAAAATACGAAGAGAGATATAGAGGTTTGAAATTTGAAGGTTTGTAAAACCAACGAAATTTAACCTTCTATTTCTCATTAACTATTATCACTAAAACAATGCAATTTACACCAGTTATAGAGGGAACTTTTCTCTACAATTTAGTAAAGATTTCATTGAATTCTGAACAATACGAAGAGAGATATAGAGGTTTGAAATTTGAAGGTTTGTAAAACCAACGAAATTTAACCTTCTATTTCTCATTAACTATTATCACTAAAACAATGCAATTTACATCAGTTATAGAGGGAACTTTTCTCTACAATTTAGTAAATATTTCATTGAATTCTGAACAATACGAAGAGAGATATAGAGGTTTGAAATTTGAAGGTTTGTAAAACCAACGAAATTTAACCTTCTATTTCTCATTAACTATTATCACTAAAACAATGCAATTTACATCAGTTATAGAGGGAACTTTTCTCTACAATTTAGTAAATATTTCATTGAATTCTGAACAATACGAAGAGAGATATAGAGGTTTGAAATTTGAAGGTTTGTAAAACCAACGAAATTTAACCTTCTATTTCTCATTAACTATTATCACTAAAACAATGCAATTTACACCAGTTATAGAGGGAACTTTTCTCTACAATTTAGTAAATATTTCATTGAATTCTGAACAATACGAAGAGAGATATAGAGGTTTGAAATTTGAAGGTTTGTAAAACCAACGAAATTTAACCTTCTATTTCTCATTAACTATTATCACTAAAACAATGCAATTTACATCAGTTATAGAGGGAACTTTTCTCTACAATTTAGTAAAGATTTCATTGAATTCTGAACAATACGAAGAGAGATATAGAGGTTTGAAATTTGAAGGTTTGTAAAACCAACGAAATTTAACCTTCTATTTCTCATTAACTATTATCACTAAAACAATGCAATTCACATCAGTTATAGAGGAAACTTTTCTCTACAATTTAGTAAATATTTCATTGAATTCTGAACAATACGAAGAGAGATATAGAGGTTTGAAATTTGAAGGTTTGTAAAACCAACGAAATTTAACCTTCTATTTCTCATTAACTATTATCACTAAAACAATGCAATTTACATCAGTTATAGAGGGAACTTTTCTCTACAATTTAGTAAATATTTCATTGAATTCTGAACAATACGAAGAGAGATATAGAGGTTTGAAATTTGAAGGTTTGTAAAACCAACGAAATTTAACCTTCTATTTCTCATTAACTATTATCACTAAAACAATGCAATTCACATCAGTTATAGAGGAAACTTTTCTCTACAATTTAGTAAATATTTCATTGAATTCTGAACAATACGATATAGATATAGAGGTTTGAAATTTGAAGGTTTGTAAAACCAACGAAATTTAACCTTCTATTTCTCATTAACTATTATCACTAAAACAATGCAATTTACATCAGTTATAGAGGGAACTTTTCTCTACAATTTAGTAAAGATTTCATTGAATTCTGAACAATACGAAGAGAGATATAGAGGTTTGAAATTTGAAGGTTTGTAAAACCAACGAAATTTAACCTTCTATTTCTCATTAACTATTATCACTAAAACAATGCAATTTACACCAGTTATAGAGGGAACTTTTCTCTACAATTTAGTAAAGATTTCATTGAATTCTGAACAATACGAAGAGAGATATAGAGGTTTGAAATTTGAAGGTTTGTAAAACCAACGAAACCTTCTATTCAATACGAAGAGAGATATAGAGGATTGAAATTTGAATTACTGATATAATATCAATGAATGATATGACGGGTACTTCCTGATTTGTGCACCTTTTAACGTTTAATCAACCATTATACATAACATTATAAACTGTATGTTTTTGTTAATGTGATTTATTAAGAATATATTAGGTGTTAAACTTTATGAGTTTTACATTTCCTTCATATTTCGAAATGCTGTATCTCCTGTCCTTTTGGTGTAAACGTAGCAAAAAGATAGACAACACGTATAAGGTAACCTGGCCTCCTCTATAATCCTTTTTCATATTTGTCTGTCTTTCGTGGACATTCTTCTAGTACTGTTTGGCTCGAGCTTTTCACTTCCTCGTGCACACCATCCAACTCAGTGATGATCTAGTATCCTTATCGATTTTTTACCATTCTGTATCCTTTTCGGCATATGCTGTTCCTCATTCTCATAATGTGACCAATCTGTTGAATTAGGAACGCCGTCTGCATTGATGTTTAAAATAATTTTTTTTTCTTTTATTGATTTAAAGTTTTGTTAAACTTCTTTCAACTTTTATGGTGATGATTTTTTATTAAATGAGTTCGTTGGGCAATAGCGACCTGGACGTAAATTTTGTATAACACGATTTCGAAACCAGAAAATGATATTATCCGTAATATGGCGAAGGAGTAATAAACAACTTTTGTTTATTGTTAATGGTACGTAAAGTGTAACAATAAATAAGATAGAGAATAGAATCTCTAAATAGAAAAATTATTACTTCAAGAATGTGAAGCTTATGTTTATTATAATGGGTGAAGGAATCATTTTGGCTTTTTGGTTCATTCACCACTCGTGTTTCTGTCGTGTGAGTGTGTGTGAATGTGCGCGCGTGTGTACGCGTTGTGCGGACACCTTGAACTTAGCTTCCTGCTTACAGAACTAAAACCAGACCTGTCTACTGATAACATTGTAGTTACATTCTGATCCAGATAAACGACTTAGGTCTCTATCCCCCGGCCACTGCTTTGTCTCGTATACTCTTCCACTGAAGAATAGTTTTGGATCATTCATCCTACTTCGCTCTCTTACAAAAGATCTCTGCAGAGAAAGAGAGCTTAATCAACTAAAAAATATTATTGGCGCCGATGGTATTACAAAATACAAATCTTTCAACTCTACAAGAAGTAGAGTTTGTATGTGACGGTTTGTTGGATCGATTTTGCATTTACAATCAACTTTATCTATTGCATCAATCAAAAATAAAATTTATATAAGTAGTTTTATAGTTAATAAATATTAATAAAAAAATGGAACTAATGTCCATTCAAGAATAAATATTAGATTTATCTTTTTTTTAAATTAATATTATTTAATTACTAGATTAAAATCAATAAGTATTTTGCACCCCACTCGATTTATAATTATTAAATAGAAAAAACGTCTTTAACATGCCTTTAAACTTGATTTATTATCGAAACTAAAATGATCTTTTTTTTACATCTCCCTTAATGAAATATTTTTCTCACACTAATTGACAAAAAGTAGGTGCAATTGTAATAATTGTAGTAATTTGCATGCATTAAATTTTCACTTCCATTTTCTACGACTGCTTTTCTGACTAGTTTAGCGGATCTCTGCATTAATGAAAAGCAAATTTCAAGAAGATAGAAAATGAATTCATATTCAAGAAAGACTAATACATTTGAAAAGTACTTAGTTTATTTAGATATATTTAAAAAAATATATTTAAAAATATTTTAAATTCAGATTGAACAGCCTCTTTTCGTAAAAGTAAATTTTTTTGAGGAACTTGTTACATCCCTTAAGGAAAAGCAAAATATATGGAGTGAACTGTTTCTCAAATTTCTCTTGCTATTCTCATGGTTCTAATTACTCTTTCTTTTCAAATTTTTAAGCCTATTTAATCCTAGCTAACATAATCTCGTTTTTAAACACCTAAATAAAACTTTAGAAAAAGTGAACCCCAATCCTTTAACAGAACGCAGCCCTTATACGGTTTTTAACGAAAAATTTCTTTAATAAACCTAGTTGTTAAAAGAAAATTTCAGCTATTCCGAAAAATAACTCAGATTCAACTACTGAACATCCACCTCAATAATCCGTTTTATTTGTTTTGAGGAATGATTCTAGAAAGTTTTTATTAATTTTGATCGATCTTAAATTATAAAATTTATCATTTATATTGAGGTATTGTCTTTGTAGACCAATTATTTACACTTATAAACACTTATTTTATAAATATTCTTATTTTTCTAGGCACCAAATACCTAAATGACTAAAAAGAATAAAAGATATGTCTTTATCATTCTTTATATTATTGCATTATTTTTTGGCACTGGGACTTCTGAGAGAAAAAACAAACTATAGGCTACCATTTTCTATAAGTTGACCAGTAAATATTTCATTGGTAAGGGCGTGGTAATTTGATGTGGGCGTGGCCAGCTAACTCTTACCATGGCTTTTTATTGGCTTTACAACCCGCCTACAATTCACTTCTTCGAAGCTCTATTCTGTTTGGTCATATTTTTTTATTGTCAATTATTTTCTTATTAAAATAAATTTTAACTTTTTTATGAACAATTTTTCCCCTTAGGTATTTGATTAATTATCAGTATATGCAATAAACAGGAATAATTAAAAATACACCAAAAAATTGATTTTTTTTTAAGGAGATTTTTAAGATTTTTGCTGATAATCCTAGCGGGAATGAAAAAGTTACGGAAGATTGATTTCTTTACTGTGAAATAAAGAATGCTATGCATATTGTTTACTCATTAATCAGCCATTTTCTTAGTTTATTTGAATATGGTCTGCCATTTAACAAACAGAATTGGTATTACGACTTTTACAGCTATTTTTCGAGAAATTTCTTAAAATTTGGCGCGAACACTCTGGCTACTTACTATCTCTTACTAATATTCTCAAGATAGTAACTCACAAAATTTCACTAGATCCAAATACCTGGAGTCATGTGTAATTTCTGGAAAGAGAAAAGAAAGGACGAGAATGCAAGTTGCCGCCTAGAAATAGAACTGGCGTAGATTTATCTACAAGATAGAAATGGGTTATCTGAGTGTGCGCGTGCGCTTAGACAAGAGATAGATTCCTTTTCCTAATTTATTTAAAAAAAATGGTGATGAATCCATTTCGGTCAGATTATCTTGTCTAGGAGGCCGGTTGTTTTTTTATTACGCCATTTCTAATGCTTTTTGAGCAGTTTCAACTTTAAATGTTCACACTTTGATCCAGGCCAGTTGTTCAGGTTTAATTTTTTATTATAAAGTCAATTTAGAAAACTGAATCTCTAAATTCGGAGTTAAGGAGTTTTCAATTGACTTTTATTTCTGCTAAAAATACACCTTTTGAGCAATTTGAATTAAACATTAATTTCTAAACATTTATGCATGCTCTTTATAACATGCTCCATGTTACACAATACCTTTTAACGGAAATATGTGGATTAGAATCTAGTGTACACAAATTCATATTTGAGTACGTTTTATCAGCTAGCTCCATCTTATGGTACTAAAGATAGTAACGCTTAAATGTAGAACTCCTAAAAAAAAGGTTCAAAAAAGTTGGTTTATGGAGAAATTTTCATATAAAACGAATTACTTGTCGCTTTGTGATTTCGTTTCGAAATTTAAATCATTAGAATTTTTTTTTTTTTTTAATTTATTTTGATATTTACTATCTGTATACAGTATACAATAAGTAAATATGAAAAGTATGATGAACTGGTGCAGGAGGAGAGAAGCTACCCAGCGGTAGCACTCTCTATAGCAGAGAGAAGAATTGAGGAGGAGAGAGGAGAGATAAGAGAATAATGGCGTTTAGGCCTTCAGACTACAAGGAAGTCGCGGTGCCACTGGCGATTCAGTCGGCGAGGAGTATTAGGGATGTCAGAGGAACTGACAAGAGGATTATAGCTAGTCGAGAGAGTAGTATGGAACTTTTGGTATTTAGTCTTGGCGAGTTGGTCTATGAAGGGAATGTTGAGGTCGTTGTGAAGCTTGTGATTAGTCACATAGAAAGGAGCGTCAGCTATGTATCTGTCGGAGTAGTTTTGATTGAACCCCTCAGCTCTAGTCCGTAAGTACACATAGGTTTGAGGATAGTGTTGTATATTAAACGTTTGAGTTCAATGGGCAATTTGGAGCGTCGTCCAAGAAGCCTGTAAAGAAGTTTCGCACGTTTTGTCATTGCTTGTCTTTTAACACTAGTGTGTGGGTTCCACGTGTGTCGTTTGTCTATGTAGAGCCCAAGGTAGCGCACCAGATCTGTACAAGGAAGAGGATTGCTGTTGAAGAGGTCAGGTGGACAGGAGCCCCGCCGGAGATTAAACGTGGCGTTCGAAAAATTTAAACTGTAAAATCTATTTATTCAAGTGGCAGTTCCAGCTGGCTAATTTATCTTAAATTTTTCATTATAACCTATTTACTTATATAAATAAGTAAAATTCCTAATAATATTGAACAGTTGGTGAGACTGTAAATTAGACTATAATAGCACTCTAAGGCTGGAAACATTGTGGAGCGGCGAGCAAAGCGGCGATGATAGCGAAGAGCAAAGCGGCGAAATCAAACAGAAGTTAACATATGGGACCGCGCATAGTGGCGAGCAAAGCGAAGATAGAGCAACTCTATCTATTTCTAGTGTTTGTTTTCGCCGCTTTGTTCTTCACTATCATCGCCGCTTTGCTCGCCGCTCCACTATGTTTCCAGCCTAAAGGGGAGGCTACCCTCTCGGTTCTTTTATAAGTACCCTGGTGTGAATTCTGCTGGTAAAAAAAGTTACAAATTTCACCCTATTTTACACGATTACTGTACAAAGTTGTACCATATGTTATAAAACAGCAAAAATATTAAAGGAACTTTTTTGTAACCTGTGCTTTTTACATGTGTATATTGTCCCCATGTATTCGAACTGATTACGAGAATTATATTGGAATCGGTGTGATCAGCTGATATTGAGAGCATTGAACTAAACCTACTTTTGTAGCAAATAATACTTTAGTATTCAGCAATAATCACAGACTATCCGCTAGCTAATATTGATTACAAATAAAAGTTTTAATTTGTAACCGTAAGCATTGTCTCTATGAATTATAGAACCTTCAATGAATTTTATTTCAAATTTTGAGAGCTATAATACACAAAATTTATCATCTTTATTTAAAATACTTTCTCAGAATTCCCAAAAGGAGGTTCTGTTGAAAACATTTCCTCATTTAAACTACCCTTTGAATACCCTTTTTATTTTAAATAATTCATACTTTTGCAGCTACTACTGGAATCATCTATTTTATGAGTACTCGAATTGCAAGTCGTAGGAAAATCTGCTTCTTCAAAGATTGCTCACTAAGGATTATTTTGGATTTCTTTTTTCAAAAATAGTCGCACCGAATGTCAGTCTGATAATTACGTCAACTTCATCTAATTTCGAGTAAATATTATTTCTGTTTCCTGCAATAATCTAAACTACATTAATTGCAAATGTTCAGAGAGTGACTGATTAACTGGTCTGTATTACCATCATGATCTGACCTTTCTATTTTACAGAAGTACTTCAATAATCGCTTATAATTATTAGACGAAAATTAACCGTTTGAATTTATATAATTAAAATGAAATAATTGTAGAAGTTAGTTTCATAAGTGTCCACGTCAAAACGTCAGATTTTGGCGAGAAGAACGCTCTTACTGCTCATTAGTAAGAATGTATTGGTTTTGTGAGATATTTGTGTGTTTTCTCCATTTTAGGGTTTCCAAATTTTTTGAACGAAATAGTGTTTTTAAAAAAATAAATAAATAAAAATTGGTCTCAGTGTTTATCCATCATAACTCCAAAAAAAAATGCTATTTTAGCACTACCAAGAGACCCTACAATGAAAATTTGGTCAAAACACTTAAAGGTTATATTTGCTACCACTTTTAACAGCTAGTCATTGGCAATGTTTGCCATCTAACTTGGTCAAATGACCAAATTAAAGTACCTGCTGCCTTAATAAACTGGTCACCTTATTCTCACCTTAGTCTATTATATGTTTACTTTAACACTTACTCTTTTAAGTGTTGCCGTCCCAACGTGGGAAAAGAGTTCTTTCCTTCATTAACTTCCACCTTTCTGAGCGGAAAATAGTTTAGTTTTGTCCTTTCTTATTGTTACTTTTTTCTTTTAACCTAAATGTTATTTTAAAAGCAATAATGCAATACATTCACTATGTAAGGTGCTTAAATTTATTTTGACACCTAGCGATTGTACACCTAACGAAATAGAAATATTTTAATTCATATTTTACCACCAAAATTCTTTTTTATTTGTGAAAAAAGGCTTTTTACATTTTTTCAGGAGTTATTGCGGTATATTTTACTCTAAGATGCTAGTGATATATTTTGGAATCAGTACTTTTTGTCAAATTGGACTAACACTCTACGGAATCACATTTTCCAACTTCTTTGATGCTTTTTACCCTATTTCTATTTTTATTAATACAGCATCATCTGGTGAAAAGGTACTACAATATTTGGGTCGTTTGAAAAGTCCGTGCAAAAATAAAAACTACTTAATTTTTTTGGGTAAACCTTTTTTATTTTTCAACATAGTCTCCTTTTAGGCTTATACACTTCGTCCGACGCTGCTCTAGTTTGTTGATCCCTTCCGAATAATAGGATTTGTCCAAGTCTGAAAAATAGCCATTCGTTTCTGCAATCACCTCCTCGTTTGAATAAAATCTTTTTCCCGCCAGCCATTTCTTCATATTGGGGAACAAATAGTAGTCCGAGGGAGCCAAGTCTGGAGAATAGGGGGGATATAAAACGAGTTGGAATCCTATTTCCATTAATTTTGCGACCACAACTGCTGAGGTGTGAGCTGGTGCGTTGTCGTGATGGAAAAGGACTTTTTGTGGGCCAATCGTGGGCGTTTTTCTTGCAGCTCGGTTTTCAAACGGTCTAATAACGATGAATAATATGCACCTGTAATAGTTTTACCCTTTTCCAGATAGTCGATGAGGATTATTCCTTGCGAATTCCAAAAGACAGTCGCCATAATCTTTCCGGCCGAAGGAACGGTCTTCGCCTTTTTTGGCGCAGATTCCCCCTTGGTAACCCATTGTTTAGATTGTTCTTTGGTCTCAGGAGTGTAGTGATGTATCCATGTTTCATCCACAGTGACGAAACGACGCTTAAAGTCCTGCGGATTCTTCTGGAACTGCTGCAAACCGTCCTTGCAACACTTCACACGATTTCGTTTTTGGTCAAGCGTGAGCAATCGCGGCACCCATCTTGCGGATAGCTTTGTCATGTCCAAATGTTGATGCAAAATATTATGTACCCGTTCATTCGATATGCCCACAGCACTAGCAATCTCAAGCACCTTCACTCTTCTGTCATCCATCACCATATCATGGATTTTATCAATGATTTCTGGAGTAGTAACCTCAACAGGGCGTCCAGAACGTTCAGCGTCACTTGTGCCCATATGGCCACTCCGAAAATTTTGAAACCACTTATAAACTGTTCTAATCGAAGGTGCAGAGTCACCATAATGTTTATCAAGCTTCACTTTAGTCTCCTGAGGCGTTTCGCCTTTCATAAAGTGGTGTTTAATCAACACACGAAATTCTTTTTCGTCCATTTTTTGAAAATCACTCGACTTCCTCGATTCAAACGAATGCCAAACACAAAGAAATAGACCGATCTGGCTGAAACTTGGTGTGTGTTCTTCCAAGAGATGCTACTAACTAAACATAACCTCGATACGCGCCAGTAGTGCTATCTCTCTGACTTTGCACGGACTTTTCAAACGACCCTCTTACCATGACAGAGATTTTAATTTCTTATTAATTTAGCACACTGAAATTGTATATTAATAAAATATGTTGCCTTAACAGAATTAGTCTTCTCTCATGTATCCGGTGGTTCTTAAAAAGCCAAAACCAATCCAAAAAAAAAGAAGAAATGTGTAGCCCAATGTTTTATTTAAATGTATATTTATTCAATTGGGTGGAAACAGATTGGTATTGAGAGTACAATATCGGTCACCTTCTCAAAAAGAATTGTATCCTCTACAGCTGAAAACCTCTCTTTGATTACAACTCTATGTTTTTGAGTACAACCTTCATAATATTTTGTGGCACCCATTATAGAAATATAGAGAGATACCGGCTTTGGTTCTTGTTCTAAACTTGTGAATGCTGACGCCTTACCAATGGAGAACAATGTATCTGTCGTGACAATTTTGTAGTTCTGTTGTTATTCTGTTATTTGTGGTTGCAACAAAATTAAAATAGTTGTTCAGTCCTTATCCACAACACCCTTCCATTGACTATATTTTATGCTTCAAAATGTCTGTTATTATTATTTTTTATTTTTATTTAATCACCACGTTATCCTGTAGTTCTACTTATAATCTCATACCTCTATCTATAACATTTTGTAATATCAATAAATATGTCAATTTTATCTAAAAGAGCGAAAAGGCAGAACGGGTAAAATTATATATATCTGCAGTTATGTTCTGTTCACAGCATTGCATCAATTTAAACCATTATTATTATCATCGATTAGTGAGAGCTTTTTCGCAAGCAGGTTTACTGGTTTTAACTTCTTTTTATATAATTATCCAAACAAATTAAGTTGAAATGTGGTTAGGTCTACAATGTTGAATAAAATCGAAGAACCAGACAGTGAGCTGCAGCAGGAAGAGAAAAATCTAAGGGCTAGCTGCTGGATTCGAACCTGAGATCTCCCGTGGAAATCCAGTCCTACA
Source organism: Rhodnius prolixus (assembly GCF_049639745.1). Lineage (NCBI taxonomy): Eukaryota > Metazoa > Arthropoda > Insecta > Hemiptera > Reduviidae > Rhodnius > Rhodnius prolixus. The sequence continues at coordinate 19,795,255 of NW_027411593.1, read as the reverse complement.
ATTATTACTATTATGCCTTAACTCATTAAGAACTTCTTTTCAACGTTTAGTTTCTTTTAAGCACTGTTAAAACTCCTCCTCTTTCTATTCTAAAGGACCCCTAAACTCCTCCTACTTAGCCACATTCTAATTATTATCTAAATTTCTCATTTACTAATTTCACCTAAACGCTATTTGGGTGTGGGTAATTAGTTGCAAGAACACTTACCACATCAACATTTCATAATTCTATTTCTAAGAGCGTATTTATAGTTAGGTTATTTAAAGTAATAAATCTGAAGTTGGAGATGTTACTGTAGACAGTTGAGTAATGTGCCGCCATTAATGTACTGTTTATATAGTAAGCGGCTTAAATACTTATATTTAAAATAACACAATTATTCAAAAAAGTTTTATACAGGGTATTTAGTGAAAAGAGAAATTATTGTTGGTGTAGCCCTTTATGACGACATGTTGAGCTCGCCGACCTTTTCAACTGACCCAGCTAACCAATCTACTACTCTTCTACGTAGTTTGAAAACAGAATTTAAAAATAATGTCAGAATGTTATTTATTTTGTCTTAATTCTATGTATGTATGGGTAATGTTGATTTTAGATTGATTAATCCAAAATCAATTAATTGAAATAGATGAGAAGTCGCAAATACTCGTAAAGATTTGAAAGAAACCTATTATTTAAGGCCTTCGTGCATGAGGGGATGAACAAATTTTTGATACTTCTTGGTATAAGCATTTACAAAAATTTACGGACATAACTGTTTGCCTACACTTATATACATTATGTAATGTAGATTGAACTATTTGTATAGTATTCATTTGTATTTAAGTTAAATATTAATAGCAACTTCTAATTGTGTTTAACATTACATAATAAATAATTTACCAAATAATCACCCCCACACTAGACTTAAAAGAACTGAACTAAACAGACGCTATCGACTCTTAGACGATAGATCAAAACTCTCTCTAGACAACAAAAGTCTATTTATACTACTATTTTGAAAGCCATCCGGGCGTATGGAATAGAGCTGTGAGGTTCAACCAAACGCTCCAATCTCCAAAGGATTCAATCGCTACAATCTAAAATACTTCGGACTTGTAAACGCTCCATTTTATGTCTCCAACCTGACTATACACACTGACCTTAACATTCCTTTTATCACCCATGTTGCTAAAACACGATACAGAAAACTCCACTTCAGCCTGCAATCTCATATAAATCCTCTAGCTCAAAATCTTTTTTCTAGAACTCTTCCTGATAACCCGGATAAGTCGCCTTAAAAGACAGTGGCCTCGAGTTCTCCTCTCAAGTGAAGAGAGCGACTAATAGCCTAATGTTTTGGAGTAACTTCTCCACTCGTTACCTTATCATTTGTTACTCTGTTATCATTGTTACTTATAGCGCTAACGCGCTGATTGCAGCACAAATAAACGCAAAAAAACTAATGGACTTGATTTATGTAAACCAATAACTATAAAAACTGAAAATAACAGATTTCCATTTCATTATTAGAATTATTAAAACCAAAATTGGAAATTCTTGTATTGATTTGAGTAGACATATAAAAAATCAGAACTAATAAGGGGAAGTATAACTAAACAGTGAGGAGAACCAGTAAGATGTAGTCTGGCATTATCTGTCTTTTTAAAGGAATAAAATGCGTTTCAAGTCAGAACGGATAGCCATTCAAACAGAAGCTAAGGAAGACTACAGAAATGGAGAGTAGATCCTGAACGATGTGAAACAAGGTGAATAATCAAAACTATTCGGACCACAAGTTTATGGAATGGTGAATGATTAATTAAAAAGAATCATTGGAAGAGACAGGTAAAGGAACAACTGGTTTCCAAAGAGGACCAGGCTGTCAAATATAATTCTGTGTTTCCATAAAAGTAAATGGAAATGGACAGGTCACTTGGTAAAAACAATAGACGAACATTGGACGAAGCAACTGGTTTCGCAGCCGGTCCCCTTGAAATATTGCGTATTGTGTCAATTCTTTGAAGTGGAGAGTAGAGAAACACCAAATAGAAGTTTTGGTTCATTGCTTTGCTGTAATTTTAGTTAAGGATTGATAAAATTAAGGGGTAGAAGCTTGAGACTGTTGCGTCCTATAAGTTCTTCATAGTGCAAGTTAGAATTGGGAAATTAGAAGGGTACTGATAAAGAATGCGTATGTCCCAGCAAGAAAAAGAAGTCTGGAGCGTCCAGAAGAATAAGACCAATGAATTGTATGGGCTTTTTAAAAGGGTAAGTTTACATCGGAAGATCCGAGATAAGTTTAAGAGAGTCATCCTGGGAAAAAGCAGCGACCTTGTTAGGTTTAACCTTTTGTCCTAAAAGAGCATTGAAGTTTAAGCTTATTATGTTATCCCTTGGCGTGTTATCCCCTTTTTTTGAGGAAACATTCCAAACAAGTGATTAAATATTTGAATAATCCGCAACTATCTCACTTACTGCAGATACTTTTAAATTGCAAAAACTCTCGGTTATTTAAATAATAACCTTTTTCTTTCTTCTGGAATAGATGCCCTGTCAACAAAACTAACTGCACAACCAGTATTACAAATTGAACATGAACGCAGAATGTTGCCTTATTGCAGCGACAGCGAATTGTAAACTAATAGAAGAAAAATCAAGTGCAATTTAAATGTTCACTATGTCACAATTTATAGCATTCCTAACTTCTTTAAGTGAAATGTGAATTTTAATAAAAAAGAGTAAAAAAAAAAATTAACTGATTAATTACAACTGTATTAGTTTTTATGTTTAACAATTAATTATAACTCTTTTGATTAAAATCCACAATAACGTTGAAAAATTAATAAACATTATCAGAAGGTGTCCGTTCGCTTCGGCCAAGAGCAGAACTAGAAAAAAAATAAAACTAGAAAAATATAAAAGTTGCAACATCTCCGACCGGCAGCCAGTGGTAACAGGCGACTAGCTGCTGTTTTCTGTCCCCGACATCACTGTATAACTAAATAGATATGTGATCTTTTTGAAATTTAATCCTTTAACTCAACTAACGTCGTTGTTAATTTTATTTTTTTATTTTCATAGTGAATCACACAATGTCTACTCTACTACTGAAATGGTTTTACTTTCTATTCTCTATTTTCCCCCTAATTTGCATTAAGCTCTTAATTAATCAACATTCCAAACTATTCTTAAACGATTGCATTCCACTTCTTTTTAGATGTCACAACCAAGAATACTTTTCTAAACAATTATGTAGGAATCTGTTACTTTAATTAAATATTTATTTTGAATTATGTTCCTCCGTAAATAAAAAATAAATAAATATTTCACCTAGAATTATTGTATCACATCTAGACTTTTACAGCTACATATTGTGACTTCTATCCCAGAAATATCTAGAAATACCGACCGTTCTAATTAGAAGTTGTGCTAGATAGAAGAGATAAAGAATAGCGAATGAAGAAGGTTAAACTTGACTTGAGGCTGCTGAATACTGAAGCACTCTATTCACAGCCGACGATGGTGTAAATGGTCGCACCAATCGATAATTGTCAACTCTCTTTGCAGCGATTATTCCTTTATTTTAAGTTAGGATAAGTTAGTGATATTATGAGTGTGAAATAAAATACCCCAAAATTTGAAGACCCATTCGCACATCCTCTTGAATTCTAAAGCCCAAACAAAGCGTTTTCCTTTTCCATTGTTAGGTCGTAAACATCTGTGAGCACTCAAGGGCCAATGTTTCTCAGACTTTTGCAAATGGATTACTTCGTTTCTTCTAATTTAGATTAAAAAAGTGCACCCTTTGGAGGTTGAATCAGACTCTATTATATTGTTTTTCGAGAGCTTTGTATCAAAAGCTGACAGCTCTTAAATTGAATTTTTATTTTGTTTAGCCTTCTTCACAACCTCTTGTTTGGTATCTTTCGTTCCGTAGAAAATACTAAATGTCTCTGAGCACATTGCATGTCCTAATATCTTTTAGGGTTCATACTTGAAGGCGGTAGGTGGAAGTGAGAAGGTGTTGGTGGAGCTTAGAGGTCTGTGAAACAGAGATTGGCACGATCGAGAGATCTCAGGATAAAGTTTTACCTGACTGCTATCCGAAATAACGGAAAAGCTGCATAAATAGGCTTCTAGACACCTCAGTAGGTAGAACTTTTTAACAGTTTCATAAAAAAATTGTACACAAGAGAAATAAGGGTAAACATTAAAGTCAATTTATAAATTAATATTGCAATATAGGGAAGAGAACGAATGCTTCTTTAATATTTAACCATGATTTCGTTCTAAATTCAGTGTTCATCTCATACCGAAAGTACTAACTGCAGTAACAAAATTCTAAGGCATCAGTCGTCAGGCTATTTTGTCTTCAATGTTAATTTAATAAAAACTATATTGAGATTTTTAGACTTCTCAAACGTTGTCTTTACCCTAGCCTAATACCATTAAATGAAATATACTACAATAAGCCTATCAATATCTCGTCTTTCTGTACGAGGAGAGTTACAAATACATTTTGGGAATTGACCTCTAGGGTTAATACTACAATTGGGAGAATAGAATTAATACCAGGATCTGTCAACTGCAATGATATTTACAAATTGATAGTATGTCAGTTTTAAATGATACGAGTTTATTATTTTATTTATAGTACGTATCTAGGAGACAGATCTGGCGCTGCTTTATCGTCTACCTAATGATATTTTACACTCTCATTTATTTTCTCTTTCTACTGTTTGTATTATTTGATAAAAATTCTTGAGAAGTAACTTGTAACAGGCAAAAATATTTTTAAAAAAGCATAAATATTGAGAATGCAGGAGATATTGATTTTAATGTGAACCTACGACGTCAGGTTTCTCTATAAAAGATCATTTTTTGCCAAGTATCCGTACTGCAACAGATCCAAACATCCAAATTACTTGAAAAACAAAAAGTTTCAATCAGAGTTTTGAATAATTTTGTTAGTTATCACCTATACTTGTTCTTCGATGACTACTTACAGTAAGAACAACGTGCCAAAATAGTTAATTAATAATGCTATCATCCCATGAATAGAAGGAGTTAGCCTCCCTTCCGATGGTGCTCAATTGACTAGCCACTGTGCTGGACCACTGCCTTGCAAGTGCATCAGCTTTTCATTGCTCTTATTTCTAGAATCTCCAGGAACCATCCTTTTCCGAGCTAGATGATCCAGGCGTCTTCTGCTTATTCTGCTAACAGTTTAAGAGTCCCAGCTCGGTTTAGTTTCTTTATGTTGTATCTTTAAAGATACAACATATCATTTCAGACTTTTTCCATCATCTTGCGACTTGCTTTTTATCCATATAACTCTATCTGGAAAACTAAAGAAAGCCTTTCTAGCATTTCCTTTAAAATCAACTAGTGCAGTGTGCGCTTCTCTTTACATTTTAATTTATTTAATTTAAACAATAAATTATTAATTTTAATTCTAAAAGAAGTGGAATATTAAGGCAAACTAAGTTTTAGTTTGTGCCAAATTTTTGAATTGTGAATAAAATAACAGCAAACAGATGAGTCCATTTTCAAACCATTATTAACAGCAAACTCTTTTATTCAAATGTCAAAAGTTAAAAAACAGAGGAAACTCAAGTCTCTTGTCTCTTCAGTGGTTACCTTGAATTTGTGATACTTACAAACTGATGTAATACTAATACTGGATTAGAAATAAAATATTTTGTATTTTATTGTTTATACTTACGAGTATATTTAAATATACTCGTAATTTAAATAATTCTAAGATCTGTCGTTTCAGGTACTTCACTTGATAATAAATAAGAATTTCACTTCTTGTTTTCGTTACTGACTGATATTTTCGTGATTAACCCCAATTTTGGGGCTTAAAATTGAATTTAGTTATTATTTATTCTTTTAATGCGGTCACAACATGATCAATCATAAAGTAATGTGCTCATAAATTGTTGAAAGCATTAATTTTAATAGATATGTACTAGTGTAACCAGTTGCCAACAGTATTAGCAAGAACTTAGTGATATTGCTATTCTCATTTCCCATCTCAGACTTATTTCAGATTCAGGAAATCTTGAAGAACATCTGTATTAAATTGAAAAGTGATACATAAAGTTGAACGAGCAAAATACATTCAAACCATTTTATATTCCAATACTCTATCGTAGTGTTAAATAACACGTTACTTCTTCTTCCGACAGAGTGCGCAAACTTGGTTTAAACATGGAAAAACGACTATCAGAAACTTAGAACCTAGATGAAAAGTACGAAAACCAATAGCGGACTTCGCATTATTTCAAAATTACGTGACAAGCGATCTAATTTACTGTACAAAAATCAATTACTTTGTACTAAATTTTGCTATTATCAATATGGACTTGAGGCCTAGAGGTAAGAGGTAGAGGAGAAGGTGGTAATATGGGACAGTCTTGTTTTACCTTGCATATTTTGAACACTACTGAATTTAAAATCTACTGTGAAGTAAAATCATAGACAAACATTATTTTTCTTTGTAAATTTGGAGTCCTGAGTGGATCACAGCAAGGAGTCTGGAGTTACACTGAAAAAGTCTATGGTGGTGCCATATTGGGTTTTCAGAAAGTGTGGTCGTAATATGGGACACACATAATAATTATAGTTAATGTTCTCGTTTCTCCATGAATTGTAAAAATAAACCTTAAATATGCCACAAAACTATATTTTACACAAATATCGTACATTAAGGATAAAAATTAGGGTGTAATCAGTTTTCTTAGAGAAATGTCAAGAAATCTTTTAGATGATCTTTTTAGGCCCCTGTAGAAAAAAAAAAAATTATAAGACACTAGTTTCGACCTCAGTGCCACTTTTCACACTGGTTCGGCAGACGATACTGTCCCATACACCGCGTACTATATAACCTCATTTTTGTTTCAATATACATTCATATTTGAAATCCATAATACTGTCAATTAAAACTCTCTACTTTCTACATTTTTAATGTCAAAGGGAAATTATTCTAACTTTCCTCGGTATTAACCGAAAACAGAAGAAAATCAACCTTAAGAAAACTTTTTAGCACTGACAAAATTAACACGGTCCTCCCTTGGACAAAGCTGCCACTCGATTGACGGCGCTGTCTTCTGCAGCAGACAAAGCCTACCCCAATGAGTAGTAAGGCACCAGAAACTAACCAGATAGCACCACTGGTTTCACAAAAACAGGGGTGTCCCAAATTCCAACCCCGTCCCATATTACCATCTTCTCCTCTACTTTTAAGCATTCAAATCTTTACCGAAGACAATCATTACAATCCAAAAATCTACGAGAAATTACTAATGCTCCTTATTGTGTTTCCAATAAAACTACATAACCTATCCATTTCCTCGAGTCAATGATTCCACAACTCCTTATTCTATAAATATATAAATCTAGTACAATAGCTTGCAAGACTAATCTAAAATTCAATTAAGATGACTAATTCGCCAATAGCCTCGTCATTATTTGAACTAATTCCAAGGCCATGAAGCGATTGCAGCACTAGGAATCAATATCGTTCATTTCCGTTTACTCTTGAATTTCATTTGCTTATATGTTAATGTGCGGTTGCAAATAAATTAATTGGAGATACTAACCGTTATAGTTTCATATGTAATGCACTTGTTAAAATATTTATCGGGAGTTCCTGATTATAAATATTCTGAACAGGATGCCTCCAAAGTATGTACATCCGAGAAAACCTCAGTTTGGTTCGCACCTCAAGTTTGCCGGTAATATTTCTCGTTGCTTAAATAATAATTTTATCTCCTCAGAACTTTCAGTTTGAACCAACTGAATTGACTTGCTGCTAAAATTAATGTAAAATCAGTGTACATAAATTTAAGAATTTAACAATTTATTGATTAGCTGGTAACTTATAAAAAAATTAGTTTTAATTATTTCATACTCTAGTTCTTTATGTACCAGCATTTTAATATTTAATTTTTTATTTATGTAGATAAATTTTAAGATACGCACCGAGTGCACGTGATCAAACTTTGTATATGAATTTCGCATGAATGTTATCTTAGACGCAGACTGTTTATAAACACCTGTGCCATTATAGTTTTAGCTGTTCTGGCACATTTGACATTAACAGCTCCAGATAATTATATAAAGGACTTAGGCAAGTAGCTTGTTTCAGATACCAGGCTGAATTTCAAATCAGCAACTTAATAGACCAGTTGTTATCAATATAACCTACCTTAAGAACTGTTGGATTCTAATATTGTTCATATGTAGTGTTCATAAGTGTTAAGCTTGTACCCAATTTTTGAAATGAAGTATCCACAGAAAATAGATGTTTAGAGGAACCCGAAAATGAATTAAAAAATGCTTGAAAACAATTAAATGCCCTTAGTATTCTCGCATGAAATTCCCTAACTGCAATCCATTTTATACAATTTTCTTGAAACAATTTTGTGTGAAAGAAAAAAAAATCCCTTTCAAAATAAAAAATTCGTTTCAAAGTAATGGTGGCATTTGCGCCCAACCGATTCACTTCAAATTTGGAATTCTACTTACATATTTTCAATTCCTATTATTTAAATATTATGTATCTTCTTCTTAACGGTTGGTGTTTCTTTTGTCCTAACTGTTGAGCTACAGAAGACACACCAAACGTTTAAGGCAACACGCATAATGTAAAACATATATCAATTGTTCAGAAATATAAGCCCTAAAGATGACCTAGTCCGTCAGATCAATTACTTGACATTAATGCTAATAAAAAGTTATGTCTGAAATTGACAATTATCTTTCTTCTCTTTGGAACTGATGAAAATCAATCAAAAAATGAAAAAATAGTTATTTATTTAACAAGTGTGGAATGCAGTACTTTTCCTCACGCGAGGCAGGGTTTGCACGCACGAGCGAGCGAAGCGAGGCGAGTGCAAGTGCAAATTGCCGAGTGTGAGGAAAATACTTAATACTCGAGTTAAATATTATATTTTTTCTGCAACCATTAGATTTATTAACTAAAAAAATTAAAAATTTCATTTTTACAGTCTACAAAAAGTAATTTATTTATTATAAACATTTATTGTTATATTACAATTATTTACATTACTTACGTGTTTACATTACTTATTACATTTTCTGCTGTTTCTTTTATTGATGGAGGAGTGTTTTCTAAACAGGCATCACTAGAATCCATTTTAAATTTCTATAAGGTAACACTATAACCTTTTTAACTGTTATAATTAAAAATATCTAATTATTTATTAAAGTATTATTTTTATTTCTGTATTCCTTTCAATTTTTATTTTATTTTTTAATTATTTAGTTACGTTAAATAAGCTTATTAAAGTTTTACAGAAAATATTTATGTTAATAACAAAACTTCTTATATCAAGGAAGCACAATAAAGTTTTTCCACTCACTAGTGCGGAAAGTGACACTAATGGGAATTTTTCCCCACTAGTGTGGGGCATTACACAGCTGATTTTAATTGAGTAATGAGAACTTCCCTACATGGTTGCAGAAAAAGGAATTACTTTTGGCTTTTTCTGAATTTCGAAAGTCATATTTACATTGCTTCTTACAAATTTACTTTTTTTTCTATATTTCCTCCTTAGATTAGATTAGATTAGACTAGGGCTGCCTCAAGGCCTACGCCACTGCGACCCATTTGGATCTATTGTGGCTCCCCTCACTCTAAAGCTCACCCTCCAGACCTGTCCTTTTAATCAGACATAATTCTGGAAAACGGCTCCTGGGTAAAGCTATGCAGGCCTTGGTTTTTCCTCCCCGAGAAGTAACATCCTTAGCCAGACTAGCCCCTCACACTGACACAACACGAGCAGTGCCGTTTCCTCCTTTTCCTGACTGAAAGGCTGTCATCTGCCAGGCCCATGCGATGCATGTGCTTTCTGAGCCTGCAGTGGCCAGTTAATAGTCCTACAATTATCCTTATAACCCCACGGCCTTGACTGATTAATTCTGCAGTCAGCCTCGGCGAATAGCCTTTTAGTAAACTCCTTCGCCTGTTATTTCTTCCTTATTATTTGTTTTAAATTTAATTTACTCTTACAGCATTTCTTTTTTGAAGAGATTTATGATAAATCTAAACAAATATAAAATCAGCCTTTATGATTCACAAGAGAAATCATTACAATAAATTTATGTAAAATCTGACCTAAAACCGCTAACAGATACGTAATGTATATTTATCAGAAAAAAGTATACGCATTATTTAAATTAATTTACATAAAACCTATCTTCAAAGTCTTCTGTGTTTGACCATTACTGGAGCTTATAATTAGGTATTTAAACCTATAACTATACAAATTAATGGCCTTTTTATACAAAGTATAAAAAAGAATATATAAAGAAATAAACGAGAATTCGTTTGTTTAGTATTATTAATTTTACTTATAATAATACATTTTGTGCATTAACAATTAATTTTGTTATAAGCTGGAGTATTTATATAAGTTTCTCTTATTTTCTCACTATTCCCGTCCATTTTATACTTATAGCGTGCTTATTCACTAGTTTAAGTACCCAATTAAAATGGTCTTTATTGTTGTCATTGATCTGTTGTTGTTCTTTTTTAGTGAACACTGAATTTTGTATGCCGTCTATTTGTGCACATTAACATTATTTATAGCAAAGTTTGGGCTGAAGTTGTTAGACTTCACGGATGACGAGAATAGTTAATAAATTATGCAATGAAGAATTTCATGTCCTCCCACTGCTCAAGAGTTTTAATTTACGATGACGGATTTAATTCACTTAGAGACAGATTGCTTGTTAAATGGGTAATAATAATGACTTAAATACCAACTGTTCAAACAAATGACTAACAATGATATTTACTGTACATTAAATAAATAACTTTATGCTATTAAAATCGTACGTTGAAGATACATACGTAGAGTAGGTATTTATTATGGTTAAAATTTGTGATATTTGTTACAGAGAAGTAGGAATGTGATTATAATAGTATCATCCAAATACGAGTAAAAGAACAAAAACTCCGACTTGAAATCGCTCGACTTTTCTCTATTGCTGCTCTGACGTTCTCCTAATTCATAAGATATTTCAAACTCCAACTTCTAAAAAAATAATTAATTATTGCTGAGAACATCTGTAATATTAAACTAAATATTGCATCAAAATGAGATCTTATGTAAACCTCAGAATCTCAGAATGCCAAAAAAAAGAAGTTTCTCTCTAAAAAGTGCCCTTAATCAAAAAAATTTGTCAAATAAAATTTGTAGGCCACAATGAAGTATCATAAATATACAAAATTTAGAGAAAAGCGTCGAAATCATTTTACGATAAAATCTCAAAAAAGATAAAAAGCGAATCCTTCCCGTTAAGTGGTATTTTTCTTGACAAAATTACTAATCGTCAAGTTTCGATCAAGTCCCCACGTGCCAAAAATTAATGGAGAACCAACCACTGTTTTAAACCATGAAACCAAATTAATTAGACCTTAGAACTTTAATAGAGAAGTTGCTATCAGATCATTTATTTTGTTTTTGTTTTTTATTGGGTGATAAGGTCTCACCTTATCATCAATATCTTTGCGGCTATTCTAATACCATCCGTTCTAAAGTGACTTACAGTTTCAGTTATACGCTGCTATAACTCCCAGCTTGTTACAATGAACTTGACGCGCACCACAAACAAAAGTAGTTGAACAAATTGGTTAATCAGAGCTTTTAAACAGGATGTTGTGTCTTTTAAGATTGTAATATTTAAAAAAAATTGCATAGACGAATAATATTTCCTTACTCTGTTAGTAAATCTAATTATAAGACCATATGATGTTGTCTTCCCTGTATTCAAACTAATATTATAATTTATATAATAAAAATAAATCATAAGAAGGCTATATTGTGGCATTATAACAACTTTTTAAAATATAAAAGATATTGCTGGACGAAAGTGAACAAATCAAAAGAAAATTTGGTGTTTTACAGATTTATAGTTGAGATCAGATCTTGAAGAAGACATTTATTATCAAGTGGGCTGTGGTAATGAAATCCATCCTCCTAGTCAGATCTTTTGATCTTTTTTTGTTCTGTTTTCTCAAAGCCGTTTCGTTATAACTTTATTTCATCTTAAATCAAAAATTATTTTAATAAAATATGTTCTTGGAATCCTTTTAAAGATATTCTACACTTTTTTTTTCTCAAAAAATTTATTTTCTTGATTTAAAACTAAATTCATCTGGTCCTAAAAAAATCTCTAGGGATTAGTTATTGTTTTGTGAAAGAAATAAGAACTTAGATGCTCCGTCTCGTAGGCGTTTCTTCGTGTCTCAGGTATTTCCTTATGCCATCAGCTGACTTTATAAACGTCTGTCCTCTATGAGGTAGCACTTTAAAGCGGGAGAAAAATTGCAAAACTTTTCACCTGTGCGCGAATAGTTTAAAACCTCCCACTGCAACCAACCAAAGTAAATGGGTGCTATAACAATATTAACAATATTAATGAAAATTTAATGCAGTAAAATTACTTAATTGTTATAAAATTTGAATAAAACACATAAAGCTTTTTCTTACGTTTCTAAATGGCTGAAATTACGAGCTGTAGTAAGATTAAAATGTTCGCTACTTACTGGTTTGTGTACCTTTTGTCGTTTAATCAACTAATATACCTAACTTTTTAAACTTTAGGTTTTTTTTTTTTAAGGAGTTGGTATAAATAGGTACAAAAATAAGTAACTGTGTGACTAAAATTAACATTATAACATGGCAATAAATATATTAAGTGGCTTTATTCTTTTTTAGAGCTAAATACTAATCTTTATGTAGAAGCTCAATGCGTAAAAAAAGATGCAAAAATTTAAATAAATCTGTTTTTTGTAGTGTTCCACCTTAAAAGCTACAATTCAAAAGCAAGTGATAAAGCGCCGTGGTTTTTTGTTAGGCTCTAATTTTATAACTTGGTTAAACGAGCCGACTTTTATTTTATTATTATTGCATTCTTATCACTTTATGAGAAGTATGCTGGATAAAAATGATTGTAAAATTCTAATATGAAAATACAAAACTAAAATAGCCCTGAAGACTTAAAAGCGAGAATGTTAAATACCTGTTACCTGCTTATCTTCAAGATGCATTTTTCGTTTGACTTTGAATTTTGCGGCTTAGTTTTGCTTGATTTTCATTGAAACGAATCTTTAAAAAATGTTCGCTATACGCTCACGATTTAAGAGTAAATTTGATTTCTCATTGAGAGGTATATTTTAAGAGATCCTAAATCCGGCTTTGACCAGCAGTTTATTCAATAAATAATGGTTAAGTGGAATGTTATCTGTTCTTATCCCCTTAGTAAAAAAACCTTTAAAAAATTTGATTATTATGAAAGATTTGTGCAAGAGGTATAAACCCCGCAGGGTATACTGCATAAACTCTTCCATTATACTAAATCTTAGCTGTGGCGGGACCGTTTATTGTCTCCAACTTACGTAGGGGCACTACTTATATTTTGAGCCTTGGCAACACTGAGTGTTGTCAGGTGCTATTGGACGTTTCCACTTGAAAGTTTGACATTTTTGACCATAACCTTCTTCAGAACGTTTTGTTATTTGAGCGCGATTTGTGTTGTTTACAGTCACTTAAAAATTGTGTCTCAGCGAAAAAATGGAATTAATTATTTTCGTGCAATGATTTATTACGACTTTCGACGTGGATTATCAAGACAGGAGTGCATCGATCAACTTACTTCCACTTTTGGCGATAAAGCCCCATCCTTTGCCACTGTGAAACGCTGGTATAACGAATTCAATCGTGGTCGTCGTTTGCTCACCGACGAAAGTCGTGAAGGTCGTCCAAAATCAGTTGTTGTGTCAGAAAACATTGATGCTGTGCAAAAACTAATAATGCAAGATCGTCAGGTGACATACTGTGAGATTGAGGCAACCTTAGGCATTAGTTCCACCAGCATATATAAAATATTGCATGATCATTTAGCCGTGAAAAAGGTTTGTTCTCGTTGGATCCCACATAATCTGACAAAATCTCAAAAAGATGCTCGTGTCGATTGGTGCAAACAAATGCTTAAGAAATACAATGGCGGTGCTTCAAAAGACGTGTATAAGATTGTAACAGGTGACGAATCATGGATATATGCGTATGAGCCGGAAACTAAACAGCCATCGACTGTTTGGTTGTTTCAAGATGAACCAAATCCAACAAAAGTTGTTCGCGCTCGAAGCACTTCGAAACAAATGGTCGCCTGTTTTTTCGGAAAAACTGGTCATGTGGCAACAGTGCCTTTAGAGGAACGTAGAACGGTGAATTCTGAATGGTACACAACCATTTGTTTGCCGGAAGTCTTCGATGAAATAAGGAAAACAAACAAGTGCCGTCGGATTATTCTTCATCAAGACAATGCCAGCTGTCACACATCTCGTCTAACAACCGACTATTTGAGCACTCAAAAAATCGAATTAATGGGTCATCCGCCGTACAGTCCTGATTTGGCACCAAATGACTTCTTTTTGTTTCCGAACTTCAAGAATAAATTACGTGGACAACGATTTTTGTCGACAGAAGAAGCCGTTGATGCATTCAAAAACCATGTTTTGGAGGTGTCTCAAGCGGAATGGAAAAAATGCTTTGACAAGTGGTTCGAACGCATGCAGAAGTGTACAGATCATAAAGGAGAATATTTTGAAAAACAATAAAGTCATTTTCAATGACAAATTACTGTTTTTTTATTAGGCGCAATATATAAATAGTGCCCTCGTAGTTCGTCGCTGTACTTGATTTGAAAATGTGAACGGTTAATAAAAATACGAAAAGACATACATGAGGAACCGTCTGGAAGAGCTACGTTTCGATATTTTTCTTCTCTCACGATGGTAGATGATGTGTGTGGTAAATCGCGGACTGTTCAAGAAGAGACTGGGTTATAATCTAATGGTCAAGTCCAAAAGCCATCCATTCAATAGCCTACAGAAAAGGCAAGGATAATTAGCCCAGTCTTTACTCGATCGTTAAACAGGACAATCAGAGTCTGATTTCCAGGATATCTCCTTAGATTTCCGTTGCTAGGAGCTCTACAATCTACTCTCAGTGATGCACGTGGTGTCTGCAATGAGAAACACTTCTAGAAGTCTACTATTCCTAAAAAGGTTTTAAGGATTGACACTTCAGTTGGATAAAATAAATAGAAATTAATAACTATAACCATAATTATTATTGTTATTAATAATAATAACTGTCTCATAAAAAGCGTAATTTATTGCTCAAAGAGAAGGTCATAGAAATTACTTGTTCGAGAACTTGTTCAACTTTAATGGACTTTAACCATTATCTTAAAAACATTACAATAAAATTATATTGATTATTTGATATTAAAATTCTTTTTGAACTTTAAAAAACTACATTTCTAATAACAAGTTGTACATATAAATTTTTCTGTTCTATAACGAAAAAGTGAAATTTTGAAATGATTAAGGTATTAAAATTTTTTAGAAGTTTCGTCACATTTCTATAACTATATGGCGTCATTGCTAATGCCAGTGAAAACACATGGCACTAAATCCGTTTGAGCCGCGTTATTCAAATCCTGATGAGTGAGTGTGATTGTTAGAGAAGCAGGTTTGCTTTTCAGGAAGTTGTCGAAAGTGTGTAAAATAACTCACTTTTTGATTGAAGAAACGTAAAAAATCCCTTTTTTTATTTAATTTTTCTTTTATTTTAACAAAGATTATTTTGGTCGCTGTCAACAAACATTTATTTCAAGAAAGATTTTGGGTAATCAAATTCTTTCGGCATTAAATTCAGATTGTTCTCGTTACTTATGGGCAATGAGAGGTAAAAATACAAAAAAATCACGACTCGATAGCCGATCAAGAAAGTTACAAGGAATGAAAATCACAAAAAACTAACTTGTGTTTTTATTATATTAAGTAAGCATTGTCTCAAATAAAAGCTACCCCAATTGGACCGGCGATATTCCAAGGATGCACGTAAACATATGCGCCCTTTTTAAGATGAAATCCTCTTCCTTCAGCGGCTAAATCCTGAGCTCACTGCTGGAAATCTCCCATAACTCACCAGTGCGTGCCAGATAAGGTGGATTTGGAAAGATTTGGGCAGGATCCTGGTGGCCAAATGGCCTTTGGGTCACTAGGAAAAGAACACTTATCCGGACTGTTAAGATACCAGCGGCTGTCTGCGAATATTACTTTGCGTTTTGCATTTCTCAGGGCGTTTTAGCTTGGAGATTAGCAACTTTAGGTGTTCATAAAACAGTGGTTATCGCTTCATTTTGAATCTTTGCCCCTTTTCTTGTTTATAATTAACTGTCGCGCCCCTCAGCTCCCTGAATTCATTCCAGTATATTATTTATTAAATTGTTATTTTAATGTTTTATTATAAAAAATTTGAATAATTAAAAATGTTTTACTTATTACAGGCGACCGATGATTAGGAACAAGTAAATACAATTTTAAAGGAAGTGCACTACTTCATCGTTCTCTCATGTAAGTATATTCTGTTTTGTTAATTGATAACTCTAATAATTTTTTTTTAAATCCAAGCTTGAACAAAAAAAAAATCATTTAATAATAATTTAATTAGATGGGTGGCATAATGAAAACTATTTTTGAACTAATAGATTCCCCCCTTACTAAATCTATTTTATTCTTCAAACTTAGTAATAAAGTGTTACCAACTTAGGATTTGTTTCAATGATATGTGTGGTATTTCTGCTGGAACTGAGTGAAATTACAATACATACTGATACTGGGAACGAATAAATTTTACACCAATACGTTCTAAAAATAGAAAACAGTTGAAATAAACTGAATTAAAATTTGTAGACACTCATATAAGCCTTCTAAAAAGTCACTAATCTCAAACTAGTTCCCTTCAGTTACATGACAAATCTACAAATATTTGCGGTGTTAATAAATATAGTTAACTACACATCAACTGATTGGAACAGTTTTAAGATCGAAAACAATTATCAAATAAGTAGAAAACAAAAACAGCTATCTAATTAATATCAACAAGAAATTATGTAAGTTGCGATCAAAACAACATATTAGTTTATACGTTTCTAATATCAACTTTATTTAAAAAAACATATTTATCTAATATGATTTTTAAATTTTTGTTTTCTAATTTTGAATGTAGACTAAACTAATTTATGTCTCATATGTGTTGAAGTATTTATTAGATTATCATTTTTAGAATATCCGTCGAAATATAATTAACTAAAGTGTTACATATGTTATTCATAGATAGTTTGACATAAATTTAAACATGCTAATTTATGTTAAATCCTTATATGAGCATAATTTTTAGTCCAAAGTTTTTGCCTTGTAGAAAGCTTGATGGTTTTAGTTTACTGGATTTTCTAGTAATCATTTGAATAGTGGATCTTCTGCTTTTGCTTCGATAGATTTATAATACCTGTTTAACGAGTTATATTTGGATAGGTTTTCGTTAGAGACAATTACGGAATTACGATAGTTTGTAGTGTTTACACTTGGTTAGTTTTTGTTCTTATACTTGCAGTAAGAGTTGCTAAAATCAAAATTGGTTACTTTGGAATCAATAAAATGAAAAGGGTTAATATAAATATTTTGAAATTGTTAAAGGAACGTTTTCCAAATTATTAGAAGCAAATATGGCCTAATTGTTAATAATATTGAAAATTATGGGGCTTAATAATTTCCTAGTAATGGAAATCAGTTTAAAAAAATGAATAGTTCGAAAATTGTTCAATCAAAATCAAAAGTTGGAGCTTGAGAGGAGGTTACAACCTACCAGGTTGATCCTGTATCCAGCAGACTAGCTAACAAGTGTTAAAACAGGAAATACTATGTCCTTGCTACCGCATTCCTGTCGTAAAATATACGATAGAAGGATAGAGATTGTAAACAACACAAAATTCTGACACTAATTAATTGTTTAAAATTTGATTAGATAATGCTTTTGTTTTTTTTAATTTATTTCTATTTTTTCTTTACTTTTCTTAATATACACAATCAGAAAGATGAAAAATTACACCTGTACTATTTAAATACGTCATTTGTGTTTTGATTGCGTGCTGCGATAATTGAGGGTTCCTGTGTTTATTCTGCTTTATATTTTAGTTTTATTTAATCATAAATTTTCCATGACTTCTCTTTTATTTGGCTTTGTCTTCGTGTTGCTGAATGTAAAAGTTTGTTTTCTTCTATTTACTAGTGATCTTGAAACTATTAGGTACGCTTTTTCACTTTATAATCGTTGATTATTGATACATCGTATCAATATATCTCTTCTATTCTTTCCATAAAGTCTTTTAATCCTTAATTAAATCCATATTGCCCATTTTATTAAACATAGACCACTTCGAACAAATAATTTGAATGCAAGCATCAAACAGATGAGATATCTAGGAGGTAACTCTGCACCGCTAGCTGATCTTCACTGCCCAAGTGAAAACCTAGAATTAACAGATAACAGCTGTACGAGCATTGTTTCTACACTTCTCCAGGAAATCTAACTGCTGGAGTAGAATTATCTCTTCCTCTAAAAGGGGATGGTACGCCACATTATAAGTCGGACTCAGTATATCCGGATATCCGAGTTTTTTGAGTAGTGTAATATGGACATGGTTGAGAAATGTCATCAGTACCTAGTAGCAGTTGTTTATGAAATAACTGTGCTAGAGGTTTATACAAACGAAACTCTTCATTAAATTTGTAAAGTTTGTAGAAAAAATAAAGAATCAATTATATTAGTTTTTAAAGTTTAATGGATAACAGCGAAAAGACGAATTATTTCTCTGGCAATTGCCAGGTATGTCTACATCAAGGTTCTGGTGATTGCACCAACTAATTGTTGTGGATCCAGATCAAATACTCAATATAATGTTCAACTGAGTCTATTGTCGCATAATTCGTTTCTGCAAAACAATACATATGCAAATAAATGCTTACAAATATTAACAATTATGTCGGTATTTACCACATTTTATTTCTTTCTGAATCCAAAACCAAATAACTAAATTAACCAGCAAATTAAACATACAAGTCTGAATACACTGTTTTTTTGTTTTTTTTTTGCGTTTATTGTGCTACAATCAGCGCGTCAGCGCTATAAGTAACAATGATAACAGTGAACAGTAGAGGTATACGAGTGGAGAAGTTACCCAGTGGTAACACTCCAAAACATTATATGGTTAGTCACTCTGTTCACTTGAGAGGAGATCACGAGGCCACTGTCTCTTAAGGCGTCTTGTCGGGTTATCAGGAAGAGTTCTAGA
Organism: Rhodnius prolixus; assembly: GCF_049639745.1. NCBI lineage: Eukaryota > Metazoa > Arthropoda > Insecta > Hemiptera > Reduviidae > Rhodnius > Rhodnius prolixus. Next base: position 19,776,033 of record NW_027411593.1, on the reverse strand, counting down.
AGAAAGATTTTGAGCTAGAGGATTTATATGAGATTGCAGACAAAAGGAATGTTAAGGTCAGTGTGTATAGTCCAGGTTGGAGACATAAAATGGAGCGTTTAAGATAGTTCGAAGTATTTTAGATTGTAGCGATTAAATCCTTTGGAGATTGGAGCGTTTGGTTGAACCCCACAGCACTATTCCATACGCCCAGATGGGTTTCAAAATAGAAGTATAAATCAGTCTTTTGTTGTCCAGAGAGAGTTTTGATCTATCGTCTAAAAGTCTTTTAAGTAGTCGATAGCGTCTGTTTAGTTCTGTTCTTTTTAGTCTAGTGTGGGGGTTCCAAGAAAGTCTTCGGTCTAAGTAAAGCCCAATGTAGCGGGCAACGTTCACTACTGGTAGAGGTGTTAGGTTATAGATGACTGGAGGAAGAGTAATGCGACGAAGAGTGAAGGTGATGTTTTGAGACTTAGTTTTATTAAGCTTAATAGCCCATTTCTTGAACCATTGTTCTAATGAGGAGAGATGAGATTGCTGATTTCTGTGAGCTATTACAGGATCATGATTAGCAGACAGTTAGGCAGTGTCGTCTGCGTATGTGAGAAGTGTGGTGTTAGGATGAGTTGGTATGTCTGAAGTGTAAAATGGAGTAAAGAATAGGACCCAGAATGCTGCCCTGTGGAACTCCAGAGTCGACTAATGTTTTTAGAATACAAAAACCACATGTTAGGCTCTAAAACCAGGTCTATAAAGAGTTTCACCTGGTTAAAGTTATTCCAACGCCCAACAAAAAGATGAATATGTTGGTAATTTCCTTTCTGCATAGAACAGTAGTTATTGCTGTTCAATATCCAGGATATCCCAACTAGTAATCCTCGAAGACGGCCAAGCCTCGAAAATAATCACAAAACGCCATGAAACTAACAGTTTACTTTCCAAATAAAAACAATACGAAACCTGTATAATTTCACCTAATCTGATTACATTAAACGTGGTAATAAATTACAAGATTTGTTTCACTCTATCCAGAACTAAGTTTTATGTAAAGCTTTAAAAGAAGTTTAGTTTTCTTGTTTTATTTAAGGTGTGTTTTCAACTTGATTAATAGTTGTTTAAAAACGTTGACAAATTCTTACATTAAGTACTTAGGACCCGATATTGATTCAAAACTTTTATTTTTTGGGTTAGTTGTAGATCTTTTTATCAATTGATTATGCGTTATGTAAATGGCCTTTGGGTAGTCCCATATTTTAGTGGTTTACTTACCGTCTGAATTGATTTTAGTTCTCTGTATCGTTTTAGACAGTGTTAACTACAATCTTTGTCTTCGGGAGAGGGTTTTCTCTTATTCAATCTGCGTTAAAGTGATAAATGGGAAACCAATCCAGTTATTTGAAAAGTTCGATGTTCTATTCCAAAGAAGTTCGTGCCATTTTTGATGTATACATGAGGTTTTGTTTTTTGTACAGCCACTAGATCAAAATTTTGAATATTTTAAGTTAGCAGCTTATAATTTCAATCTATAAAGATAATTTGTGTTACTTTCAGAAGAAAGTGAGAAATGTCCGAACTTAACTTCTTTGGATGCAATAGAATTAGGACGCAAACCCATTCGGATAATAAGAGCATCCTACAGTGGAATATAACCTACATCGTTGAATACCGCCTGCAGTGTATCTCTTATGAATAATGAAAGTAATTATACAACGCTCTGAATCACAATTCTTTATCTAGTTTGTGGCCGTTTTTGGAATATTCGCTGGTATTTGGTCGGCATTGAAGTAAATGGAAGGCATTCCTAAGAATCTACTCATTCATATGTTAGCTTAATCTTAAGAATGCTTTAGTCAAGATTTTTACATTATTGGAAGAACTATGTGAAGAAATAGGTAGAAATATCAATTACTTCAAATCGAAGAAAGACAACGCGACGAAAACAAAATGGAAACTTTGCATATAGTCAAAGGTATAATATCTGGAACAGGGATCGCCCTCGATCTAAAGAAAATTTAGGGTTTTTTTTTCAAGGATAAACTGATTGGAACAAAAGAAATCAATGAAGGAATGAAGAAGTCGAATTGAAATATTTTAATAGGTCCTTTTTTCTCACTCATATGTCTCCCGAACTTGTTCAGTACTAAAATAAGTTAAGAAGTTTGAGATTTAGTTGAAAAAGCGTCAATCAAACTCAAATAATAACAATGTATCTTTGCTTCAGTCCAGCTTAAACCTCTCGGCTATCGAAAATATAATAGAGAACTGTTATCTAATCTCATAGTGGATGAAGCTGCTCTACTAGATTAAGTTGCTGAAACTCACGACTTACTAATTCGCAATGACATTGATAGAAAAATATAATACATTTTTAAACAATATTCTTTTTATTTCTCATGTGATTTTTTTGTGTTTATATAACCATTTTCTAGGAGTGTTGAGGAAGTGAGATTTGGAACTTGTTTGTCTGTCTAGCACTTCCTGTATTAGTGGAATGTTAAGCCGTGAATGTAGGTTTACTGTTGATGAGCGTCTGTTTGTAAATCATCAAATAGCGTCATTTTGAAATCATTCTTTAATATCAAACCCTTTTTTATTGAAAAAAATAATGCCTATTTTTTTCAGGCATGCCTTACTTCGAGTAAAGTTCAATTATATCCAGTTAGTGACGTATATCAAACGCACTTTACGTACATTTCTCAATCAATCTTTGACAAAAATTTACAGTTTATTAAGTACAAAGATTGATTAAATTTCAAATCAGCAATGACCCAACATTTCATTCATATTTCATCTCGTAATTTCAGCCATTTAGAAACCTAAGCACAAGTTTATGAGTTTTATTCAAATTTTATAACAATAATATCATTTAAGTAATGATATTTCATGCTTCTTTTACAGAAGAAGCAAACATGGAACATGAAGGGGTCTTGAGAAAATGCAATGTTTAATGAAATATATTGTATAATATGAATGATAGCCTAAAATCACTGTTATAATATTGTAAGTGGCAAAGAAATAAGAATGTAAAGTAGGTATTCAAAAGAAATTAAACATATGATGTTTTTAATGACAAACGTTTACAATTATTCTAAATGTCTACCAATGTGAAACTGTACGTCCAGATAAAGCGGTGTTTAATTTTTATTCCTCGTGCTCTTACTTTATTTATTCCAATCTGAATGTACGTAATTGAAAGAACAAAGTACTAAGTCACGAATTAATTTTGTAAAATAAGACAAGTGAGTTTCAGATAAGTTTTACGTGTGGAGCTGTTTATTATAAACAAATTAGAAGAGAAATGTAACTAACATATGTTACATTACAAGTTATTTTATTTTTTTGTTCTTCTATTAATGTTTCTTAACCGTTTTGTCACGATTTAATAAACTTTTAAGATGCCTTTTATTAAAGAAATTGATTCAAGCCCCACATGAATCCTGATAGATGGATCAGATTTCCAATTAAGAATTATAATGATACCATTGATATAAAGTTCCTTTCTGACAATTCGCACTAATTAAGAATATATTAATTAATAAAATAATAGCTTCTAATTGTGAAACAATCTTACCAATTGAAATTTGAACATTTGTTTTACTTTAGAGAGTTTTAATGTTTTAATAGAAAGAGTGAATGAACGCAGGAAAGTAGACAAAGTAAAACGTTCATGAAAAGATGCTGAGAATGTAGCCCTGAACAACCTGGCTTTAAAAATACTCGGGTACTGGCTAGAGCTTAGAATTTCAAACTTTGGTCGATGAAATATAAGAAATAATGGTTGCAGATGTAGGGATTTCCAAATCAAGAAGGTTCGCTTGGATATCTGCTTTGCAAAGTATAGTTCGGCCTATCAAGAACTTGTCTGATATAAAGATACTTTTATTTGTACTTTTCGATTTAGACGATTACCTTACACAATTCAAAAAGAATAGGAAGAAGGGAAAATGTCCTTTCGACTCTCTCTCTCCGTTACGAGCGGAGGTACACAAGGAGTGATTGTTCGAAATGAGCATAATCGAAGGCAAAAATGATACTTCTTCTACAGTCGAACAGTTTGGAGATAGAGAACATAAATGGAGTTTGATTTTACCGAAACATTTCAGTTTCTTACATTCTTCTGTAGATCTAGTGTTTGATGTTACGGTGAAGTGTTCTTGATGGTTATTCTTGATGGTTACCATAGCGTAACTTCTTCATTCTGGGTGTGTTGTGGGCATTACATTAACCTTGAAAATCATCAACTTAGGATTGGGCCTTACAAAATACAGTTTGAAGAATAGATCTTGTTTTGCCTGATCGTTTTGGTTGTTTGCAGGGTTACCACTATCTTTGAAGCCGCAGCTAGTCAGTTCTCACCCTATAGTTAAGCCGAGAAGGAGGAGCAAAGGATGGTAGCAAGGAAAGTTGTAAATGGGAAAGGATGTCATTCGTCAGTTCCTCATTTGAACTCTTAGGCTACGTTTACAATGGTTTACAATATGATATCACAACTTTTTGCATCGTTAACAAAGGCATAAGATGTGCAGAGACGTTCGGATCACTCCGGTGTATAGGTATTGACTTAATGACCATATATGCACTGCAACACTGACTTATCCTCCTCATTTTCCTGCTAAAAGGTTCATTATCCTCCTAAGCAGACTAGATTCCGAAAGAAAGCTGGAGAAAGGATATTCTTTTTGTTTGTAGAGAAGGATAGTGCATTTAAAGCTGAAAGATATGCAGCTAACCATTGTATTAGCTGCGTGGTTTGAAATATGTTGATTAAAAAGTCACCGCGGGTAATCGTGGAAAAGTTGCAGCGAATTCAGAATTAATAATTTAGGCCAGCAAAGTACTTGTTTATACGCAGACAGATTCTATACACATAGAACAACGTAATCTTATTTGTATTTATGTGTGCATGAATGCATTGTGGGCGGTCGGTTTATTAAAAAAAATAAAATAAAATTAGATGAAAAATAAACCTGCTAAAAACAAGGAATGAAATAAGATATTGTAGAAGTTTGATTCACTTCTACTCCTGCAGAGGGCTCTACGCTGGTGGTATGTTTTCAATATCACGCTGCTTCCGCCTAGAAATACAGCTCTTGTCTCTTTTCAACATGATAACATGATTTTTGTAAAAACTAATTTATCGATAAATAAATATATGTAGACAAGGTACTATGTTTTTAAATCAATAAATATTGTTCTTTCCACTGCCAATTCAATACTTAATTTTGATCGATAAATTATTGTATAATGAATATATTACTTAATATGTTACTAACTTTGTGTTTTAGTTGTTAATTATCGTGTAGGCCTTAATAAATTGCGTCCTACTTAAAGTATAAAGATTTACGGTGTATAATCATTATGCCTCGATAAAAGATAAACTAAAGCAAATATATCGTTGTACCACCCCTCATTCTGCGATGAAAAAAATGGTGCCCTACAAAAGAAACATCTTTGGGGGTAAGGAGATTTTTTTACGACATATTGGTGCCCAAACTTATATAGGTACAATAAAGAAATCGATCTCTAAAAGACATTATTTGGCTATTACAGTCTAAAAACTTCTCGTTATATCAGCAAAATATTTCGTGTTTTGTATTCTACCTTCACTAGTGCCAGGTGAAATCTTGCTGCAACCCCCAAGTAGTAGAATAGCTCTCCCAGTTACTATAAGAACGTTTGAGGAATAGAACAGGCCATAAAAATGGAGACAACTCATCCCTTTCTTACATAACCTCTCTAAATTTTCTGAAATAGTTCCGCCAGAAAGTAGGACATTTTCCTCACTAAAACTGGTAACTTTTTTGGGAAACAAGGGGCTCCTTACTCAAACCAGCTCATGATGTTTTTCATAATTGATGATTTATCCATCTTTTGGGCAGATGGACATGATTAGATACTTTAGAAGTAACTGATGAGTGGAATAATTTGAGTAAGTTCTAATTTAAAAACTATTTAAGCCAACAATATCCCGTTATTATAATTACCATAATCCCATACAGATATATAGATAGGAAATGGTCCAATCTGTACCCATTCAGGGGAACATCCACAGCTGTTGCATGTGTAAAAATATGTGCATCTTCACAACTTTCAGAGCATTGAATAAAAACACGATGTTTGTATAGTTTTTCTTTGGATCTCTTTGCCACTCGTAAGTTGTCAACCTTAAATAGATGTTGTTCGTTATCCAAACATAACACCCGTCGTAATCCAAACTACAGTTTGGCCTCCGCTAGTATGAATACATTATGTTTTATTAATAAGACAATTAATAACGCTATGTTGATTTATTCTAGGCTGTCAGCATAGAGACAGTTTTTTTCCTTGACTACAGTTGTTTTCCCTTTAGTAGTGACGGAAGGGGGAATGTAAATTAGGTGTTAGCACTTCGTAATGTGTACTTAATGATTTATGATATTAAATTATAGACAACAAAATTATAAGCAAATAAATTTAATACACGACAATTACATTAGTAGCTGCATGAATCATTTAATGTCTTTTTATTAATAATAACAAATTTCTGTATGTGATAGCGCAAACACTTTTAGTTAAAGATCATGTTAATCTTTCTATATCTTCATATAATTGATAATAAAATGATACCGATCGTATAGAAAATATCTTATAAAAATCAAATTTACAGCTATTATTTAATTGAGACGAAAATTTGCTACTAACTTGCTACTTTTGACAGGATTATTTCGCTGAATTCTCTCTGGAATCGGTGTCAGATCTTGTTTTATTTAATAGTCTATTTTTTCAGGCAGGCTTTACTTCCATCTACCAATTAGATGTCGTGGACGGAGGCGACTAGCAAACCATACTTTACTGTTAATTTCTTTTGTTAACCATTAAATAAAATCCAAGGCCTAAGACCTGGAATCGAACCCAGTACCACAATACATATTAGCTTCGCAGATCTCGCCTCTAACCGCTCGGCTACCGTGGCGCCTTATAGTGATAATGTAATCCACTATAAGCAATTTTACAAAGTGTTTGTACTTTGAAAATCTACATGCTCATATCAAAAGAAACTCTGTTTTATTTAATAATAAAATTCTTTATCTAACCATTATATATCTCCTCCTGATATACAGAAACAGAACACAACGTGTAACCATTCTACTCCTTCAACAAAAACCCGCATTGTCTTAAACACTAGATACTGCAGACATTTCAAATGAGGTTCTGCCACTTTACAGCACCATCGGGTCCTACTTCAAGGTGTCTTTTATTTAGACTCTATCTTCTGGCAACATCACTTTGTCTAAACTGGCTCTTATTCATAATTTGAACTTTGTTTTTCCAGAACCTCCAGTTTCTATTCCTTACAAATTAGTCTCATTTTTTTTTTCTCCCTGTGTTCAACGTGTTTTCGCTTTCGTCGGTTAATATTTACGGCAGAGGGCTACAGATAAGGCGATGGCACTTCTTTCAGTGTATTCTGTTCATGTATTTGCAAACTTCTTCCGATTTAGGGTTAACCCTGTCGCAGGCAATGGAATATATGCTTCCCCAGACATAATTTCCCCTTTTATATCTTTACTATCAAATATTCTTGCAGCTTTGAACCTTATCTTACGTAGGTATGAAGACAATTTGATGTATACCAAAGATAGATTTCGAAAAACTAGTTTACGTCACTTAGGAAATAGACGGAAAATAATTTTTTTTGTATTGCTATTAAAATGGTCTAGTTTTAGTTCTAAGAAGTATTGTAATTTAGACGATCTCTGCCAATGAATCAGAAAGTTTTGTGGCACCACAACGTTTATTATCTAATAGTTGCATCAGCAAAGGAATTTCGCCACTTTTAATTGAATGAAAACTGTCTATAAAAATTAGGACAATGCTGAATGGATCTTAAAAAAAAATGTAATTCTTATTACAGATGTGAATATTATGTCGTGATGGTTTTCAATCATCATTATTTGTAATTAGTGCAATAGAGAAAGAGAATGATGATGGAATGTTTACAGTCACTAATTATAATATAGCATCCAGTTGGGGTAGGTCAAGGTCGAACGAGAAAAATTGTTGACTCACTGCACTATGATTGGCAGAAGTTAAATCGAATCGTTAAATTGGCCATTTGAATGTGGCCAATTCTTGTTACTAAGAATTGGATTTTATTTTTATTTCGTAAATCATTTTATAATCTCTGCTTGCTTGAGTAACTTCTTAGTCTCTTTTATTGATACTCTTCCTGTGTTTTTTGTTAAATTCGATACAATTTTTGATTTTTAAAGAACTGATTTGGACTTACGCCCTCTGTTAACGCTATAACGTATACCTTCAACTTTAACTAAGGTAGTTCTCTAATTAGAGATCATAAATCATTATTTTGTTTTCATAAAATTCATCCATTATTTTGCAGTTAAAATAACCTAGGGTTTTTGCATTTATTTCAACAAAAATGTTTGTCAATGATAAACCAAAATTTCGAATGTTGTAAATACGCAGATTGTTTCTAAAAGGAACTATTGATCATATTAATATCCTAGAGCATAATACCTAGCAAGACAAGCTTGAGTGGCCACGGATTGTAAACAAAAATGTTTTTTGGTGAACGCTAATGGCCAAGAAGTCGATGCACTAAAAGAACAGAAAACAAAAAAACGTAATTCGAAAGTTCGGTGTTTTTCCCTTTTTTAGTTATTATGCAGCATAAAATCGGACTAATTTAAAAAAAAAAAATATAACTTCTTTGATGTTCAGGAAACCACAAAATTTTCAATGGAAACACACGATCGAAAATCTGCACCACCGCAACTCCTTCTCTTAATTAGCAATTTTACTTATTAATAACTTTGGAACATTATTAATTTCTGCAGTTAATTATCAGAGATACATCTTTAATAAACAGTACATCTTTTAATAAGTGGAAAGATTGGACAATTAAAATTCTCCTGTAGTTTTTCCAAAAGTATTAGTTAATTTTTATTCTTAATTTTATCGGGGTTCAAAAAATGTATATCCTCACTGTAGCCTGATATGTCATTTGGATCGAGCTTTATGAATAGAGAAGTTTTAGCGAACGTTTTAAAGAATCCCTACTAAGACCGTAATATAATTCGGAATAGGGAGAGACTAAGTATTCATTTGGACAATGTTTTACGTTATTCAAAGATCCAATTGAGCTCAAATAGTTATCTCAAGAAAAACATCAAAAGGTAGAAAAAATAAGAACATTATCCTGTCCTAGATTTCTGGTTTTAGCCTCAAAAAATCCCGGTACTGTTAAATGTTCATGGTCCTTGCTAAATGTTCATACTTGAAAGTAAAACAAAAAATTACAGTTGAAGACAAATTTATGGTCTATATTTTGTTCCCTAAGTTGAAGAGTTCTAGAATTATTATGTTTCACATTAAGTTTGGTTTGTTTTCAATTTTACTAACCATACTTGTAAAATATTTCCGTTGAAACTAGACTTGTTAATAACATTGGCGCCATCTACCCATAATAACCGCCTTCAGACCGCCTTCTAAAGTCCCAATATTTTGCTAAAGACGTCTACAATTATTATAATTTAATAATAACACCTATTAAAGTAGATTATCCAATGCAATAATTATCTCTCACTCGTGTATGCTATAACCGCAACAAAAATATGCAAATAATGATATTTAAAAGTTGAATAAAATTAATTGATATTTTTCGAGTTTAATTTTTTATATCAGGGTGGTCTGTAATTGTTATTGCTAGCTGATTAAGGTTATAAAATATTATTATTAACAATGTAATTTATTAACACTTTTTTACATAAGACTCTGATTGAAATCTCTAATTTTTAACGTCGCATTCAAATAATTTGATGAACTTTTAAATAAGAAATATTGTTCTAAACAAAGTGTGGAAGCAGAATTATGTCAAATTCACTTTAGAGTTCTAAAGTAAATATTATCTACCTTTTAAATTTATTTATTATTGGAAATGCACTATATTCTTAAAAGTGCCTCAAAAACTGGATGATTAGTACGCGAACATCCACGTTTAAGCGCATTTGAAAAGAGTTGGATTTTATACGTTAGGCTTTGATTCAAAGTGCCATTTTTGTGCATTTTGTTGTCTTTACAATGTCTGAGCTAATCCGTTCCCTCTAAACAGCATTATTGCTTTTACTTTTAGCAAAATTCGTTTTAGTTCCAGATTTGGATAAAGGTTTTTTTTAGAAGGTTATAATGCTGTTGAGAATGTGTCTCAAATGTTTAGATTAGGAGAAAATTAGTTAATTAGAACCTTGATAATAGAAGTAAGAAGAAGTCGTGTGGTTGTTGACAGTACATTTTTGCCTGTGTTTTTTACCGTGACTTTATTATCTGACTTTTTTATCAGCGCTGCAATCTAGCGGTTGCGCTATGAAACCTTAGGCTCTTTGAGACCAAAGGATATTGTAGCGCAAAAAAAAATTAGCAGGAACAGTCCTCAAGAGAAGGGATTAGCTATGAGGTTAGCATACTGGACTCCCACGCGGAGGTCCCGGGTTCGAATCCAGCAGCTGATCCTTAGATTTTCTCTTCCTAGGAGCTTCTTACAGCTCACTGTCCGGTGATGGACAGTGTTGTCTGTAACGAGAGAACACTGTCCGGAGGCCGGCAGTGCACTGGAAAAAGCTCCGGGCGCCAATAACCTTAGATGTTGACGCGCCTAAATCATACAAAAAAAAACAAAAAAAAAACAGTCCTCAATCTCTTTAGGAGAGGAGGTTTCGTCTATAAGAAGCTAAGAGGAAGGCACAATAAGTCTCTTTTCGCTGCGGTACCTTGGGTCGTAGGTCCCGTCCCTTTCCTAATTCTAATTCTAACGAATATTTGTAGAGAAGTATGTTAGCTGTACAGAACGGTTTATCACCCGTTAGTAAGTTGGACACAAGGCCCTTCTGAAATTTTAACTTCATTTCATTGACCCTGTTCCTCAGGGCAGTGTCCTAGGTCCTCTTCTTTACTCCTTATATTCAGCAGATATACCTCAACACCCAAATACCATCCTCTCCACCTTTACTGACGATATTGCAATCTTATCTCCTCATTCCGATCCTCTTATCGCTTCACGAACTCTACAACCACTTACAGGACTGGCTTATCAAACGGCGAATCAAAACTAACGTTACAAAATCAAAATATATAGTATTTACTCTTAATACGAAAAATTCTACCTCCCATCATCTTGAACCAAATTCCTATACTAACTGTGGACAAAGTACGCTACCTTGGACTGTACCTAGACAAACGGTTGACATGGAATCCCCTTTCTAGTCTGAAAAGACAAGAAACTAACCAACGCTACAAACTTCTCGCCAGACTACTTGACAAACGATCTAAACTCAACTTACAAAACAAAAGACTCTTATATCTGTTGTTACTGCGAAGAATGGATCGACTAAATTCTTTACGCATTCAGACTTTACAATAAAAAATACTACGAAAACTTAACGCTCCATTCTACGTATCTAACCTCACCATTCATAATGACCTCATCATCCCTTTCATTAAACGACCTTACTAAAACTCGTTCCTTAAAATTTCATTCCTTTACATCAGCTCATCCTAATCCTTTAATTGAACACTTATCTTCTACCACATTACCAGGCAATCCTCCAAGGAGGTTGAAGAGAAGATGGCCCCGTGACCTACTCTTCTCATAACAGTATAGTGATCTGTTCACGTTAATGAAGTGTCGCCACTGGGTGCCTTCTCCTATCTTCAATCAAGACACTATATAACATCGCATTTGTTGGTTGCAACAACCGTTGCAGTCGCAAATTTCAATAAAAGATTTTTTAAAAAAATTGCATAGACCCCTACATTTGTATAGTTGAAAGTTCTAGGTTTATTGTGAAGGAAAATCTTTATTACTGTGAAAAAGTTTGAAGTATGTCAAGAAAACACTGAAATTGTAATCAAATTTCTAAATTGAAAATTGTTTGCGGTTTACATTACCAACTTCTCCAGCTTGGAAAGTAATAAGTAAAGATAAAAATAGTCGGCAGGTTTGATCAAGTATACTTAAACCAAAAGTAAATGCACCAGAGTCGTATATTACTCTGAATATTTTTCTTATTTTTATTTTTTGCACAAACTAATAAAATGACTTGATAGTTTACTATTTTACCCCAGCTAAGAAAACAAAAAAGGGTGACTCCCTATTTAATGTTGACCGTCACATTAAATCACCGCAACGTATACCTCAGGGAACGATTAGTTTTCACTTTGGCTTTACATAAACACTGAACCTAATTCTATATATATTACAGACATGTTGAATGACATTGAACAATTTGAAGTCTTTAAAAAAAAAGAACATATATATTTTAAATAGTCTGCAAATGATGTGAAAAAGTTGAAAGTTAAAAATATTTATAACTTCCCCTGGAATTTTTCAAGCTATTTTATTGTTTGGCATAAAGTTGTGTAATTTTAGACTTGCTATTTGTTATCGTAGGTCTGGAATTTAGGTGCGCGTTTTTTTTTCACAGTTGATTTTTGAAGGGCATCGAATTTATCTCTGCTAGCGGTGAGTGTTTTATTTGGTTTTTAGTGAGAGTTAGTTAAGAGGACCCTAAGATTTATTGGAATTAACTCTAGTCAAAGGATTGCAGCTAGAACGGAAACATTATTGTGGCAAATATTGTATCTTATGCTGGTTTTACTTTCAGTCCATACCAGCCTTAAGCTGAACAAAGAACCAATATACGTAGATATTTTTTTAAATTTCTCTTTACTGCACAAAGAGAAAGTACTGTAATATAGCTAATTTTGGATTTTGAATTTTCGTTTTGAAGCCCCCTGAGTTTGAAAATCCTAAAAGTGTTTTTTCCAAACTTATGAGTCTGTCCATCATAAATTAAAAAAAAAAAATTGCAAAAATTTGAGATTAATTATTTTAGATAAAAATGCCAAGAGAGGATTGTTGCAATAACGTTTGGTCAAATTAGTCATATGGATAGTAACATTTTTAGTGAATAAATTGTTTGGTTTTAAGGTTTTTATCCTTAAAAACATTTTTAAAATTGTACTTATTTTATATTTGTAGATCTATAAGTTTTGTTAATTTCAGTTTAGTACTTTAGGTTAGACTGAAACCATAAATTTTAGAACAGTTTTTTTGTTTCCAGTTAAAATTTTAAGGGATTCATATTTAATAAAGCTTTCACAATAACCACAAAAGTTTCATTTTGCTTCTATTTTACTTGATCATTTTATAAGTAGACACGATCGTTCTATTTTTCATCCCACTTAGCATATTGCTTAATTTGTTTATAACTTTTTAGCGCCTCACTAATCCCCACTCAAACAGGATTATCTAAAAAATAAAATATTAATTATTTTTGTCAGTCTTATAAGCTTAGGCGTAAACGAAGTTCTACACGGTAGCTATTAACTTGTATCATAATGATAACTAACTAAATTATAATCTGTGACTATTGTGCTAAGTCTAGTTTAACTAATCTGCTTAAGCTGTGAAAAGAAAATAACTTTTAAACTGGATTCAATTAAATGAAAGATGTACTGTATAGCTTACTATTTTTAGCACTGAGGTAGTCTATTATTTATAAAAAAAAAAAATTGTGTTATTGTCTCTTGGTTTTTCCAACTAACATGCACTTAATCCTGCCATAATAGTTAGATAAAAGATTACAAAAGATTTGAGACGAAAGTTTGACTTTTTTTTGTCCTATACAATACATAGAGGATCCATCGTTGAAATAGTTGCAAGAAGTTTGAAGGAATGGTAGAGCTGCAGCCTCCTAAGGGAATAAAACAAAGGAGAAATCAACTGCTGAAAAGAGAATATTAGAGCATGACTGAGAACATATCTCGGTGTTTTGTCGTTAAAAAAGGAAACGATAATAAGTTGAGGTATATTAGTGTCATAAAATATTTTGCAATAAAGCAGCCTAAAGTTTATTTCAACAAGTTCGACAAATTCTGTAGCATTATGATTTAAAATGTACTAGTAAAAAATGACAAATAATATCATTAATTTGAAGGTAGTCAAAACTTCTTAATCAAAGATTAAAAATAAATACAAGATTTGAAACTGGAAGTGTGCCATTTTGGCCCAATAAAATGGTAAGGATCCTTCTATAAAGTTTTAAGATTGCAAATATTTGTTTTATATTCTATTCCAAAGACTTAAGTATGAGAAAAATTAGGTAAGATTATAAGCATCCCTTTTTCAATTCTAGACGGTAGTGCCATCTGTCAAGTAGAGTAGGAGTGTGAACAATATTCGATAATTGTACACGAAGAATAATTATTTTGTTTTATTGTGTTACTTATAGGAATACAATTCCTTTTGCAAATACTTATTTAATTTATGGATTTTCAATGTAAAATACACAAAAATGTCAAATCTTTTTATTTTTTTGATTACTCAATGTAAAAAAAAAAGATCATGTAAGGTTGTAATCTTAAGAACAACTGTGTTTCATTTTAACAGAAATGAAAATAAAATGCTCTAAGAACTGACAAAAAGAACATTAAAATGAACAAATTAACTGTAATTAATAAACAGTGAATGTTACATTTGATCAAATATTTCTCTTTATTTTCCACATAATTGCCAGTTCTATGTTCAGCACAAATTAAAAGAAATTAAGGTAAAAGAGAGTATCATTTAATTTTTTTTGTTTAATCAACGTTGTACCTTAGATTTATCTGTAGATTTCAATAGTTTTATTTCTTTCATTTGCTGTTCTCCTTTTTATAAGTCTTAAGTTCTCCTTAAAATGATTTCCCAAAAAGTTCTTAAGTTCTTTACATTCGTTACAGACCATCTAGTAGGCCTGTATATCATCATGTTATAAATGAGTAAATCATCGTTAATCTATATTAATTATATAAAAACCAAATATGTACCATTTGCTAATTGCATATAATTCTCTCCTTAATTAAAAAAATAATGTCAAATGATTTTTCTTCAACGCAATATAACTGAAAATCCTTATGCTTTATTTATTTTAGGTTTTTACTTTCCCTTACATCTCCTTCAAACATCTTTTGAACGACAACTGATACTCTAAAGAAAACCTTTTCTACTTCAATTTTTCCAGGGTATAAAATATTTTGTTAAATTATATTTTCTGTTTGTGTTTCAGATGCATATAAAAACATCTGACTGGAGGACCCGTGATGCGAGATACCTCCGCAATCAAGGGTAATACAAATAATTTATGCTCCAAATGACTAAAAAAATATATATATTACTATTCAAAAATTTACGTAGGTTTGTACAGTTCGTTACACATTTTATATATACATACATGCACTTGCTAAGATTAAAATTGTGAGCAGCACTTATCTTACAAAACTATGATGAAAAATCACAGCAATGTCACCGCATTTACTCAATAACCTTATCAATAGACTGGTTAAATGCAAAAAGGCAAAATTGACGACCGTTACAGTAGTCGCAATGTTTAAGAAATCTATGGAAGGTCAAAATTTGTTCAAAATAGAAGATCAAAACTATTACACTAGAACCAAATATCCCAATTTATTATTATAAGTAACTATATTTTCTTCTTTAGTGCTTCTCGAGTGTCAGTGGTCTGACATTCTTCAGGGATCATGTCAGCCTAAATCGAAACCTTGCGCTTAGGGCTTGCCAAGTCAGACAAACTTTATTTCTATAATCTCAGATATACATACATCTTTCCTGTAATTATGCAAAATTCTTTACTTACAGAATATAACCCTAGAAACATCTAATAACAATTAGACATGTTATTATCTGTCCGTACGTACTAATAAAACGTTAAAAGTGACCATATAAACTATTATTCTCTTCTATTTACCTTTTTGTTTTGTGATTGAACGTAAAACTCACTTTATGGTTACCTAACCTTGCATAATAAAGGTACCTATTATTTAAAAATTGCCCTTGTTAAAGTAGTTTACCTTATTTAGAAATCTACCTACTTTTTATTGAAATATCCTTGTGGTGCATACATTTTGCACGCAAAGCTAGACATGTCCAGTTGACTGCGAACTGGAGATATTAACTTAAAAAACATATGATAGAGATTTATTACGGATATGGATACCACACTTCTAACATTATTTACAGTTATGCTTTTTTTTTTTTTTTGAAACATGTTACATGTAGTGTTCGCTTTTTCGTAGTTTAAAAAGACATTTGACATAGGATAATATCTACATTTATTTGGTATTAAAAGCTTTAACTTGTCAGAACATTATCGAATGATTTATAAACGTATTTTAACTTTTTCTTTATTAAAAAAATAAAATAAAATATACCGATATCGTGTCAAGAAAAAATACGATGAAGAGAAGAACTGAAATAGAAAATCTTGCTAAGATTTGTACTTCTTTACCGACATTTTCATATTTATATTTATGTAGCAAACCAGATTATTATTTATTGCCACTTTTATCGCTTTCATTTTGTTTTTTTAATATTATTTTTAAGAGGCGACTAAGTACAGCAGGGTAGTAAAAGATTATTTCAAGTTACATATCCGCGAACGAGATTCGCTCTTTTTGTTCCTGCTTTCTGCGGAGTAGTTCCAAGGGTAAGATTCTGGTGTGAACACTCTCACAACTTTATTTTGCTACTATTTTTGAAGTTCCAGCTCCCAAAATTTCTACTACGAATGTTTGAGTTATACATATTTAATGATGGAAGGAATCTACCCATCTCTCTTTCACAAGTAACTTAATCGAATTTTCAGGAAAAAAAAAATTCAAGTAAAAGATGTAAATTTGTATTTTGTAATCACTATGGAAAGTTTAAATAAAATCATTTTTTACTAACAAAATCTAAAAATAATAAAAATGTTCTATTCAGTGAAGTCTCACTTGCACTGGCAGCCAATTTTCTTCGAATCTAGAAATTCATTTGATTAATACTCATATTTAGTTGTACATTTCGCTAGGCAACGGTAATGGCACAGTAGAGGAAGGCCTAACCTCCTAACGCTCACTGAAATTCCCTAAACCAAATTGTTCTGGAAACATGTTTCAAATAAATATTTAAGATCTAAATATGTACTTCTAAATAGTTTTTACTTCTGATGGTCCGATTTTATCCAAAACCTTATTTTCTTGTCTCATAGTAGCACCTAAGACTCCTGCTTTCCCGTTTTTGAGGAATGCAAAAATAAAAATCTTATAGACTTTGGAAATATCAAAGCGGATGTTCAGATGAAAACTCATAATTTATTTTAAATTGTAGACTGTGAAATCGATAATCAGCAAATTAAAACAAACAAAAAATAAAGGTTAATAACCACAGAGGAAAACTTAAATCCTCTATGAAAAGATTTATGGGATAAAATAATAATAAAAAGAATTACTGCACTTGAGATTGTACACTCACTAACTGAAGATGCCTGTGGTGCTATCTATGTATGTATATCTGCAGTAAAGATATCTCTTTATTTTGATTATCTCATAAAATTATGAGAGGTTGCTTTTCTATGGCGGCTCTATTCTATTTACTTAGCCCTACGTCTCCTATTCTAAAGTTTTACACCTTTCCAGTAGTTAAGCAGCTTATTATTTATTATATCAGCCTGAGTAATTCTTTCTTGTTTTGTTTCTTGTACAGATTAAAAATTTAAATCAAATCCTACAATCATGACAATAAAAAATATTGATGAGTTATTTAACCACAATCAAGTCGTTAGACTGCGAAGTCAAAAGACTTAACGAGATATGAACGGACAGGGTACTGGCAATGAAAAGGAATAGCTAGCGCAGGTACATCGGCCTTCAACGGGTGTCAGCCTTTTTTTAGAGTAAATACCGAAATTAAAATGCGAGAAACAAATATGAATAAGATGATGGAGATTTAAAAAAAGTATATTTTAGAACTAATTAATTTGAACAGAATTGGTTTTAGGAACATAGAAGGGTTAAATTAGTCACGACACTGTTGCGGTTCACGTAACCTGTTGAACGAGATAGATAGCTGGACAGGAGTAGTGAGTGCTAGCTCTGCGATACTGAAACAGTGTTTCTCGAGGTTCACTGTTCAAGTGTCTGCCAGATACTTGGCACAGATGTATTGGAGAGAGAGAGACAGATTCAAGGATATCTGTGCCACATTGATTTAAGAAAGTACAATAAGAGGACTCTGGCAGGTTGAGAGTTAATGTGGTGGGCGGGTAGATTTAAGGTTTAGGTAAAGTAAGAGTTTTATAACGACCATATTTTAACCCAGTCTCTGTGCCACAAGGCGCTCATCTTAAAGTTAATAAAATTATTATGCGCTGCAAGATCCTTTGAGTTGTGCGTCTGTTTTCAAAAAAGGTCCTGTTTTTTCCCTAAGGTCCCTCCTCATACGATCTTTTCGAAGGTTATGGAGATTACCTCATTTTGTTTTGGTGGTCAACAGTATCATCAAATATTCTCAAAACCTCCAAAAGGAAAACTTGAACACATCCATTCCACAGCTTTTGGGTAGAAAATCAATTAGCTTTTTTGCTTTCCCAGGAAATAGACATGAAGTCTCCAAAGGGGGAATAGATAAGTAAAACTATTTAGGTTGTCAATGGAAGGGGTTCTTTTCCTATTATATATTGAAATCTGTTCACTTGTTCAGTACTAGTATACCTACCTAAATATTTTTTGTAGTTTAAACATTATTTTGCCAATTGTCACGTAAATATTTAATTTTTATTTATTTTTTATTCAAATAATCTTGCCGAGTTAAACATGTTTAAAAAAAAAAAAGAAGATAAAATAACAATAAAGGTACTGGTTATTTTGTGTAAATTGATACTAAAATGTGCACTTAAATATCAATAATCCATTTAAGAAATTTCTCCTTTAAACATTTCAAATTAAAGAAATAAAGCCATATATCATGTAAGATGTTTTTACCATTTCAATGCAGATTTAAATCCCTAGAGCAGACAAAATAAAAAGTACAAAAAAGAAATGTGTTTGAGTTGGGATTACATCAGAAATAGTGGATGAAAGAGTTTTATTTAAAAAAAAAATTATCTGGTGAATAAATAAATTTAAAATTATAATGAAGGACATCCGCGGGCTGGTAAATATCACGTAATGGAGCTTATTTTTATTTCATTCAATTTTATTTTTTTTAAATAAAAATACAGAATTGAAATTTACACAATAATGTAATAGAATTGATTTATAGAATTTGCACATGAATTTCTAATGATGTAAAAAAGAAGCTTGCTCGCCACCATTGTATAATTTTGTGTTGGCTAAAGATTGGCTAGCGATGTATCTTTGCAGTAACTGTCAAAATAAGTGTCCACATAGTGTGAAGACGGCACACCCTCGTGTAGGATTTAAATGCAAAATTATAGTCATAATAATCCACAATGATTTCACACTTCCTCCCTTCTTTAGCATTAGCTATGACGCCATAACAGATACAAACTAAAAAAAAAAAATCTAGAACCTTCTATTTATTCTTTTATTAATGAACCATTTGTTATGATTTAATAATGAAATAAAGAACTAACTTCAAAAAAAGAAAAAAGTACGACCTTCTTTTAATTATTAAAAGAACGGGAACACTTTCAAAGTTGTGACAGGATAATGATTTGCCACTATGAAATAAAAAATAAAAAAGATTAAACTGTAAAAGAGAAAAAAACATAAGTTGTTCTTCATCTTATTATTATGGCGATTAAGGCATTTTATAGAATTTGTTTAGTGTATTTATTTACACCTACCCAGAAATTACTCCAAACACTTTTGATTTATTCAAAGTATTTTTGTTTAGAACTTTGCCCATTGTGCGAAGTACCTGCACCATTAAAACCTTACAATCTGTTACTGTTTATTGAAGACATTATCTTGCTCACTAAAATTTAGTTGCTTGCAATTAACTGCCAACTCCTATGTTTGTCCTACGTTAAGGGAAAAATCAGATTATGTCTTTAAAAAAATATTGCCATCCCTCTAGCTTTAAAAGTATTTCCATCACCCAAAAGACATAAACATGTTGAGCTTGTTATAATCAACAAAAAATGGCAATCATCTGTGTCAGAATAACCACCCAGAAAAACAAACTAACAATCCACCAAATTACTAATTGGAACAAAATTTTAAGGAAGGTTTTTTTTTCAAGTGGCAGTAATCGAGGAAATGAAATAAGTGCCCAAAAAGAAACTATCGGTAAGAAATCATTCACTTATGGGTCATTCCACGTCAAATCAACACGGGGTCTGAACCTCACCATCTCGGATTTTATTGAAATTTGGCACATGTGTACTATTGGTATAGACTTGGAAAAATATGAAATTTTACTGTGATATGTCTACTGGTTTATGAGTTACAGGGCTGTAAAGTTGCCAAAAATGGGCTGAAGAACAGGGAACCCCGTGTTTTTGAATTACTGTAGAAGCTTTCCTAATTGAGCTACAGACTTGAGATTGGTGTCATTTTATAGCATATATAATGCCCTTTCCTGTGATATGCGACACCATATGGGTTAGGATAAATAAAGTTTGTAAAATTTAAATTTAAAATTTAAATTTTAAATTTTTTAAAAAGTACATAATTTAAAATTTTAAAATTAATTCCATGAATAGCTAGTAGTGTTATGAATCACTGGGCAAAATATTAATTTGGGACGACAATGGCTTCATTGTTAAAAAAATTTAAGACTAAAGCTCCAATCCGATTAATTCAACTCTGAATTCATGTTTTACAATAATTCCACTAATAAGTCCAAAGTAAAACATACTGTTAAGTAATAGGATCTCTTTAATATTTTAAGCTTGAAAAGGCTTCATTTGTTTGACATGTATCACTTTCTAGTAGGACATATGTAAGTTCTTCCAGTCAGAGTCACAGGATCAATTTTTATCAAAACATCCACTACTGAGACCCAAATAATATCGGCATTTCTTGGATGCGAGATAATTTAGAGGGTCCAGCTGGATGAAGAAAAGTTACTTTTACTTCATCAAGTTCTTCATTTTTCTCTAAAACATATCCAAGCCACCAGTTTCTTTATAGACTACACTGATATAACCTGATTTGTCGGCTAATTTTAGTTTATCACGGAATTTTGAAACTTCCATTTCGCAAGCTTCTGAGTTCATAGAAAAGTTTTTAACCAATATTTTGGATTTACTTCAGGGAATGAAAGCATGGTATTGCTGTGTTCCTTTAATAGCCAATGCTTGAGCAAACCGATTTTTTAAAAAACACTCAGATTCAACAGTCTTCCTGGGTTGAATATGCAAAGTCTATGTTGGTGATGTTTTCTACTGCCCACTCAAAAAGTTGTAGTGAAGTTTGGATTTGATTTTCATAGGGTCGTTGCAAACTGGCACGAGCTGCCAGTCTCGTTACCGAACCCCATACGCCATCACAAGGCCCTTTGCCGACTTAAACCAACTTAAAGAGGCTGTTATCTCAGCCAAAGAAGACTGTTCTTGAACAAAGATATTGAATTGAATTATTTTTGTATAATTTGATTAACTGCATAATTTCATTAAAATAATATAATTAATATGATTAATTACTGTAATCATAATTATTAATTCTAAAAATGATTTCAAAATCAATATTTTAAATCTTAATAATTATTAATTATGATTCACTGATTCATTATTACTATTTTCAATTTATTTATTACTTTAATTTTATTAAAATATATTTTCCATGAAATGGAGCTTTAGTCTTAAATTTTTTTAACAATGAAGCCATTGTCGTCCCAAATTAATATTTTGCCCAGTGATTCATAACACTACTAGCTATTCATGGAATTAATTTTAAAATTTTAAATTATGTACTTTTTAAAAAATTTAAAATTTAAATTTAACAAACTTTATTTATCCTAACCCACATGGTGTCGCATATCACAGGAAAGGGCATTATAAATGCTATAAAATGACACCAATCTCAAGTCTGTAGCTCAATTAGGAAAGCTTCTACAGTAATTCAAAAACACGGGGTTCCCTGTTTTTCAGCCCATTTTTGGCAACTTTACAGCCCTGTAACTCATAAACCAGTTGACATATCACAGTAAAATTTCATATTTTTCCAAGTCTATAGCAATAGTACACATGTGCCAAATTTCAAGAAAATCCGAGATGGTGAGGTCAAAAATGGTCTTTTTTTTGTGTTGATTTGACATGGAATGACCCTTATTTGTTGTATTAACTGCATTTTACAGCTAAAACTCCAAGGTTTAATGAACATTTATGGTAATGCATAAAAACAATGTAACACTATCTAAGCAGATAATCTGCAACAATGAATTAGAAAACATTTTAAAGAAAAAAGAAATGATATTACGGAGGGTTCGCTATCAAACGCATCCCTCAAAACTACTTTTACTGATCGATTGGGTACCAAATGAAGGGTCACTATTTGGCATTGGAACGGGTAAAGAAACTTTACTGCTCTTTGTTTAACACTAGTACAAATTACAACTATATTTCGCGAAGATCGGACAAGATTCCTAGCATTATTAATTTATGCCATTATTTTAACATAAAACATCAATTTAAATGTAAAAGTTGTATATAGTTAAATAAAAATCCGGCCATTGTGTATAAAAATCCTTGAGGTTGTGTTATGATGGCCGGTTTATCAAGGGTACAACCTCATTTTTTTTTATTACCATGGAAGAAGGCGGGGCAAAAATAGTAAATAAAATATTATTCCATTTAATGATGCGTAGTATTATTTTCTCGTTTCTCTTCTTTCATTTCTGACGATCGTTTGTTACATAGATAGGATCTCTTTGTTGCGAAAAAAAATGGAATACCACCATCTAGGAAAAAATATTCTTTAACTAACATGTCGACAGTCACTCCCTCGATTGGCCTTAACAAAATGATAATTATCCATATTTCTTAGTTTCCTATTGGCGCCACCAACTTTATTTGCATACATATTCTGTCCAGATAGAGTCTATCTATAATGTTCCCTTCTCAACCTGTAATGCTAACAACTTATTTATTTTTTATTTCTAGACTTATCTATTATTTCAAGTATGTATTTTATCATAAGGCTATATTTACTTCATCAACGTCAAGAAAAGAGTGGCAAAAAGCACGTGCAAAGAACACATTTCGTTGGTCGAAGAAAGTAGCAAATGAAATAAAAATATTATCCTTCAAATAAACACTAATTAGATAAAAAAAAATACAAAATAGTTTTTCTATTGCTTTTATTTATATTAACATTCTAATAGATTATTTTAAACTAGATTACATTCTAATATTTTATTTTGAAGAATCTTTTGGTTTTTTAAACTGCTAGTGTCGACTTCCCTATTAAACGCTTAATTTATTATTAAATTGTCCACGACTTCTAGTCACTTGGTAATTAAATGCAATGTTGAATATTTATACTCCGTACATCTCTATGTTTTTCTCACTTAGTTCTTGTTTTCGCTTTTTAAAGAACGAGATTACAACCAATTAAACTGGAAAAACGTCTTAATGGAAAGGTTTTAGCGAGTTAAACACAATGGAAATGAGTCCAGAAGGTCTGATAAAACACAGGGCGCATGCATGTCTTGAAAAAGCGTCGAATGACATTGACTAAATTAAATTTAATGAACTTTATTATTACTCTTTAATATATCTTTGATGTATTAACTATAGCTTATATTACCACAAACATTGAATTTGAAGGATTGATCTAATTTGAAAAATTGGAAGTAAAAACCATCGGAAAAAGAAAAAACAGTCCCCTACTTTGCTAGAAAGGTACTCATTCGGTATTTGATAGTTAATTTTAACACCAATGCCTGATTATACATGAAAGATCGACCTAATTTGAAAAATAAGAACTAAAAACTACTGGAAATAGAGGAACTTTCCTCCAGATTTCACTGGAATACTGCATTTTGGTATTTGACAGTTAAAATTAAGACTAATCCTAGATTGTACATGTTGGGTCGTTCTATTTTGAAGAGCAAGAAGTTAAAAACCATTGGAACCAAAAGAGATATTAGCGCAAAAAGAACTAGAGGGAAAGTCCTATACCTCTTTAGTAGGGGAGGTTTCATCAACTAGATCCAAAGGGGATGGCACAATAAGCCTCTTTTGGCTGCGGTGCCGTGGAGCATACGTCCCACCCCGATAATCTAATATAAAAACCGTAGGAAAAAGTGGAACTGCCCTCTTAATTTCACTGGAACGTTGCAGTTTTGATATTTGTTAGTTAGTATTAAGGCCAATGCTAGATTGTATAATACATGAGGGTCGATCACCTACTTTGGATAAAAAACCATTCTCCCTGTATTTGATTGAATTCAGCAAACTTTTTTTCTAAAAATGGGAATTTCAAACATAGTTCAGTGCTGGTATGTTTTTTGGATAAGAATGTTAATCTTTTTCTATTGTGTAAAAACTGTTAAATGATTTTTAAGCCAAATCAATTTAGATCGTTGAAAAAAGGATCAATTAATTTTTAATCAACAGCTCAAAAAAATCTCGCATCTCAGTACAGTAAATTAAATTTAGCTAATATGTCTTTGTATTAACTTTAAGGTTTTTTTAAAATAAGCTATATTGCTTTAGTTATTGTTTTTTGTTTTTAATTAGACTTAAGCGGGCGCATTTAGATGGTGCTACGGAAGGATTAGATTTTAAATGTTTAATAGTAGGACGCTTAGAATCTCCCAAGATTTGTGATACTTAAAAACTTTAAGCACAAGACTTAATACATACTGAATAATATTCAACTTTTTTTTCTAACAAAAATAATGCACCAAATATGGAATTAAATTAAATATGTATACTAATGAATCTTTATGACTGCAGTTGCCTCAACAAATCAAGTATTTCTAGCAGTATTACTATTGTAAAGTCATTCCTCTAGAACGAAAGGAAGCGCTACTGCCTTTGAGTCTCAGACTCTAATGTGTCACCTAATATATCATGGAATTGGCCCTCCCCGCTAGAAAGGTTTTCTCATTAAAATACGGTAAAAAATAGAATATTAAAACGCTTTCATGTACCGCTCATTTTCGTTGAGCAAAGAAATGTATTAAAGTTTTATACAAATCCTAACTGAAAAATTACTAACTGAAATTAAACATACAGAGTTTTTTAAAAAAAGTCTTTATTACGTAATAATGCACCGTCCCTAGACATATACAATATATGTGTATATATATCAATTAAATAGCCATGAAGTGGTTGGCGCAGGTGTTTGGAAGTGAAGAGACCTCCTTACGTTTTTCTCACCCGCTTACAAATGGTAACAGATTTGTAAATACTCAAAGGCGGCAAGAACTCTCCCTTTGTTATCTTCTTTTTATACAAACATTAATTATAAATTTGTATTTCTGTCAACACAATTTTTGTATAAATAAATTTTGCAACAGCGTTTAAAAAATATTTCATACATATTTCACTTGTAACAAAAACCGCTTTATTTATGAAAATTACTACTTTGTCCTGATATCTTTTGCCGGGATTCATCTGAAAAAGAGCAGCGATTGTAAAGAATTTTTGAAAAGGAATTTTAGACGCATCTTTCTATACACGTTTTAAGGACAAAAAAGCATCACTTTTTTTCTAACATGCTACCTCTCTATCTAAGGAAAATTCTCTATCATCTTCCTATCTAAATTTTTTTAAAGAATCCTCCCATCATCGTCATCATATCGCCCAATTAGTTTTCTTCCTATTTCAGGGAAGATACCTAGAATGGATTCTTTTTAGAGGTACCTTTCCTCTTATTGAAGAATTCCTCCCTTTATTCACTAATGCAACGCGTTGCTGGCGTCATATGATTCGCTCTTGAGGAAAAGCAATACTCGCTGGGTGTTTCCCTTAACTCGAATTCTGACAAATCACTTCCTGTAGGTCCGATCTTCTTCGGATTCCTCTGTTCTCGTTCTAAAGTTCTTTAAGGTAATGAATGTTTTTGCATCTTTCCTATACCATATTCTATACCCCAGATATGTCACCCTACTCACCAAAAAAATCCTTTATTCTAACATATATGTGTCCTTTCACCCAATTTAGAATCTGTCATGGCCTTTTGCTCTATCCAAATCCACATACCTGGAACCATGCCATTGATGGAAGATCAAAGTCAACTCTGCAAATCGTAAATGCAAAACCATCATCCATAGAAGGGCATTTAATTTTTGTTTTCATTATGTCTGGTGTGAAACATACGTCATTTCTTTTCCTGCTGCACATTTTACAGTACTTTTTTATTTCTTATTTTAAGCAGTTGCAGCTGTTTAGAATCCTTAAACCTAAGGAATTTTAGGCAGTTAGATTCCATTTAATTCTTTTCATTTCGAGTCCTTCCTGAATAATACATAAAATTGGAGAACCTGTCTATTGATTTCTTTCTCACTAGTGTTTTGTCAGTTTTGAGAGTGTTGGTTTGATGGAGAGATAGAGAAAAGAAGGATCTTAAAGATTTTCAGAAAGGTCTAACACTTTATTTTCAGCAGATGGATTTTAGAGAATTTTGATCCATTTGGCTTTCATCTTGAATGCTTTTATTACTTCTCTGCTTCTCTTCATTGCATTTAAGTTAATTAAAGACTTATAAAGGTCAAAATTTGAATTGAAGAAACTCCTCGTAAGTGTTGCTTACCGGATATTGCATTATTGGTTTCATAGTCATTAATAAATAAATGGACTTTAGTCGAAGCAAATATAGAGTAGACATCTTTTTTTTTAGACTTTAAGAGAAGATCAGATGTTTACTTTAGAAAGCGATTGTTTACACAGTATTATATTCCATAAAAGGTTTAATTTAGATCAAAGTTTAGGATTAAATACCATCCAAGTTTAATAATATAAGAGTAGAGAACACCGAAAAATCAAACTCATCAACTTCCATGATTATAAGCCACACCCAGTAATAACGATGCTCTGATAGAACTTCGCCCTCCCATATGTTGTAGATATTTAACACAGACGAAAAGGTGATCATGTAGGAGGTGTTTTAAAGATTTATCTCGCCCGTCCTGATATGGTTCTAATTTATTTTTATTTTAAACAAAGAAAAAAGAAAGAAATCTTTCTAGTTGGTTTTCAGTCTCAAATGGAACAGAGTACCTAGACTCAAGCAAGGTTGAGTTAGTCACGATGTTATCAATGATAAGATTGATACAAACTTTTATTTGCTTTAGTTTTTAGCTTGCCCTTCTCAAAAAGATGTTTCTTTATACGTGGGCATGGAGCGAACAGTCTGACGCCCTAGTCTCAATGTACGATATACACCAGTTCTTCTAACCTGCTCAGGCAATCCTCATAAAAATATACAAATAAACTGACCATCAAGGGACCGCCACTTTATACTAGCCTTGCGGGTGGTAATAAAAATAAAATAAACTTTTCTTTTTTTTAAAAGTTTGCTGGACTGTAGTATTAATTGTACATAAAAAAAGTATTTATATATTCAGCCCACTATCAACTGAAGTCTGCTATTTTGTTTCTTTAAATGGTTAAATATCTTCATTTTCCAATTATTTTTATTTTATTCCAGAACTTATTCATTTTGCTTTTTATGTCAGTCATTATTATTATATTTTTTCTATGACTTTATTAACATTCATCTCGGACTAGCTTCTCCTTTTGGAGAAGAAAGCCTCAAAAGGTGCAAACCGGCCTGAATTCCCAAGTAAGACTGCAGTTGATGTGCGAACTGCTTGAGAAAATTTAAATGAAAACTCCTTGGTCTTTTTAAACACCCTCATTCATCACTATTGTACATCTTAGGTCTAAAATTAATGAACAGCCACAGACCCTTAAGGGAGATGCTAAATATTTTTTTATTTACGTCGCAATGGATTTGTCTTTGACATTTATTTCCTAAACGAAGCAAAATCTACCGGCCTTCTTCAATATTTCATTTAAATTTCAAGATCAAGGCAGTACAGTA
The DNA here is from genome assembly GCF_049639745.1 of Rhodnius prolixus. Lineage (NCBI taxonomy): Eukaryota > Metazoa > Arthropoda > Insecta > Hemiptera > Reduviidae > Rhodnius > Rhodnius prolixus. The sequence goes on along the minus strand of NW_027411593.1, from coordinate 19,748,217 downwards.
AAGTAATTTTGCTCAGAGGAACATTTTCTTATAGAAATTAGCTCGCTGATTCTATTCAGACCTTGCTTTGCTATAATGAAAGCACCAGTTTTACAGGCAGAACCTGAAAATTCAATAACTCTCAATTTTTATATTAGTAAAGTCAAAATTAAGGCGTTCTAAGAAATTTTTCCTACAAAATTAATACGTTCCGAGGTGCTTAAATACGAAAATATGAATCACTAAAGTTACACAATAAGAAATCAAGTTAATTTATTGATTGAATCATGATTGATGAAAACTAGATGACTCTGTAGAAATGATTGTTAAAAACAATTCACCTCCAGCTATCGAGCTTGCATTAGAAGTGTATAAATAAATAAAGGTAAACAATATTGTAATAACAATAATAATAATAATGATAATGATAACAACTAAAACAACAGAGTCATTAATAGTTTTTAAAAGAATGCCAGATTGTGTGTTCATGAAACTTAATAACTTAATCTAGCCAACTATTGTATATCTTTTCTAGCTGGAGATCGTTTAGTTTTGATCAAGATTATCTGCAAGTTATTGATGATAGGATCAGGATAGCATCCAACCACAATTGTATTCCTTCTTTGTACTACCGTCCCTCTTTTCAAAGAGAACAGATTTCTTCTTAACTACTTTAGTAGCGTTACTGATAATTAAAAAAATAAAAAAGGTTTTTTTATTGTTACAAAATAAACAAACGGTAAAGTGTGCTAGAGTTTAAAAATACTTGCTTTATAATAGCTGTTTAATAGAGCCAATCAGAAAGACAACAATGTATTTTTAAATATGTATACATTTTTCCAGTAAATTTAAAATTCGTCCCTGAATCTTTTTCTTTTCGCTTTGAATCTGTTTTAAATTTTGGCAAGCCAGTCAGCTTCTTTTCGCTACACTTATGAATGACTTACTTTTGATGAGAGTTCAAATAATTAAGTAGATTGTTGATGGAATAGGGAAGTTAATAAATGCTGAATCCTCTTCTAACTATAGTGGCTCCTATGTTGGCAGTGGCAGTATGTCCAATAGTGGCAGTGTTGTACATAGAATGGTTCTAAGCAGTGGTGTAGCCTTCTTTTTTAATACTGGATGGCTGAGTCTACCAAAAATATTTTTTGAAAAAAGAAAACTTTGCTTTCTTTGTCCTTTTATAGCAATGCAGAGAGGGTTCTTGCTCTGTGGGATTGTCTAGATAGTACGCCAGTCCCAAAGTGTAATTGTTAAAGGAAATCTGAATGAAGGTAAATGCGTTTTTGGCTAAAGAAGCGGCTAGTCCACTTCACTGGGAAATTAATTCGTATATCGTTTAATTATACACCTATTCTTGGTTCTGAGCATTGTGACCACAAGCGAGATTCGAACTGACAATCTTCCACTTACATAGCTACGCTTCGTAACCACTGGGCCAACATACGCCCCTAATTGTTACACTATTGTCAAGTTAATAATTGTCAGAACTAAAAAATAGAGAGTTTAGTACTGAGAGATATTAAAGCAAGAAGCTACAAGACTCCTTAAATTAATCTGGATCAAGCATTCTTTAAAGTTGGTTAATTTTGTGTTGCTTATTTTTAATAGAAATGCCTCTAATAGTTCAAAATCTCTTAAATAATTTTCTTTGAGCTAATATAATCAATTTTGTTTTACTGCAATGTTATTTGTATCAGTCATCGATATCAATTGGTCTAATTTATAATCTTGCACAAATTCTTTCCTTGAAGTTTTAAGATCTTATGAATCCTTGTAAAAAGTGTTCAGTTATATAAAATTTTAACAACTGTTCTGTTTGTACCCTTAAAACATACTCAGGTGTGTTAAAAGGCGCATTATGAAGGTATTTAATAAATTTTTATTGCGCTTCTATATCTGTTTTTGAGACCCCAAACAGGCTTAGAATATAATAAACTGTTTTGAACAATGGACTGGAAGGAGATAAACTGTTGTAGAAAATATTAATTACAGTAATTAAAAGTTACTTAAAATGATTTTAAATGGGACTGAATTTCTCAATTTTTCCTAGCATAATAAATACCTTCACATATTTGTTCTAATTGTTTTTTATATATCTGTTATTGAAGCGCAAAATATGTTTATGTTGAATTTTTCTGTAAGCAATCTGCAGTGAATTCGCTAGCTGTTGTAAATCGCATTTACCACGCGAACCTACAAGATTTAAAATAAAAATCATGCTGTAAGAGTTATCTATTTTTGTTTCATTGGTTTAGTTAGAAATAATCTAATAATTCTAGTAATAGGTCTAAAAAAAAAAATCGCATCAAAGTAAAAAGGAGCTGTAATATATAATATATTCTGCCCATTCTAGAATAAAACTTAAGAACCTCAACAAGTAGTTTTGTTGCTGAGAGAACTCAAGAAGTATAAGCAAATTAATACACCTTGATATTTAGATATTTAAATAAATGATCAAAATTAAAAGTGCTGCAATTTTTTTATAAGTTTTCTTTTTCACAAACATTTTTTTAAATGAAATATTTCAATATTTCCTTTTTATTTTTACCGCATTAACATCTTAATGCAGCATTTAATTTGAAGCATCGCCGACAGATGGTAGTTAAAAACTTTTTTTAAACATGCACCATTATCTCTGCCATTTTGATTTAATACTTTTCGTATTTAAAGGTATTGATTAAGTGGTACCCATCTTTTTTATGATATAAATGTCTCAAGCACTTGATATCTTCATGGAGTTTGATACTGTAAAGAGTTGTAACTAACTAAGATCTGATAAAAATGAACAGTAACCTGAGGGCAATCATTTATTACATGATTCAGATGTTCAATTGAGCCCTCTTTAGAATACATTTTAAAACATTATATCAGATATAATTTTATTTGTGATTTAAAAATAAGAAAACTTTAAAAACAAAAGTGCCGATTAGTCTCTGAACGTGTTTATGTAATACATCTGCTTGAGATTTGGTAGGGTGTTTTATTGGGTACGTCATGGTTGTAATTCAATTACCTAATTTTCAGGTTTTGTTAACGTATTTATAACAAGGTGGATGTTGGTATCAAGTTAAAATCATTTACAATGAACATATCTCTGTCCAGAAAGCTATGAGAATTCTAACAATGCATATTCTACAGAAATACATTAAAGATAACAAATTACTTAAGTACAGTTATTTCTCTGCAGTGATTTTTATATGCCATTATAATGTAAATTACATTATAAAAATTAGGTAGGAACCCAGTGAAATAGTGAATCAGATTCACATGTTAGACAATCCTTTAGCTTAAGTTTGCAATGCTCCACCTCTAAGGACAGTGATCGTGAGGTTTCTAAAAGGCGTATACCAACAAATCTGGAAGCTCACCAGAAGGATCAATTTACAAGTTGGAGTTGTGACTGTAAATAAGCAGAATTTTTGTCATGCTCGAAAGATGGCATGGCCAACTCTAGTCCAGATTTGGGTGGCTAGTTACTCCTCTGAATAGATTCTTTTGCAATGAGCATACTTTATTTTTCTATGTAAGGTATTTCTGGAAGACAATATTAGTGATTCGGTATTTAAATTTTATTTTATTTTTTCATTTAGGCTCTCTTACGTCAATTTTGCCATCTTTATGGATTTCCTATTAATATTACATCTTTTTGTTCTTACTTTAATGTACTTCTAAAACTTTATTTAAATTATTAATGAAATTTATAAATCAATTTATAAAAATACTTTTTTTGAGGCTCAGGAAACCTCGATATTGATATTTTGACCCGATTGTAATGTGAATATCATCTAGTCAGAGAAACTAAAAAAAATTGAACAGATGCTAGGCTGACTATGGGTTAATTTAGAATAGAAGTGTTGCTTTTAGTCATTTTTAAGAATGTTTACTTTCTGATTGATTCATTTACAAACTTAAAAAACATGAATGAAAATATCACTGTACTAGAATTTTAACTTCACAAACTAAATAACAAAACAAAAAACGGGAAGTTTATTTTTAGTTTGTTGATTTTTTTTCAGTCTCTTTCATTCTCCATCACTCTTTCCCTCTCTTAACGAAATTTAAGAAGAAAGTGCCTAAAGGGAAGAAACAAAGTTAAATGTCACAGAGAAGCGTTTACAAATTAAAGAGGGCGCTGTAAGTATGGGGATGCTATATATAGGTAATAAAAACAAACTCCTAAGAGATTTTCAGTCTCAGAATGCGATTTTCTTTCTGTGTTTCAGGGGACAAGACGAGATGAGCCAGCGCTGAGACTATGCGCATTGCCAACAACATCATCTTAATTGCGGTATGTATGAATCATCTCACATAGCTTCCAAATTCTTTCGAATAGTTACATATTAATGAGCTCGTCTAGTTCTTTTGCATTTTTTTTTATAGCATTAATTCCCATTTAATGTTTAAAAGTCCAACATTATTACTAAGACCATATTTTGCTCAGATTTGATTCATCATTCTGCTGATTATTCACGAATTTTAGCTCCTTTCTAAATCTACGTGAACGACCCCTAATATGAAAAGATAAAATTAATCTTATACTAGTTCATATAAAGTACGATCTTTTATAATGTAATATCTCAAATATAACTCGTCAATAACATCTTATTAACTATGTCCATATGTAGCTAAACTGTAGAATATGCCAGTTGAACGAATAGGTAGAACGTTGTATTAATTGAAAGAAATAAGCCTATTTCCTTGATTATATTCAAGGAAATATATTTATATAAATATTTGAAAAAGGTAATTTGCATATTATACAACCTTCATTAGACATGGAAAATTTTCCATCTGTCAAGTCTGAATATTGCAAACAATATTTCATAAAAATGAGAGTAATATATACATAATAATATTGTGTGTAACCAATAATGAAAACTAATATCTTATACAATGTATTTTGGGAGGAAATGTTAATTTATTTTTAATTTAATGCCAGTATTCTAAATTAATTTCATAAATGATTCTAGTCTTTAGCTTCTCATTAAAACCTTCAATTAATATACTTCCCAAATCACCGTTAATTTAATTGAAAACCAGTATTCTGTTTTTGAACAGATATATTTTTCTCTTTATAGTTTTTTTACAAAGTACGTATATTCGGCAGTCATTGGGTAGGTATATTTAATACCTTTTTAATTTAACTTCTTTATAATGACGTATAAACAAGAATAACGAAATTTAAGTTATTTTGTAGCAAGGCTTGTAGATTTTTTTTAAAAAAAATAATTTAATGGTAGATTTAATTTCTAGTTTATCAAATGTTTCTAAGCCCCAAACTTGTGCTTAGTAACCGATATTTCGGTAAGATGGTTGTGTGTTTCTTTGTATATTTTAGACAGTCAAGTAGCTAATAGAATGAGCGAATCATTTATTGAAGTTATAGTATTGAAAGTTGAGGAATTTGAATTTTGACGTTAAGAACTCTTTGAAATAATTTAAGTGATTAGAATAATACGAATAATTTGCAATAAAATTTAGAATTAGATAGAAAATGATAATGACTAGACAAATTGGCAGTGTAACAGCCTGATAATATTTAGGTTTTTATTTTGTTTTCTTATTGCTATTTTTTTTTTATTTTCTTTGAATAGTATAGCTTGAGAGGAAAAAACCCTAAAGTTGTTTAGGGTTCTGATTAGAGAAGCCTCTTCCTAAGGTTTCATTCTCCTCACCGAACTCCGTCTTACCCTAGTTTTTATAATTTTTATTTAATTTTTTATTTCTGATTATCAAAATCCCTATTTCTTAGCTTCACTTCTGCCTTTACATTTGCCGTTATTAACGCCTCCAAAAATCTTTTATTTTGGCGCTTTATTTTTCGATATATAATTTTGGTGGAAACCAACTTTAGTGGAAACTATAATACTTTTCTAAGAACAGAAAAAAAAAAAAGAAAACGCGACGTAAATGAAAACAGATATTGACTGCCATTTATTGCGATTGCAGAACTTGCTGTTTTGACCAGGTAGAAAAAGTAAACTATGATGATGCCATTCAGCCGATCTACATTAACAATGAGCGTTAATATCTAGGAATACACTAGGAAGACATTATCAGCTGTTGAAACTAAATTATACTAATAAATACATCGTCATGTAGTTTATGTGTAGATTCCTCTTGTAGCCTCCGCCTCGTACATAAATTATTTCACACTTGTATGAGTTAGGAATTTGTTTCCCCCATTGATAAATTGTTTTTAAAGTTATTCAAATTTGAAATGATAATTTAACTTCCAAAGAATCATTAGCTGAGCAATATTAGTTATTACTAAAAAGATAATATTTTTTTCAAAGCATTGTTTCAACAAGGAGATTATATTAAGGTTTATATGAAGAAATTTATTGTCTATAACAGCTTAAATGAAGAATTCAAAAATTATGATTAAGTAAGGCAGCTAGAGACACTAAAGACATAAGTGAATGAACATTTTAGGGGCTGGAGGTGATCATCTTTTATGTTTAGAAATATTACAGTACAGACATGAATGTACAATATTAAATACTTCGTCGTGTGTAAGCGGTTAACTTCACACGCAGCCGCGAGATTAATGCTGTCATCTGAAGGCGCCATCTCTGATCTTCTGAGATAACACAGTTGATAGTTTCATTACAATGCTATATAATTATTCAAAACATCTGGTCCAATCGAATTAATTAATTGTCTCAGACTCCATCGCTCTTAATACTCTGGTGGTGTTAGTGCGTGTTTGGTGCGCCAAAAAGAAGTAAGAAGTTCATAAAATTAGTAAATCCAACTCTTCTTGTATGCTACCAGTAAATTCGTAAGATAGATTTGTCATAAGATTGTTTCATTCAATAGAGAATGGTTGTAAAATTATTTACTGGTTATTAATAACAGTCTAAAAAACCGTATTGTAAACTTATTGCACCAGTTTCTAAATCGTCATCTCTTACTTTATGAGAACGTATTTTAACATGGCCAGCGAAAAACCCAAGGAGTGTTTTCAGTTTGCTCAAATTATGTCCACTCAAGTAACTTATGTGTATGGACAGAGTTCATCCAACTCCCCTTAGACGGAAAACAGATGTTTATCAATTTCGAACAAAAAAAGTTGTAGTATTGAGTTAATAAGTTCGTTCGTTTTTTTCTATCTTTTTCCACCCTCCGCGTTCGTAGAACGTCTGTGTCTTATCGTTGAAAAACCAATCCAGATGTTTTTTGACGATCATCTCGTTATCGAAAGATTTTCCGTTCATGGAGTTCTGCAACGATCGGAATAAATGATAATCAGAAGGTGCCAGGTACGGTAAATACGCAGAATGAAAACATCCCATCCTGGACTGAACAATTTATTCAGAGTGTTCAATGACGTATGCGGTCTGGTGTTGTGGTGGAAGACAACACCTTCACAATTTGCCAATCAGAATGAATCTGTACCAAAATAAAAACCAAACTAACTTATTTGCCAACCCAATTCAAGAAAGACATGTGTCTCTTCGCAGCTGAATTTTATTTTATTAATGTTATTAAAATTTTGTAGTTATTCCTTATTTTATTTTCTTTTGATTCTAAACGAGTTTGAACTTTTTAAGATACAAATTCATTGCCAAAGTACTGAATTTAAAAAAGATTGGCGTTATTCTGATCATTTCATTTTTCTGAAAAATGTTTAAAACGATACATTTTTTTAAATTATAGTCTGTACTGAGAGTACCGATAGAACTTCTATTTTGACATGCAACATTTCTCAGGGAAGTCATTTTAGAGAGAGAATCTAAAGAGTTGTTTAGACTTCCAACTTTTCGGAGAATATGTATAGAAGATGTTTCTTATCTTTTGAAACTTTCATTTTAGCGAAGTTACACCTTCTAAGATGTACTAGAAATAAAAAATATGAAAATGTGTCAGTTAAAACCATGAAAAATTTAGTTGTGTGAGTGTGATACTCCAACTGTTACATCTTGTGAACAGTTTGAAGAAATTGAAAATTTAAAAACAAAATATTAATTGACAAATCGTAATTTTCTAGAGTAATCGTGATTCGTTCCAAACTTGTGAGAAGTACTCCTACTGCGTAGGTCACTGAACACATTTACATATTCGTAGGGTTGAGTAAAATAAAAAAAATATAGAGACAAATTGTGAAATAAATCGACAAGGTCTTTCTAGTTTAAATACGTAGTTAAACATGAACAGACAAGACTAAACAAGAACACAACAGTCAGGCCGTATCAAAATAACACGAAGATCTGATTTTAAGATAACAGGTGAAGACAATTTAAATTTTTAACAGAGTTTTAGGAAGGAACGTTGGTGCATGGTTTAGAAGTTAGCTTACAACATTCTAAACTACAAAGTTTGTTTGTCTATGATGGTTGTTAATAGCTTGAAAGAAACTCTGGGACCGAAATTAAGTAAATCGGTAAAATTTGGTTTGATGTTCTATTGCATCCGGTATTGATTACGTTGGACAGGAATTCATAATTTTTTTAAAATTTTAATTCAAACTTGGTTAAGGAATTCTTAAGAACAAAAATCTTCCATCAGTACGGTTGTTTTATCAACCAAATCACTAATGTACTGCCCTGAATGTCTTTTCAATTCAATTTATTCAACCTGATAGAGACCTACATTATTTGTATAATTAAATAAAAGTCAAAGGGTCTGTTAGACTGCTTTGAGTTGCGAATCATATCAGTCATCAATGAATATGATTGAAGAACAAAAAAATGGAAATCAATTGCGCTAAAGATTTTTTTAGTAAAATACGTGCAGGACTGAAGAATCACTGTAAACTCTGTGAATGACAATATCCTCTGCAGGCTTCAATAGAACATCCTGTTCTACGTATGTCATACATAGTATAAGTAGATCGCACGCTTCTCAAATATATAATAAATATCTGAGCTAGATCAATTTATTCATAACAATGTATCTTTTCTTAAAGGCAACTTTTCTGTTATCTTTCTTAAAGGCAACCATATCTCGAGAACCTTTCAACTGCATAGAATTTCTTGAAACCGGTGTACTGTTTGCTCAGTGATAAATGGCTCAGAGTATATTTAAAGCATGATTCACCCACTAGTGTTCGCCTAGTTCTCAAAGAGCATATTGAGCTGAAAATTACCGACCGCTTATTCTGTATCTTGTTCTTTCTGCCGCATTGACAACAGAGGAGTCCTAATATCTCCTGCTGAACTTCTGGCATATGAAAAAACTCTTTTAAAGTTAAACTTTCTAAAGTTTCAATTAGCCGGTAGACTTAAATCCATCAGCTAAAAATAATAAACCTAAAAAGAGGAACGGAGAAGGGTTAACCTGTCTGAGGTTATTTTGAGTGTTGTTGTCTGTAGCATTTGGCTTTCAAATTTTGAAACAAATTTGCTAATACTTTATAATTCTTGTTGCAGGTGGTGTCGCTGGCTGCCCGAGCTGTTGGCTGGCAACGTGAGACCCGCTCTGTAAACAGCAACGAAAGTTCTGGAGACTCGTAAGTTAATTTTTGGTAATAGAAAAAAATAAAACAAAAAATAGTAATTTCTATATTATTAAAATTATTAAACTGAACTACATTTATTTCGATAATTAATACATATAGTATTGTTTGTGAATAGGTCATTTGAAGGCGAAGAACCAGTGTCAATTGAAGGGGGGACCAGGTGGCTTTCCCACAAAGAATCACAATTATTGTTGAAAAGAGAAGGAGGTGAACAAGGACTACCTGTGGACTGTTGTCCCTCAATTTTAGAAATGGTAGAACCTAAAGGAGGTACCAATCAGGAAGGCATGCTTGTCACTCTGTACAGCGATGGTGAAAATAAACAACGGTAAGTGGTCTCAGAAGGTTTAGCAGATATGCCAATATTATTAGTTCCAGTGTCTTGCGAATAAGATCGAATAAATTGAAAAGAAATCAGACAACCTTTGTTATAAGGTTTAGGTTTGGCTTCTAAACACCGAGATACAGATGTTTCTAATTAAAGATCTAATTGTTGACGAACCTCAACATTTTAAATGTGGTCCTTATTACTTCTCCCGGGTGAAGGCGTAATAAGAGATGAGTGCCATTGTTGAAACTCTTCATGTCAGGCTTGCTCTCATGGGAATCACGTGGCCACTGCAATTATCAGAGGTGTGTTGGGAAATGTAGTAAACTTTCGATCCACTAGATGTGTTGAAGGTTGAGAAAACGGGAGCAGATTAGTTGGAAATAAAGGATGCTAGAAGAAACATTAAGAGGACCCGGACGATTCGATTGTGGATCTTCGTAAACAGATACAAAAAAAACATGATTTTCTTACTGCAATTTTGCTCTTCATAATTAACAATTTTTCGATTTGGGATGGTTTACTATTTGATTACCTTTTATTTGGGTGACAACTTCTATGATTAAGATTTATTCAACTTAGTTTGGTTTTGGATATTTCACATCAACTTAGGAAGATTTCAGAAATTGGTGCGAAAATTAATAAAGTTTTGTAAAACAGTTCATCTGAGTGCAACATAGATGGATTAAGAGTCCAATGGCAATCATTTTAACATCAATTTTGTGCTGGCAATTCTCAAAATTCAGTTCTGCTGTGTAAATCGAAATCTATTTTTTATTATAATCACTATTTTGTTCATAAATGTAATTGTTTTTAACGTTGAATTTATACTTTGCCTTCAGGTTTTATGAATTATCCTGCCGACAAGGTGTAGAAGGTAATCCATGCAGATTTATGGATCGCAAATTGCATAATCAATCAAGATGTGTACAGAAATATTCATTCACTTATGCAATTGTAAAGCAACCAAGTGGGAAAAATATCAAGTATGAATCGAGGCAGAATCATTTTAAATCATTCCCAGCGAAAGGATCTGATTGGATGTTAGATTATATTAGGGTAAGAAGTGGGTGCAGTTGTGAAGTAACACCCAAAGTGAAGAAAAAAAGAAATTCGCACAAAGGTAAACATGGCAAGAACAGAAGGACGAGTGAGGAAGAACCAAGTTAAAGACTTAATGTAAATACAATTTTAATGAAAACAAGGAAGTGAAGCGGCGGGGCATGGAGGCGAAAAGTATTAATAATTTGTAGTTTTTTCTACGTGTACTATTTTGTGTTGAGCGTCATAACTAAAAATATTGACCACTAACTAAGAAAAACAAAGCTTTCCTTATCCACCAAATAGAGAGATGTGATATAATAATTTATTCATATCTACTTTAAAGTGAACAAAATCGGAGTATGATTTTTTTTTCTTAATATCTTCTTAATAACATACTGAGATACAAGACCAAAAATAGCTGTTCAACACATGCGTAAAATACTTACTATTTTAAAAAATATTGATAACAGTTTTGGAAATTGTGAATATTTTTTTAAAAATGAGAAAAAAAACTATTTTAATTTATTCTAGGTCCGATAAAAAGTGGACTAAATATGTTTATATTATTAAACCTTAAATTAATTACTGAATTTTAAACCTTAATGTATTTTATTTTCGAATAAGTGTATATAAAAATTATTACTGATGGAATCTCTAATTATTTTTCAAAACCAATTCCTCTGAAAACTAAGGAAAAAATTGCTTAAGTTTTTTCAAGTTCTAACTCGAGAACAAAACAGTTTTGGAAATTGCCAATTTTGCCTATATTAATCAGCGTTGTTCTCGGAATCTACTTTACCTTACGTTACTGTAAACAAACAATTCGATAATTTTATCTTCAATAGAAAAAAAGAAAGATTGGCAAAGATAAGTATTTATTGAAAGTTTTTGACTATCTACCAGAAGTTTAATAAGTCCGGACTAAATTTAGCTTCCTAATTTGTACTTAAACAATGAAATCTTCTACAATCGCTGCCATGGAGATTTTGCTCTACTGATAGAGAGACCGACAGATGAAATGTTTTTTATCAATAAGGAAATAACCTGCGTAACTTAACATTAAATTGTATGGACATTAAACATTTTAAGAAAAGCTACACTAAATAATTCAAAAATCAAACGGTAAGTAACAATTTAATAGCAAAAATCTATTTTTCTTAAAAAGTTCATTTGAGTTTAAGTGCACTCATTTCATTGCACCTGTTGGTGCATTTTTTTTATAGAAACTAAAATAGTAGAAACGTAAGAGAAATGTACCAAGCTTCTTGATTGCTGTTGACGATGATAGGTGAAAAGAAGTCCGGCATTTGGTATTCTTGGGATGAAGCGAATTAATTTATTTTATGATAAACCGCATCTTTCTGTGTGTATGCCTCTTCAGTAAGACGTCTAAGCAGATACTTAAGGATTTAAAATCAGGTGGACATGTGCATCGTATATCAACTCTAAAAAGTCACACCTAAACAAGCCACAGTTTTTAGTTGAAATTAATGAGCTCCTCTCTGGATTTAAAAATACCCACTATGACATGTCTTTTTTGATTATCTGAATTGAAATCTAACTTTTCATACAACGATGATATTTCCTCCTGTTACGTTAATTAAAATTCATCGCGAAACTGATCAGTTGCTTTTTTTACAACCTTCTGTAGCTGGCCTTGTATAAATTCTCTATCTCTATTCAAGAGTGAAGCTGACCTAAGCAATTCAATGCTCTATTTTCTTAATTTTCCTTGCAATGACAAATTGTGGACGCTAGTTATTTCTTACTAATCTTAATTTCAGGTTTTACAATACAAAGAAATACTTAAGGTTGGTACATAATTAAAAATGAATTCTGAGGAAAATAATTTTTTTTTTAAAAACTTAGACAGGTTTTTTGTCCATAAAATATTATATTATTTATATGTATTTCTTATTTATTTTACTTATTTTATTATTCAAAATTAATTCATTTATCAAAATACTACAATAAAAGTCCTTAACCATTACTTGTAAGTTCAGAACAAGGTTATCCGCTAAAACGAAAACCGTGGTTAAAAATGTGGCTATTCCTTCTCAAAACTAACAAATAAAAAGTAGCCAGATGCGAGTTTCGAACTGCGGACCTCCCACTAGACCAACACCCAAATCTGTTTCAAATTTTTCCACTCTTATTTTAATTTTATATTTACAAGTATTGTTCGTTGTTTTTGGTGACTGATTCATTAATCCAGAAATAAGAAAGATGTTCCACAGCCCTGAAGATGACCTAGTTCCTGGATCGAATGCTGGCAAAAATAATTACTGTAGAAGAAGTTGATTCTTATTGTGGACAAAGAGTTTAAAATGCTTAATAGATTATTTAATCTAAAAGTGTGGTTATTTTATTTTTAAATGCCAGCTTCATTATTTAAATTTTGCCTTATCTCTCGCAATTTTAATATCATGATTGTCAGGGAATTGAAACTTATTAAACATTAATATTTATAAATAAATGGTAATTAGGACATCATCTGAGGTTGAGACTTATGAATTAGATCGTTATATTTGTTGAATAATTCATCATGTTTATAATTATTAATTGATCATACAATTAAGAATTAACATGACTTTTTTTTACTATTTTAAAGTACTTTCAAACTGAACGAAATAGGTATTACAAATAAAAAATAAGTGGCTTTTTTTGTTTACCTTAAGAAATTTACTTTTTAAAAATTACCGTCAGAATGCAGAAGCTGTTGCATTGGTAGCGTACTTAATAGTTTTCTGTATTGGAAATCATATAGCAGCGCTTTAGTATTATATCAAAAGTTAATTATTTAAACGTTTTTCGCGATTTTTTTAAAAATGGCTCTTAAAGAATATCTTTATTCTTCCATATTCACTTATATCTAAAAGGACGATCATTTTTATTTGAAATTTTTATTCAGGATTCTTTCGGGAAGAGAGATTCTCTGAGTATTTGATCTCGGATGTGGTCGGCTTCTAAATACTGGGAGGCCTCGACGAAATTGAGTTACAGTTGCTCACTGAGTCTACCTTTATCACTCTTCCAAATAGTAGATCTCCTATTAAACAAGACTTCTCCGGCGGTTTGCACACAAAAGGCTCCAATAACTTTTGAGATTTTGACTCACTTAATTAGAATAATAACCACCTGCGTAGTACTTTAAAGACAGATTAACATTCCATATTTAAAAAAAAAAAATCAAAACACTGAAGTTGAGTCATTGTGTTGAAATCTGTTTCTTTTAATTAATTTATTTTTTTATTAAAAGATAGATGGAAAAAATGAAATTGAGTTTGTCAACCCTAAAACTTTTTATTATTTGTAAGACAATAATTTTACAAAGCAATTTTTATTGTAATATTACATTTATTATATTTTTTTGTTTTTTTTAATTACCCACAACTGTACAATTTATAGAACAATAATTTTTATTTATTTTTCTTTCTATACAATTACAATATAGATAAAACTGTTAATACAATTTATATATATATATATTTCATTTGAGATCAAACTAAAAACCAAAATAAATAATCTTTGTACAACCGAAATAATAAAATCATTTATTTCAGGCATTAAACATTTACAATTTAGACTACATAATTTAAAGAAAAAACCTAACTTCGAATTTGACAGACAAAAATGTCTTTTTTATTTATTTATTTATTTTTTTTTTGAGAAGGATTCAATAATTAGTCAATTAAATTAGTGAATTCTGAGATGTGACAACGCAGTTGAGAATCAATCAAGAGCCACGATTAGTCTCCACTTCTTTTTGCTTAAGGTTCGTTTAAAACCATTTAAATGGTTAAACATTGAATCTCAATTATTTGTCAAATCTTAGGATAGAATTTGAAATTGGAATTAACATGACTTTGTTTTTATTATTACTTTTGTTTACGCATAATATGCAGTAATTCTAAGAATCTGCAACTCTGACTAGAATAAACTTATACGGATTACATGGTTCATGTTTTATACATAGGCACACAGATAAATTATTTTTAAATTTTGTAATTCCTTTTTTGTGAGGGTTATGCCACATATAAAATTCTTCAATAATATTAATATGTTTCTGCATCCCTCATTCTTTAACTTAAATGATTTTCTTCTTATAAAATGATTTTCTTCTTATAAAGTGTATAACGTGTTAAATATCTTTAAATAATATTAAATTAATAATCTCAACCACTTAATTTTGTGGTGTCAGTTACACTATTATTTTTTGGCAACTCTGCAAAAAGCTGACAGAAAAAATAAAACAATGCTTGCATTAGGTTATTACTTTCTATTTTTTATAAAAATGACGCGTAGAATATATGAATACCAAAACTAAGAATGGATAGTATATATAATTTTAGGAGATCAAAATACTAAACCCGTAAATATATTTTGTATTATTACTCCTTTTCTTGTTTCTTTCTTTTTCTTTTTTTTTTTAGTGGCACAAACATAACTTTTTTTAAACTTTATTTAAAAGAGGAATAAACAATACAGCAATAATTATAGTTATATTGCTAGCATGCAATGAACTAAATATTGCCGTTGTTTTAGTTTCTTAAAAAATATGGCGAATGCTCAAACCCTAACGATATAGGATTTTTTTTCCGTTATTCAAGCAAAAGAGATTAATTATTAAGCTTTCTTGAGTTCAAAGAGTGAGTAGTAAAATAAACCAGAAGGATTCAATGTTCAACGCTAAATCGAGGGGCATATTCACCAAACAATTTTAAATTTAATTAAAGAATACCTTCCATCAAACCAAGCTAAAATACATTAAAGTACACTTATTGGAAAGTACTCGGCGTATAAATTTTGTGTCAGGGTCGCCTAGCACTGATGATCAGAGATCAATGTTGTATACCAGGCGAGTTTCGAGTTCACGGACTACTTATAGTTTATTTTTCAACGTAACTGTGCTGGATGCTATTCCATAACAGTCCATGAATAAAACACAAGTACAAATTAAAATTTGGTAATAGAGAAAGCAATGCTTACAAAATCTTAAAATCAAAGGGACATTTGGAGTAGATATCTGAAACTATAAGCATCAAAGATTTCTGATGGAGAATGACAAATAATTGAAATTTAAAAATTACATTCAAAAATTTAAGTATAAAAAAACAGTAATGAATAAGCAAATTTTTTATTGTACAAGTGCACACTACACTTCGATGGCCTTAAATTTTTACTGCTATGAAGTGAAATTTATGTAAATGATTTGTTCATTCCCAAATAAACTCTTATTTAATATTGAAAAAAAAAAGAAAAATGTAATTAATACTTTTGTGCTATACTTATAGTTACACAATTCTTCTAAAAGAGACTGATAATCTTAAATATCCATGTTAATTACTTTATTAATAAATAAACAATGTCATAAGTAGACTAAACAAGAATCCTCTGCAAATTACCCAATCAAAGTTACAAATACTTTTTAATAACAATACGTATTATATACAATAATTAGAATAGTATTTTATTTATTATAGGAGTACAATGGTTTAACAGTCTTCTTTCTTATTTATTTATTTTGTTCAGGGAGAGGAGGATTCTCATAGTACATTTTTCAGTATTTTTAATTTACTCATTAACTTAGTTCGTCTTCAAATCTTTTCTCTTTGTTTTTCTTTTTAATTAATTAACGTCATAATGTTTGTGTTTAATTTTTTTAATTTAATAGGTACAGCGGAAATTTTAGATAAATATTCTGAAAACTTTTACAAATTCTTGCTATACAGTACTGATGTAAATCAGAAAATTCGAAATAAAATACAATTAACTTAAATTGTTTTTAATCAATACGAATTTAAATAAACCACATGAAAGAGATTTATTAAGTACACGTTTTATTGCCATTTAAAAAATAGAAGTTATTAATCAGCCATAAGTGGTATGCCTACTTATTATTAAAATTGGAGCACTTGCAAATTTAAGTTAGATTATTATTAGTTACGGGTTTACAAAAAAAAAAGTAATAATAATAAATGATTGTTCTTTTTTATTGTATTTTGTACTATGTTTGCAACTACTTAAAAAAGCGTGAACTAAGAAATCATAGCAGTTAAGTATAATAAATACAGGAAATTTTCCTCTAGAAAGTTATTAGCTAAAAGTTTTGTTACTCCGTCAGACTAAATAAACCTGCTGAGGATTATTCTTAGAGAAGCTTGCAGTTTCTAGGGGTCTGACTCTGAACATACTTTTCTTTACAAAAAAATAAAAACAGTCTCAATAAATGACTTTTTTGCCACTTTTGATGCGTGGTTGTTTAAATACATTTTTAGAGTTCATCATGGAAAAAAAGTGTTTGAAATCACTGAGGAAAGTGAGCACAGTATAATTTTTGGGCTACAGTACACAGGAAGCTAGACGGTTTTTCGAACATATCCTCTGCAACCCCAGTTCTACAATCTTTACTAATGAAAGATGTTTCCAGCAGGCAAAACAAAATATAATGCAGAAGGAATGAATACTCGATCTGAGTTGGTTGGCAACGAAGAACTTATAAAGCAGCCAATAATAAGTTCCTAGCACTTATTCCTATCATCTAGCACTACTTTCTACCAATGTATCAGTGATAAATCCTCGAACTACTCTGAAGTACGGAGGTAAACTGCAAGACAAATCTTTTTATGAGACATACTCTAGAGACTAGACCAATCTTTACTAGACAGACGTCTTCCTTATTGGACGTAAAGCAGAGCTTTTGCAATTAAGTGATCAGCGGTATCAGGCCTAATTATTTCTTTAAAAAAAAAAAAAAAAAAAAAAAAAAATGAAATATAACACACTGACAACAGGCTGATAACTGAAAGCCTATCTATGAGTCTTTAAGATGAATATTTAGCTGAAAATGATTGGGGAAAGCAGTCCATTAAAAAACATGCGAGTGTTGCAAGATTTCTATTCCACCTAACAAGTTTTCTCTTTCTTCTTGTGGTTATTAAAGCTTTTCTTCAAAGCCTTTGTTATTTTAGAATGAGTAGCGGAAGGTTACACACGAAACAAACACTCAAGATTCACAGCAGCTTATTTTTTATTTATGTGCCGGTTCCTTCTGCGATTGTTCAGTTGAAGTCAAATCTTTCGTACTTTACATTAATCTTTAATCCTAACTGAAATACGCCCAATTTGTGCTACAAAATCAAGGTACGTTCCAGGAGTAAGCTAAGAACAAATTTCACACTAAACAAAATAGTGCGAGAAATAAAACTAAGCAGAGCTAGACAATAAACTCGCTTCCCTCAAAGGTCTAATGGTAAAGTGTCATTTGCCATTCGCTGTTCCCCTGGAGCCTAAAGTAGAAAATAAAGCGCCCTTGGATAATTTGGGCAATCCTGTAGTTTGAGAAACAAATCCTTGTTGTAAACCAAACTACTCTCGGGTTAGAAGCACAATTTAGAAGCACTATCCACAATGGAGGACAATCGCAACCATAAAACACTTAAAGGAACTAAAAAAATGCTAAAATATTCAAAACAATTTACAAAACAAAGGAAAATGATATCAATAACTTCAATAAAGATTTTTAAATAAACTAACTAGCCAATAAATAACAATCATCACAGATATCTATTAATTTAAACAAATTAAAACAAAGATTAAAAGAAGCAGTTGGCGATGAAAATGCCCTAATTATCACAAATGGCTAATTAATTAGTTACAGTTTAGTAATTCTTTGTTTTCTGTTAAGTTGAATATTTTTATCACTTTGAAAAAGAGCATTTTTTGTTAAATAATATGCAACATGCAGGTTTAATCAAACAAATTATATACAATTATATTTTATAATTTTACTTATTTATTTCTTAAATATTTAAAACAACATCAATATGTCAAAACGTTAACGTCAAGAAATTCAATTCTTATAATTAAATTTTATTTTAATAATTTTAATTTGCTTTTTTTAATTATTGATATGACTCATATTTTTTAAGACTAGTTTATATGAGATTCAATTCAAAATTGAAAATAATAGAATTTAAAGAATAGTAACTTCATTTCATTAACTCCTTTTTTCCCCTTTAAATCAAAAGGAAAGTGAAATATCACATTTATAAAAAATTTACAATAATTTATTATTATTACTTTTTGCAACAAGCGAAGCTACTTTCACAACCTCATACATGTATTTCTTAAGCAGGACAAACAACCATCATCCAGTGTTCCTAATTTTCTCCATGAAATAATAATAATAAAAAAAATGACAAATAAATACCAAGAGTAACCTACCATAAAGTATATAATAAATTATTTGATGTTGATCCCATTACAACTTGTTAGTTGTCAAATTTTTTGGTTAAAATGTAAGATACCAAATCTTTGACAAGTTCTGTCATCAATGAAATGGCATTAACAACAAGAAACAATTCCTGAATATCAGTTATAATTGGTAAACCACGTATAGCATGAAATTTGGTGACTTTAAAATTTCTATCTTGGAAAATATAGTTTCCTTAAGTGATTTTGTCATTCATTGTTTTTATGCATCAATATTAATGAAGAATTTATTTGTACAGACCAAAAGCTTTGACAATGTTGTAAAAAAAAAATCATAAATTAACTTTACGTTATTTTTTGTAGGCCATTTTAGCAAATTCTATAAATTAAAATAAAATTTCAAACTCAACACGTTACTAAACAAATAGATTCTATAAACTTTGTTTCCATTGCAATGGACATCAACAATTCAAAAAGCATTCGGAGAACTTTTAATCTGTATTTTTATTGCAGCTAAAGAGATTTTTAATTTCCTCTTTGTGGTTAAATTTTTGAATTGAAAAGCAAAATCAACTCAATTAAAAATATACAATCAAGTGGAACACTGAACTGAGAGGAAGCACATTTTTTATTGAATTTATTGACAAATCCTTTTATTCTTTTTCACATTAAACAAAAAAATTCTCCGAATTCCAGAATAATAAAAAATTAGAAATGTTGTGATTATTATTACAGCTTAAAAAAATAAAATAAACTTTTAATTATTTTTATTAAGCTTTTATAAATATTGAATAAATTGTTTTACAAAAAAAAAAAAATTGTTTTTTATTAAAAAAAAAATACAGCTGAAAATTATCCAATTTTTCTTTATTTTTCATAAAAATATACTCTCCAAGTTTAAAAAATAGAAAATTATTATATTATTTAATTTTTCCTTTTTTATAATAATAATATTCGATATCTTCATTAATATTAATGGACATTTATGTTTTTAATCAATACAAAAAGTTTTAAATGCACCACTCATAGCCCTGTTTATTAATTTTTAAAAATGGTTGTCCTTGATAAGATATACATAGCAAAAGAGGCAACTAAAATTATATTAATTTTTTTTATGTATAAATATAAATACTCATATACAATATAGATTGTTGCTTTATATATACTTTATATATCTTTCACATAGGTGCACAACATAAACTAAAAAGCTGTATTCACTTAGCAGGCGTAGAAGCACAAGTGGATGTAGCCGAAGGATTGTTCATAGGCGCAGTTCTAGCCAATTTAGACCTGAAAAACCATTTCCAATAAGTTTTTATCGTGTTAAGAATGGTTGGTTAAAAAAAAAGTTCATTAATTTCAAATCAAAATTTATATAAAAGTGACCATTTACTATATAGAATCATTATTAGATATTTTATAAATTAAGAAGGCAAAACCCCTGCAATGTACTTTTTAAACGAAAACGTCAGGCTAGTGTTGCAGCTTAAAATATAACATCTAAAAAAATTTCTGGAAAATTCAAACAAAAGTAAAAACTAGTTGTAAAAATATATTTTCTCCATAAACCGTGGAAAATAAAAAATAAAAGGAACTGTTGTGACATTTTTGAGTTATTAGTACTTACAGAGGTAAAATTGATCATTCTATACATTCCAATAAATAAGCATTAAAAGAGAATCGGCGACTAGTAAACATACCTTACTATAAAATTCATCACATTAACTATAATACATCTTAGCTTTGCAGGTCTCTATCACTGGATAAAATAAATGGTTAACTAATGTAATAAAAATTAACATTACCTTATCTGCCCAGCCAGTAGTGGATTAATAGCGTACAACCAATCGTGCACTTCTTTATCACCAAGCGTTTGCATTAGGTAACCTCTATGCTTAGTAACAACACTAAAAACGTAAAAATTAAGTAATTAATGAAAATAAAAGCAACAGTAAAATCAAATTAAAAAAAAAGAAGCAAATTAACAAAATAGTTTTACAATGAACAGTAATCGAGCATTCCTGGTTTTTGAAATTATAAATTATGCTTTATTGAACTTGTTATTAGCCGCTTGTTGTTTGAACACTCACACTTATATAAGCACTTTCTTCTCAAAATATCAATGATATTATCTAGCACTGTGGATCCATCCATGTTCTTCATAAAAGTATTATTGTTGAACATTCTTTACAAGAATTCAGCGGAATCCAGAATAAGTATGAATAACAAATTGTACGATAAATATTCTTTTACTAATTTCTTTGTAAAAATGGATCTGATGATTTATTCATTAACTATAAAATTCTGCCATTTGGCTATCTTTCCACTTGATAAAGCTTTTTCAGAATATCTTCGTTTCTTAAAAAACCTTTTATATAAATACTTTTTTATTAATGGGGAAAACTATTAAGAGATGAGGAAAAAGATAAGTAAAGAGGTAGAGAAAAAGTACCTAAAGAACGGAGAAAGGGTTAAATAACAACAATGTTCAAAGCATTGCAAAGGAAAGATTGAATAGGGATTACGGTAACAATTAGTTTCAGCCTGTTACTTTAAAAAATGTCGAAAATGAACTGTTTAAGAAAAATTAGTGAATAAAAAAGCAAGATTTCGTGCCGGGAAGTAACTTAGGGCAAAAAATATTTAGTTTTGGTGGATTTAGTCGATCTTCAATAGTAGTGTAGGTACCTTTACAAAAAATGTGGAAAGCGCCAGAGAGGTCAGAGCTACAGAATCTGTGGAAAAAACTTTATAGAAACTGTGGCTACATACGCATCAGAGTATGGACTAATAGATCCGAAAACAAAGCGCTTGCTCTCGAAATGAACATCTGCGGAGAAGTATTTCGAGAATAGAGCACAATTCAAACTCTCTGATCAGAGGCAGCCAAGAAATGTGTTACTTTACTTTATCCAGTGGATTGGTATGGCCATTTAATGACAAAGGCGAAACATAATCTACGAGATTAGCTTAGAAGCACACAGCTCATTGTAGACAATGATTTTAGCTCTATGGTTAGTTATGAAGCCGAAATAACTTCAGGGCAAAAACTGATTGGTAGTCCAGAAAAACCTATTAAGTTTTGAGTCATCCAACATAAAGCTTTGCTGAACTCAAGCAGAAGCTAATTAAATAGAAATAAACCTTCTTATGAGATCCCAATTATTAATCAATCTTTTACCTGAAAGTATTTGGAACTTTGACCATAGCTTGTTGGTCTTCGGAGTATTCGACTTGGGCTGTTGTAAGATTAATTAAAGCTCTTTCAACAGGATCTTTTTCATCCCTGAATATAAATACATATGGCCTTCGAACTGCCTGTAAGCAAAGAGTAATTCACAGATAACACAATTTTTTCAACTTATTTTATTTTAATTTTTATTTATTTATTTATTTTTTGTTGTAATAATAACAATGTTGATAATGATGATACGTAATAATAAATAGAAAATTACAAAACGGGACACTTACCACCCACCGTTTTTTCCAACCATTAGTTTTTTGTTCTAGAATGTTCAGATAACCTTTACGAGCGATAACAGGACTTATTCTTATTTCTTCTACTTCAGGTACGTAGAGTATTAATGCCTGTTCACTTGGACTAACAGTTCCTGGTTCACATCTACCATTGTTTGAGAGAAAACTAACTTGTTCTGGTAAAATTGGCCTGTTAAGTCTATCTGGTGAAATTACGCTATAATAGATATAATTACATTATTTTTTTTTTTTTAAAGAAAAATATTAAAAATAAAAATAGATTGTAAGGCAGCTTACTCTGATGCAGAAGACTGGGAGTTAATGCTGGAACATACACTGACGGCCATTTCATTCAAATCTTCTCCGGGTGAAATATCTCCTAATTTTGGTAATTCCTAGAAAATATTCATAAAAATAAAAGACAGCTCTTACAATAAAATTACTCAAAATTATTTTAGTTTTTTTTCAACAAAAAATATTTGTAAAATTCTAATGCCAAGGCTAAAGTGTATTCTAAGCTTCATTTTACAAATATTTCACAAGGTTTTTTTTTGTTTTTTTTTTCACATCCATATTTTAGAGAAAACAGTCAGAAATACCTTTGTTGGTATTCTTCCCTGAATAAGTTTAATGCACTTTGTGGCGATTTCCCTTTCTCGATCTGTCATTTCCCATGGCTCATAGCAATCTTTAGGAACTGCTCTTAACCTAACAGGACTTCCCCGTCCATCAACACCTGTTGCTTTTGCTACCATATTACATACTTCCTATACACACAAAATAATAAAAGCAAATGTTTGAAATGCATTGCAGAATGAAAGTTTGAAATTAATTAAGTGATTATATCATATAGCGCATCAAAAATAACACAGGACAAATTTAACTTCGCAGGACTATAATGGGCTCAACATTTGGACAATTTTTAAAATAAATCTAAGACCCCGACCAGCAGTTATTTCTGGTTGTAAATTTTAGCAAAAAAAAAGCGCATACGGAAGTGCAACTGTACGAATTTCTTTGAGCACTCGTACATAAAAAAAAATCTTGCTTTGTAAGTAAATTTGCTAAACAGTAAATACATTTACAAAAAAGCCTTAGTATCTTAGTAAGTGATACTGAAATAAAACGCACATAAAAGTACAATAGATGCGTCATTTCCAAATTGCGCCGAAGAACAGAAATGGTGTTGAAGGGAATGGACTGTGTCACTTTTTTATTGTAACCATTTAAAGTGTTCACAAAGTTAGGATAAATTACGAACTCAATTGAGAAAACGAAAGAAACAAAATCGAAGTTTATGTTTACTTAGGGCAAAACAGTACGCAAATCATTCTTTTTTATTCAAAATACTATAAAACTCTCGGTTTAAAATAATCGATACATTAAAAAAAAAAAAAAGAATAAAAAACAAAGATAATTCTTACTTTCTCACTCTTCGTGATTGGTGTCTTATCAATACCAAGTCTCTCACGCAACAAGAGTGTGTGCCTAACTCTTTCGACCTCTTCTAGACGAGTCAATTTTTCCAATTCCCATTGGTGGTCAAATATTAAACTATCACCACGAGGTCGCCATCCATCCAGATTCTCTTCACCACGAACATAAGTTGAACTTGTATCCAAAACTCTCCTTTGTCTTCTCTGAACTCCTAAATAAGCAATACAAAATTCAAAATCCTCCTCGCTTTTCAAAAAATTTCCTTACTTACAATTTACCCATTTTAGAATTGATATTGCTCATAAGTTATTTCATCCCTCACATTCACCCTGATTACTCTAAAATTTTCAAATAATTCTTGGAAAGAGTGACTCTTTAGTTAGCTAACTGTTACAGTGTTGCTTAATTTTCTAATAAATTAATAAGTTTAGACAAATTAGAAGTATTAAACACATCTACCCCCATCACTTTCACCAAGATCTTACAACCGTCTCTTTTTCTAATATTGTTCAAAATAGAATATTTTTACATCTAATGAAATGATTTCAAGTTAAGTCCAGCAAATTCTGAATTTTAAAATTTTGGACAATTATTTTCTGGAGATTCGTTATATAATTATTTAAGGGATTAATTTAATGGTAGCTCAACTCAATATAACATACTGATATTAACATCCTACAAAAAAATTCCATCAAATATTTCAAAACTATAAAATCTAAACAACACAATAAAACGTTTTACAATACTTCAGTCGATTAAAGCATTTATTTATTAAATTATTTTGTACAATGTTCTAAGCTAAAGTATTTTAAAGGATTAAAGACAAAGAAAAAGCGTCTAAAGTCAACTAGAACAAGCTTCTAACACCATACATCTGGCACCTTTGAACTGATATTAGTTCACTTTTACAGATTATTACAAATAATCATGCAATTCTAATTTTGCTAAATATTCTGGTATAGAGTAGAGTAACTGTTTGGTGTGATTGTTTTAAATTCTATTGTAACTTCATGTTATTTGTAGCGCATTTAATGTAAAACACATTTTCCTCGTACTTCAATATCCATTATAAATGGAAATAGAAAACCATCACTATTTGACGGTTACCGATTTAAATTACCAAGCCTAACTTAAGTATTTTCTAAAAATGCCAGCCTCTGAAAGTCAAAATTGGGGAATAATTCATCCATGATGGCCTCAGTTTCATCTAAACAAGATTATGGTTACCCAATATTGTGAAAACTTCCGTATTAACTTTCTGGGGTAACTATTAGGGGAGAGGAGTTGTAGAGCAAGTCCAGGCAGTTTTACTTAACACAATCTGTCACTTCTAAATTATAATTTTTAAAAAAAAATTCTGTTCAAAAGTATAGGTTTTAATTTTGGTACGTATTTATTTTTTTAAGTCAGGGCGAGATCTGACAAAGATCTGATGTTATTAGAAGCTGGAGTTCTATCCAGTGATTTCCTGGCATCACCTATGAAGACCTATGAAGCTTCGAGACTTTTGAAGCTTCTTAATAGCATCTATGTATGTAATTTGTATTTAGTCATTCACTATAATTCAATTAAAAGACAGCTGTTTTTGAGTTTAATAAATAACTAGAACTTAAACTAGAGTGGGGTTTCGATAAATAAGGTGTAAATTGTCAAATTTAATTTTTGAAAGTATATCATTTGTTTATGCTGCAAGAATAATTTCACAATTCTAACCTTAAAATACATTGATCTGAAAAACTACTTATTCATGCAAATCTATCTGTAGCCTAACCAACCTGTCGATGTTTTAAATCTACAATAGAAGAAGAGATGGGAGCAAACAAAAATGTATCATTTAATATTTTTATATCCTTCACTTGTAAAAGAATTGTTTTCTACAGAATTAGAGAAGTTAAATTTGATAAAAACTTATCAATTAACAGATTGATATAAAACTGCTCATAATTTAACACAAATATTTACTCTACAATATATTTATAATTAATTATGATAAACTAAACTGGAAAAATATATTTTAATTTTTTTAAAGACAGGTTGGTTTTGAAAGCAACAGCTGAAAATCTACCTGGGCTACCTGCTTCAGAAGCTCTTTTGAGAACCAGTTCATAGACTCCAGAAAGTCTATTAGCTTCAGCGTTTCTATAACTTCCGGAGAATAGATGTTTCAATGATCGTGGTCCAGTGCGGGCATCTCTACCATAAATTACCATACTTAGATCCTTTGTAATGATGGCTGGTCTTCCACAATTTTCCATCTATAAAAATATATTGTTTATTATTAACCAAAGCTAAATAAATATTACAAAAACACATATTTTGTGCAAAAAAAGTATGAATGTGAAGAAGTCCTTCTGAAACCGGTGCTTTGGAACACTTCGTGGTCAAATTTAATCTAGACTTTTTTTTTTCTTTTTTTTGGCGCATCAACAGCTGAGGTTATTAGCGCCCGGAGCTTTTTCCAGTACACTGCCGGCCTCCGGACAGTGTTCTCTCGTTACAGACAACACTGTCCATCACTGGACAGTGAGCTGTAAGAAGCTCCTAGGAAGAGAAAATCTAAGGGTCAGCTGCTGGATTCGAACCCGGGACCTCCGCGTGGGAGTCCAGTATGCTAACCTCATAGCTAATCCCTTCCCTTTCTTCTTATTTTTTTTTTTTTTTTTTTTTTTTTTTTTTTTTTTTTTTTTTTTTTTTTTTGGCGCATCAACAGCTGAGGTCATTAGCGCCCGGAGCTTTTTCCAGTGCACTGCCGGCCTCCGGACAGTGTTCTCTCGTTACAGACAACACTGTCCATCACCGGACAGTGAGCTGTAAGAAGCTCCTAGGAAGAGAAAATCTAAGGGTCAGCTGCTGGATTCGAACCCGGGACCTCCGCGTGGGAGTCCAGTATGCTAACCTCATAGCTAATCCCTATTATTGTTATTAATATTATTTTCATAGAAATTTGGAATTTATTACCTACCAATATATCTTGGCAGAAATCAGGGCCTTAAGAAGGAGTTTGCAAGAGGCTAACTTGTCTAAGTCCGGTTCTGTATGCATTAGGGATTGATTATCAAGTACTGCAAGCGAATTACCCGTACTGGTATTGTAACGAGAGTATTGCAAAACCAAACATTTGATCAACAAACTGATATTGTGGACAAACATCAGTTTCTTTTCTGTAAAACTGAAAGTAAATTCTACGACAGATCCCTTGAATTCAACTTTTAAATTTCAGAAATTTCGCAAGTGGCTCTTTAGCGTAAAAAAAAAAAAAAAAAATACATAGGCCTGCCCTTGGGGATGAGGGAGTTACAGTTTAAATTTGATGACGAGTTAAAAATGAATATCTGTAAAAAACGCTACTTGTACTCTGCAAGTATGTCTCAATATATACTTTTAGTAGTTTTATTAATACCTCCAAATAAGCTGATATAGTCATAAAAATTTGTTCTCCACTCGAAACTCTGTTCAGAAGAGGAGAATTATGAAGAGAACTATCCCAAGCTGCTTCGAACCTAAACATGCACCTGTCGTCGCCAGGAAGCTGAATAATTTCTCCAGGAAATAATCCCAGAGATAATACACAGCTATCATTATCTTCTTCCTCAGGTTCCGGCGAAGTTCTTATTCGACCTTAAATTTAAACAATTGCTTAGAATAAATCTAACATCTAATCTTTCAAATAAATAAATAATAACAGCTTTATATGTAAATAGAAAACTTACCAACAACGAGCTCTTTCACATCTTTCCATTTTAATTCTGAAGCTTGTTCATGGACCAATGTAACACGAATTCTTCGTTGAATACCTTGATGGAGAAGAAATAAACCACGGCAAGGAAGATCGTCACTATGTTCAACAACGGTTGGTACATATTCTCCATTGGGTGCTACAATTAAATTTAGTAAATTAATTAGACATATTTCAGTTATTAATTTTCGTATAAAAGACGGGATCAGCTCAGTGGTTAATGTACATAAAAAAATAAAAAAGTATGAAATTAATTTTTTTTAATTTTTAATCAGTAACTACTTTAATTTAAGAAAGTAGAAAATACTTTTTAATTCAATCCGCCTAACTTTATGGAAATCCCAATCTGAAAGGTGTGGAAATATTTTTTCCAAAGGTTTTCTTGTGGGTGGAAAATTTTATGGATATTTAATTCCATTTTTCTCCCTTAATTTATGCCAATTAGATGATAAATTCTCCCTACATTTAGTACTCTTTATTAAGTACTATTAATTATATTCTACTGTTTTCTTATTTGAAATAATTTTATCTTGACGAAGGTACGAGTAGTAAGCCTATGTTTTTTAGAGAATTATGAGATTGAAGCAGTTAGCAAGGTAAATAGAAAATAACAGAGAAAATTTTTACGAACGTAAATGAATCGGACTTAGCAAAACACAAAACAGCAAAGATACCTAATATTTCTATTTTTCTTTTTAAGAATATATCTTGGATGCTTAAACTACTGATCTTGTCGCTTGCCAACAAGTTTTTAGAAAATTCACTTAATAATGTAATGATAAAAAGAAATATTTTTAATTGGGTCGTTCTTATTCAATTATTTATTTATTTCCCAACAATTTCGATGATCTCTACTTAGTCATTCCCTACGGCTTAAACACATCTTTACTATTTCGGATAAAAAAATATTTAACTTTGTTTATGGTTCAGTATTGTTTGCTAGTATTCATTGAAATTAATAATTTAATTGAAGCTATGTAAAAACTGTAATCTGTTTCATGCCTTAGCTACGTTTGAATTGAATATTCAGAAAACTAAATTTTTCTTTGTATAAAAATATTAATAAGTACTTACCAAGTTCACAAATTTCAAACCATACCAAAATATCATATTTGGCATGAACATGAGAAGTGCATGGTAACGGAAGTTCGCCAAATTTGGGAGAGCGCACAGGTTGGCTGATAGGTATGGACGGTGGTAACATCCGTTTAGGTGGTTGTCTTACGCTGCACAGTAAAAAATAATAATCTTTTATTTTAAAAAAATGCAACACAAAAGAACGTTACATAAACTTAAATTTTCAGGAAGTTTTTGAAGTAATGAAGTACAAACCAATAATTAAAAAATGCTGGATCCTTCATATGAAAGTCTGATTTCTATTTTTATCCGTTTTAAACTAGCAGAAGAATGCGTTTTATACACTTATTTAAGACCAAATACAGAACCAACTTTAAAACCTAAATTTTGTTATCAATGGCGAATAAAACAAAATGTTTAGTTAATAATGAATTTCAAATGGCATTTTTATCACTGAAACTGTTGTAAACCTAGCCATTGCTAAGACTATTATAGAATTAAAATAAAGTTTTAAAATAAAAGTAAAACAATAATTAATTGTATATGTACTATAAACTAAAATTACTAGCTTAGAACCATATCTAGTATAAGTATACAAGCAAAAAGTAAAGATGTGTCACTTATTTACGCAGCAATGTTAAAAGAGAGAGAGAAAAAAACCTAATCTCACTCTTCACTGAAACTGTTTCTTTGAAAGGCTAATTTTGTAAGACTTCATTCTCTAGAAACGGAGTGTTTATCACACTACTATTAACAGGTTCAACAAGAGAGCCTCTGCTGTAAATTAACGTACTTGACAAATTGCTTGTCGCAGACTATTTTCTAGCTGAACAGTCTTAAAACATTTTCAGAGCAAGCTTGCGTTTCCTTCGGAAATTCAACGCAATTTGGTAGATGTTCCTCAATGAGATATGCAAGCAGTCTAGAAGTGGACATTATAGGCACGCACATTAAAGTCCACGATAACCTTCCTTTCAGAATTATTTTTGGTTTGTTTCATTTCTAACTTGTAAACTGCCTTGAATGTAAAGAATATGAAATACAAGATAAAAGAAATTTTAAGGGCAGAACCTCCCTAACGAATAAACATCAATCCTGTAGCCCTAGCTAGAAGTTGCACAGGTGTGAGAAAATAATAATCTTCCTTAAATACTAAACTACCGATATACAAAACATTAATTTCTCAAATCAGACACTTCATATAGAACGAGCCATCAATAAGAACGTAAGTTCTTAGAAAAATAAAACTCAGGAAAGGAAAAACTACAGAAATTTATTTTAAGAGAATATTTTGAAAATTAACATGCCTAATAATACTGATAAGCCCCTTTAAAAAAAGTGCGAAGGGAAATGTTGTATTAGTATAGTAAAGTGAGTTTGACAACACCCACCACCTGTAACATGATGACTTTATGAATTTTTTCAAATGAAGTTTGTAAAAATAAAACTAATCAAAATAAAAACCATACCCATTATTTCCTTCTTGTTTTGCATCCTTATGCAATGGATGTGCTTGATAATGTCCGAATACTTCAAATACCACTGGTTGTGTTTTCATGTATTCCAAAAATGATTTAGTCACGGTAACTGTAATCTAAAGAACAAAAAGATATTAAGAGAAATAATCTTTTACATAATAATAATACTGATTGGTTATTCTAGATTTACGTCAGAGACATTCTATTTTGGAATAAATTCCAAGATTAATAATTTTATTAAATAAATATCCTTACATTCTGCACATGATAAAATTGTAAAGGATTATTTTTTCCAGTGTTTTTCACAGGTTCAGTTGAAAAAGCTTCGTCATGCCGATGCAAAAAACTGCAAGAAAATAATATAGAATAAAACATTAATTAACATTTTAAAAAACCCTAATCCTACGATACTTATAAGGTTAGAAATTGAAAATAAGAAGAATTCTGTTCTAATAAAGCAAACTTATTCACTAAATAATTCAAACATAATAGTATATTTCCGAATGTAAACAAGACATCTATCTTGAAGCACATAATCGTAATAAATGAAGAAAATTGCAATTCTGAGGTCATAAAACCAATAGCAACATGTCTAATTAGATTTCTCTCTTCTTTAGACAACAAACATATTCACATAATGTTGCTAAGAATGTGTCGTGAAAGAATGTGTGTGAATGAGAAGAGAAATCACTTTTTTAAACTTCTTTTCTCAATTATTATTATTGACAAATTTTCAGCCAAATTGTTTTGTGCAAAATGTAATGCACAATTCTTCTGGAAAATTTTTTATTCGATCAGAAATATATTTTTTTTTACTGACAATAAATTAGATGGATAGAAAAGCACTGAAAGAACAATTACGACCTTCACAGGGATGCCAAAAAAATGCTTTGATCAATTTTCTAGAGAAATAAATTTAACCCTCAAACCACAAGATGAATTTTCTTGTCACGAACACTAAGTTAGGGTCGGATCCGACCCGATACTGTATTTTCTTGCTTACAGTGAAAAACTCAAATATAACTCAAAATAACACATTTATTTCTATATAAAATGTATAAATTTTTTAATAAATTGTGTAATTTTATGGCATTAGTCTATTTAGAATGGACTAATAAGTGAAGAAATGAACTTGAAAAAGGAACTTTGTTTCAATAAAAACAAAACAGTTTACAAGAAGCTTGAATAAAAATTAAAGTAAAATAGTTGTGCGGTAACAAAATTATCACATTGTTAAGGAAAAAAACCATTTGATTGTTCGCCATTATCAGTGGGAACAAGTAGGATATATTTTCCAATCGTAAGGAGTAAATCCTTTGGAAAACGCTTGTTTTTCAGTCTTTTTTCTTCTAAAGGAACGTCAAGGCAAACGCAAGATTCTTGAGAAACGTCGAACGTGCATCTCCAGAGTAACTTTCTTCATTTTTGTTCCACTTGTGCAGGACAAAACGTATAACGTTAATACCAAGGTCGGGTCGGATCCGACCCAGAATCTGACTTACTGAAAGAAATACAAACCTAGAGTGCGGAGAGACCCTTACCGAATCGGCGGAAACAGTGTGGGCTCTTCCTAAGGACTCACAGAAAGGGTATACCGAGTCTAATCGCTAAGAGTTAATTGTGGGGGGAACAATGGAAATATGTTTTCGCCTCGGGTCGGATCCGACCCGCATCTTGTGGTTTGAGGGTTAAAATAAAAATAGGTACTGGGACATTCTCTAGAAAAGAAACAATAATATCGCAATAGGGCACACCAGGATCACTAACTCATGTGTAACACGCAATATGGAAACCAGTTTGTCTACGATACAAATTATCTACATAAATTTTCCGGCATTTTCTCGGAGAAAGAAATGCGCTATTAGAAATAAGGGAAAAGTTTAATATTGAAGGCCCAAATGAAGAAATCCTCAAAGGTGATGATTAAATCAAAATGAGAATTATTATCGAATATTTGAAAGAAAAAAGAATATTTGGTGCTCGTACTGAAGTAAAGTGTTAATAAGTAATTTGGATGCTTATGCGCTATTAAAAAAAATAATAATAACTTGCTGGTATTATTACATAACCACCAAATATAAATATTAGAAACTACTTAATGAATTTGTGTCAACAGATACTTAAAAGTTGTAAACTGAAACACTCTCTTAATGTCATCTTAGCCCTAAAAATACAAAAATAATTCCATCCTGGTAAGAAACATATACTTTGAAAACGCACATAAAAAGAAAAAAAGAATTTCGAATTCTCACAGAAAGTGCTAGCTAGTAAAGGACTGTATCTTCCATTTCAGATTTGTTTTTTTATTTTCGAGATTTCCTTTTCATTCTTCAAAAATTATTAATAATTGAATGTGAGGCAAGAAATCACTGAGAACTAACGTTAACTGAAAATATTCTGACACACATTGCATGATATAATGAAAAACTTACTTAAACTGACAGAAGATATCTGAATATTCTGTAGGGATGCCAACTGCTTGTAATACGGTAACTTTAAAAGTAAAATCAGTTCCCAGTAGAAGATGCTGAGGAGGATCCTCTTCATCGGCATCGTGGCAACTTTCACCTTTACCGCTGTCTCCGTCTTCAGCATCTATTAACAAGAAAGTAAATGGATAGATAACTTGTAGTTAGTTATACAACTACGTAGTCACAGCAGAGCTACAAAAAACAAAAAAAGGCAAACTATAAATTTGTCTCCGACAGAGTTTCGAGCTATCAATGCCAACTAATTGTTTAATGCTTTCTTTTAACTGATTTTCTTTCTGTTTATTTTACACCTTTAAATGGAAAGTAGCAATTCAACTACTTCAATCATACATTCACAGCGTAGGCGACCAGAAAGTTTAGGCTGAACAACCAATACGTATTTTGCAGTTGCACTGTTTTCGGCGATGCCCCAGAAGAATTGTAATTATTTTACTAAATATTTCATACAGGAAAATATACTTATACATAAGAAAATTTTACCCTCCGCCTTGTCGATTTGCCCTTCGACTACCCTTTCTGTAATTGCTTTCTTGCCTCTAGGCGGTGCAAGAAGTTGATGATCATTAAAAGCAATTCTAGCCGATTGTCTCACGCCACTTGAATGTTCAGTAGCTTCTTCATCTAAAACATTATTTAAAAATTTAATTTTTGAGCTATCAAAATCAAACAAAAAAACCATATAAATCTCAGCTCAATACTAACCCATAATTGCTTGGACTGCAATTCTTAAATATCCTTTAACGTCACCTTTTTCATTTACAATTGCTACTTTGTGTATTAATGGTACTGGATATAATAAATTGCTCAAATAAACGAAAGATCTGAAAAAGATGAAACATAATTAAATTTTATAATGAATTGGAAAGAAAAATTAACTATTAATGGAGATTGTTAAGAAGGAATTAGTATAGAATTTTCTAATAAATTATACATAAACATATTGCGTATTAAATCATATATTATATTAAATTGAATTTCTTAATAAGATTAAATGTTAGAATCCTTATGCAGAAAATAAATCTTATAATAATCCTTTTTTTTCCCAATCATACTAAAGTATGACTGTTTTAAATAAGTAAATCAAATTACAGGGTTTACTGCATCTTGTCTATCATACATTCACAAGGGCGTACTAACGTTATTGCATACACATATAAATTTACCCTTTTTCTATTAATTTCTATAAATGAAACACTTTTAACAGGGTCATAAGCAATGTGTCTTCTTATGACTTATTGAAACGAATGTGTCGAAATATTTTAAAAATAGGAGTTCAATACAAAAAATAACACGAAGTTGAGCGTTTTTGTGAAATCGCACTTATGTGAAAATAATCTAAAACTTTACAATTACATGCGAATCGCACACAATTTATTTACATATGTACACATTTATTTCTCATTATCTATTTTAAACGTAAAAAAATGAATGACAAATCCTTTATAAAATGTACTCCACCTTAACTAATGGTCATTTAAAAACACCTTAAATAAAATACCTGCCAACCATGCGGAACCAAGGGAACCTGTCATAAAATGGATCATTTCTGGTAAGTGATGCCTCTATGTTGTAATCTGGTGATGTGGGTGACAGTTCAGCTTCATTATGATACATTTCTCTTATAAGTTCCAATTTTTGCCTGTTAAAAAGTTAGTTGTAAGTATATTTGATAACAGCGTTAAAAGTTTACGAATTCTCTAAATTTAATTCTGGTAAATTTTATGGTTTACCATAGAGTATAAAGAAATATGAAAACTAGGTTTCTAAACAGTTTAAATAAATAATTAGTTATATAAAATGAAATAATAATTATTTAATGAATAAATTATTGTCCTTTAATTTATGAAAAATATTGTT
The DNA here is from genome assembly GCF_049639745.1 of Rhodnius prolixus. Lineage (NCBI taxonomy): Eukaryota > Metazoa > Arthropoda > Insecta > Hemiptera > Reduviidae > Rhodnius > Rhodnius prolixus. Next base: position 19,713,629 of record NW_027411593.1, on the reverse strand, counting down.
TAACTCTTTTTAAACAAAGAAATTCATAATGAGTACTCAAAACATGATTCATAAATTTCTACATAGAGGAGAAAACATGAAAAAGTCATGCATTTTAACACTCACTTTGCAAAAGAATATATTTTATTTTACAATACAATAATAAGACATCTCATGCAAAAAAAAAATCTTTAAGTAGATTCATTATCACCTAGAATTCTTTAAACTATGGTGAAAATTAGAATTTGAAGAGAACTGAAATGTAATGTACAATCCTAAAAATATATGTACTGTTTCATTACAAAACTAATTAAAATTCTTTGTAATGCCTTCAGATTTTTCTAAAATAATTTTGATCAAGTTGATTGATTACAATTTAGTTGGATGCTTTCAATAGGTGAGGAAGGAGGAACAGCAAACCATTCCTATTATCCGTAAATAACTGTAACGATTTTGATTAAGAAAAAATAGAATAATATATCAAAAAATTAATATTTTTATGCACCAATATTTTTTTAAGCAAAATTCATTTTATAAACTCAACCCCAACCATGCAGTCCATGGATATTAATGTGTTACCTAACCCTCATTTTCATTTTTTAATAACTTGACGTAGTTTTTCTTAATTGATGCGAGGAGTAAACTCCGTAAATAAATTTCCAATTCAATTGCTCAAAAGCTTGAATTCAAAGAAAAATCCATTAACGCTGATAATATGGAAAGTAATCTCATGGTTAAAAATATGATATAACCAATATTTTGAGCAATGTTAGAATCGATGTTAGGGATATAGGGACTTCAGTACTCAGTTTCGAAGTAAAACTGTAGATATCCATGAAGAAACCTATTTTTGAAGGAAAGTACTTCTACCTTCTTCTTTTTGGTAAACATCCTGTTTCGTACTTTTATTTTTCTCAAGAACATAAACACCGACATTACCACACAAATGTATTCAACAAACTGTAAAACATTAAGACGCATTAACTAAAACATTAGTTCCTCTTAAGACGAAAAAGGGATTTATGAAATAGTTTAGTTAAGAAGAAACGGACAGTAGTCACATAGATAGAACCCTTTGCATTCATCAACTCTTCGATGAATGTGAAAGTGTTTCTTCTAATGGAAAAAAAAACAACTGAAGGAAGTAATGAATAATCAATAAGTCACCTACGTCACTGCAGATGTTTGTTTACGTCTCATGTGAAATAAAGTTATGAACAGTAACCCGTGATCTTTTACGAACATATAAAAGGATATGTTATGGGAGAAATAGTTGTGGTGCAAGGTGGGAAAATGATCAATATAATCAATCTAATTTAAAAGAGAATGCTAAAATGGGGATTCAGGAAATAAAAATAACAATAAATAAGGTTAAAAATATTGAAGAATGTAAACCAGGAAACGATTAAAGTAACCGTCTGGAGTATGTACAAATATAGCATTAAAAAAAAGGTGTTAGCATTACGCATTTATGGTAAAAAATCACAGAAAACAAAATATCATGCATTCCAATTATAACTAAATGAATTTTCAAAAATATAAAAATAAAAAAGCTCAATAAAAAAGCAATAAATTAATTTTAAAATAATATTAAAGCTTGAGGAATTATGGCACTTAAAAATAGTCATTTAAAAATAAAATAATAATAATTTTATAAGTGCGAAAATGTAGTGAACAGTGTCTTTTACTCTTCTTCTTTTTTACTTAAGAGAAAGCTTAAGATGTTCATGCCTAAAAACTTAAGCGCGTTAGCAAATTGTTTAAGAAGTAAAATAAAATAGTTGAAATATAATAGCGGGACACAAATACAGAGAAAATAGATCTTTTTAAAAAAATCTATTATTAATCAAAATGAAGGAAATTTGTTCGAGAAAAAGTGATTTATTTACAGAGGCGCACCAACCTCGAAGGCAAAAGATTGGCAAGAGCGAATGGTTGATTAAGGCAATGGAAAAAGTCCTCCATTCTCTGTTCAGGTGTTACAGGACTAGTCAGGTCCTCATTGTATACATGCCTCATCAGTTCCAAACGGTTTCTATATAATAAAACATATAAAACTGTACTAATCTATCTCTTCCTCAAAAATAAAAATAAAAACTTACAGGACCATTATAAATAGATAAATATTTTAATAATAAATGCGAAAACTTCTCTTTAGATTGTATATTTAGTTGTAACTACTAAGATAATACATTTCTACGAAAACCCCTTGTTGTATAAAACAAACCAATGAACAAATAAACAAAAAGGATAATGTTAAACAAATTAAATGCTAATTGTATATTAATTGATCTGTCAGTTAATATGTAATTATTCATTAAATATAAATCTGCATTATTTATTTTTGAGAACAAGATAACTGGTAGCTAGCACAACTTCAGCTATTTAATACAAAAGTAGGTTCTATTTTTTTTCTTTAAATTTGACTACTATCGGATTTTTCCTTCTTGTTCAGAGGAGAAAAAGACTTTCGATTCCTTAAAACGTTTATAAAAAAACAAAGAACAAAAATTGCGATTTTGGGTTTTTCGACCGTTTGACATTTAAAAATATTAGAAATTTAAGCCTTCAGAAAGTTCACTCTTCATTTTGACCAAATGCTGGGTGCATAACAGCCGATCTAAAAGATTTTATTTCATAACAAAATAAAATTATAATTCTGAGAAGTTCGCAAAAGTATCTTCCGTTTTCTCTAAGAACATAGTTATTTAAAACGAAAGCATTAGATACATTTTTAGAGATCTCTAATTCGGTTAGTTTGCAAATCAGATGCTTGTTAAAAAAACCCTACAACTTTTCATTACAAATTCTTTCCGAAAGATCAATGATTTTTAGTTCAAGCTAGTTGTGCTCCTTTAATTAATTTATATTAAATTTGTCTATATTTCACAAGAAAAAAGTAAAAACGAAAGAATAAAAGAAAACTGAAAATAATGAAATGCCCATTCTAGAAGTCGGTTTTACAACACATACAAATTAATTAATGGGCGAGCCAGCCCCCAATCTTTATTATATTAATAAAACAAGGTTATGTCGTTTCGAATTAAGTGTTTTAAAAAATATTTTTACATAACTTCAGATTGAAAATATTTTTCAGTTAACGTACAGTTTAATGGCAATCTAATTGGACAAGTTTATCAGATAGATAAAATGACGCTTAGTACCGTTATAGTCATAAAGAGGCTTGTTGTGTTTTCCCTGTAGTTAGATCCAAAATATAAGCTAATTCTGGATACAAAAACATCTTTTGCCTTCTGAAAGGGGGCGGCCAGGATTTATAAAAAATAACAGAAATAATAACAAAACTTAAGATATACTTGGAGTGCAATAAATGCGTGGAAAAATAAACTTACTCGGCGTTAAAGAAAAATATTTTTTGTTAATAAGACACAATTAGAAAATAAAAGCAACCAGTAAAAAAAAAAGGTTAATGATTCGTACGTACTATTTTTTAAGAATATTATTTTATTAGAAAAATTCTAATTTCGCTTAAAACTGGTGTATGCACTTAATTTTTTTAAATCATGCTTTACATAATCTGACAGTTTCAAAAAAAAAATCATAGTAATTTAAAAACTGTGTTAAATTTAGCTGTGATTATATATATGTTGGCATTTAATTCCTATTTTCCTAACTTGCTTTATGATCGTTATAAAAATAAAAAATTAAACAAAAAATAATGATAATAATAACAGTAAACCAAATAAAACCTATTTTTTTTAAAACTAAATCTAAAAAAATAAAAAATCCTAACAATCCTAAATCACTCATTAACTTAAGAAGAGGAAAACTGTGGCATCCAAATAATAATAAAAAAGGAACAAAAATAAATATCTGGAAATTACTATTAAATTTGAACAATTCAACTGACCTTAATTTTTCCAAAGACCAATAATGTGTAGCACCGTTTTTAGTGTCTAACACCTCCACGGCCACAATAGTTCTTGGATACGGCCGGTCTAAATCTTCTTCGACATCATTTGGCACTAAGTCTGGTGGTAACGGTGAATACAATGTATCAGTAAGCAGTGTGAATTGAAATTGAACCTAGAATTGGTGAAAATTAATCAAACTGCAAAATAACTGAATTATCATTATATTATATACATAAATCTATTTGTAGGCATTGCTTTGCTTACTCTTTTCTTCAGTTCAACTGAAATAGCGTTGGCTTCTTTCAAAAATATAGCATTGCCCCAAAGATCATCACGCAATGATGTAAACTGATGATATTTCCATTTTCTAAACGCCCAACTTGCCAATTGATATTCTCGATCGGTCCAATTGCAAGCAGCATCAAAGAGGGGATTTACTATAAAATAAATAAATATGAAGCTACACTCTAGAAACGAATTTCATTTTCAATGATTACTATTTGATAAATACCAAATATATCTTCTTCATGATTGAAGTCTTCTGGAGTGTAAGAACTGTACATTGACATCGTCATGCTTTGCTCTTCCACTTGTTTTTGCAATGCGTCGATTCTGGCCTCGTAATTCTGAAGTATTAACAAAAAAATCACAATGTGAAAAATATGATTTTTTATTCACCTATTATTATACAAGTAGAAAAGTAAAATGATTATGTGGGTTTAATTTTAAAAATCCACAAAAAGAATGTCAATGAGTAGAATGTCAATGGCAAACTATAAGATGAAATGAATTGAATATCATAAGAAAGAAAATAATAAACAGATTAGATAAACAATTCTGGGAGAGGGAATAATAATTATCAAGAATAGACTCCAAAAAGTCTTGCTCTAATTTTCGTGAAGTGAATGTGGTATCCGAAGACCTAGAGAAAGCTGTGAATTAATCAGTGTACGAAAATTAGGACAATCTAGAAGATAAAGAAAACCTTGTAGCTAGCTACCTTTGATTCACTTATCTCCACCAAAAGAGAAAAGAAAGAAGTGGTAGAAAGGTGCATAGACCAACATGAGCTTAATGAGTAACAAAATTCATGTGACATGTGTGAAGTATAAACTTTCTTCTAATTTCCATTTACATAAACACACACCATTTCCGAAAACCACAGAGGGAAATTCAGAACAAATTTTTCCAGTGAAAACAAGATATGGAACTATGACAATCCCATGACTTACTCTTATCTAGTAAGAGGACATAAATATTTTTTCATTCAACTGCAAGAAGTCGGAGAGCTTCTGCCATTCTGTAAAACGAGAGTTCTGCAATTGTTGTAGGACGGCTTACAGGAATGCAACTCAGAAGAGCTATTTTTTTGAGTTTTGAGCGAACTGACATGAGCATCACTAACATTTAAAAAAAAAAAAACTATACTTTTGGAGGATTTTCCGTAAATGATGATGTTGCAGAAATATATAAAATAACTTACTTTTCTTTGTTCTTCAAATTTTTGATCTGCATCTTCTTTTTCTTTTCGGAACTGTTCTTCTAATGCACAAAGACGTTTATTCATTTCTTGTTTGAGATCAATTCCTTGTTTTTCCAATAGTTCTATTTGAGCGAAATCCCAATCGACAATTTCCGCATTATTAGGGGTCTCAGCAGGTGATGATTTACCAATAACTGTGGTAATTAAGTTGTATTATTAGCAGGCAAATCTAAGTAATACGTACTTATATCTTAATAGAAAGATAAAAATTATAAAGACCTTCAGGTTTGTCCTCCTTAATTTCTGAAATAATCTTATCCCTTTGTTCACGGGCTGTAAAGAGCAATAAACCATTAATTGACCAGTTTAAACATTCCTTTTAGTACTTTAAATAATATATAATTACACAATAATTTCGAGCACATACAAAAAAAACTTCAACAATGACTTGGTTATCTTCTTTAGTAGTTTAAAAACGGAAATTTCTGTAAATTCTTGGACATAAATTACAGATTAAGGAAAAATCAAAACTTTCATGTTCATTACGCGAAAGCATTTTTGTTAGTACATATTCGTAAATAACGAATAAAAATGATTTCTGATGAATTATTAAGTTCAGATTATTTTGCTAAGTGAAAGAATTAGTACGTTTTTCTCTAATACGAAAATCCAACGCTATCTCGAAATCGCGCGCTTGCAGAAGCAGTTTCACTCGAAGTGATCATGCATTGACCATGATTACCAGTGTCTTAATTGCCGGAGAAAACATCGCAAGCAAAGCGAAGTTCTTTGGTTTGACGTCATGGCTGGCAATGTTTATAAATTATATTTTATTTAATAATTAATAATATGAGGATTTATTATGCTAACTATAGCTACTAATCATTTCATAAATAGAGCCCTGGATATGAATAAAAAATAAATAAATAAATATTTACCTTGAGTTGGATGATTAAATCTGAATACATGATTTTTGCCAAGTATAACCCTTGAACCAGTTTTTAATACATCAGAATCAACTACTAGTCTGCCGTTTACATAACAATCTGCACCAGGTAGTGATTTCAAAGTGACTACACCATCTCTGTTTTCAAATATACAATGTTCTCCCAAAATATGTGAACCAATTAATTGAATATCTTGTGGAACATTTGTTTCTCCACCGCTGCCAACTCTTGTCAGGCCGTCTTTAATGTAATAGAGAAGACATTCAGACATTGATGGATCTTCGTTCAAATTTACTAGGTGAGGAGTCTGCAAAAAAAAAAAAAAAGAAGCAAATCTCTAAAAAAACAAGAATGATTTTCGCTTTATTTGACCAAATCAAACTCAACATTCATTTCAAGTTAAAGAACACATTCTTAACACAAGTAAATTATCAAAAATAAAGATTATCATTACCTTCTTTGGAGAGAATACACCTACTGTATCCCCATCTTCCTTAACGGCAACACCCATTTCCGCAAAAATTGCCTCTCTTTGTAATCTAATTTCTTCAGTTCGTTTAAGCTTCTCTTCCCAAGTTTCATTCAGTTCTGCAATTTGCATTTATTTAATTCAGTACAAGTTATTTTCAGGTAGAAAAAAAAGAAAAGAAAAAAGAATCATTAAACTGAGCCAATTAATGGATATAATACTCGCCTGCAATCAGTTTCTCACTAGCTTGTAACTGATCAACAGCTTCTTCCGCAATAGTAGACGATTGTGCTTTGGATTTCTCTTCGTTTATTTCGGCTGATTTTACGACTTTCATACCGTCTTCTCCTGAATAAAAATGATCTTTTTAGAATAAGAAAAAGAAAAATTAAAAGTTTATTACAATGTTTTTTAAGCTCCCATTTTTTAATTGTATATTCATCCAATTGAATCAATCTAAACCATTCTAAAATGTTCCTAAACTTTTAAAATTATTGGAATATTAAATGGTTTAGCTTTTACGCTTTCATTAACTATGAATATCGGAGTTAGTTTTCTAACACCCAAGTGATTTCGGTTGAAGATGACGCGTAAAACTTCATTTACTTCAGATATACTCGCTTCTCATGAATGATTTAGGCCATTACCACATGAAAGACAAATACCACAGGAAAGGTATCACGAATTTTTTTTTTTTAATTTTTGTTTTGGGCAAACATTATGGTTGTTGGTATTACATGATCTCACTTGTTTAATAAAACGTCGGTAGTGATAGTGACATCACGAAAAAACTCTGATTTTATGCTGTTAAGACCAGATTCTGCTTGTTCTATACTAATCAAGGGAATGCAATCGAAGATGTTAACGCACTAATGACCTCAGTTTTCAATGCGCCAAAAACAAAACAAAAAATACAAAAACAAATGAACATATAAAAAAAAAAATTCTCATTGCTTTTGGGAACAAACTGAACTACTTCGTTAACACTATTTATCGTTTTCGCTCGATAATATAAAGCGAGAAAAATTAATTACAAAATTACATCTAAATGATTGATGGTACGATAAAACGAAACCCAATAATTTTAGTTTCATTCCATTCAGTTTAAAATTAATATTGATAAAACCAGTTTTAATTTATTTTAAATAATATATAAATCTTTCTATCATTAAATAGTTGATCCATTAAAAAATCTGGCAGACTAACTTTCTATTTATGGTGACTTTTCCTGTCGTTATAAGAACATAATTCCAAACATTTCTAGTCATTCCGGAAAACATGATTAAAAGTAGGAAGAAGTAGACCTTTTTGCTAATGATCGGCACATGGGTGGCCTCTCCCATCGCTTGTGTGAGAAATGAGTTCTCGCCCGAGCATATTGTATATAGGGTGTGTACATCGAATAGCTTATTTGCAGGGCGAAAATCGCAACTAGTTTTACCATTTTCGCTAAAAATCACAGACTATCTGATGTAAAGGTTTGGGCAAACCATCAACAGGAAACCTTAAGTCTGTAAGAATGCTCTTCGCAATTTTCTTGCAAAGAATTCTAATACGAAAGAGCAGAAAGTCGTGATAAACATTAAAACATTGAATTGGATGAATATAACACATTTTAATAAATAGCATGCAAATAACTGTGGTAACACATTACAATTTGTAATTGGTATAATAATAATAATAAGGGAAGGGATTAGCTATGAGGTTAGCATACTGGACTCCCACGCGGAGGTCCCGGGTTCGAATCCAGCAGCTGACCCTTAGATTTTCTCTTCCTAGGAGCTTCTTACAGCTCACTGTCCAGTGATGGACAGTGTTGTCTGTAACGAGAGAACACTGTCCGGAGGCCGGCAGTGCACTGGAAAAAGCTGCGGGCGCTAATAACCTCAGCTGTTGATGCGCCAAAAAAAAAAAAAAAAAAAAAAATAATAATAATAATAATAATAACAATAATAATAATAAAACTCCCTTAGGCTCTTTATTAGGCAAAGGAAAAAGAAGGTATTTAGGGATACCCTAGAGCTGATGAAAGTGGTCAAGTTCTTCAGCGTGTTAAATAAGAGACGACTCACGCCTAGACAGTTCTTGCTACCAGCATCGAAGGGAAGTATATCCAAACTGAGTCCAAGAGTAAAGAACTTGCTGGCTATGACAGTGATTAACTTAAAGATCACCTCTGCAACTGTTATTTGGTGGCCGGGAGTCTTAGTAAAGAGAAATAATAAATTCCTCAGTAAAATACAGAGGTTTTTAGTTTAGCAATTTCAGGAACTTTAAAAACCACACTCATCTAAACCAGCTATGGAGATGTTACTGGCACCATCAGATGTGATCAATAATGAAGAAGCTGTGAGATCACAATACAGGATGAATTAGCCAAGGTGGGTATGTAAAACGTTTTAGAGAAAGCATTCTACAAGAGTGTAGTTTGCTGAAAATAACCAGAGTCACAGGTCATTGGAGTAAAAATTTTCTCTGACAGGCAGCTCTTAAAAGCTAGAGAGTTTAGCAAAGGATTTTGGAGAAGACAATGAATTTGGATAGAATAAAACAAAATTAGCTTTTTTTTTGTTTTCTTGAAATCAAGCAATCCAGGATAACGAAAAAGCTGATGAAATTAGTAGCAGTGATTAAAAGGATATGCATCTGTGGTTCGTCATTGAGTCAAAATGAAAGTGATTCGATAGAAACAGTGTTAATAGTGTGTTAGCCCAGTGGCTCAGATTGAGAAGTCTACAGAGACTGCGGCGATTGCTGAGTATCTTTAAAGTGGACATAATACAGAAAGACCACTTCATAAACCAGTCAGGGAGGGATTTGAAAAGATACTGTAACAAGTCGGCAGGTTTCAAAGAAATCAGATTGTAGATTTTGTAGAAGAGCTGGATGAGAACTTGGTAATTCTATTGGGCAGGATAGGAGCCGGTATGTGAATGGGCATTAGGGCACCCGCCTTAAATAATAATGATAAAAGAACCATAACTGAAAAGAAACAAACCTTAAAATTATAAACCTAAATCAAAAGCTGTTTACACATAAAGCATAACGAAAAAATAAAATAAAAGTATAAATGAAAAATATATTTATTTAAATTTTATAATTCTGTAGGAAAGCGGTTTTTTTTTGTATTAAATGAACTATTACAAAGAAGAAGCGAAAATATTAAAACAGAACGATAATTTTTTACTAAGAACTGAATTTCACAATACAGACAATATTCACTAACTGTGCAAATTTTATTTATTGATTTATTATTAGGTCATGACGTTCAAAATATTCTGAAATTAGGATGGCAGTGTTAAATGAAAGCAATATGCGACATTCTGAGCAATTTGGGGTTTTAGCAACTTTACTTACTATTGCTGTCTTTAGCCTTTTCGTAAACCACTTTACCATCTGCTCCGTGTTTCAATAAAAAAGGGAAAAAAAAGTGCTGTTACTTCTTTACGTTTAAGTAATTTTCTCTGATTACTAATAACTTAAAGGTTCCAAATTTAATGTCGTTTTACACATTACATATCAATAAAATGGGCTGTTTAGCTCATACAAAATAAAAACAATAAAACTAAAGAAGAGATTATCTCCATTCGAGGTGGAAAGATAATTTAATAAAATAATACAATTTCCAAATACGCTAACTGTTCATTGAGACTACCTTCTTGTACTTCGATTCCTTCTGCTTTAAGGAGATCACGTAATCGTTGTATTTCTTCTTTAAGTTCTCTAATAAGTTTAGCATTAGCATCTTCATTAACAACAGCTTTGCACATAATCTGTTTAGCACGGTCTGCGTATCTATGAATAAAATAAATAAAAAAGTTCTTTTTATTCTTGGAAAAGAATATTAAAACAATATTTAGAAACTCCTAATATATAAAACAATTTCGGTGAAGTATTGTTAGAGATCAATGTATAGCATATACAGCAATAGCATAAATCAATATATTTTTTGTATACCTCAAAGTAGAAAGAGTTTCATCATAGTTAATATCAGCAGGACTGATTGCAGCGATCATGGCAGTCTTCGAATTTCCACCAAGATTCTCCCTTAAAAGCCAAGTTAGCACCGAATCTCGATACGGAATAAAATTCTCTTTTTTCTTTTTTTTAGTTGCCTACAATTGGGTACAAAAAAACTGTTTAATTTAAATTTGCAAATTATATCGAAATATGATTTATAAAGAATGATTATAAACTTAAGATAGATTTAAGTGATATATGAAAGATAATGATCTACTTACAGACTATAAAATAAAGGATGCATGGAAAAACACAAAACAAAAATACCAAATGAAATTAGTTTTCTTTTCATGCATGAATAAAACGGAAAATAATAGTGTTGAGTACGTATAGTAGTAAAAAAAAAAATTATTCTGAAAATGAATACAAATTTGCTCCTATTGGTAAATGAATCACATCAACAAGTCTTTGGGTACAGATTGATGAATTAATCGCATGGGCTTAATGAAGATAATCCCAGCTGCTACCAATAAGGGGGTTAACCCGCATTTCCTAGAGAAGTCGCATCAACTATTCCCAATTTGGCTTAATGAATCTGTTTGAAATTAAAAAATTTCAAGCAAATAAATATTGAAGCAAATACCCACGTTGTTACAGGTTATATAATTGTTCTTAAAGCTCATTTTGTTTACCCTTTGAGAGGAAAACATTAAAATGATTCAGTATTCACAATCAGAATTTGAATTCATGCTTTATAATATGTTGACTAATCAGTTAATGAAAGAAAAATTAAGGAAGAAAAAGGATGAATCTTTAGTAAAAAAAAATTAAAAAATAGAAAGGCAAATGTAATTTTTAATTTTAATTCGCTTATTGCATGATTTATTTTAAAATATAGCAATATGAAATTATTTTTTTACGATCAAAATGACTGGTGTTCAGAACAATCATTGAACTAAAAAAGCGAATTGTCACTAAATTAGGAAATACTGAAGTTTGATCTGAGTAATGCTTTGTTTCACTGTTATTTTTTATTAATTACAACAATTTTATAAAAAAAGAACTAGTAGTACTTTTGGAGAAATTATAGTAGCAAGAAAAAAGAAAATCTTTTAATCGAGCGATTAATTTACTTCAAAATAAGGTGTTCATAAACCTTAATTTAAAAATCTACGAGGTAATTAAAACAAAAAAATAAATTAAAAGAAACGTATTTTAAATTCACTTCTATTTACTGCGAAAATTATTTCACAGCCTTCAGAATCAAAGAACTGGCATAAAATTTGGTAAAATCATCTTTTATTTTCATTTAGTATTAATCCGTAATAAGAATTTTACATTGCAGTTATATTCTCAATTGTATGCCACCCATAAAAAGAAAAAAAATCCCAAGTTGAGGTGAATTAAAATCTTTACAAAATTATTGTTCAATACTCTGAACTATGAACAATTCAATAATTCCGTGACACTTAAGAAATATCTAGAGAGCGACACGAAACATTTCATGATCTTTGCTTTTTCAAGTTCCAATTATAAAAGTCTCTTCTATTAACAACTGGACTAAATTATTTCATTTTATAAAGTTGCTATTCTTCAGAATATGTAAGTCTTAATGCTCATATTATTGAATAAAAGTATTTGCTAAAAAATTATTTTTCTAAATAGAAAATACAAGGCACAAGATACAAATGATTCGCAAATGAATTACATTTTTTTTTTAGGAAAAAACACGAATGTTGTAAATAAACGCACAGTTAAACTAATTATTTTTTAGTCTTGGACAGAAGAAATACAATTAAAGAAGACAAGTTATTTATTCCGTCAAAACATCACCAGTCCTTTTTTCTCAACTTAAATATACATTAATCTTCGGGTCTCACAAAAATTTACCAGGCAAGTAATGCATTAACTTTCTGCAAAAAGCATTTTTTTTAAAAAAGAAGTGCTAATTGCACATGTTGATTCATTGCCTTAGTCTTTTTTTTTTTGCACATTTGCCTTTGCCTAGTCATTTCTTAAAATATAGTTTTAAAAAAAATCTATAACTTACAATCTCAGCAAGAGCCGATATAACTTTTCCCAATGTTGTTAAACTTTTATTGATATTGGCTCCTTCTTTAAGACGGGTGCCTTTGGCACCTGTAGAATCGGCACGCTCTGAACCAGCCAAATCTACAAGTGATATTTTGCTGACTTTCTCCGTTGATAGCGATGTAAGATTGTCATATCTTTGTTGTGTAAAAAATATTGTAAATACTGCATGCGAGCGACTAGACGTTTCGTTCATATTAGTAGCAGCGACTGTCCTAAATTTGTTAATAAATTTAATTATTAAAAAACAAACTTAAGAATATAAAAATCTAAAGAAGGATTAGAGAATGAATTAAAATTAAATTATATTATGTGTAATGGAAGAATTGTTTCAGCATCACACTTTCAATTCTCATACAATCATTCATGTTTACTTACCTAGCTTTATTTCCTTCATCGATGAGATTATGAATATCCTCATAACTTGTAACAGCTAATTTCGACAAATCTTCCACGTACGGTCCGAGCAATGGATGTTCTCTAACTCTAAGGTTGCCTTTGTTCTTCGGATTTAATAAATCTCTAACCCTTTCACAATAGATTTCCATGTAACTAACCTGACAAAAAATTATCAATACAAAATTATAATACTATACTTTATATTTATTTAGTTTGTTTATTTCTAATAAATAAATAAACGTACTTCAATTGTAACCGTCATTCAGACTAGTTTATAGACTACTGGTTTAATAAATTATTGCAAAAGCCAGATATGTCAAAGTATAGATATAATTCGGCAGAAGAATTTCATGTTTGTTCTGCCCCAGTTCACTATAGCTAAATTTATGTTTTGTGAGTTCAATAGATTTTTTTAATTTTCTATTGACTAATAATAAATCATGCTAGCTAATTATTTATTAGCCAATTTTTTGAGCAAATCAAGGTTGGTTCTGACAATATTCCAATGCGAAGTCAGTTCCATTTAGATCGTTATTCTACTATTTTAATTTTAGGAATAATTATTCCCTTTATTTGGGAATAATTATTATTCTACTACTTCCTAACGTAAATTCCACGCTTATAAATATCTATTTAAGTTCATATAATGAGGGGGTTTAAAAATGTATTTCATCATGGTTTTCGTAAACAATAGATTTACAAAGAACTGAAATTTGTGTAGTATTATTATGAGAAGGCCCTTAATAATTTCCATTTATAATTTTGCATACAATAACGTAAATATTAACATTTCCAGAGTATTCAAATTTATTCTTTATATTTGGCTGGAGCCTTTCTCTTAATAACTGAATAAGTTTGTAATTATGCATCAGCATTATTTATTTATCTATTTTTAATTTTAAACTTGAATAGTATTTAAAGTTACTTTTGTTAGTGCAGATTTAAGAACAGTTATGGAAAACAGATGTTTCTTGCCTGAAGAAATTACAAAATGAAAATATAATTATACAAAACAAAATGGAAATTTAATATTGATAACTTACTTCGACAGAATACCTCAATTCATCATTTGTGGTATTTCTAATTTTATCGAAAAGATCTTTACAAATTTGGGGTATAATTCCTTCTTGGCCTTCTTCATCTTGACGTCCCATCATCGTATAAGATTTACCGGCACCAGTTTGGCCATACGCAAATATGCAAACGTTGTAGCCTAAAATAAATAAATGTTTTTTTCATTTTGAGAATTAAAATGTCGATTCCAATTTATTATATTATTAATGTCCTCTGGACATTATCCAGAGACTGGTAGAGCACTGAGGTGTGGCCTTAGAAGTAGTCAAGCCCTACATAAAAATAATAATAGTAATAATAGTAACAGTAATAATAATAATTGTCGCTTAACAATCTCCTCTTTTGGTTTAAACCTGGCCATCTGATCGGCTACACATTGTAGCTGAATTTAAATTAGCTGATCAATTTTACACCTTGAATGAAATCATAGTTTGTTGAAACTATGAAGAAAAGATATTCATAATAGATGGAATGAAACAAAGCACAATGAATGCCAGACTTGCAGAGACTAATTTGTGGCAGAAATGCATGTAGAACTTTCCTATAATTTCTATGTCAGAGTTAAGCACCTAAAGAATATTGTTCTTTAAGTTTTAATTATTACTTTAAAAAAAGTAGGAATTGAAAAAACTGTAAAAATGTGTCCTATGGTCAGAGATCACCAGCATTTTTTTGGTTGTTTTTTGAATAGATTTCTATTTACATTAGAAGAGATTAGCAGACCTCTCTTCTATGTTTGAGTTTGAGACAGGGATAATCAAAACTTCAATACATTGTCAGCAGTCCCAACATACTCAGCAGCCTTTCAGTCAATAATTCCTCCATTACATAATATGTTTTTACTGAGAATTCATTTCATGACCTCATACAAGTTTTGGATCATTTTGGCTGTGACACAAATACAATATAATATAGAGTTTATTCGCGCTAATGGAAGAAACAAAGATTTTTAACTCAAATTTTTCATTAATATTAAAAAATAATCAATTTAGTTACTTTTTTAATTTAGTAACTGAGTTATTGCCGATATTTGAGACAACACCATCACAGATGTTTCGTTTTTTTTCTCTCTTTCTTGGAGATGATTTGATTACGTCTGTTATGTTTGTACTTTAAACAGTGAATGTTGAAGTCTATCTGCAACTTCATCATTCGTAATTATTTGTAAAATAATGTATAAGAAAATTGCCAAACCCTTCCTATCAAAAAATTGAAATTCTATTTTGTTGCTGAAGTATTGTTTTGCATTGTTAAGGACGATCAAAATATGTGAAATAGCAGGGTATAATAATTCAGAATTCACGTTTTAGCCTGTATTAAAGAAAAACAAATTTTTTTGCATATCCTTGGATATGAAAAGAACCTATTCATGAATTTTTTGACTTGCGTTGCAATGTCCGCATCACAATGCCACAATACCTCCTTACATTGTCCTTTTTTTTATCCGTTTTTAATCTGAGCTGAGGCTGAGTCTTCTTATATTATCACTTCGTACTTTTAAAGAGTTACCAAAGAAAGATGAAAAATAAATATAAAGTAAAATTCTTACCTTCAAATGCATGTTCTAACATCTCTTCACCAATATCTTTATAAACCATTTGTTGGTTTGTGAAGTTTGGATCAGTCGGCTGAAAAAGAATTAAAGTCAGTTTTATTAAAATCTGCTTAAAAATATTTAAAACTAATTTGCACTTTTTGGATGTTAAGAGTCGTTAGTGGAAAACGCGCAGAGTTATAAACCAACTTAAGAGAAGCTGTAGGTTTCAAGCCCATCCAAATCTTGGCCTACATCAATAATACTGCTCGGTCTCAACTTAGACCCCAATACTCTGCAAGAGTTAAAGGAAATCTAAAGTGTCCAGTCATACTTACATCGTGTGAATAGTATGAATAATCGTAATTAAAACTTTTGATGGCATCTTTTGTTCCAGGAGGTGCTTTTGGATTTGCAATAGCTGTAACATAATACACAAGAAAGTTAGAAAAATTGTTACCTACATTAGAAAAACATTGCTTTAAAAAATTAACACAAAAAAAATTTTTTTTAACAAACTCTTACTGACATTTTATCTAATTAACCTTGGTTAGATCAAAGCAAATTTCACTTCGGACAGGCGAAACTGCCACGATGGGGAAATTATATGGCAAGGTTAGGAAGAGAGGTAACAGCTTGAACATTTTTCATTTATGAAAATGAGTACAATTTTCCTTTAATTCGCACTATTTTCTTAAAGTTAAAATATTACAACGCAATAGAGTAGAATAAAATCGTTCAAAAACAAAATGACACACCCATTTACATCAGACTCTATTACGGAAGTAATTAAATTGCATATTAAATAAGAAGACTTGTAAACTGACAACATAACCTTTTTATTCCGTTAATTAAAAGTTGCTCTAATGGACTGTTAAGTGCAAAACACTCATATACTGCTGTCATGCTGAGTTAATAAAATTATCACGAAACATATTTACTTCAATCTGAATAAAAAAAAATTCCTTGATTATTTAACTTTTCCCTAAAATGCATCCACCATAAGTGCACTACAATTAGGGTTTTATCACCTATACATTGTGAAGATAAATGAACAGTAAACGTATATAATGTTACAACAAATTTGGAGGCAAGAGAGTATTCTTTGAAAGTGATTCCTCTTAAGGAAAGCAGACCAACCTTTCAGCAATAACAACAATCATTCTCGCTACTGGAAATTTATAGTTGGGTCGCTGGAAAATCAATTGCAGTGGTCATCATTTCAGACAGCCACTCTTCGGTTTATTACAGTGTTAACTAAAGCTAGTGTGCGGCTTTTTTGAAATCTTGACGGTAACTGTTAGCAAAAGCATGGTTTCCCGAATGACTCCAAGACATTCAAGACTTGTGGGTAATGAGTTCATAGTCTGCCGCTCAGAAAAACATGGGTAAGTGACAGAAATTACCAAGCTACCGGAATAATGTGAAAACCGCTGACTATAGACAGAGGGAAAAAATTTATTATTAGCTATTTACTTCATATTTGCGCACTTTTTCGATTAAAATCTCTTTCTACAGAAAGAGAAATCGTGCTCCTATTTAAGACGAAGTTGGTCCAAAAAACAGTCCAACGAAGACCAAACTTTTCAATCAGTTGACATCCAGAGCCGACGATGTTATACGGAAGAGCGGATCTGTCCAATTCAACATTTACTTTACAAGGGTATTTCTTAACGAAGGGTTAGTTAATACAAAGCTGATGTGTCCATCCCTTATTAGTTTCACTTAAAAATAAAATAAAAAATATTAAAAAAAAGGCGATACTAATTTTCATTTTTTTACAAGTAAAAATGACGTAACAAAGACAATTTTAATGAGCAATAATCAACTAAAAATAGAAAAAAATAAATAAATGAAAACTGTACACAAAAAATTAGTTATCACAGAATATGACGTCAAGAGTTCTCTTCGGCCCACGCGAATTACACAGATAAACCCCTTTCTACTTATCACAGAACCCTATCCATCCGATCAATGAATCTTCGCCTAACTGCTATTTCGCCCCTATATCTTTGCAATTGAAATTAAATTAATGAGTGCAGTTAAGCATTAGGAATAAATTGATATAAGAGTTGTATTAATTGTTAATTAAAAAATGAACGCATGTGCATTCAAGTAGTTACTTAAGTATTGAAATAAAATTAATTGTTAGGAAATTACACTCGTAACTAAATATCTTATCTTAAAAGGTTGGATGATAGTATATACCAAAGGGATGATATAACCAAAAAGTGAGAAACATGAATTATACTTGTCGGAGAACGTATTTTAAATCGAAAGTTTTACTAAACCCGCTAAACACCTTTTATGGGTAACTATACTAGACTATTTCATGAATGTATCTAAAATGTACTTTTACTCGTACCCGGTTGAATTAATAGGTCGTTAATCAATTTTTTATCGAAATTAGGGGACACCTCAAACCTATTTCTTTTGGTTTTCCTCTTATAAGAGATGGTAGACGCGAATGGCCTATTATCGTTACCTACGAGTTTATTTAGTAAGGGGAATTCTTTTAGACTATCTAAAGTGGGGGCTTGTTTTTCCGCTAAGGCGGCAAACGAGTTACTGGATAACAATCTTCTTGCGTCCAGGTATGAGATATTCTTCTCGCCCATTAATTGCTTTAGAGTTTTCTCTTTCTTATATTGGGGACACATATTCACGTTAGTTGCCAAATGGCTAGCACTGCCGCAATTCACACATTTAGGTGTGTTATCTTATTCGGATATTGAATTTGTTATTATTTTTCTATTTTTATTCCAATAAACAAATTTAATTCTTGACGGCAACTTTTAGTACAAAGACCATTGCTTAGCAACCTCCCTGCTCGAATTATAAAGATCATCAGTAATAAAAGATATGGAAAAAAAAGAAGCAAATTCTGGGTCCAGAGGGGTGTGACTCCGAATTTTCAATTTTTGACCAATAAGCACCTAATGCAGTTACTTGATTATATTTTTTTGAATAGCATCACCTTCTCATAAAAATTTGTTAGGTTTATTTTTAAATTAACGGAAATTAGAATGAATTTTTGTTCTTCAGGCAGTCCTTAAAAATCACTGAATTGAAGTTACTGAACAGTTCTGTACTTCTAGTTGTGACTAGTAGCGGTACAAAAGAAAAAAAATTTAAAAAACAATCTGTCATGATTGCAAAACTTCTCGTCACGAGTAAAAAAAAAAAAGTAAAATTAATGTAGTAACAAACATGTTCCACTTTTATAATGCAAAATGAATCGATACAGAAGGCTGGACTTCAGGAAATTTATATTAGGGGTAGGTAAGTTTCCATCAATATCCGCACAAGGAAACCCTCTCTCTAAATTGCTTAGGGCAAGGGTCAAGGACATTTAAACACGTCAACCAGAAACTTCCTGTGTTTTAATTTGTTTTTTCCTCATATTTTTATTTTATTTTTCTACTTTTATGTCAGTTGGGGCAAATTAAATAGTAAAGTTTGTATATCTTAAGCAAGCAGGTTTTACTTCCAACTACTAATCAGGTGGAGACGGATAGCTAACATACTTTACTTAATTTTCTAATTTAGTACATTAAATGAAACATATGGCTTTGAACGAGAATCAAATTCTGTGCAACATCTTTAACTTTGTGGGCCACGCCTCTTAGTGCTTCAGCCTTGATTTACGGCAATTTTCTCGTAAATCTTTTCATAAGAATTCTTTTCTCGTGACATATTTCCAAAATAAATCATCACTACTAGGATGATTTAGGATTTTAAAGCTCAGTAAAACTACTAATCATAACAAGGATCTTTGATAATAATTGGTTATAACAGTGAAAATAAATAGTAACGTTCAATGAAACATTTTGTATATTTTATTAGAATTCAAGAGAAACTTCTCCCTCCATTGAACCAGTTAAGCTTCGGGCCACTAACACATTAGTCGACACTGAAAATATCGATCGAATATCACCTTTTACAATAGTGCTCTCTTAACTTTGATAATTTCTCGAATAATTTTTTTTTTTTTCTTTTTAATCTTAGGTGAAGATTTTCTCTTACAGTAATTACCGACGTCACTTATTCAATTTTTTCAAACTACAAAATTGTGGTGTAAAAGGTAACCTTTTACAATTATTGTAATTGGTATAAACGTATATTTCAAGAATTGACAATTTAGAAAAAGGAAAGCAAATTTACCACTCATACCCTAGAAATGCCATGAACTTCTTTTAAATAAATGATGTAATCTAAAAAATAAGATTTATAGAAAATCGTCAGGACCAATTTTCTACAAAATCTCAAAAGAATTAAATAAATTAAAACCCATTCTGTAAAGGTGATTCTTTCTCTAAAAATTCGCAACTCATTTAACTCAGTTTTAAATATCTAAGTTATATGATCGTAAATTTTACTTAAATGAAACTTTAGGGGAATGCCTACTCATTACTTTCAAGCTTAGGAACTTGGATAACAACGCAACAATAATCTAAAAAGTTGATTATGGGTAAAAAAATAGTGGAAAGTTGTCTTACGATACTATTCCATATTCCCTCCATTGTGGTTTAGAAAGACATCTATGTGTTAGTGAATGTAACAGATCCTTTTGTGGGGTTTAAGGGAGAAAACTTATATACGATCTTAAGACAGGGGTTGTGAGGGTATCAAGTTCAGGAGCGTAATTGAGAAAGGGTGCCTGTAGTATAGCTTAGCTGTATCTCTTTATTGTCCAATTCAGAAAGGATCTTGAATCCTGGGGCTTTATTCGGAAATATCTAGGACAGTAATATGGGCTTAGATAGAAGGGCTTTTGTACAGATTACGGTACTTCGCCATCAGTCGAATAATAATAGAAGTTACAGTCTGACTAGTTCTTTTCTAGCGGAGGTTATGGCTAGAAAAAGGAATATATGTCTCTGGGTTATAGTGAACAAAGAACAATGTTTTCTCCTCATTTCTCTTTTTACATTTCTGGTACTCTATTGGTAAGAGAAGGAATTAAGAACGTGCGGATTTTCGACACTGAAAATTTGTTTTTGTGGTCCCTTGAGTCCGAAAAAAATGGTTTTATAAATTGATCTGTGCAAATGTTTGCGAGCAGCATAAAAATAAAATTGTAGTAGATTAAAATGTAAAATTGATGGCGCCTTGGGTTCGAGGAATACATTTTTGGAATCAGCCAAAACGGAAGTGCTACTATTTAATTCATCTTCCTAAATCGATTTTTCAGTATTTTGGGATGGTGAGGGGAGGGAATTTTTTTTTCGAAAACAGATCTATCACTTTTTATTTACATCATTTTTGGGAGAGAAATAAATATGTAAGTAAAATTTCAAAAATGAAGAGAATAAGTTAAAAGAATGCCACCTTTCTAAAATCAATATGATTTTTAGCCTTTTTTTTAAAAAAAATTAAATAAGTAGTTTTTACAAAATTTTGAATCGGTAATAGAAAGATTGTGAATGTTAAAGAACAAATGTGTATTTTTTTAAATTTTATTTTCAAAAATGCTGAAACAATTTCATTTAATGCGCAGGTTCAAAATGTGACAACACTTTGTTCTTTAAATTTCTTTAGTTAAATGGTCTAGTGCACACTACTTTCATTAACTCATTTTATCAGAATTATTATCACATATAGATTGTTATTAAAAAAAAAGAAGAGATTGATTTGTTTATCGGAAAAAAAGCTACTGGTTCAATCTTTCCCATATCTTTCTAATAAATACATACAACCTATTCCTTATCAATAAATAGAAATCATCTTTTATTTTCATTAATAGTCTAGTTACTCGAAGAATAACCATTCTACTTACTGGTGGTATATCCGGCCATTTCAATGATACATTTACATTCTCTGGAGATCTCCCGGTTATTGAAGGGTCGCACCCTGACCGCTACTTTCACTGACGACATTTTGTTCACTTCGCTTTATTTACAACCTGCAACAAAAATTATTAAAAATGTTTTAGTATTTTAGAATTTCCAAATTAAAAACCCTAACAAAGAATACTAACTAAACTTTCTTCAAAATAACAGTTTAAGTTGTCAATAATATAAGGGAATAAATGGGTTCAGTAGATAGCGTACTGGATATTCATGCAGAGATCCTGGGTTTGAATCCAGCTGATGGCCCTACGAAGATTTTTTCTTCGTAGGATGGTTGGGAGAGTGTTCTTTAGAAAGACTTAATACTACACAAAATTTTCTTTCATTTATAATTGAAATTTTCGCTCAGGTTAATTGAATTTGCAACCTTCTTTGTGGACGCTATTTTGTCCTAAATGGAACCAATACATTAATATACTCAAATCTCCATCTTTAATACTAACAAATACAAATTGATAATGAGATTCTCAGGTTTAAGGAAAAATTATTCAACTGAAGCGATGAGTTCTATTATTAAACTAATCAATAAATAGTAGAGAAGTTCCAAATGAGGAATTCCTATCCCGTTGTATTGGCATTTCAAGTGGAAATTTACTGCATAGTTGAGACCTTAGTAGACAACTTGATAATCTAGATGCACTATTTATAATTAGAACTCATTTCCCTATTTGAATTTTCCTTTAACTTAATCAAAAAAACTCTCAATTATGTTGTGAAATTGGAAATCTTAATCGTACTTCCAGCACAGCCTCTTTATCTTCTTCCTGACGATATTAATGGATAGATTATTCTGGCAACCATCATTTTTCATTCTGTTTGGGAAAGCAAACTTTGACGTAGTTTACTGTGGTATAGAATTAACTGAGTGAAACTGAAATGAAGTCCAACCAACTTAGTTGAAGAACCAACTAAGGCGATCGATCGTGAGATTGCTTGAAAGCATGGATTCATCAAGTAAATACTCGTAAATCATCGTATTAAATCAAATCTCAAATCAGATCAAATCAAATTGGATGTTTCAATCAATTGAAATTAGATTTTACCCAAGGCTATTGTTATTGTCAGGAGTTCCCAACGAAGAATCAAGGAGTTCCTTACAGAAACTGGTGTCCCAGCCTAGCATGATGGGTCTCCTCGTAAAGAAAAACTATACCAAGATTTCTGTGTGCCTAAAGGAAGATTGTCGGTCTGCCGCGAGCGACACTTTGTAGTCGGCAACCAGAATTGTGAAAAGGTGAGCAGTTTTCAGTTCCTAAATTCTGGAGAACTTTGATGAAGAAATAGAGCTTTTTCCCTTCTTGCAAGAGTTACTAAGTCGATTGGTCCGTTACCGCGCTAAATTCAGATTGTATAATTTCTGAATAAAGCTGGACGTCGTACATGCATCGACAACGAAAAGCAGATTGATCAGTTTGAGCGGTAGATACTGAAGCAATGACAATGCACGTGGCGTCGAAGAAAGATTAGGGTGTTTTAAGTTGGCAGTGAGGTTATTAATTAACATAGGTCAGGGTACAGCGACTGAAATGGTTCGGCCACCTTACGAGGAAGGAAGAAGACTAAAAGGTTGCCAAAAAAGGAAAGAGAGAGCAGGTGGAAGGCAGCGAGCTCAAGGGATTTAAGGAAAATCAACAAGAGCATGAGGCATGCTGCCAACAAAGGAAGGAAGCTAGCGATTGTTGAAGAGGCCAAGGGCTGCACCAGTGGAAGAGAAAAGACTAAACAAACTAATGTTAAAAGTCTTCAAAAAGTGATAGCGGACATTACTTAAAGTCAGATATAGAATACCTACATCAAAATACATTACAAGCGGAAAAAAAATATCAAATTTTTGCGTCATAGGTTTCAAAAAACTGAGAAAGCTACGAGAAAACATCACCAAATGGCACGAAACGCCAGCAAAGATGTTGTTGATTCATTTTTTAGATTTATGATTAAAATTGGAATACGATTGTGCCACTTTTTTATGGTAAAAAATAATGCCAAAGTTACAGCAGCAGTAATGAAAATATTTATCATAAAACGTTTAAAAATATTCAACTAGTAGGTAAATCTTTTTATATTTTAGTAGAAAAATTAAATACTTATATAATTTCAAAGTGTCAAAACGCTTTTGTCTCGACTGATTAAGAACAAATAAACAAGGTAAAGGTAAATTCACTAATAAAATATTTAGCGAAGCCGTAAAGGGCTTGCAGAGTACGTTTCTTACACCGTGTTTAGGATTACTGGCAAGGGAATGGGAGTCCCTAAACACTAGGAAGGTCACCCTTATTTATACAAGAGGTTGGATGTTAAACAAAAAATCTCCAGCTAAGGTCTCTTTTTTTTGCAAAGTTGAATGTGACTTAATACAGAGATTAAGTCACCTTAAAACACTTGTAAGTTCTATTTCTGACTATTTCTTCGCTGTAAAAAGCTGTTAGCTCTTAAAATGAGAAGATATATTTTATATCAAATATTGTGAAGTTTTCTGAGCCCCAGAAGTTGAGTTTTATAAATTCGTTTATTGGTATGCGAAAGGTGGGTGTGTCTCCTTAGGTGTAATTATCAACTGGATACAAAATGAAATGTTCATGTGGTCTTTTATTCAGAGTTTAAGTTGAAAAAACAATGGAAGTAGTCGGAATGCTTTGATTCAGTGAAATAACTCATTTTTAATCTCAAATATCTATTTAATAGTGCAGGGCGGTATGTTAAAGACCAGGTCGTCCTTTTCCTTTATTACAAGTTCAGGAAACAATGGAAAAAGTTAGCGTACCGGCTTAGATTCAATGAAAGAACTCAATTTAAATCTCAAAGATCTATTTAATTGTGCAGGGCGGAATGTTACAGACCAGATCGTCCTTTTTCCTTATTACAAGATCAAAAAATAGAGGAAAATGTCTTTTAATGTGGGCTTAGATTCTGTGGGAGAACTCATTTTTAATTTCAATTTTGTGTAAGTTCAAAAAAACTGTATGAAAAGTCGAAATGAAGGAACTTGTTTTCAATCTTTAATCTCTATTTTCTCGGACAGGGTTAGATAGAACAGTCTAGATCGTCTTTGTTTCACAGTGTAAGAAAAAAAAATTGAACTTGTTTTTAATCTCAAATATCAATTTATTGTGGCAAGTAAATTGACTTGTAATACAAGTTCAACAAACAGTGGAAACAGTCGGGATGTTGGATTAAATTCCGTGAATGAACTGGTTCTTAATCTCAAATTTCCATTTACTGGGGCAGGGCTAGATGTTACAGTCTAGGTCATCCTTTTTTTCATAGTGTAAGTTCAAAAAACCAGTAGAAAAGGTCGAAATGATGGCGTAAATTCCCTGAAAGAACTTATTTTTAATCTCAAATATCCTTGAGAGCAGAGATGATAATGTTCAAAGCAGAATGTTTTTTTAACTAAACAATAAACAATTACTGTAGTTACAAGTAATAGTTAAACATATGTAAATCACCTTTAACAGAAATTTCAGGTAATTAAATTGACCACAAAGTTTCATTGAGAAATGTAATGATAATTACTATAGTAATAATTACAAATAAATGTAAGTTTATATGGACATACACAAAGATATCTGTATATGCGCAACAAAAAACCTGCATTTTTTGCCTTAGTACCTGCATGAATTTTACCAATAATCATCACTTTACCTTTATATCAAGGCACCTTTTGACATTATATAGATAAATATGTAGATTAAAAGATCTAACAATGACATGATCCTTTTGTTTGCTGCGTACAAATCATAGATTTTCTGCCACAATGATATAAATCAAAGAGAGGAATTGCTTGCTATGAGAGCACTACTTTAATACCATAACTAAATAAATGTGCGATAAAGCACGGATAAATCAAGTTGAGATACTTTACTTCATAAATGATAATACGCTTGTTTATCTGATTGGCAAAATATGCTATAAGCCCCTTTACCAACTTCAATTCAGCATTAAGTCAAACATATGTTCCATTATTTGCACCATCCGTAGGAATTACAGCTGATAGAAACTACTAAATATAGTGTACATAGATTTTAGAACAACCAGTAAATTGCAGCAGTCCTGCACTACACCTAGTTGGATCTTTTAAACCGACCTTCCCCAACGAAGGTCTTCTAACACCTTTTCAATCTTGTAGATATAAGAATTGGCGAAAATTTTCATCATTGAAGAAGAAAATTTAAATAAAGTCAGTCTTCACAATGAAAACTGTTTGTGGAAACACCAATTTCCCTAGTTTTTTATTAATATAACTAATTAAGCAATTTAGGCAAAGTTTAAAGATCAGATCTTCAAGTTTTGTTACAAAAAAAAAAAAAAGAATTATAAGAAAATAAAAAATAGCATTAAAATGATTCTAGAGTTCTATCATTCTTCAGTAATGGTGTTATTATACTTCAAATATCAATTAAATGTTATAAGACTCAATTACCCAGCAAGAGAAAGTGTGGTTTTTCCTCTTCTTCTTGAATTCTTGGTGTTCTGAGCGTAACCCATCCTAACTATGCCAATAACATTTTCTCTATCATCTGATATTTACAAAACAAGCAAAGGATAAGTTGATCCTATTGCTTTCTGTGGGTATCCCAGCCTGACGGTTTTAAACAACACTAAAGCTAACTTTCACACAATATAGGTAAGGACCACAGAAATAGTTGATAAGTGGCACAGCATGGGTTCACCGAACCGACAAGCAAACATCAGCTTATTTATCGTCCATACTTCATAGAGCCTAAATTTTATGAACAATCACTGACATTTATACAATAGATCTTTTAGGGCGTGGTAAATTGGCTTTCTACCACTCTCTATTCTATTCTTAATTTAATCTATACAAGATTTAACCACTGCCTAAAATTCTTAGAACTAACGTGACAAAACTGCTTTGAACAAGTTCTACCGAACAAAAGACGCACAATAGTTGCCTTAGGTCGCATTAGATTTGATTTTATAGCTACTCACTCAATTATTATCTGATATAATTATTACTATTCTAAAAAGAATATAAGAGTCTTGAATTTTGTTCAGTAGGATATAATTATTTAAAAATTGTGACCAACCTTAAGAAAAAAACAAAAACCACCAAGAAATTTAGAAGTTTTAAGTAAGAAGTGTTACTACAGTTTTTACAAAATAATTAATTAAATGTAAAGAAATATTTAAAATCGTCCAAAACATCCTTTAAACAATTTTTTAACAAAAGTGTAGTAACAAAAGACAACTTATTTAAGAAGATAAGATTAAAAACTTGTCACTATTGCCTCGGGAGGAAAGTGCTTCTTAAAAACAAGACTATACAATAGTCTTTTCTCATGGTGCTCTTAAATCTGTGTTTAAAGTACTTGTCTCTTGAAGATATAAAGAAGCAGTGCTTACAGCTTGAGAATAACTTATTATTCACAGCACTCTTGTTCTGAGAATTTAACCTGTGTCACTTGATACTAGTTCACTTTAGTCCTGAAGTCTTAAATTAATTGATATGGTTAATTAACTTTTACTTTAAAACCCACTTAAGTGAATAAACTAGGAATTAAAAATGAGCACTGATAACTACTCTTCAAAAGGTTTATTGTAGTATCAACTCCTAGAAATGTTTACTGGCCGGTTTACTGCACGTGAAGATATTAAATCTAAAGTTACAGGAGCTTCTGTATGTGAAAAAGTAAAGATTCTTTTACTGCAATTATCACAATGTAAGAAGATCAAGTTAATTTCCTGCAGGTAATTCTGACTAAATTTCAGAGAGGAATCGATTATGTATAATTGTAGTGCATAGATTCATCTAATGTGTAACAATTAGTTCAACCGTCCTGTGTTTAGTTCACGACCAAATTAAGAATTCAGTTTAGATGTAAGCATACTGTCATAGGAAAAATAAAACTGTTTCCTAGAACAAAATGACGTGAGTAATTAAAATTTAAAAAATGCCTTTTATACCTTTTAAGAATTTAAAATAGACGACTGTTTAATTATAAAAAAAATTTAAACTGCTACGCCATTAACATTAAGCATGCTTTATTTAAACAGCAGTTAACTATATCAAAGAAACCAATTTGTTAGACAATCATTTTTCACCTTATTTATTAAATACATTTTATTTTTGTTTATTCATATGGCGAATTTCTATTAATTATTGTACCTATTAGAATATTTGATTAATCATTTGCACAGACTCTGAATAAGGCAAATCATTTGTCGAGACGTTGGTAAATATTTTTTAAATTAATTACTGCTTTTCAATAATCAACAAATGTTCATTTGTAGTAATGAACTGATTTTTAAAACTATCGGTGAAAAAACTAAAACACTTCTCCTTCAATTCCAGAAGTATTTAATGTGAATATAAAGCACTTGTCAACACTTGATTCAAATTGAAACGAGAATAAAATGTCCAAAATAAAATCCAATCAACTCGAGAGGGAAAGAATAATTTCCAATTCCAAATACTATCGCGACAGTTTCAAGTTTTGTTAGTTGAGGCTCACCCGGAAACCTGTGTTTCAAAATATCCTACACATCTGTTTATTAAACTATCCTAGGAAAAAAACGTTTAGGCCACCTAAATTTCGCAGCAATCGCAAAAAAAAAGGACGAAAAAAGATCAATTCTACTATTAAATCTTTAATTACCTACTAGTTTTTGAGTTTCTTAATATTTAAGGAGTTTATATCGACTCAGTAACATGTAGTGTAGATATCTTTTTGCTTCTTCATCCGTTGAAGCAGGCAATTTTGCTCAAAAAATGCGGATTATTTTGATAATTTGCTAAAAAAAAAATCATGTTTAAAGTCGTGTGTTATATCAATGAAACATTCAAAATTTTAGAAGAAATTGCAAGTGTAAGTGGAGAGCCTTAGGTTCAGGTAAAAGGAAGTAAAATCGTGTAGATTTATCCGGTGAATTAAATAAACATGTGTTAATACTAAATAAAGAAAGGGTACTAAAATAAGAGCCAATAAAATAAAAGTCTCACAATGGATTATTTGCGTGTGTCTGAGAAAGTGAGCGTGTGTATGTGTAAGAATAGCGATGGGGTAGGCTGCAGTAACCACCAATTTACCTCGAAATCGATATGTTACATCCTCCTTTTGTGGCTCCTTTATATATTAGGATAAATTAAACCTGGAAGATACAGGGCTAACAATGGTATTTAGAACAATGTTAGTTCTAAAAATTCACATATCTTTTAAGGGCATTTTCATCTTTACTTCGTACCGTAAGGTTACTATAGCACATTTTTAAATTACTGAAGTGCGTGAAAATGTTCGGAGGCAATTTTAAAATTAAAAATAAAATTAGAATTATAATAAAACGAATATTCCAAAAATACTAAATTTCTTTCCTCAAATAAGAGAGAAAAAAAAAATTTTTTTATTTAATGAACTGTTCATAAAGCTTAAAAAAAAAATAATAGTAATAAAATAAATACTTGAAAAGCAAAATTTGAATTACTAATCCAAATTTTGCGAGCTAAGATTTGTATTAAAGCTTGATTGTTATTCTCAATAAAATAATGTTAAAAAAAACACTCTTTATTTAACTTCAACCTAACGCTCCAGTACTGTTCTAAATCACTTTTATTTTGAAAATTTTACAAAATTAAAGAGTCTATAATGTTTGAAATTTATAAATTTACAGAAATGATTAGTATCGAAATAGTGACCAAAAAGGTCTTTTAGAATGACAGATATTTACCAAGTAAAGAAATAATTAATTTTCTACAGTTCTTAATTTTTTAAATTATATTTTTTTATTCAAGAAACCATTAACTAGTTTGGTGTTCTTCTACGGTTCACTTCTAAACTAAAAAAGTGACCTTAAGAAGAAATTAATCAATCTTAATGGCATTTTACAAAATTTAAAGACTGAATGCGGACAACATTTACTTCACAACAATAATCGGAGGAAAGATTCCAAAAGGCAAAAGCAAATAAAAATAATAATAAATTAAATAAATAAATATAAATAGAAAGAAAGAGAACTAATGAAAGAACAATTGGGCATTCCAATATTGGGCAGTAGTAGTTTGATACCACATTATTGGTGTGGTATGAACCGAAGCAAGGTCCCTCGGGTCATTTTTGGTTTTTCACTCAACCTGACCAAATTATTAATCTATTTTTGATTTTTTTTGTTTTTTAAACTTTATTAATCACGGATTATCGAAGGTAAGCTCATTAATAAAATTTGAAATTTAATAAAATTATTATTTACAATTATTATAAATATAAAAAATAAAATATTATAAAAAATAAAATATAAGTTATGTCCTGGGCAACTTAGTCCAAAAAATATTAAAGATTTTGGTTTAAAAATCATGAAATCAAAACAATATTGATACATTTATAAATCAAAAGAATTGATTCTCTAAGAAAATGAATTTATAATAGCTTTTAAAATGACTGGAATCCATGGGAAAATATAAATGAAAATTAAATAATTGCAGATTAGAAAATGTTCGTAACTTTTTGTGTAAAATGGCTAAAAACTAAATTACATGCGAAGCGCTGCGAGGTCGACCTGTTCTCGAAAGTCAATGATAAACAAACTAGAAAAAGAATAATAGAGAAATAATATATGCGTGAAAAAAAGAGTACCTGATAATAAGAATCCTTTTTCAAATTTTTATTTAGTAACTAAAAGAAATAACTAGTAAATTTATGGACAAAACTGTAATTTATTTCTTAAATATGGCACAAAATATCTGACGAAGACCACATTTTCACATAGTATGTGGTTTCTTCCACAGCCAAGTGGTTCTAGTTCTCGCTGGAAAATATGACGTCAATGTAGCGCCTGCGTTTTAACAACACAGATGTATGGACCCAATCGCTTGAGAATACCATGGGTATAGTGGGGGTTAAGTTTTTAAGTTGAACGGATCAATAGGCGACCAGACGTCACCGGGGTGTATGGTGGTTGCACCACCCTAGGCCCTAGGACAACGTCTCCACTTCGGAGTATTTTTTTATCCAAATGTAGATTCAAACCAGGGGAAAAAAAATTAGAGGTAAAAATGTATAGATTACTGTAATTTTAACTTCATGAAATTTTGGTCTAGAACCTAGAACTTTACATAACATACCAAGGACGTATAGGTGTTCTAGTTGGAAAAACGTGAAGCGAGAATTATATAATGACAAGTAGAAGTCCTCATTGATGAAATAAAAGTGAACTGTGAACCGCTCCATACTCTTTTACATCTCAAGTGAAGGCGGCAGTAAGTCTGGGGGCAGCAGTTTGGTGGGTGCCTTGGAGGCGCTGATTTTAAAGGACCTCCCATCTAACAAGTAACTGAAGAGAGCGTTACTTTTTTTTACTTCTTTTTTTTTTTTTTTTTATGTTGACACTTTCAAGTTAAATTGGAATTTATAAGGACGTGAATTTTATATATTGTTCACACATGTACATGAAAGAGAAATGGCTTAATAAATCAACTGTAAAAAAATTGGAATTTCTAGGAAATAATTCGTACCTTATGTTTCCATTACTAGACTTTCAAATTCATCAAGATCTTAAATTCTGTCTTCAATCTAGACCATAACTTTCATTTACTGTCATGATTATATAAGTCCTTGAACTCTTCCTTCATATTTAGAATATTTATGCGATAAAAGTATTTTAATCGTATACAATAAATCTTTTCACAAGTACAATAATTTTTATCTTACATGAGGAGTAAGATACAATATTATAAAGAAAAAGATACGAATAATTAATAATGCAGAGATAGTTTAAATATATTAGATAATTTAGCACAATAATAAATTATCTAAACTTTATTACAATACTCGATTCTCGTTTGCGTAAGATTAATGGGTCTAAGGAATTTAATAGCACTAATACAAGCATTTCTTATCTTCAAACCCACGCTTCCAAATACAGAGACTTATGAAAGCTGATATTATCTTCATGGTTATTCAATATCACAAGGTTATGGGGGAATTTTAGGCACAATCTGGCTGTTTCTAAGGTGTATTTTGGAAATGATATTGATTAATAAATTTTATTGAAAAAAATTAGATTAGTTCAATTTCTTGATCGTACATTTTAGAAATTAATAACTAAGTACCGCTATATCGTCAAGGGCAGGCATCAAATAATGAATTGGCTTCACTCTAACTTACTGTTACAGGTGCACCTTGATATTTTGCAAAACTTAGCTTGGCAAGAGCGAAATTGAATTTAGATAAATAGATTATTAACTAATGACTTTGAAAAGTAGACTTTGAAATAACTAATTCAATATCTTGAACAATACAAGCAAGTTACACCTATAAAATAAGAGACTTCATAACAATTATAAACTGCTAGACAAACTGGTATAGATACAACGTGGTTAACAGTTGAATTTATACTCTTATTTCTTAGGCAAAGCTCTTCTAATTTGTACAATTGGATTTTGTTTTATAAATATTTATTGTTATAAAAGTAAATCCAATAGAACTTTTTAGCCCTGTTTCTATTGCCGTTACACGGTGTAAAGTATGATCTTTGACTTATATATTATTAAGAAAGGTTTAGAGTGTAACTTTGAAGACATTATCTGAACCGAAAATATCACTTCATTGAATGGACATGACACTTTTAGGGCATTTGCCTGAAAGAAGTTCCATTATCTCTGAAGTTCGCAATTCAGGGAGTTTAATACGAGGGCTGCGGATAAGAATTGGCTTCTTAAATATGTGTCCATTCTAAAACATTAACAATGTAAATTAATTTTTAAAAAAACAATAAGTGCTGAATATACTATAATATTAAAAATAATTCTGTAAAAATTCGTTAAGCAAGTTTGGTAAACAGAAGTTAAAAAATTAGAACGAGTGATTGCTTTTTAAACAAATTTATGTTCAAAGTAAAAACTCTTCCATTTTAGTTGCACTAACTTTTTAGTATTTATTTAGAACATGTTAAAAGGGCACATTAATTATAATATTAGTAAAGCTCCTTGACAATATGTCAAGCGAAAGCGTCGCGCTACACTGAGTTAGCAATGTCTCGTGTAACAACCTTGGTATAAAAGAGCACTTTAGCTACGCAAGAATTCTTCCAAATAAAAACATCGCATCTTGTCTTTTATAACAAAAATATTCATTTTCTTATAAACATTATATTTGTAACCATTTTAATCCAAAAATCATTTTTTTTAATCCAACGCTCGTTCCAGCAAGCCTTTCGTACACCATTCAAGTTTGTTCAACCTAATGTCCGAAACAAGTTGTGAGAAACAGTGATAAAGTTCAATAGAGAAGTAAGCGGTACGTAATCATTTCAATTATGGCCCCCGAAGTTTTTGTAGACAACTGTATTCTGAAATTGTAAATATAGTAATTAATGATTTTGGGAGTACTGAGGAGCGGTCAATCAATGAATTCAAACACAAATTTTGTTTCATCTTACCAATGTTTCGGTAAATCTATAAACCATCTTCAGGGTAGTGTAAAATTTGTGGATTTTAACTTTAAGCTACATCATCATAACTATTACAAAATGTGTTTGAATTTATTGATTGACCGCCCCTCAATACTCCCAAAATCACATCAGTTAACAGTTTGGTCGAAAACCAAAACTATCATAGTTATTAATTCCACATTTTACGGTAACACAAGAGAAGGTAATTTTTAAGTTCTTCCAGCAGCTAATTGACAAACATTGAACATTGAAAACTGAACATTTTTGGGATTGAACATTCAGCTTTTAGTCTGCTTATGACTTAAACAATCAAGCTTATGCTAATCTTTATGCTTAATCTTAAAGCATTTTTCAATTTCCTTTAAAGCAATACTGTTCCCAGTCACCAGGACCAATATACTGCATCTGTTCTTGCGAAAAAAAATCGAACAAAATCAAATAAATTCGTCACTCGCACTTTCTTTTGCAACAGCTACTCTCAGCAAGTTATCTTAAAATTAAAATTGTAACGGATTTCAAAGCTGTCGCTCCATCTAAATTTACCCATTTGGATTGCCTTAATTACAAATTCCATATTTATGGACAACCTAAATGCTTTTTAGTACATAAGTTTCCATTATCTAAAAAGCTGGGAGACCAATTGGAACTCTTGACATTTTGACTTCATGAACCATTTGAACATAAATTCAGGGTATCAAGCAATTTTCATCCATCTTGGTGTCATTAAAACGAGGGTTACAGATGTAAAGAGGGGAACGAAAGTTCATTTGTAACTATGCAAACAGGATGTGACGTTAGAAACCCTCAAAATTGATTGAGTACATATGGAAAGGTTTAGGCTACTAACTTCTCCAAAAAATGTTATAACCTCGACTATTTTCCCTCAAATTTTGGTTATCTCAACTATAAATAAAGAGAAAATTGTTTACTTTTTTGGTAATGAATTAGGAAGAAGTTTTCTGTTGGTTAATTTAAATTTAAATGTTGAAAAAACATATGAAAAATTCTGAAACTTATTATAAAATTGTAGGATGATTTTGAAACAGTTTCATTCATGGGCATCTTATTTGTAGTACGTAAGGGATCAATGAGTTTTCCAGTTTTTCCAAGATAACTCAAGACTACGGGAATCAGGCATTTTCTTGAAAGTTTTCCAGTTACTTCAGTGTTTTCCAGATTTAATACATGGCTCAAAGTTTCTGACTGGCAATTTGGGGAAACTAGCAACTCTTCGGGTTAATTAATGCAAACATATTTACTTTAATGATATACTTATTTAACTAACCTAATAATTGCAAAAAAACATGAGTATCTCAGATGCAACGAATATGTTTAAGTTTTACTGTAAAAATTATGAAACTAATAAACAAACATGGCCTCCCTAAAGTGGAGCTACATAAAGTTACATGTTAGGTGCAGGGGATCAGAGAGAGAATGAATTAGTTTGCTAACAAATATGACCTAAAATATTTCCTTCTACAGCTCCCACTCGCCTTGTTCCACTAATATAACGGCAAGTGTTAGAAAATACTAACATTGAAAGAAACATGAATAAACTAGAGGTGGCAGAGAGTAACACATCCCGAGGGAAATATAAAATATGCGAACAGGATGATGCACAACCAACTGAAGCCCAAAGGATGGTACTGAGTTCTAACAGTTCTACGAGGGTCGTTTGAAAAGTCCGTGCAAAAATAAAAACTACTTAATTTTTTGGGGTAAACCTTTTTTATTTTTCAACGTAGTCTCCT
This sequence comes from Rhodnius prolixus, assembly GCF_049639745.1. Lineage (NCBI taxonomy): Eukaryota > Metazoa > Arthropoda > Insecta > Hemiptera > Reduviidae > Rhodnius > Rhodnius prolixus. Next base: position 19,678,815 of record NW_027411593.1, on the reverse strand, counting down.
TTTAGGCTTATACACTTCGTCCAACGCTGCTCTAGTTTGTTGATCCCTTCCGAATAATAGGATTTGTCCAAGTCTGAAAAATAGCCATTCGTTTCTGCAATCACCTCCTCGTTTGAATAAAATCTTTTTCCCGCCAGCCATTTCTTCATATTGGGGAACAAATAGTAGTCCGAGGGAGCCAAGCCTGGTGAATAGGGGGGACGTGAAACGAGTTGGAACCCTATTTCCATTATTTTGCGACCACAACTGCTGAGGTGTGAGCTGGTGCGTTGTCGTGGTGGAAAAGGACTTTTTTGTGGGCCAATCGTGGGCGTTTTTCTTGCAGCTCGGTTTTCAAACGGTCCAATAACGATGAATAATATGCACCTGTAATAGTTTTACCCTTTTCCAGATAGTCGATGAGGATTATTCCTTGCGAATCCCAAAAGACAGTCGCCATAATCTTTCCGGCCGAAGGAACGGTCTTCGCCTTTTTTGGCGCAGATTCCCCCTTGGTAACACATTGTTTAGATTGTTCTTTGGTCTCAGGAGTGTAGTGATGTATCCATGTTTCATCCACAATGACGAAACGACGCTTAAAGTCCTGCGGATTCTTCTGGAACAGCTGCAAACCGTCCTTGCAACACTTCACACGATTTCGTTTTTGGTCAAGCGTGAGCAATCTAGCACCCATCTTGCGGATAGCTTTGTCATGTCCAAATGTTGATGCAAAATATTATGTACCCGTTCATTCGAGATGCCCACAGCACTGGCAATCTCACGCACCTTCACTCTTCTGTCATCCATCACCATATCATGGATTTTATCAATGATTTCTGGAGTAGTAACCTCAACAGGGCGTCCAGAACGTTCAGCGTCACTTGTGCCCACATGGCCACTCCGAAAATTTTGAAACCACTTATAAACTGTTCTAATCGAAGGTGCAGAGTCACCATAATGTTTATCAAGCTTCTCTTTAGTCTCCAGAGGCGTTTTGCCTTTCATAAAGTAGTGTTTAATCAACACACGAAATTCTTTTTCTTCCATTTTTTGAAAAGCACTCGACTTCCTCGATTCAAACGAGTGCCAAACACAAAGAAATAGACCGATCAGGCTGAAACTTGGTGTGTGTTCTTCCAAGAGATGCTACTAACTAAACATAACCTCCATACGCGCCAGTGGTGCTAACTCTCTGACTTTGCACGGACTTTTCAAACGACCCTCGTATCTGTTACAGCAAATACTGTTCAAATCAAATTGTGTGGATATGTGAGTAGGTTAGTTTTAATTATTATTCGATAGTAAAATTTTCAAATAGATTAGAAAAATAGATAAGTATCTCAGAGTTGGAAAATCAAGCGTACTGAGTTTTGAGAAAGAAAAGCGTTGCCTTTTTTTTTAGAGAGAGAGAGAAAAGTCTATTTGTGGATTTGTCTTAAGTTTTTGAATGCGAGTTCAACCAAACAAATAAAACTGCAGTTAATTGAAACACTGCATTAAAGCTAGACAATTCAATTAAGGGTTGATCGTCAAAAAGTGCACGAAAAAGAGTAGAGGAGAAGGTGGTAATATGAGACAGTCTTTTTTCACCTTACATATTTTGAACACTACAGAATTTAAAATCTACTTTGAAGTAAAATCATAGACATACATTATTTGTCCTTGTAAATTTGGAGTCCTGAGTGGATCACAGCAAGGAGTCTGGAGTTACACTGGTGCCATATTGGGTTTTCAGAAAGTGTGGTGGTAATATGGGACACACATAATAATTATATTTAATGTTCTTGTTTCTCCATGAATTGTAAAAATAAGCCTTAAATATGCCACAAAACTATATTTTACCCAATTATCGTACATTAAGGATAAAAATTAGGGTGTAATCAGTTTTCTTAGAGAAATGTCAAGACATGATAGGTGGACTGGATACAAAAATCACAAACAAATGACTCCTTTTCACACGCAGTGCATTCCATATGAGCCCAACAACAACAAACAATGCTCTCAATCCACATTTCTCCGGGCTTTTCTCCGCAAAAAATGCAATGCGCGTCTTCATTATCTGGTGTCGAATTTTGGGGTGGAGTGGACTAAATTTTATAAAAGATAAAAACAAAATAGATCAGATAGATTGTGAGAAAACCTTTGCCGAAAATTGGCGAACACGGCATTTTCAAAAACTTTTTGTTGTCCTCTTCTTTTTGGTAAACAACGTAAACGCATGAACTGATTTACATGAATGAGGTGTCATCCGATTTGTAATTTTATGTTGATGTGCCTTTTGGGAGGATCTCGACGCTTACATCTCTATTGAACCACGAGTAAAACTGCGTCCGAAATTACTATTAATAATAACTCTGTAAATCTTAGCCTGATTTTGATCAAATTGGGCAGAAAGAAACAATTAGGACTTAGCTTACCTACCTAACATTAATTTCATGTTGCTTTTATATCTACTTAGGGGTAATTTTTTGTAATCGCTTCAAATTATCAACCCGTGGACCGATTTTCATGAATAAAGTGTAATTCGATTCAAAATTGTATTAGATATGCCTTTCTGGTCCTAAACAATGTCTAAAATCAGTGCCTAAACAGTCAATACAGAAGACATACCAACCTTTAATGTTAAAAATGTAAAAAAAATAGAACTGTTTACAAGCGTAAGCCCTAAAGATGAACTAGTCCCTACATCGAAAGCTTTGCAAAAAATAAAACATAAAAATATGACTGAAATTGGCAATGATAATTTTAATTTCATTTGGATCAATGATTCAGTCACCAAAAGCGATGAACAATACATTATTTATAAGTCCGCATTACAGATACAAAATCTTTTGCTTTTAAACCATTACAATCTAGAAATTCACAATTCCTATCTTAATAATTGACACCACTTTAAATAGTGCAGCACATAATGCATTGAACTCGTCAGTATGAATCAATACATAGTCAACATTTATATAAATATATATAAACACAAATATTATTTGTGCCCATGAAATCAAATGTGCATAACAACTTAGGATTATGTAGGAGTAATACAAGACGTGTGTAAATAAAAGATGGAAATATCGATGGCAGCGAGGAAAATAGTTTTTTTCCAGCGAAATATCTAGTGGGCTTAGATAAGAGGCAACCTACATAAGTTGAAGGCAATAAATAACATAAGGGCAAACAGCAGCTTGCATCCCACTTACACAGATACATATTCTACAAATCTGGTCGTCTGAAGTCTTCTTCTGCTTTCTTTATTGCTTTTACTAGCGTCTAGCCACTTGCACATTCATGAGCACATAAAACTGAGGTGATATTCGAGTTTTAATAATGGATATTATCTAAACATTATATTCCCTAATAAAAAGTGTGATTTTTTAAATGAAATATACACCAAACTGAGGATGAATAGACCAAAGGGGAAGAAGTTTGGTGAGCGGGGCCTAGAAAAGAGGTTAAAAGGTTTGTCCACATTTCCTTAAAAAACCATCAGGTCCTCACTGAACTGCAAGAGGCTGGTCACAAATTAGTGCTGGCTTTGGACATAATACCACGGTTTTTAGGACCGGAAAAATTATCAGTCGTGTGGTATTACAGTTGATAATTGTTATAAAGGGTGATCGATTTAAAACGCACCAATCGCTATTAACTTTTTAGGAAAGCGGAATTCAGGAAAAACCCACGAAGTAAACTATAGTTTTTTTGTCTAGTTTTCAAATTTTTTACTTCCGATGCTATCACTTCATTTTTAGCGGAGTTACGGCCAAAAAACTATTCGGGGTTTCATAAAGACCATTGGTTTAAACAATGATTGTGAAAACTACATAAAAAATTGTAAAAAAAAAATGGCGTTAACCCCTTCTTGATATCCCTAATATTTGTAGAGATATTTCAAATAAAAATTACAATTTTATCTTATTCATAATAGGTTTTCAATATTAATTTACCACCAAAAATACACCAGTTTTAGGAGGTCCTCTGACTGCAAAAAATGTTATTTGTGACGCAAAGAACAAAAAAATAAAATAACTCAAGATTTTAAAAATGTAATGGTTGTGGGTGAATCAGGATAAATTTGTTTTATCATCAAATAAAAGCAAAACCATAACATCATGTTAATGTACTCCGTATGAAAGACTTCTAGACCTATGATTACGGTAAGAATATCTTGCCAGTGAAAGGCGTGTGTTGGTCAAGAGCCTAGCTTTGTAAGTGGGAGATCCCCAGTTCGAATCCTGGGTATGACTTTTTATTAAAAAAATTATTATTATGTATGATGTATTAAGTATTATTATGAGTGACTACATATATAATTATCAAAAAATATGAAATAATTGTAATTTCAGAAAAGTTTTTTAAACAATATTTTCTTGTAAACTAAACAAGAAGCTGAACATCCTATTTTGTAAAATTAAACATGTTTCTGTAAAGACTGCCAAAGTTTGTAACTTTTTTTTTGCTTTTGTTTGAAACTTAATTTAATTAAACTTTGAGAGGAGGAGAGCGAGACTTTAATCTAATTCTATGGATTATATAAAGCCGGAGCATTCTTGAGTTTATCCAATTATGTATGTCATGAACGGCAATTTCCTATTTATTCGTTTTTGATTACAGTCTCACAAAATTTTTTATTTCTTTAACACAAAATATACTTGTTTTACCTCGTTAAACTAGAATAAATACTCCAGGCTTCTTATTATATCTATAATCTTGTATATAAACTAAAGTTACGAGGAAAACCGAAGACAAGAGTAGATAAACTTATGGAAGAGAGGCGATGCAGGTAGCGGCCACCTGAGGAACTTACAACCTTAATAATGGGTTATAGCAAAACCCAAGCCCTGGGCTCACAAACTGTGCTAAGCTGCTTAGAAAAGACTCATCACCTTTGTTTTTAAAGATCAGCTGGAAATGCGCATAAAACTCTTTTTCAATTGCAAAAAGGAATGGAGCAGGGTGTCACCGCCACAATCAAGCAAAAGCTGTCCATCGATGGGACAAAAAAACTGACTCATATTTCTCCTGAGAACCTGATAAGCAGAAAAATACTATAAATCTTGAGCTTCTCGGTTCTGGTTAACCCAGTAGTAACAGTCTCCCCCTGAATAAAACCCTTTTGCCGATGGGGAAAATACCATGAGACCTCAAATTCACAGTGAGCTCTCGAAGAAGACTAATAACAGATACTGTCCCAAGGTTCACCAATGTAGGGTACGTGAATACGAAGATTTTTATTAGGACTTAACAGCTATTTCGTCCTTAGATTAATCTGAGTAAAATCGAAATTCAATATTGGTAATTACCAATCAGTGTAAAGCTAGAGGCTACACTAGCTTAAGATTATCTCAGAAGCGCTGATTTAAAAGAAAATTAAATAATGCCGAACATCGTACCAAGAAATATAAACTTCAGTCAATTTTTATCTTGAGGCTGCTACGGAGATAAATATGTGTTTTAGGACACGGTAATTTTAAATCTGGTGTGAACTGTAATACCGTTTTCTTGGCCACAATTCTCGAGATCTAGAAGTGTACCTTTTATTAAATATCAAATCTCAAAACATATTTAATATTACTAATGAAATCTAGATTAGAAACTGCATGTTAGAACGAAACTTCTTTTTGGAAGGAACCAATCTATTAAAACATAATTCATCTAAAACTTATTGAACTTTATGCATTATTATAAGTATTTATTACAAAATAATATTTACAGAATTTTTCACAAAAATGAAAATAGAATCTGACATTACTTTTTGTCATAAGTACGTCAGAGATTTCTTGATGGAACTAAAATAAGATTCCAAAAAATACATTCTGTTGTTCCATATTCTTCAAACTTTGTATGCTACATATTTAGCCTTCATTATAAAGTTTAAGTACATATCCAGGAAGTGCTCCTTAATCATAAGTACGGTCCTGAAAAACATGTTTCAGATAAAAGTTGGTAGATTAATACAAGTATAATAAAAATGCAAAATTTTAAATTTTAAATTTGTTTTGGAGGGGAATTTGGTAACCCGCACAGAAAATTGTTGAAAACCAACATTTTTAGAACTCTGGAGAGCTCGAAACAGTTCGCTTCGGTAAAAACAGTTCGAAAATTTGTCTTGTAGGCAATAATTTCTTGTCTAAATTAAGAGAGAGAACAAAAAGAAGTACTTTCAGAGAGCAGACACAGAATAATCAGATGAGATCAATTAGAAATTGACATAACACAAAAAAAAAAAAAACTAACGACCTACTGGCTATTCAACGATTAAAATAAAATAATAAACGATATTGACAAACAAATTCAAGTTTAAATCCACCCAGTTTGTGTAATTCACCATGTAAAGAACATCTCTATTGCGGTATTGTTGCGAAGTCAAGAATGATAAAGCCAAACAAGAGAAGATTTCCCAACCTTACCTCTAAGGCCTTTGCGTAATACCCAGACCACCATAGTACACAGCCACCATAAGGCAAAGATAATTTTTCCCCCGTTAAGCTTGTATCTCGCAAAGCAAAGCCTAAACTCTGACCGCCCGCACAGTTTTTTTTCCACCCACTCTGTTATAGACGTCAAACGCTGTAAAGACCATGTAGAGCGCAAGCGTGGTATAATACCATTCAGTTTTTACGCGTATACATGGCTTATTAATTACTTTTAATGTTGCTTCTTTTTTCCTCTGAAACTATTAATCTTCTAGGATGAAGAAAATCGAAATTCCAGCCACATTAATTTCCGCACCTGTGCAAACACAGGTTATGTACTTTCTTTTTAATATTTTGAATTTATATAAGAATACTAGTGGAAACATTTAAATGAATTTAAGGTCTCTGACGTCAGACTCCACTAACTTGAATTGCGGTTTTGGCCTTAAATTAATGCGGTCCTCACCTTACAATCGTATTCCTAGCAATCGTACCTCAGACGCATTGTATGACAAATCAAGACAGTCGCTCGTTGTTTTCACTAAACATCTTACCACTAAAGAAGTAATCTGTTGTTCAGAGCAAACTAAGAGATTTTTCTGCCATTGATGATAATTGATGCTGTTCAAAAATATTTCCATAAGTTTACTAAACAACATTTTGCAGAGGGCGTCCTTATTATTTGATTTGTTTTAATAATCCTTGAAACTAGTCACGTTCTGTAATCTTAAAATAGGAAAATCCACACAGCACACACAAAAAAAAAAAAAAGAATGAAAATTGAGTAAAATTGAAAGTTTAATTGCAATTTGATACTGGCAGACATACAATCAAAACTCATTGTAAATGGTTATAAGGAGCTAAAATAACATTTTGAGACTATGACATGTTTACATTTTTAAAAAAAATGGACAACTAAATAGCCTGGTTCGGAAATCATCAAGCCAATATGGAAAAATTTAAGTTGCCCATCTCAAAACAAAAATTTCTGACTAATAATTAAACTGTAAAATCACAAATAATCTTATGACATGAAACGATTTGACCGGTACGCACCTATCCCAAATCAAGTAATAGTAAGCAGTACAAGGAAGGGTGAAAGTACCAGCAATTAGGATATTACTACATAGTGGCTAAATACTCCACTATTCTATGGGAGAGAATTTAGACCTACCAATGCCTGGTGACTACTCAGGCAGGCTCTCTAGAAAGGTTGTAGGAAGCAGAGTTAAACCACCCCTAGCGCCAAATACTGCTCTCCAGCGGCCTCTCCAGATCATCGGAGGATGGCTTCTTTTGCCCGAAAATGTAGGATTAGCTCAAACCAAGATGCGGGACAAGTTTTGTATACCATATCTGGAGCAGTTACCCAGGAGGCTTTACGAGAAAAGACATTTAACAGTTTTAGCCCCACCCGTTCAATAAACAACTTGCAGTAATATTTATCTAATATACTGTTTTTAGCAATCCAAAATAACATTCTATCTGAAATTTATTTCTATAGAAACAAAAATTAATTTCTTGTAGCTTCATTAAGAGCAGATGATTGAACGCTTAAGCGAGCTTCAATATGTTTCAATTAAGCTTTAAGCTTTTATATTTCCCCAAAGGATCCATTCTTTCTAAATGAAGAATTCAACTCACATAGCACACCCACTCACAACAGTGTTTCAAGTTAAATTACCTCAGTTTCTAGCCGAATGAACACGATCTAATAAAGATACCAATTTTCTTGTGAAAATAACTCATGCGGGGGAGTGGAGTCTAGCCAAAATTATTGAGATGGCTGTGCAATCAAACTATTCGAATAAAAGTTGATTTTAATTAAACTTTACACTTGAATTCCTTTGCTTTGTCCAAGCTGATGATAAATAATTTATATTATTTGTCTACAATATTTATTTCTTTAAGTTTTTTTTTTTTTTTTTTTTTTAAATCTTTTATCGCAATTTACCACTGCAACAGTTGTTGCAACAAGCAAATACGGTGAAAGAGAAAAGAAATAAAAGGAAATCATGAGTGGAGAAGGCACCCAGTGGTGCCACTCCAGTAACGTGCTTAAGATAAGAGAAGATCACAAGGCCATCTTCTCTTCAATCTCCTTAGAGGATTACCTGGTAATGTGGAGGAAGATAGGTGTTCTATGAGAGAGTTAGGATGAGCTGCTGTAGAGGAATGAAATTTGAAGAAACGAGTGTTAGCAAGATCTGTAATGAAAGGAATTTTGAGGTCATTATGGATAGTGAGGTTAGATACATAGAACGGAGCGTTAAGAAGTTTTCGAAGTATTTTTGACTGTATGCCTGGAGGCGTAGTGAGTTGGAACGCTTAGTCGATCCCCATACTTCGATGCCGTATGACCAAACGGGTCGCAGTAACATTAGATATAAGAGTCTTTTGTTATGTAGGTTAAGTTTCGAACGTTTGTCTTTAAGTTAATTAAAATATTTCTCAGAAAAAACTTCAAGCTGCTTTGATCATATGTGGAAGAAAATTTTTCCAAAAGTAACAGAAAAAACTCCTTAAAAGAACAAATATAACCAATAAAGCGCGGAAAAGCGACAGATGGTAATATTTAGCGTAGATTCCATACCACATACAACGTAAAATAATTGAAAAAAGATATTTTTTTAAACATTATTTTTGTTCTTCAAGCAAATGTTAGAAATCAATTAACCTATAAAATGAATGAACGGTTTAATTAAATGTGAACAATTAATAACGTTTAAAGAGAGAAAGAGTCAAATAGAGCATGCTGGTAACAGCTGAAGTGCACTCCATGGCCATGTTGTGGATGGCTGAAAACGAGTTAAGTGGCACTTTTACCCTGCGCATATGCATCATTAACTGGCTCACTTGCAGATGACAACTATCTGTTCTCTCTGGTTAACTAACTTCGCACTACAAATAAACTCCAACTTCACCACATAAAACGTACTTATTTGTGTCATTCTATAATATGCACCATTATTTTTACATTAATATATACAATATTCAGATTAGACTAGAGTTCGATTTCGCTCAATCACTATAGAAAAGTAGAATATACCATAACTGGTAAATTTCACGCGACAAATCTTGTATACTTTGGTTTATCTTGCGGTACCCAACTCCAACTCCAAAAAAGTATGGATGGCAAGCTGCAATGACTGGAATCGCCAACACTTAACACTTTAAGGCCATAATTTAAGATTAAGTAATCTGGGTAGTAACATGATCTTTAACGACAGCCCTTTTTTTGGGCAGCCATTGCACATCCCGATCAATAAAATAAAACTCTTCGAGCTCAAAACTATAATGTTTACCTTGAATATGAATTACAATAATAGGCAAATGAAGAGATTGCTCGTCTTGAAGCGGTTCGAAATGTACTCAATTGTTTAAGGTCCCTAATCACTTCAATAAATATCTGAAACAACAACATTACCCATATAAATAAAGTTGATAAACATAAATTTCATCAAGAACTAAGAAATAAACATTGGACACAAATAAATAATGAATTGGTATAACCTACAAAATAATAATAATAAAGTAATTAGGAAAGGGATTAGCAATGCGGTTAGTATATTGGATTCCCACGCGGAGATCCTGGGTTCGAATGCAGCTGTCGGTCCTTAGATTTTTCTCTTCCTAGGAGCTTCTTAAGCTCAATGTTCACTGATAGGCAGGTGGTTTGTAACGAAACAATACTGTCCGGAGGCCGGCAGTGCACTGAAAAAAGCTCCGGGCGCCAATAACCTCAGATGTTGACGCGCCTTATATTTTAAAAAATAATAATAAAGTAATTTGTATTATTATTTCAATTATTTATTGGACGGAGCTTTGGATCCAATTAAAGTTAATTTGGATTAAGAGTCAGAAGCACATTCTTAACTATAAACCCTTTTTTCCACTACACCAACGCTCGCTATTGCTTACAAATTTGAAAAATATTAATGCTAATCAATCAGGCAAGACTAGAGGAATGCTGTAAGTGGTGGTTGCCACAAAGATCCTCTAAGTCGCAATGGCAAGGACTGACTGGCCAAACCCCCACGATATCTAATCTATCTTAGGCCTTATTTTTAGATTAGAGGATGGGTTTTAAAATAAAGATGGTATATCAAACCATCAGGAACTTTCCCTGATTTCCCCTTAGTTTGAGAGATGGAGAATCTACTGTATCAGTTTCAACAAACCTTAAATGAATCATCTCTCACAGTCTTAACCACAGAAGGAAAGAAATAAAGGAAAAAAAGAATAATACGCAACCCTAGCAAATGGAGGTCGTGAGAGTAGATGGATGACTCACTCATAAAGATCCTGTGAATCCCCGGGATGAGTCACTGATGTAATCAAATGGGTCTAGCCAGCAGTCTGGGGTTGCAGTTCTGAAAATGGATATTTAAACTCGCAACGAATAGACGAGGGACACTTTTTTTAAATGCACCTTATTATTTATTTAATTTTTTAATTTATTCTAAAACTATTTGCCTAACGAGTTGAGAAATCAAGTTTAACAACCTTTATATCAATTTTTTGTTGTTTTACAAAAATGGAAAAATTAGTTGTCAAGCGAGAAACATTCACTTGATTTTTTTCTCTTACCGTACAGTGTTTTTTGTAACGATAGAACTCTTTCTTCGGAGGCTGGCAGTGCACTGAAAAAAGCTCCGGGCGCCAATGTCCACAGATATTGAAGCGCTCTTATATTACTAATTTGTACACGAACTTCTGTGACTTCGAAGTTGATCAATACATTTAATTTCCATGAAAATTTCTAAAAGTTGGCATGACTACAATTCTACCTTTTCAATTACATTTAGGATTTCTTATTTTTTAAATTAGAAAAGAGAATAGATAGAGCAAAATACTGAGAAAGTGTAAATGAAAAATTTCCAGGAAGTCTTAATGATGAGAAATGGACTTTAATAAAAGTCGGTATGGATTTTAATATTAAGAGGAATGTAGGTCAAGGTAGGACATATAGGCAGACCTAAAGATAGAGGCTGGAATTTCCCAGGATGAAAGGTATAATAAACAAAAGAGGAATGAAGTGGGAAGGAAAAAAAAGACTAAGAAAATATCCTTAAGTATGACAGAATAGATAAGACAGTAAGAAAAGCATTAATAAAAAGGCATGACGCTTTGGAAGACTTGGCCCCTTTGGGAAATTTAACAAACTTACTGCTTTATTTTAGCAGTCTAGAAGAGAAGAAAGAACTTATTCGATCAGATCTTAGGTTTTTTTTTTAAAAAAAAAATATTTTGTGTGTGATTATAAAGGCCACAATTAATCATGAAACATGTCATTTCACACGATAAGTTCTCTCTCAAAGGCGCAACAAAGTCATGCTACCCAGAAATATCAAGTATACATTCAATTTTTTTCCTCTTTTTTAATGCATACTTTAGCTTAAACTTATTAATTCCATTCTCATGCCTCTTTACACGACGCATGAATCTACGAAATTTTAATTTGTTTCCTTATTACGAAAGTATAGTAAAGTAATCGCCTAATTCATCAGGGGAGCCTAAAGTCTAGTTACCAATTAGGTGTTGTGATATGGAAGTAGAAGCACATACTTTACCATATTTTTATTATTATTATTAAAATTAGCTACAAGCAGGATTCCAACTGGGAATCCCCAACTTACAAATTCACGCTTCATAACCTCCACACCAATTTTACTTGCACCCATCAATTAGTTCCAATCCGATGCATATTACAGTATCATCCAGCGTTTCCATTAATCAGCTGATAATGATGTCAGGTTATATTACTATCACATAGCGGTAATATATATAGAAATAACTGCCCATAAGGAGAAGACTAGCTCAGTGGTAAGCGTACACTGAAGCTCCAAAACGGGGATTCTGAATCCAGCTGCTTAGATTTCCTTTTCCTAGAAGCTTCTTACAGTTCACGGCCCGGTGGATGTACAATGTTTTCTGTAACTACCAAACACTATCAGGTGGCCGGCAGTGCATTGAAAAATTCTCCAGACGCCTATGAAATGCGCTTGCACCTCAACATTAAGGCTGACTTACATTTGACACTTCTCCAGACGATCCTACATTCTATTATATGTACAGCTAAGTGAGTCTTATTGTATCTTTTAGTAATAGCAACAACAGCCCAAGCTGGAAGGTCGCTGTACAGCTACATCGAGGAACTTACCAGCTGGCTTGAGAGGTGGGCTGGGCTAATGGGCTATTTGGACGTAGAGTTATCCTTTTCTACATAGATTTTGAAATAAATGCCCAGGTGGCGATAATACGATGTTACCTTATTTTCTTTAATTTCCCCATTATTTTTATTCTTCCACTATATCTGTTTTCATTCTTTATTTACAGAAAATAACCTTTCCCTTAACAAAATTACAAAATAAAAGTTATAAATTATTGTAAAAACCAAGATCAGAAAGAAATAAATTATCTTAAATTAATGGAAATCATATAATTCTAACGAATTCTGTAAGCTGTGATCTTCAACTTACTTCAACAAATTTAAAAGCATTCTTAATAATTTCACTTGAAAAATTATAAATATTCATGCAATGATCTCAGAATAAAAAATTGTTACTTTGATATTAAGCCGGTTGCAAGCTAATCAGTAATTTCTAACTTGTCTAGAATATCTAATCACTCTTACTTTCCTTAGAAATGCCAAACACTTTTCAAAACTTTCGTTTTTTTTTTTACATTTATATGATTTCGAGTGTTGAAAACTACCAAGCAATACTTCACTAATCAACATTTTGACAGACTTTGTGAGTAGACTATTGATTTAAAATAAAATACAGAAAGAGAATGAAGGTACATGGGCAGGAAATATTGTCCAGGAATATATATGGTAAGGTTGAACCAATTTAATGGACTCACAAGTACTACATATTAATGAAGCTTAAAGGTACATTATATTATGTCTTTTAAAAGCACCATTTTTTGCCTACAACTCAGAAGAAAATATTCATTATTTTATCATCACAATCCTCTAGTCTAACATCTTTCAGGCCTAACCTTATCCAATATTCTATTGAGAAAACTCCCAAAGCCAGGGGTTTTGTGAGTTCAATATTAATTCAACATCTCTAGATATCTTTTACAAATAAATTTGGATAAAAAAAAAATCTGCTAGAAAAATATTCCATCAATATCGGAGGAGGATTCGCAAATAACTTTAAATAATTTCTTCTTATTCACTTAATTTGCAACAGAAGAAATTTTAGATCTGAATAATATTGATTTTAAAAAATATTATTTAAACTGTCTATAGTTAATTAAAATAATAAGAGTGAAATGTGGTTGAAAATTGGACTGTAATGTTGTACCAAGTTAGTTAAATGTCAAAAAACAAAACTGGCCAGTCATCCTAATGACATACCAAGAGTAATGCTATTTGTTTGTAATGTATATATGTAATGTAATAAAGTGGTTCTAATTCATGAAATGATGTATTTATTTGGTTAAGTATTAGAAAATTTGTCACACACCGGGTATTCATTTTGAAAAACTTTAGAAAAAAAAGAAGTATTAGGCTTCACAAATTTCTTTTTAAAAAAAAGAGCGTTAAAGCTACTTTCAGGAAAATAACGAAAAACAGAAAAACTTCTCAGTAAAATAAAGGTTATCATTAGAGGATTTTTCCCCAAATTTGGATTAGAAGTGATCATTTCCTATCACAATAGTTAATCACTTTGCACCATTCGATGATTTGTTTCAAACCAATCAGATTTTTTAGCGCATCGACAACTGTAGATATTAGCGTCCCTCAAGCTTTACTACTCCTCGAACTGGATTCCCACAAGCTGGAAGATGGCTTTATGAAGTTCCATCTGTTTTGCATCCGACAACAATATCTTATCAAGCGAAGTATGGTGGAGCATCAGATATTTGAACAGCTTCTTCTCACAGACCATCGTTTACTGCTGATTGAGAGGAGGTGCCATCCTCTGGTATTCAACCATTTTATATATCCACGATGCACTTGTGAAATAAGCATTAGTAAAAGACCTTTTTTATACGTATTTGCACTGATTATCTGAAACTATTAGCATGTATTGGTTTACAGAACTGCAAATATTGTTTTTTTCTGCAATCTGTACTAATCCTAAAATTCTGAGTACTAGGGCGAAGTTCTTTTATAAAAATTCTTATACTTCTTAAAAACAGTAGATAATCAACTCTTGCTTTTTTCTATCAGAGTGTACTTGTGCAATTATCTGGAAAAATTATCAGCACAAAAGATCATTAAACTACAACCATTCAAACCTTTAGCACTGTATTTTTAAATAATGTTTTTTTTTCTCTTAAAAACCATCATACCTTATTGACCAAAATATTCCTTTTATTAAAAAGAATTTCTATACACATTGTGGTAAATGAATTGAAGAAATCTTCCAATAAGTATTGGATCAATTGTCGACTATATGAGATGGCCGTCATCACGTTGCTTAGCAACCATACACATAACTAGAACGTTGACGTCTTCTTATACAAGATATTGTCTTCTTAGCTCATTCCCCTTCCAAATCATCCTTTATATTCATTCATTCCTAAGACGTAAGTAAGCTTTATGAATAAGCAATGAATTTATGTGTGGCAACAGGGCTCGGATGTTATTAATAATTTACACTTTTTCCCTTTTTCTTCTTGAAACAAGTACATACTAAACAACATCTTGAATAATCCAGTTATATTTTTTTGAATTCAAAATGGGCTGCTCTCTATAGAGCCTTAACTATAAAAGCACATTGATTTCACACATTTTACTTTTGGGAATTTGATAAAACAAAATTCTACAGTATTTCTTTATCTGATTCACGGCTTTCTCTTGATATTCCATTTTGTATTGACGACAAAATCAAATCAAATCGGAAGTTTAACAATGCTTCCCCAAATAACAATATTTAAATCTCCATAACCAGCAGACTGAAAATCAATTCGCTTTAATTAATATTATTGGATTAATTTTTATAGATGGATCTTAAATAGCTACTGTCTACATAGAGGACATTTTTTCAAAGACTTTGTTCAATACAAGCCATTTGTTGAGGACGAACAATTATTTCTTCACAACAATTTGTGTTACTGCACAAAAATGCTTGGACCACATTCAACAAGATTAGTTTTAGATTAGTCCTATTATCTGGTCAATGTTTCAACTTCATGTTTGAAGTGGCCAGCATGTAGTCCAGATCTAAACACCAAGATATCAAGTCGAATAAAAAAATGTCCAGCTTTACCAGTAACGTTTCAAGACTTGAGGTTTACTGTAGGTGAAGAATAAAAAAAATATTCCTCAGGATTACATTTAAGACTAACTTTTAATCGATGTTATGTCGAAAACAAACAGCTATATAAATATAGAAGGTGGAAATATGCCTAATTTATATTTTAAAATTCTTAGAGTTACTTATCAGCAATGTATTTTTGTTTTTTAATGTTATTGTTTTATGTTCATTTCCAGAATTCATTGAAATCCTAATGTCTTTCATATTACATTTAATTTGTACTAATAATAAGAAATGATGTTAATGTGCAAATTTAACTAAAACAAACAGTTAGGCGTGACCTTTTTTTCTACCAATTAGTATATCAATTTAATTGCCGCTTAAGGTAAGTAAAGTTTGACAAATTCAAATTCAATTTAAGTACAATTCAAGTACAAGTAAAGCAGTAAATAGGTATAGGTTATTACCTACCATACGAAATGCAATGAGTAGTGATTAAAGCGAGATTAGAAAAGTTTTTGTTCGAAGCTGCCAAGATTGAACGAATGACGCAAAGAAAACCAGTGATACTAATTACAGGGTAAATAAATCCTATACATTGCGCTGTAAAATTACACTGTTTAGTTAGTCAATCGTCATCGAAATAATTAACTACTACTTTCGATGTCATAATCAGAAAATGACGCTTTGGGGAAAAAAAGAAGATTTTAATTGAAATTTCTCAGTTTAATCCCAAGCAATCAAGTTTGGATTTTTTTTTGGAATGATATTACATTATTGCACAATGCCATGCAATTCAAATCTTGAAAGATCAATCTCTTACAAAATCTTTTTTATTCACTCATGAAAAATAAATTTGATAACCTAAAGAATATAGACACGAAGATAAGAGAAAATACAGGTACAGGTCAAATGGCATTACAGGTGAAATAAATAAATGAAAAAAAAAATACAATGCAGTTACGCTACTCCGATAAACTGGTGGAGATATAAGAAAGAAGTTAAAACGTTTGGAAAATTAGATCCAGTAGAGTAAGCAACAGGAATACACGAAGAGAAGATAAGATATTCTCTGCTATAATAGAAGGAATGGGTTTTAAGGTAGAATGTGGGGAAGAGAAACATGTGAGACACGTTTTCCATAGAAAATTGTTCAGACAGAGATGGTATGTAGTAGGTTGGAAAGAACCTGTGGGTAATGGGATCTCGGTGTAATATGGGTCCAAGGTTGAAAATTCCCATCCTCGGCAAACATAATACTTCTTCAACTTCTTGTACCTAGAAAGGGCCCCTACTCACCTACAGTACATCTAAACTTGTTATTTTATTTTTTTGTCCTGTTTATGGGGTAAAGTTTACCGTTAAGATGTATGGATAAGATACAAAACCATTTTTCTCTACTTTGTAGATAAGTCATGAGACCTAGAGCTTAATGCAGTAGCGCCTCAATCTGTCTAACAATGCCCACAATCAGAGAATCCCCCTAACGCCATTGACTAGCTTCTATAGGTGCCAGTGAACCAGCACTTTCGTTGAGGAAACCTCCAACACATGCAGTCTTAT
Source organism: Rhodnius prolixus (assembly GCF_049639745.1). NCBI lineage: Eukaryota > Metazoa > Arthropoda > Insecta > Hemiptera > Reduviidae > Rhodnius > Rhodnius prolixus. The sequence goes on along the minus strand of NW_027411593.1, from coordinate 19,661,648 downwards.
TTTTAGCCAGGACTAATGATTGCCTCAGATTAGTCAAAAATGCTTTATAGTTGAAGTCTTAGCCTGTCCTAAGTCTGACTAATTAAGTCGTAAAATATCCTACCTACCATCTTCGTTTTTTTTTTTTTTACAACAAACGCAAACGCTTAACAATGCCTAAAAACTGATTCTGCTGGCAACTCATACTTGCCCAACTCATCAAGACTAGGCTTAACCCACATGTTAAATACGAACTAATAAAATAGCTGCTCCATTGTTCCTAGGCAATAGTTCTTCTCTATCTTAAGTTTTGAATAACGTTACTAGAAAGTGGCAATCAAGGACTCTACAAATCCTAATCTATTAGAAGAATGTCAAATCCGGAATTAAGGAATATCAGCATGGTATTAAGCCTGCAGTCTCAAAATATTTAGATTAATATCTCCCCATTTTTTTTATATATATAATTTATAAGGAAAAAATTTTAGATTATCTATTTAAAAATCAAAAAATGAAATTTAATTGTCCAAAAACCTGAGGAAAACATTCATTTCCACCTATACTTTGCCATCCCAGTAGACAACCTATAAAAATACAATTATCTGTATTTTTAAAAAAGCAAATTTAGAAGAAACTAGAAGATTTAGAAATTATGAAAACTGGAATAAGCTCATTAAAGAGGTCGTACTTACTAATTTCTAGGAAATTATCTTAGGGAATTTTGAGGAGCGGTCAATAAAGTTTATGGACAAATTTCTTTTTTCCCCACCGACGTTTTGGTAAATTTATTACCTTCTTCAGGGTCTGTACAAACGAATAATACATTAATGTAAATACAAACTGAATATACAAAAAGTAAAAAAATATAATAGTAATAATAATAAATTAAAATAAAGAAAAATTTAACATGTCCAGAAATAATACTAATAAAATGGAAATTTTTTAAATAATATTTGAAGTTAACTTACATTACAAAATTTGAAAAGTTATATGTTAACCTATATCACCATAACTTTTGAGGACTTTAGATATAAGTAATTGTTAAGTTACTGCTTGAAGCATGTTGTAGAATTTTGAAAGGTTTTTGGGTGTCTGTCCTAAAGTTAATGGAGGTTTTTTGTTGTTTAATGTGTATCAATTCTAATATGTTGCATTTGTTTCTGTTAGCGTTAGTAGCAAGTATGGAATTGTTGTCAAATTCAAATTCGTTTTGCAGGTCTAGATGGTGTTTAGTGAGAGCAGATAATATATCTTTGAGTTTCTTTGACATGTTGTCTTGTGTTGGTGTTGGTTTAATCTCTTGTTTAGATATTGTAATGTTTGTCCAACATATTCACATTAATTCTGATTTTATTCTGCATGCAAGTTTTCGATTATATTTAACTTTTAACATGTCCACATAAATTATTTGTGTTTATACGTCAGTGTAATCATAATCTTGATTATGTTACTTCTGGACTTTCACTTCTTTAAAAACTAAAAAGTTTATTGTATAATTATAAATTGATAATATAAAATTAATCATTATAAAGTAAAAAAACCATAAAAATATAAACCTTAAATCATTGATGTAATGAAATCTGGGAACTCAATTATACTGCAGGATGAAGCAATGTAATTGTGTTTACACACTATAGTCCGAATACGGGGAGCAGACATTCTCTGGGGTAAAATAAACCCAGCTTTATCCAATGACCTTTTATCGCCTTCACAAGTTTAACTTTTATCACTTTCCAATTATTTATCTACAATTCTGCAACAAATTAAATCAATAAAGGACAATAAAATATACTATTTGGAAAAAATTATTGCTATAGTATGCGGTAGGTTTATGTTCATTATTTAAAGAATAAAATAAAAATTAAGGACAAAATATTTAAGGAAAGAATAATCGAACCTTTTAGATTTGTAACAGCTAAGTCAAAACAACTGCTCTCTCAACCATCAACTATAGCTCCTAGTGGGAATTCTGTGAAGTATTCAAATAGTGTGATGATGAATTGATAATAGAATGTCAGAATGAGTGTTGTTTGTGTAGTTAAGACTGGGAATCCTGCAGGAATACAAAGATCCTGAAAAAGAGGATCTACTTGTTTCTCCAAAGAACTTTTACTCAGATATATCAAAGAAACGTGTTATAAATTAAGGAAACTTGAATTAATTCTATTTCATTAATAACTTTATAACTAAACTTTCAGTTATGATGATGATAGTTTATCATCCGGTGTGAATGATTTGGTTGTGAAAATTACCAAAAGTGCTATTTTTTCTTTTTTTTACAAACCAATGTAAAAATATACCCCTATTTAATTAATGAGCTCAGTAAAAGATAATAAAAATTGAATTAAATAAAATGGTAAATCAAATAATTGGTGAAAGACAAAAGGTTTTTTTTAGAATGTAAATTTCCATAATGGTTTTTTTAGATATGGAATATGTCTGTATTAAGGTTTCCTCATTATTCAAAGATTTCCTTTCTATATGGATATTATTCATCTTCACGAGAAACGTGCTTTATGCAGGAGTCACGTAGAAAATTATGCTAAAAAAAAATCCAGGGATCTTGCAACCTTAAATGTAACGGATTATGTCAGCGACTGGTATAACAATTTTTTTTTTTAAATAAAAAACAGAAAAGAGAAAGGTTATTATATTAATGCAACTTTATGAAATAAATTTTGACAAAGAGCTTTCATTAATATTTATCAGCGGGTGGTCCACAATCTGTATTATTTTTAACCCTCTCCGACATCTAATACTTCTATCAGAGAGTGAATACAACAATCCTTCCTTAAGAGTAGGAATATTTTATTCAATGATTGAACAAAAGGGCTCTAATACAAGCCTCACATTTTTGAAGACCAGTCTTCAACTGGTTCAACTAGATTTACATACTTGAATTTAATAGTAGCCCTAAGAGAATGGAACAGAAAATTTCAAATGAAAGTAAATTTGAAAGATGTACCCTGAATGCACTTTATAATGTGCCTAGGTCTTAGTTATTTTAACTAGAAAAATTGAGGGCATCTGGAGCACATAACAAGAGGGCATCCTTCTCGGAACTGTGTTTAGAGATGAGTAAGTATACAAAGCAGTACCTGGTATTAGGCGACTTTTAAGTACCTAGAATGCTAGGATTCAGCAGATGGGATTTCTGATTTGGATGTCGAAAAATAAATGATAAAAGAAAAGCAAGGCACACTAAAACCACTCGGCATTTTGAAGTAAATCTATTCATATATAATTTAAAAATGTCTTTTTCACGTTCTCTAGGAATCATCCACTTAGAATTATTGATTTTGATTGATTGAACGTCTTTATTACTACACTTAGAATTATATAATAGTTCTTAACCAGAGCAACGTTCTACTCACGCTACAGTGATTCTATACCGGACTCAGAACGCGAAAGTACTGATAGTGTGTAACGGAAATTTCTCTGGAATCAAATTCTCTACACGGAATTAAGTAATTAATCAACTAATTAATAAAATCAGCGAAATTTAACTTTGAGACCTTTCTTCGGACAAAAAGAAGAAGAGAAATTGCTTCGGCTCCTCCAAAAACTCTTTTACCTCAACAATCGTGTTTTTTTTTACCGGTTTCTGGAAGCGAGAGTACTCGTAGCAGAAGGTGGTTTTGGGAAACCACAATCCCTGGTTGTTGCAGACTTCCAAATGAAATTCCTTAAAATCAATATTACATTTGAATTTGGCGCAACAACCATAGGACATACGAGTTTTTGGCCAGTAAAAACATTCCTGTGGCTCCTCTCAGCCTCCTTATTCGCCTGACTTGAGTCCTTGTGACTTTTTTCTCTTCCTGAAGTTGAAAAATCACTTCAATGGAACTCATTTTGGGACAGTCAAAAACATTCAAACGGCTGTAACCGACCAGCTGAAGGCTATTCCAGTATCGGAGTTCGAGCACTGCTATGAGGAGTGGAAGAAACGTCTCCAGCGCTGTGTGGCTTCAGAAGGAAGTTATTTTGAAGGTGACAATATAGAATTGTAATTCTTTTTGAATAATTTTTTTTTTAAAAAAATCAGTCTAATTACTTAATTTACAGACCTCGTAGAATAAAAAGTTTCCAAACATCCTTTTTGCTATTATATAAATTGATTAAAATGTCGACTGCCACCACAAAAATGTGTTTTTACTAAAGTGGGTCGTAATTGCTCGCGTCCTAGTTATTTTCCAACCCCCTAGATGACCTACTAACCTATCTTTCTCTTAACTGCACAATGCGTAGCGATACTCTCCTTTTTGAAGCACGTGGCAAACTTCTTTTTTACTAGCTATTCTTGTCTACAATTTTTTTATTAATACCATAAAATCTTATCATAAATGCTTAAAACAAAATCCATTACATATACTTTTTATAGGTTAATGATAGTCTTCTGGCTTGTATACCTAGGAGACTAAAAAGAATATTTAGAAATGAAAAAAAAGCAGGTGGTAATATTTCATTTTCCAATTAGATTAATAAAATTTATACAACTAGCACTCATTCGGTGGAGGTGGTAAGGTACCTAAGGGACTGAACCAAAGAAATAAAATTAAAAAAAAAATCAATTTATTTCCAAAGAAGTAAATTTAAAGTAAATATAAAATTAACTTATAAATTTGAAAGAGACTTTGCCGCTTTTTGACATAATAAATTTCTCTATGCAAAAATGTTTTTAAAAAAAAGGAAAATCTAATTTACAAATAACTTGGTAATATACTAAAAAATATTTATTTAGAACAAGTTGCAATAGTTAGCTTGGTACAAATTTTCTTTAGAGTTAAACGTTCTTCTTGGTCTCACAAAAAATATGATAATAAAACATCTAATTCATTAATCAATTATTTTATGTTGGAGTGAAAAATCACCGACTAACAGTCGAAACAAAAAAAATGTCATTATGAATCGTAACAACTTCAGCATGAGAAAGTGGGTGCGCTTCATTTTTTTTTTTTACTGAACTCTACCACTGTAACTACGTCACAGCAAGTGGCTAATTGGCAATGGCCTCATCTCTTATTGATGTGAGCCCATTTTAACTGCTTCGAGGTGGAGAAGTGCTTCATAAAATCAATTAGGTGAACTTAACGTCATTATTTAGCACGTTTAGGTGTTCCTAAATAGCACTTCAGGGAGGGGAACCCATTGTACAAAAGCTCATATAACTTTGATTATTGTGAATGAAATATTAAAGTAGTTTTAAGTAATTTTTTGTGTTTAATAGCATTAAAAAATTAAGGTTGAACTATAATATGTTGGTACAGTTAGATTATTAGAGAATCTAGCCTGCTCGTGATTCTTAAACTCCCTTATTGCGGAATAGAAGGGCAAGATTTCTTATTAGGATTACTTTCAAAAAAATGTGTAATTGAAGAAAACAGAAAGCTAACCAACTGAGACCAGCGTTCAAACTTATTGGGCTCTTTTGTAGAAATAATTTTAATACTAAAACTAATATTAATATTTTATATTGATCGAATTAATTTATTTTAATCAAATAAAGACCTTTCCCACGCTTTTTAGTCGTAGCCTTAAATCCGTCCAGCTTTCGTTATCTTGAAGTTCGTAGCAATCAATTTTTCTGGTAGTTAACTCCGCGGCCAACCCCTAACTTGGATGACCAAGTTTATTTTGGGATACCCATTTCCTGGACGGGTTCTTTTCACTAAAACTACCGTATTTTATCTACTTGTAATCGAACAAGTGGCAGAAAATCGATTTCTTTATCTATTGTACTAATAATAGCGATGTTTAGAGAAAGGATTAGCTGAGTGGTTAGCGAATACTGGATTCCAATACGGAGATCGCGGGTTCGAATCCAGCTGCTGGTCTCATACATTTTCTTTTCTTAGGAACTTCTTACAGCTCCCCCCAAAGAGTTGAAATACAGGCACTTGAGATTCCTTTGGAGAGATGCCCAGTCAATAATAATCGTCATTTCGATAAATAGTAATAATTTGAATAAATTTGGACAAGAATAATAATACAGGTTGTTCTTGTTCTTAAAAAGTCTTGATAACAAATTTGTCTAACTGCATAATTTTACTAAGTACACTCTGTTAATTAGTACATTCATATCTTACTAAGACGAGTGAAAGAGGAGAACAGAAATTTGGCCAAAAATAAACAAAAATTAATGTAAATTTAAATCTTAATTCATTTAAATTAATGTAATCTTTTTGTTCATAGTTTTTGGTGACTGATTCATTAATCCAAAAAGAAGAAAGAATATTGCCAATTTCAGTCATTATTTTTTTTATGATTTTGCCAAGGTTTCGACCTAGGAACGAGGTCATCTTCTGGGCTGTGGAACACATTTTACAGCATAGTTATAATAATTTTATTAATAATTAAAGTTATCTATAACATTTTGCTCAAAATTTAATATTTTTCGAAACTTCTTCAAGTAATGAAGGTGGCAACCCTTTACCACCGTTTCCTACCGGACCGTTTAAATTCGGATGCTCTGATTGGCAGATTTCGATTCATCATTCAGTGCCTTCTGTCGATATTGAAAAGGAAGAAATGCTTAATCTTAGTGAACAAGAAGTTGATAATTTAGTTGAAATTTCATGCGACACCGATCTTAAAAAAGTGTTTGAAACTGTACCACTAATTAATTTTTGGTTGCGCTGTCAAAAGGAATATCCAAGCGTAAGCGAAAAAGCGATACAATTTTTAATGCCTTTTGTCACCACTTATAAGTGTGAAACTGCGTTCTCAGCCTTGGTGTACTTAAAAAATAAGTATCGAAACAGATTGGATGTCGAACCTAATTTGAGAATAAAATTAACATCATTAAGTCCTAATTTGAAATTACTATGTGATGAAAAACAACATCATCCTTCGCACTAAGGTCAAAATATGTAAAACAAAATTTACTTTATTTACTTTAAGTTTTAAATGAAGATAATGGATTGTCTTTAATTACTTATGTTTTTGTTACATAATTATTTTGCAATTTTTGTGTTAGAAATAAACAAACAAATAACTTGAATTTTGATTTTTATTAAAAAATAAAATTTGTTTGGTAAATAAATGTTTTTTTTATAAGGTGGGTCGCGAAAAAATTTAAAATCTCGTACCGGGCCGCGGCCAAAAAAGTTTGGGAAACGCTGACCTCCTAGTCCCTTAGGTTGAAAGCTCGCCAAAATAATTAAAAAATAATAATGACTGAGATTGGCATTATTCTTTTCTCTCCATTGTTATCTTTTTTGTTGCATATTTCGATCTTCAAACTAGAAATTCTTTTAACAATCAGAACCTCCTTATCAATATACAAGAGACAGACATTACGCAACAGGGGATGAAACCTATCTCTTCACAGAGATTTCTCAAATCGAACTTTTTGCGTTAAATTCTTCAAACAAAGTTTTAGATCTACATATGTGCAATTAATTTAAAGAAAATCGTTTGACCTAAAAATAAATCTACTCCCTTAAAATCAACAGAAGAGAGATTTATATTACGTACATAGCTCTCAAATCACAAAAGCAGAATTAATACCCTTGATAATAATTAATTCTCAAGAAAAAATAAATAAAAGGAGAAAACATAATTAATGTTTACAATTCATCAGGCAGTTCATTAGAATTTCCTTCAGTCTGTTGAATGTAGCAACGTAATGCAATATTTACCTTTACATTGCAGCCTTGTAAATTCACACACAGAAAGAGAAAGCAATTTCATGAAAATCTGATGGTACACAAAATACTCAACAGATTAACCTGTATTGTTGACAAAAGCTGGAAGCTCAAAGTGAAAATTGAGTTAATATTTACTTTGAAGGTAAAAAAAAAAAAAAATACCCTTTTGGTTTGTTTGTGTTTTCTTTGTATACTACTCCCATCAAATTCCTAAAATGTTGGTTACTCTAGAAAATAAGTTTCTGTTTGCGGCTCAGTAAGGATTAAGACGCAGGTGGTGGTAAAGGGATTCTCAGGACAAACTGATCAAAGGTCAAAGATTTATTCTTCTCGGTGAAGTCCTTCAGACGAAAGGATCCTTCTCGTTTTTTATTACAGGTTAGCATGATACGATACCTAAGGGAGCTTAGATGTTGTTTTAAAATCCTTGTACAGTAAAGAGGATCATATTAATTATTTATTTTAATTTAAGGCACATTTTAAGTTATTGGCGCCCGGAGCTTTTTTCAGTGCACTGTTGGCCTCTAGACAGTGTTCTTTCGTTACAAACCACCTGCCTATCACTGGACTGTGAGAAGCTCCTAGGAAGAGAAAAAAAAGGCCCAGCAGCTGGATTCAAACCTGGGATCTACCCTGGGAATTCCATTACGCAAACCGTATAGCTAATCCCTTCCCTAATTATTATTTATTATTCGCAAGTAGGGAGGAAAAACCTGCAGCTTAAGTTCTCAAAAGAGGCAATGAAACAATCTGGTTTCAATTTGAGCGAGTTCTATAAAAAAAAAAATAAAAAATAAAGAAATAAATTAAAAATGGGAAATGAAAGCTCAGAAAAGCTCTAAAAAAACAAATTAATATTCCAGCCAATGTTCTAAATTTACCTCCTCAAACCCTAAACAAGCTGTCAAAAGATGGATGGGTGTTTCGACACTCTAGATAAATAAAAAGAATCTAGCATGAGACCCATTTTATAGTTACGTCTCCGTTAAACCACAATGTCCCGTGAGGGAACCAATTTGGTCCCTCAGAGATGTCCGTGATTGACCTCTATAACTCACTAATGATTGTAGTCTAGCCGCAGAACTCATCTAGCTGCAATGCTGTTCTCGCCCGAAAACCCTGACACGCAAGTATCAATAACTAATTTTTATAACTGGTTAAGGATCAATGATGGAAGTAAGATTCCCGCTATGTCCAGCCTGTCCAGTTCCTCGTTACTCCAAATCACACATGAGGCGGCATCCAACTAGAAGAAGAACATCTTCAATAAAAGTCAGCTCTTCCAGTCTCTAAGAACAATTCAACATATTCAATTCAATGGGTGGCTGAGAGTCTGTAGAGGGGAGATAAGTGAGTTGCTCACAATCAAATCATTGCAAAGGTCAGAAATAGGGTGGCAACTTCATATTCGCTCCATTAACAACCTATATGCTGAGCTCTATTTTGTGCCCGGTTCTGTAACTTCGTCCGCTCCAACAAGAGTTGCATTAGCTGTACATCATTTTTTTATTTTTAATTTTTAAGTAGAAAGAAAAAGGACAAAGGAAACCTGAGGAGATTTTTGGGAAAAATTTCTAGCTTGCCCCTTCGATTAAGCTAAATCAGACAGTAACAAATATGAGGGTCGTTTGAAAAGTCCGTGCAAAAATAAAAACTACATAATTTTTTGGGGTAAACCTTTTTTATTTTTCAACATAGTCTCCTTTTAGGCTTATACACTTCGTCCAACGCTGCTCTAGTTTGTTGATCCCTTCCGAATAATAGGATTTGTCCGTCTGAAAAATAGCCATTCGTTTCTGCAATCACTTCCTCGTTTGAATAAAATCTTTTTCCCGCCAGCCATTTCTTCATATTGGGGAACAAATAGTAGTCCGAGGGAGCCAAGTCTGGAGAATAGGGGGGATGTGAAACGAGTTGGAACCCTATTTCCATTAATTTTGCGACCACAACTGCTGAGGTGTGAGCTGGTGCGTTGTCGTGATGGAAAAGGACTTTTTTGTGGGCCAATCCTGGGCGTTTTTCTTGCAGCTCGGTTTTCAAACGGTCCAATAACGATGAATAATATGCACCTGTAATAGTTTTACCCTTTTCCAGATAGTCGATGAGGATTATTCCTTGCGAATCCCAAAAGACAGTCGCCATAATCTTTCCGGCCGAAGGAACGGTCTTCGCCTTTTTTGGCGCAGATTTCCCCTTGGTAACCCATTGTTTAGATTGTTCTTTGGTCTCAGGAGTGTAGTGATGTATCCATGTTTCATCCACAGTGACGAAACGACGCTTAAAGTCCTGCGGATTCTTCTGGAACAGCTGCAAACCGTCCTTGTAACACTTCACACGATTTCGTTTTTGGTCAAGCGTGAGCAATCGCGGCACCCATCTTGCGGATAGCTTTGTCATGTCCAAATGTTGATGCAAAATATTATGTACCCGTTCATTCGAGATGCCCACAGCACTAGCAATCTCACGCACCTTCACTCTTCTGTCATCCATCACCATATCATGGATTTTATCAATGATTTCTGGAGTAGTAACCTCAACAGGGCGTCCAGAACGTTCAGCGTCACTTGTGCCCATATGGCCACTCCGAAAATTTTGAAACCACTTATAAACTGTTCTAATTGTTGCAGAGTCACCATAATGTTTATCAAGCTTCTCTTTAGTCTCCTGAGGCGTTTTGCCTTTCATAAAGTAGTGTTTAATCAACACACGAAATTCTTTTTCGACCATTTTTTTTGAAAATCACTCGACTTCCTCGATTCAAACGAATGCCAAACACAAAGAAATAGTCCGATCTGGCTGAAACTTGGTGTGTGTTCTTCCAAGAGATGCTACTAACTAAACATAACCTCGATACGCGCCAGTAGTGCTATCTCTCTGACTTTGCACGGACTTTTCAAACGACCCTCGTACAATCGAAGAAACAATATGGCGGATGTTGGTGTAGTGGTCACGAACTTGCATTTTTAAGTGGAGAATCCCTAGTTGAAACTCCGTTGGAAGCAATTCTTTATTTGATAGAAACAGAAAAAAAATGTAAATTATGTGCTTACGTCCCCCGTTTAAGACATCTAAACGGTAGATGGAAGTTAAGCTCAGCCTAAAAATTAGGCGGTTACTAATAAAAAAAAAAGTAGATGATAAAAAACCCAATTAGTGGCCAAGCACTACTGATCATTTATAAATTAGGTTTCAGATTCACAGCAGGCGATATTGTTATAAACCCAATACTGGATCTAGGTCAAGAGGTTACTTTATACAAATACGAGTATATATGTGTATATATAAAAGTAAACACAGTCCACTTGGTCTTAAATAGATGGAGGATCGTTAAATGAGTAGGATGGTCTCTCTTTCTCTTTCTACAACAGTAAGCGTTTTGTTTGTTTCAATGTTTGGGCAGTCCTGGATAGTTATCAAGCAGTTGGTATTGTTTGAAATGTTACACAACGTTTAATCATGATAAAACGCTTATCAACTTTAGCAACTTCTCTAGTCCTAAAAAGGTTTCTATTTCACAGGAACAGTAAAATTCATAACTGTATTCTCTCAGGACAATCGTCAATTTTTTTTTTTTTTTTAAATACAAATAATCCACTAACCTGGACCTGGACACTTCTGAGCTAATTGAGCAATGACAGAAACTCACAAGTAATTACTGAAACAATATTGACAATAATTACTTATGCAAATATTTAAAAAAAAAAAATTAAAAAAGGAAATGAGAAAAATGAAACATGCAAATTCAGACAGTGATTAACTTTTTTTTTAATGACATAAATGCGAAAAAAGATGTGTCGCTAGTGAAGTAAAAATTCTGGCTTAGAGAGAATACCTTGAAGCAAAACAAGACCGTCCATTAAATGAAATATATTTACGTGCAAGTGAAGAAACTAGTAAAAGTAAATATAGTACAGGAATTGTAGGAAACCAAGTTGCTTTACCAACATAGGTATTACTTATGTACTGAATACTAAAAACCATTTTGCTGGCAGGCGAATGATGTAGTTGTATGGAAGGAGTTGAGTGAAAATGTCACTCTAAGAAGATGAGTAGAGCGGATGATTTCATCCACTTCGTGAAAAGCAAAAAATATGAGACAGACACCTTACGCGAAAACAAAAAATCATATATAATCCCTCATATCTTCTTTTAAAAACAGAAAAGATACATTATCACCAAAAGTAATGTATTTAAAATAAAATAAAATCCCTTTACCATCAATAAATATTTAAATGAATATCATATACGTGAGGAAAATATTTACAAGGCGTTTTCTGACCAAATGTTTCAAGATTTAACAAAACAAAAATTTCTGAAATTAGACTATAACCAGTTCTGTTTTAAATGTGTTTTATGCTATGAATTACTCACTATATAAAAATGTATAAATTGTAGCATGTTTTCTTTCTTCACTAGAAAGGTTCTTTCAAAACTGCATAATATTATCTGCCGGCTATTCCAAGTGATAATCGTACAAGACGATAACTGTTTTGGCTGATAAGATTTGAAAGGAGGCCAAGGTAATTCAGGTGATAAGCTACTAGGGAATTAGGATGGGTGAATCCTGGTATGTATGAGCTAGGTGAAGGAAAGCACCTAGATATGCGAAGAAGAGGAAGAAGATTTAATTAATGGAGAAAACATACCCAGATGAATAATGGTAGCGAAACACAATTTTAAATAAGATTCACAAAGACAACCACTTCACAACGCCAAGAGCTCGAAAGAGAAAATAACTGAATCACGAATTATTGGCCAAGATGGCTGAAAAAGGCAGGAAGGTCAACCTAAACCTACACAGGTTATTAATTACTACTCCAAGACAACAGAGAAAAATGAAGAAATTAAAAAAGAAATGAACATATATGAGTCGGTTGCGGAAGGAATTGTAAACAAAAAGTTAAGATGCTATGGGCATTTTTAGACGTGTAGCTCCAAATAAATGCCAGAGCGAGTTCGTCAATGGGTCCCCCCCCCCAGAACAAGAAGAAGAGGTAGATCTGCAGAGGCGCGGGAGGCGAATATGGCTGCGAAAGGACACCGTCCAGGAGATGGGGACGCTGGGGATTTGTGGAGAGATATGATTTGACGGCAACTCTTCAAGAAGGGAATAGCCGGATTAGTAGTAAGCAGCAAGTGTAGAAAACCCGGTGCTGGTACTGCCAGTGCCATCTAGCGCCCCTTCCAGTCAAGTCTGACTGCTCAGGCTGGAGCCGCTAGCAGCACTTAACGCTCGACAAACAATGGTAATGCTAAAGCTATTAAATTATTCTAAAAAGAGTTTTCTGACAAAATTTCAGGATAAGAGTAACCGAAGAATGTTCATTTAATTTGCAATATTGAATAATCATGCGTAGATAGACGGATTAATAGAAGAGCAGTTTAAGATAAGGACCGCAATGTTAAGGACTTACTTTCTTTGAACGATGGGATCGCATTCCTTCTGAAGTTTTAAGGCTTCCTATCCTACTTCAAGCTAATCTACAGGAGCTCTTCTTTTCCATATCTTCTCTTAATAAAAACTGGAATTTATTCAAATAAAACTTGAAATTCAAAATATTTAAAAAAAAATTAGTCAGTGAGTTGTAAAATTAATAAACATATATCACTTTACAAACAGCATACCTTCACAATCTCATATCATAAGTAACAAGCATATTTGGAGTGATTAATCTAAATGAAGATGTGTAAACTAAACATTTTATGTGCAATGAAATTTAAACAATGGCCGACAAGTTTTTTTTTGTTTTTAAACTGTAGTTCGTGTAGCACGCTAACTTAAATAACAATATGTCCACGCTCTATTGAGCTTTATAATTTTAATTTCTAGGTAACCTCCTAGATTAAGAATGATATATATATTTAGATCTCTAAGCGCAGGCTTCTGAGTTGATATAGCTAAGTAACGTATTGTTTCTTTTCCATTTTGTAATTTCGATAATTCGTAGTTAAAACAAAAAAAAACTAAGATATTTGCTAAGGCGTATGACCCTGTTACAGATCTATACAGTAAACCATTATTTTAGAAACATTCCGCAGGTTACTCTTCTTACAAGAATCAATTAAGATTGATTAGTTTTTTTCAACTAAGAAATAATAAAGAATATTACTAGATGATAAATTTTTCAACACATTAGTTTTTAACTACAAAAATTTTAGATACAGAAGGATGATTTGGAGTTTTCAGAAGGCGCTTACGAAACTATTTTAGGGTCTTTGAAACTGTTCCACATCTCTGCACAACTTTCTGAATCAAAAATAAGTTAATAATACAAATATAACATCCGTAAACGTCCAGAATCTATCATGTATACAAATCTTATATAATCCCAAGCATTTCAAAATAGATGTTCAACGTCAACTCTAGAATTTGGCGAGGAAAAGAAAAAACAAAAAAAATCGAAATCGAAAATGTAGGATTCATTGATTTCCTTAAAATGGCAGCTTTATTTTAACTGCTAAGATTAATCATTTTTATTTCAAATATTTAAAAAAAAAAATTAGATGTAGAGATATTGGATGTTCTTTGCTACAATGGTTTTCACAAATGAGCTATTTAAATATAATATATCTATTTCAGTAACTAATTAACAATATTGGGTTACAGATGTATATGCATTTACAATCCCACTTCAAGCTACACTTAACAGCTATATAAAGTGAATAATTAAGTAGGCCCGCTAAAAATTTCCCGGAACGCTAGTTAGCTAGCTCCAAGGGTAGCAACGAACTCACAGGAGCAGCTCCTTACTAATAGGCTACGCTAAAACCGAAGAAAATAAAAATTCCGCTTTGATTCATACATCTTATATCGGAATATCCGCAAATTACTAGAAGTAACATAGCATATAAGGAGACAAACTGGTATGGAACTTTATTAAAAACAAATAAATGCAATTAAAACGAGAAATATTAATTATATATTAATTATAATGCTGTACAATCATTAATTAAATCTGATTAATATTCAGCAATATAATATTTACTCCATAAATTAAAATTTGGTACGCATTAGTGTTATTTACCTTCGTTTAGAATTCTTAATCCTTCGTAGATTTAATTACGGATTTAATAATGTTATGAAATGGGAGAGAAAATTTCATAATTAAACGAAAAGCTTTATTTAATATGATAATAATAATATTTGATCATTTTTTAGACTTAATTTAGTAACAATTTAACAATGGAGTCCCCTCTCGACTCTTTTAAATACCAGAAAAGAAAATGCAACAACCTAAATGAAGTTTTGAATTAAATTTGAAGTTCATAGCTTATTTAAAGTCTTTAACATAAACAATAAATGATTTCGATAGAACTCAATGACATATGAAATTTAAAAATGTTTCGTTCAAAAACGTTTGCTCCAATGCAGAATGTTACATAGTTTCTCATCCAATTAGTTTCCCCGCTTGTTTTCGCTCAATAGCATTTGCTTCTCATTTTGATATTGATCTTAATTAAAAATAAAATATTTAACGATAAATATTGTGAAATAAAATGGTGTTTAGATGAAATTAATTCGCATACATTGTGTCCACAGTATGACGTACAATATGAGAGTATGTTTTGTACATAGAGAATTGTGAAATGGTATTGTGTTTATAAAAGTGACATTTTATGACTCACTTTATGTTAGTGAGTAACATAAAGTAGTAATTGATGAATATGAAAGTAAATGGACATATTATGTCTTACCTAGACTGTTATGTATATATAGTATTCACAAAAATTGTTCTAATAAACTTGAAAATATATACATTTGGGTGTGTGTATGTATTTGCATGTGGGCATGTGCAGAATTCGTTGCAAAAGAAAACACAAAGATGGGAATTACAGTGGAAGGAAAACTTGTATCTTATTAGATGGTTGTTCTGCAGAAAACTTCACCAACTCGCTACATCCACAGCCATAACCATACATCATACTGTCACCTTCCTATAACTTCTTCCTCTCTGCAATACTCTAAAATTTGTAGAGATGCTATTTCACCGAGACATGTATCTGTACAGTAAAATCTTTTTTTTACATCATTTACACTCTTTAAAAAATACCCTACTTTGTTTTTCTTCCTAGAAAGTTCACCGAATTGTAATTAACTTCTGATTTTAATATTACTTTAATTTTAAGCACAATTTTCCAATTGAATGATTCGAACAGAGCTGGAATTGCAAGATTTTATTTCCAATATATCAAATTTCATGTTTGAACTACCTTGTGCTTTCATTATCTTTTGCTTCCCGAAAAAAGGGAGTACAGCGATTGAATCCAATAACTGAAATAAAGTTTTAACCGAAAATACATGTAATAAAGAGTTCCAACTTAAAATATATGTTTTTTATGATCTTAAAGATGAGAGGAAATAGCGTAATGAATTAAATTAATAATTTCATTATAGTAAAATCTGTTCGCAATGAGTGACAAGCAAACTGCAATAAGAGAACCAACAACTCCTACTCAGATGCACGATCAATACATTTGTCAACACAATATTTTAAAGAGTTGAACAAAGATTCATCTATTAAACAATGAATCACATAGTTCGACTTTATAAACATTAACACTACAGTTATAACTTGAAGAAATGGAATATGAAGAGAGAGAATAGCAAGTCGTTAGTTTGTTAGACAGCTGAAAAGCAACAATGTTCTTAATGTTGAATTTTAGAGAATGGACTCTACGTGTGGGAAGTAAAATTGAAAAACTGACATTGTTAAGCCTCGAATGATGGAATGTTTCAGTTATTGCTCGAACGAATGTTCGTGGTTAATTTGTTTCATTCAGAAATTATTTCAAACATAATTAAAAAAAATAACCTTAGCAGCAGTTAAAGAATTAAATACTATGAATTTTATTCATCACTCAGAACTTACGGCAACAGTAATCTAATTTCTTGATTATGCCAAGAGATTATAAAGAGATTTATTTACAGTACGTGGCCATTTAGCGAAAAAAAAAATAAAAGATTAAGTTCTTCAAATGAGATTTCTCACCTGAATCGCTCCATTGGCAATGAAAAGCTTCTTTGACATTGAATATCAGAGCACTCAATAATTTGAAACGTGACGATTTAGGTAGGACTATCATTATTAATCTTATGTAAAGTTTATCGTAGAAAAATTATTTTTTAAAAACTGTTATTAAAATAAGTCTGTAGAAATACCAAAGAATCTTTAATGACATTGAAAAAGCATAACAAAAAATAATGGTTATAAAAAAATTGTTTAAAAAGTTACCACGTGAACTTACTTTTCTTTTTTTTTCCTCTCTAACACTGACATTTCTATTATTAACTCAATTACTGAATTCTTTGCCTTAAATGGTTCATTCATCGCCATTTTCTTTGCTAAAAACAAAAATTAATTTACAAAAGTGAGTCGATTCAATAAACTATACAACCTAACTCCTCAACTTAAAAATAAAACGCATCATTATCATTGTCTACCTTAAATTTGGAAAGACAGATAAACTATACAGGCGCAGCAAAAATTTTATTTTCTGCAATCTCTATTATAGTCACATACTTCACCTATCACTAGGCTTACCATTTTTTCAAATTGGGACAATACGAGTACGTTCAAAGCAGAATGTAGCACCTCCTATGCCTTTAATTGAAATAGTAGACAGCGGACTAGTCACCAAATAGCAAAAATAATTTGTAGTAATAATTATTGGAAGGGAAGGGATTAGCTATGAGGTTAGCATACTGGACTCCCACGCGGAGGTCCCGGGTTCGAATCCAGCTGCTGACCCTTAGATTTTCTCTTCCTAGGAGCTTCTTACAGCTCACTGTCCGGTCATGGACAATGTCCGGAGGCCGGCAGTACACTGAAAAAAGCTCCGGGCGCAATAACCTTAGATGTTGACGCGCCTTAAATCATAAACAAAGAAAAAATAATAATTATTATTGGATATCATAAACTTGATGGGAGACTAGCCTGAACTAGATACTCGTACATTACACTGAAATTAAGAAAGGTCTGCCCAACTCTCAGACAACACTATCCTCTAACTAACCGCTGAAAACTTCTGAAACCTCATAGCTCTAGACTCTTACTTAATCTATACAAAGACCACTGAATTATATGGTATTACCCGTGCGCTTTTGTAGCAAGTACAATCGCAACGAATAAGTTGCAAAATAAAGTGCAGGGTATAGGGGTTTGGAGCACCGCAGTTCATAACGGAATGAATTAATTCTTAGGGAACTGGAAGTGCCCAAAATAAAATACTGTCAAATGAAAGAAGTCACACTGGTTAATTCCAAAATGTCCGATTTTGGGGTAAAAAAAACAAGACTTTTCACTAATTAAGATAAGTTAAAAGCTAAGTATTTATTACAATAAAATATCGTTTTATTAAAGAGACATAAAATAATTTAAATGCCCTATTTTTTCTCAGATAATTCTACAGGAAGTAAAAGAAGTGAATGAGCAGACTGTTGGTGACATGAATATCCACTTAGAATGTGATGTATATTTTGCATACATGATCCAAGGAAACTAACTTCTATGCATGCTTAAAAAATCAAACTACCACATTTACAGAGCACACTCGGCATTCAATAAATCGAAAGCTTTTAACATTCAACACCCACAAATAAATTATATAGGAGGAGGGATAGTTACTTTTTTTGTAGGTAAAATGGACTGCAATACACTCAATTGTAATCCAGAGCTTGCTTGGCCACGCCCAATAGTAACACGTGAAACAAAAGTCATATACTTTCCAGAATCATTAGAAATAACTTGTTTTGAAAAAATATTTAAAATGTGGGTGATAGTTAAAGTAAAGTTAACTATACGTCTTTAAGAATAATCGATGTAGTACACACAAGAAATTCTTAAAATCTCAAATATATGGCCTACAATTACATTTTTGGTAATCCCATTTTTATTGAATTTTGAGTTCTTGCAATTCTTATAATATTAGTTACTATTATATACGAGGATATACTACGAAGACTTTTAGGGAGCTACTACAGATCTTTTAGGTCATGGTGTATATGGATTACAGCCTCTCCCTTTACCTACAACTAGTTATGCGTGGATGCGTGGGGCACATCAGAGGGACCTTAACCATGTTTGAACTTTCTAAAATTTGATTTTTGAGATTTCTATAAACACAAATCACATAACATACCAAGAGCAAAAATAATCGTATTCTGAGATTTCAAAACATTTATTTCCAAGGAAAACTTGATTTTTAAGATTTGCACGATTGCAAGGCTTAGAAGCGCTACTTTTACATGCAACACCATTTTTAATTTCTCTAGTTCATAGCAAGATAAGTTATTGCAATCGATTAAAGCTTCTATTTTAAGTTTTTGCTGGATATATCCGTTTTGAGAACCAGTAAGACAGAAGAAGTGTTTTTTTTTTGGCGCGGCATCATCTGAGAGCCGGAAAATGTTCTCTCGTTGCAGAGATCATTGTGTCTATCACCGGACATTGAGCTCCTAGGAAGAGAATCTAAAGGCCAGCAGCTGTTCGAACATGCGATCTCCGGTAGGAATGCAGTATACGCTAACCACTGAACTAATCCCTTCCCTTCGAGAAGTGGTTGCAATTGCAAATTTGTTTGAATATGGTCAGCATATATAAGAAATTGGGGAATAAAGTTAAAATCTGATATTTCAAATCGGTGCCATGATGATACCAGGCAACAAATTTATGCACATCAGCCAATCTGAAGTGTTACTTAGCTGAATAGATTTTCATAGTTTTTAGGAATTTTTTCGTAAACAGCTCCAATGATTTTTTTTTTCTAAATTTCATTTGTTCAAAAGTCTTCAATAGATACATATATAACTTTGTTTGCAACATCCACAGAGAAATGCTTCTTCAACTAATTTTTTAAAACAAAGTAACAGGATTTATTGGGATCTGGAGGGTTAGTCGGGAAATAAAACCCGATCCAGCATAACCAAAAAATATACTGTAAATTTCCAAGTTGTAGAAATCAAAGAAACATTTTCATAATATAATCAAAAAATTTTCAATAAAAAATAATAATAATAGCTTTTCCAATAACAGACATCTTTGCTTAGAAAAATCATTAAGAATGACTCAGAAATGCGTCTCCCGTCTGTGCTGATACCCCCAACACGGCGCCAAACAATCGATCTTAGGCTAAGGCTACTCGTGAACACACATCTGCAATTCAGCCCATGGACAATATGATTGAATTTACTTTTTTAAGCTTATGCATGAGAAAGAGGATATGAAGGTAATAAAACGGGACCATAAGCTTAAATTGTTTGTTTGTATTATTTTCAAACAGTTAAACAAACAAATAAAAATAATTTTACAACTGTTTGTACAAAATATTTCTTCTATGAGAAGTAATTAAATCAAACAACTTAAGCACG
The DNA here is from genome assembly GCF_049639745.1 of Rhodnius prolixus. Lineage (NCBI taxonomy): Eukaryota > Metazoa > Arthropoda > Insecta > Hemiptera > Reduviidae > Rhodnius > Rhodnius prolixus. The sequence continues at coordinate 19,641,650 of NW_027411593.1, read as the reverse complement.
TAGAAGAAAAAATTGCCTTTTCTTACTTTACGAATAACTACTTTAATGACAATATCTACAGATTAATTGCAGAAAATTTAAAACAAAAATCATTCAGCTACAAATTTGATTGAAAAAATTACTTTTAAAAATTGATTGGTTTGAGGTTCTAGTTGTAGAATAGAAAAATAAATTTTAAAGAACGTAATGTTCTAAGAAGGGCGTAGAATTTTTTTCATAGAAAAATTATCTATTAAAAGCATAAAAATCTGTAAATTTTTAAAAACTGAAAATATTTGTATATAATAATCAACAAGTTGATATCAAACTTTACAATTTCTGCTTGGTATATGTTTTAAATTATATAAGATTGCTTTACTTACAGTGTTGTTATCTTCTTTAATATTGGTGGATTTTATAAAAATCAATTTAAAAAAAAACTTCGAAAACAGATAGAAATCAGTTCATGAAAGACATGCTGATAATCCCGATAAACTTCAACCTTTACAAGTTACAGAACGAACAGTGAAGACAAACTATAACCTAAAGTCGTTTCCCGAACAAACTCCCGCAACATCAGTCGTACTGTGTGGCCTTCTAAATCAGCTGGGACCCAGGTGTTATATTCGTGGTGTGAACTTCTTTGAAGTTTCGGTATACATTGCTTGATTATATCAACTTATACCTTGAATGATGTATGCATTGAGAAGAGGACTCACTGCTTTTAACCGGTATGGAGATTTATGTAATTTTTAAGAAAGAAAACCCTCCTATTTAATCTTAAATGTTAAACCTGGAATCATACTAAACTAATTTTTTGATTTATTGTTAGGAATGCTTGTAACATTCGTCAAAAACATACTCTACCAGAATTGCCATATGCTCTGAACGCACTGGAACCTGTTATTTCTGCAGAAATAATGGAAGTTCATTACAAAAAACATCACGCAGCGTACGTTAATAATTATAACGCGGCTGAAGAAAAATTGAGCGAAGCACTTTCCAAGAGTAAGATAAGGCTACATATAATTTTCATTCATAAACTTGGCAATGAACTTAAGGTCTTAATTCATTTCATTCTTCTAGATTTTTAATATTTGAATGTCTTATAGAAAGTTTAGAATAAATTTGGTTTAGAGAGCCTGTATAATTAAGAATAGGGATAGTCAAGAATTAAGTCTACCTAATAATTGGATTTTCATTAAAGTCATTTTTAAAAGATGATTTTGAGAATCATCTGACTTTGAGAGTCTAGATACGTAATTGTAAGAATAACAACCACTTTCTCTATTCTTGTCATATTGCAAGAAAGAACTCTAGGTTGATTTTAAGACCTTAGGAAAACAAATATCAAGCTAAAATATTGTAGATTATGTCTTGTTCTTTCCATTCTCTTAGCGCTCTTTAGAGAAAACATTTCAGAGTCAATTACATTTCATTACAGAGAAGATTTTGAAAACTGGGTTATCGCAGGAAAAATATGTTTTGCGGCATTTCAATACAAAAAATATTTTTGTCTGTAAAGATAGCCTTGTTAAGAAGCTTACATTTTTTGACAAAATACATTATCCAAAATTAGACTTTTCGTGTTTCCCTTTTTTTTTCTAAAATGGTACTAATGATTTTATTTAAATTTTAAGTAATTATATACACAGATCTAGAGTCGGAGCCTCTCTGGGAACGAGCTACCTCTTACGGCAAACAGGGTCCCAACTAGCCCACTTGTGGAAGAAGGCAGTTCTTAATTCTAATCAATTAAGAATGTCAGGGCAGATCTTACCCTAAACCCGCTTTAGGCAGCAGGCGACAATCTGTGCGCATTTCACTGGTGGAGAAAACGCAGTTTCGTCCTTGCTAACAATACTAGCTAAAAAGCATTTAATGCCATTCTTTATAAGTTTCTTTAAATTGCATTTTCTAACTGATTAGGGCACTAGTATTCTTAACAAAACTTTCATTCTATCAAGGAGTTATGTTGTGGAAGACTCTTCAGCCAGCCCAGCAATTTCTAATAGTTTCTCAACCAATAATAAAAATTGTTTATTAATAATCACTTTTTACCACTTTTCTTTATCGGAACACAAACAAAATGCTCATACAATAATCTGTTGAGGGTATATAAAAGAAAGAAAAAATCAAAATTTAACAAAAATGCATAACTAAATATAACTAAAATACAATAAATAAATAAATAGCAGATAATAATATAACATTTCTTTCTATGTAAAAATAAATAAAACACCTGACCCAAACAGAACAGGGCAAATTGCTATAAAATGATAAGCATCTTTTATTGCAAATGGAACAGTAATGCTGTGTTTCCGAACAATTACAGTGTAATTTAATTTGAGAAGCTTCCCTCTTTATTTGAACATATTACTCTTCAGGTAAGAATTATTGTTATCAGACAATATCTTAACTTAATTCTAAGACTTTGTACTGAGAATGAAATTTTATCCATCATTGTCAAGGAAAAAAACTAAAACTAAGGAACTTTAAATAACATAAAATTGATTGGTGAGCTTTCTTAAGGCGGTCTTCTTTAAATTCTCATTTTATTCGCACAGAATCTTCGCCTTCTTCTCCCATAAGAAATTTTTTAAAAATATACTTAAATTTACCTAAAAGAACCAACATCGTACTATTGATTTTGTTTTTTCGGATGTCTCTCGTGAGCAAATTAGGCAACCTTTGTTAATTAAAAACAATTTATCCTATCGCCTGAACCTTAAATTTACATATCATATAATCGCTCTGACTATCGCTTAAAGTAACTCTTGTTTTTTGGAAAGAGAAACATAATTTCTTTTTAATGAACTACCTTAACCTACATTCAAAACATTTAAACTATTGACCGTTTTTCTGAAAATAGTGGCTGAAATAAATATTTACTTACGCACACATTTTCAGTTCTTTTCCTCTTAAAATAAAACGCTCATTCTTTGCCTGCTTTACACCGAAGCTATCTTTTTTTTCAAAATACATTTTGGATGGCTCAGCCTGGTCTTAATGGGAAGAAGATAGGCTTTTGTCCAAGTTGATCTTGACTGACCCTCGCATTTAAATTGTAGATTCTAATTCCTATAAAGATGTGTGAAGTAGGAGTCGTACACGAAGAATGGAATCGTAAACTAATGCCTGGTAGTGAGTGACCGAACCGTATCGTACATATGTTAATCTAGGGCAGTTGAAATCAAAGATATCTGTTATGAAAGATCTAATTTTATAAATGATAGATATTTTATTAATTTCTGTTAAAAGTAATTATTGGAGAAACTGCATTTCAATCAATTTTTAATTTACTTTTTTTCATTTTCAGAGGACGTTGATACAATTGTTTTAATTAGTTCTGCCCTTAAGTTTCATGGAGGCGGCCATCTTAACCATTCAATGTATTGGTGTAATCTTTCTCCAGATGGTGGCAAACCAAGTGGTAAGAATTCAAAATTAAAATGTTTATTGTGTCCTCAGCATTTCGTCTTATTTTAATAAATAAAATTAAACAGATGAATTAACGAAAGCAATTTGCACTACTTTTGGAAGTTTTGATGAAATGAAAAAGCAAATGATGACCATGACAAATGCTATTCAAGGCTCAGGATGGGGATGGTTAGGTTTAAACCCACTTACTAAGAAATTGCAACTCGCTACAACTGGAAACCAAGATCTCTTACGCGATACAACAGGTAAATATCGGACTTTTTAATTTTCCAGCTATAGGTGTCACCACAGTTAGTGAACTGCTATCCTAAACCGCATTGTTGTGGGAGTTAATTTCTAGTATCCCCTTAGGTTTTTATTAACATTTTAGTAACATAAGGTCCTCTTACTTTGTAGGTGGACGTAAAAGTTGAAAAAAATAAAATCTGTAATTTGTCTTTTAAAAGCCACGCTGAGATATTTATATAATCGACAAAAAACTAGTAATTAATATTTTTTTATTATTTCAGGTCTCATTCCGCTGCTTGGCATTGATGTTTGGGAACATGCATATTATTTGCAATACAAAAATGTACGTGCTGATTACACAAAAAAAATATTTGATATAGTTAATTGGCATGATGTAAATAATAGATTTAAAACGGGGCTTTGTTAAAAAAATAATAGGAAATAAAATGTTCTACAAGGTTTATGAATGAAATTCTGAAACTTAGTTTAGAATGTTAATAATTATCACCATTTTTTATTTTTGTTAATGTGATCTTTATTTTATTTTATTTCTATATTTTAAACAGGCACTTTGTTAATAAACTTGTTTGAAGTTTCTTTTCAGTAATTAAATTATAGATTAAATTTCACCTACTTTAATGTTGGCTTTATCTTTTAAGAGTTTTAAGACAATTTAATGTAAACAACAACGATAGTGTCTTAGAGTTCAGATAAATGATAAATATTCCATCTTAAATTTTCGAAAACTTGAATTGTAGTTTATGTTTTGTTAAATAATTACCCAGCTTATTATCATTAAATGATAGCAATAAACAGAAATCAGGAAGCAAACTCATAAAAACCTCGTGTTGTATTTTTCCTGTTGATTTTCAATTGATCACTTCAGGCGATTGAAGAAATCTTTCCCTTCAACCACAAGCATAAAATTGTAGCTAAGGAATTTCATGAAATGCACTAGATTAATAAGTCAAGTTTAATAATAATTAATCAGATTTTCGCTCTATAACTTAGAATTTAGAAGCGGACAGTTGAAGTAGTAGCACGTAACTTTAACAGTTAATTACGCTATAGTTTAATATTTTCGAAATTTTGTTTCGTTACTCAAATACTTCAGGAAGGTAATTTGGCTCGTATAAAAAACAACGTAAATTTTGATCATTTACCGCAGAACGCTCCTGAGAGGAAAAAACAAATATTTCGGGAGAAATAAAATCTTACTTTATTTTGAATAGGAATGAAAGAACGATACGTATTTTGTACTTGCAAAAATGATTTTTAATAAATTTGCCTTTATATTACAATTTTTTTTATTTTTTGTAGATGTATATTTTTCTTAATGTACTTACAAATTTTAATGAATTCTGGAACATAAGAATTTAAATCCATAAAAATATAAAATGAATATGAAAACCTGTTCATATTTCTTGAACCACATTAAAATATCACAAAGAGTTCGTCTCATCAAAGTAAAAAAATCATATTTTTAAGAACTACATTTACTTTTAAACCAAAGTTTCTGAAATTGCTGAGGCTAAGACGTTATTAAGGAAGTACAATGATTCATAATTTCAAAATCAGTCCTTGAAGGTTATAGAATATAGTTGTAGCAGTTTATCTACCAAACTATTGAGCTCAATAACGAATGCTTTGGGGGTTTCTAGAGTTTTGCGTTAAATAAGCGGTTTCGCCATGCCATCAAAAAAAAAATTAACCTTTCGAAAAAAGAACTTAATACTAACACTTCATCTGCAAAAAAGCAGGAAGGTTTGGCTAGTCTATTTCGCAAAAATATATCTAGTAAAATGATAATTTCTTTGATGAATATTTATAAGTATCGCATTTAAATGTAATACTCTTGATAACAGAAAAATATACTCTAACAAACTTGTAACTGTAAATATAAAACTAAATAATTATAATCTTTCTTTAAACACTTAAACCTATTATTACTGGTTATCAACGGAATTTTCAAGACTATTTATTTATTCAATTGATAAATAAATATTCATATACAAATAGTGCGTAAATTTAATTTTAAAAACAGTCTCTTTAAAATATTTCTATTATATAAAAAATAGATATTTATTTTATTGATTAAATTACATTCATTGAAAACGTTTATGTAATGCCGCTTTCTTTCTGCTGTGATTCGCTTGGTAAGATTTATTCACGTTTTTCTTATTTCTATTAAACTGAACATCTTTATCTTGTCCTTGACCTTTTGGATTACCTAGAATTTAAATTTAAAATTATAATTTGTTTATGTAAGTATAAAAACATCTTGGTTAACATCAAAACAATATTCACATTTATGCTTGTCTTTAAGAAAGCAAAGTTTTTGGCGAAAATTCTGTGAATAAATTATCAGACAGATAATTAATAATAATGACATACATAAGGCTTTCTAATGTAGATGGTCTGTGAAACTACTTTAGTCAAAGCCTCACAAGCAGACTCCAGTTTAGCCTCGCAGAGATAAGTTCCAATGCATAATGTTAGTAACTAATTTTGAGAAGAAAATAGCAGTACTAGCAGAAGTTGTAACAATAGTTGAAACAGAGGGAAGGGATTAGCTATACGGTTAGCGTATTGGATTAGCACGCGGAAGTCCCAGGTTCGAATCCAGCTGCTGACCCTTAGATTTTCTCTTCCTAGGAGCTTCATACAGCTCACCGGTGATGGAGAGTGTTGTCTGTAACAAGACAACACTGTCCGGAGGCCGGCAGTGCACTGAAAAAAGCTCCGGGCGCCAATAACCTTAGATGTTGACGCGCCTTAAATCATTAAAAACAAAAAAACAAAAAATAGTTGAAACAGGGATGGCTGAATATAATTCTTCATGACAGTCTAGACTATTAGAAAGAAACCGTTACAATGACACCTTATGCCCTCTAGGCAAGGAGACAAATAGATTGTTGTCGAATAAATAGTTGATCGTCAAAAACTGCACGAAAAAGCGTAATGTTGAAAAATATTTAATTAGTAATGCTGATTTGTACTGTTAACAGGTAATTGTTACTTTAATTCTTATGTTTCTAAATTTAATCTTTCCTCAAAGGTTTAGCAAAATATGGGTTTACTATTTTTTTTTTTTTTTTTAAATAAACATTTTTTACATTGGGATGTTTACCCATTGAAGAGAAGCTGTGTTCAGAGAGAAAAACAAAGTTACGGGAAGTAAATTATCATCACAGACAAGATAAACCAATCAGTGAAGACATGAAAACCGAAACTGGTTTATAATCAAATGACTACAGATTTAGAATAGTGGAGAATGGGATTCCAAAATACAAATAAGAAAGGCAGTGAATTAATTTATAGAGGGACTTAACATCAGCACGATTACCGACCATATCGAGGAAGCCAAGATTAGCTTTTAACACACAATTCTAATTTAATAAATAAATAAATAAATCTTCAAAAGAAACCACAGTAAACATTTCCCAAATAATTTATCAAAAATAATAAAAATTACCTCACCTGTAACATTTCTTGTTGGCTGCTGATTTTCTCTTTGCCAAGGTTTCATCTTACTCTGTCTCCGTTCCTCAAATCGAGCTCTTACAAGTTCCGGGTTTTCCACAAATTGTAAGTTACTCCTCCCTCTGTCTAAGGTGGTTTCTTCTTCATCATCACCATCTTCTACAGCTCCTCCATATTCTTCTGGAGAGTCTTCATTTTGTAAAGGTAATTTAGCATTTCCTTTTTTTAGAGCTGCTTGCTCTAGCACTCTAGGAGTAACAAATTTCCTGCAAGTAGTAATAAATTATTAATCTTGAATAATTTTCTGAGATAGTTATTAATATTAGCAACGTTTAACGCATTTACATCAGAAATGCAGTATAACAAGAAACACAAAGTATGGACATCAGTCAGTTTGCACTTAAAAAGCTGTGGGTTCCAATGACGTCAGAAGTTAACGTGCTTTAAATTTAACGTGATATCTTGGAAATTATTTTGTAAAGGTTGTAGTTTATTTATCTGACTGTAATCACTGACATTTTCATAGATATTCGTAATAATTATGTTGGCTGAATGGTGAAAGCCAATGCAAAAAAAAATATCAAATTTATTATAGAAGTTGGACATTTCTTTAAACCAGAAAATATTCTCAGTTACAGTACGCTGGGATAAATACTTATAAACCTGCAATCGAGAAGAAGTTAAAACTTAGCGGTTATAATTTATCTGAAGCCAAAATGAATGATACCTATCAGTTTCCAGATAAATTATATAATTCAGTGCCCAACTTGATAGCGAAAAACCTTTTTACCAAATTCTTTTGCAGTTTTTCTACTTCACCATATTCTCTTTATCCCCAAACCTGAGCTCCATAGCTAAATATAGTCCTGAATATTGTGCCAAACAACTTATATTTAGTAGATAAAGGGATACCATTGTTCCTCAAAAGAGCATTCCAAGGTGAGCCAATACCTAATTCGCAAGTATTTAGTTTTATTTTAAGATGATATCCTCTTAATGAAATCTGAGTCCAAAATTAACCCAATGTATGACATTTTGCCCATGCCTTCCGCCTTTTCTAAAAATCATAACTCCACTTTTTTCAAATTGACTGTCAGATTCCTAATCTGTGAATAGTCGTGTAGCCGGTTTATCATGACTTGTAAAGTTCGCAGTTTGCTGGCCTCCAGAACAATGTCGTCACCGTACAATAAACACTTGACATTTTTATCTCTTATCCAAACATTATAATAGTTAATATGAAATAATTTAAAACAAATATATAGTTTTCAATTACTGGAATGGTTGTTCTCCAGCCTCTGGAACAGGAAATTCTGAATCATCATAAGTATCGTCATATTCATCATCATATGTATTATCTACTTCTTCAATAAGACCTAAAAGTGAAAATTTATTCCGAAGTTTGTCGCGGAATGATTTATCGTCTATAATATCCTTTAGGTCTTTTTTTGTAGGATCATTTCTGTGAACAAACAAATTTGAAAAATAAGTTTTAAAGCAGAACTAACTTGGCCAAAATTCAATGAAACTCTTGAGATTCCGGAAGTCAGCCGGGTAGAAGTAAATTTATGAGTAAAAAATAAATTTTGAAAAAGGAATGACCACCTAAAAAGTATATAAAATCAAAATTCAGTTTTTGATTTAAGTTTGGTGAAGTTACGCTTAGGATTTAAGAACTAACAATTACTGAATATAAAGTCAGATCATAGAAGTGCAAGAGAAAAAGTAATTACATTAGGAATTTTACTGCTTTTAGAAGTCGTTAAGCTTTGCTCAGTTCAATTCATTAAAAACATAGGAATTGATGGTTTTAAAAATAAAATATTACAATCAAAATAAATACTTTAATGTTAAATTAAAAACACCTATCTTGTTTAGGATACACCATAGCCTTACTCTCGAAGTAATATTTTTTTGACGTTATAGCCATACCCTTAACAAACTTCGATCTTAACTTAAAGAACGGTATTATGCTAAAAATGGCAGTGCATCATTCAACAAACCTTGTTTCTTGCCTACTTCCACTTAATAGGTTTATTAATTTCTATTTTCTTGAAATAATATATCTATTTTGCTATTATTCAGGTAAGATTCGTGATACGAGCAGATCATATCTACCAACATTGCAACCAACAATTTCCGAACTCTAGCCTGCTATGATCTGTTCTGTATTATACTATTATAAAAACACTGCATTGTACTTATTTTTGTAGAAATATTAAGAAATTATAATAATTGTTAAGTTAAACCAGTAAAAACATGTACAGTTCGTTACTATTTTAGGTACATAAAGATTCCAATTATGTTTCAATCTCATATTCGTCCCCTCCAGAAGGTTGCTTGGACCTTTTGTACAATCCCAACCTAGATTTCTCCAATCTCTCTCTATAAATGTTACCAAAACGAACAATTTTCTCATAAAATCTCTTGAATCTAGCAATCCCATCTGACCGTAAGAATTTTCCGTGTTTTCTCAAAAATACTCGAATAAAAGACTCACCTTTTTCCTTTAAATATTCTGCTGGTATCAACTTGATCTCTAGTCATTATATCAAATTCATCATTATCAAACACATTTACTCTATCCGGAAAATAAGGATTAACCTAAAACAAAAACTACTTCAACGACTAAAAACTAACTAATGGTTATCTTATAACCAGCTACTACTTTAACATTTCTTACACTTTCTGGTGGAATAAATGGGTCTGGATCTTGATTTAATTTTGAAGAATCTTCCGCTAGGATATGATTTTCTGACTTAACGTTTGGCAAAGATTGACTAATAGATGATAAACTATCTGGTAAATTGTTTTCTAAAATTGCATTAATCACTGATGAACTGGAATAGTTATAAAACTGCAAACATTTCTGAAAACAGCAAAAAAAGCAATTAGTGATTTGTACCTTATTTATATTATTTATAATATTTGCTGCACAAATAACTTTTTACTTTACTTTTCATCTAAAAATTTAAATTTTAGCGGAAAATGCACAAGATGGCACTGAGTATTTATGTACATACTAGCTCAATCAATGGCAGAGCTTCAAAACGCGGACTCCCAGGTTCCAGCCCAACTTGTAATCCTTCGATTTTTGAAAAGATATAACATAAAAATGACTGCCAGGAATTCGAGAGCATGTTGAAGAAGGCCCAAGCGCCAATGGTCTCATATTTTGTGCTTTTATTGATACATATATCCACCAAATCAAGAAAGGAAAGGAAGGGCTAATTAAAAAATCCATTTTCTCACCGTGTTCAAAAAGTTCTTGGATAAGTTGTATTAAATGTATTAAGTTTAAACCAAAAGCCGTTTTTAAGAAATTTGTAATAAACAAAATAAAGAACATTTTCATTTTTTCCTTTTTTTATTTACATAGCATAGCCCAACCAACCAATTAGATATTTCAAATTTCTTGGTAATGTTATACTTTCAAGATTTCAAGTTCGCTTATCACAACGTCAATTGGCATATTAGCACAAAACATGCACTGACTTTGAGATAATTTTTTATTTTATTAACTTGAGAAGGGAAGGGATTTGCTATGAGGTTAGCATACTGGACTCCTACGCGGAGGTCCCGGGTTCGAATCCAGCTGCTGACCCTTAGATTTTCTCTTCCTAGGAGCTTCTTACATTACAACTCACTGTCCGGTGATGGACAGTGTTGTCTGTAACGTGAGAACATTGTCCGGAGGCCGGCAGTGCACTGAAAAAAGCTCCGGGCGCCAATAACCTTAGATGTTGACGCGCCTTAAATCATTAAAAAAAAAAAAAAAAATGAGAAAAATGCTAAATACCTTTACAAATCCATCGCCTAAATGTGGTAAGATATCTTTTACTTCGGTAACTAGAGACTCTAACTCAACACCTTGTACTTCAATTCTGCTGGCAGATGGAGATGATGTTGAAGGAAGAATCTTGTACAAAAATAACAACATAAAAATTTCGCTTAGAACAGATATATTTAAAAAAAAAATGCTATATTCTTCTCAGAAATAAAAAGAAAAAGTAAATGATACCACAAAACTATGTTTAACTTATATTACTTTAAAATTGGAAACTAACCTCACTGTTAGCAAGATTAGAAGACGCAGACCCCACAGGTTTGAATTCCTTCTTCTTCTTCACAGGCGACAAACATACTAGGAAGGACTCCAGCAAAAAATTATATTTTACATTATCTCTAATTATATTTAAGGAGTAAACTTCTACATATACGAAAATTTAGTCTGGAAATAATAAATATTTTACCCACTACTTTTTTTTTCTATTTAAGGCGCGTCAATTTAAGTTGGAATCCAGTATTCGATAACCACTTAGATAAACTCTTCCCTTTTCCCCACTATTATAATTACAAATATTTATATTGGGAGGACAAACGGTCATTGACCTTGAGTAAGTCTTGTTGCATTAGGTATATACTTAATAAACTTTCAATACTGAAAATCAAATGTAACAAAAATGTAAATAAAGACCGTTATTATTATTATTATTATTACATTGGGAGGATCAACCCATATGCTAACCAAAGACCCACAGTAGAATTATTTACTCATGCTTATAGCTTAAAAGGGAATTTTCCGGACAAGTAAATTTAAAAACTCAATTTATTTGATAGCTCAATTTATTGAATAGATGAATTTCTAAGTAAGAAAGTTCTTCAGTTTCTCTAACTAGTAAGAGATAAAGATGGCGATTATGCCAACATTGCGATAGAGTTGTCACCGTAAATACGATGTCGTTAACAATCAAAAGCCTTCAAAATAAACTTTAGAGGATTTTTCAGGTTTCAAATTTCCTCTGAAATCAAACTCTGGTGTACTCATTGCATATAAGTCTTCAGAAGTCAAAAGTTATCTGCGAAATGTGTTATTGAAAAAAGAGAGATGAACTGTTACACTCCTGGCGAAGTGTCCAGGTGTTGGGTGTGATTGTCCTCTGTCGTTTTTGGGACTGGATATTATGAATGGGAGAATACTTGGTTGCTTTTATTAATTTTTCCTTTCAATGCTTATCAGAGAATATTATACCCTATTTTACACTGTCGAATGTTGCACAAGTTATTCCCATTAAATTATAAAGGATACAATTCAGGACACTTTTTCCATACCAGTTCTAGTTCATTTTTGACTGGAAATTTATTTTGATAATCTCTCATAAATGATTTATGCATGATACAGTCGGCCAAAATGTCTAAATAACTATCAGCTGAATCTTTGGAGACATAATCTCCTCCATCACTAAAGAGAAAAACAAGGAGCTTAGTCGAATAAAATAGATTTGCAATTTCAAAATAAAGGAAATACAAAAAAAAAAAATGAAATGATTTATTATTTACTTTTTGTCAATGTTATTTAATGTAGATTGAATGCATTGATGGAATAACTTTACTAAAAAATATCTCGCCTGGTTTAATTTGACCATTAACGTAATATATGTATCCATATACCCTTCTTTATCGCAAATTATTTGTATTCTTCTGCTTAAATCTGTTACAACATTTTCATAAAACGATGCTATACTGGAATGAAAAAAATGAAGGAATGTGGTAATTGACAAAGATTAATCCTTTTCTAATATTTTAAAATTTCTCATAAATAAACTCACTTTATTTCAAAACGATGAGCATGTAAAACACTGGCCGCTTCTTGGTAATATTCGATAAATGTTGAAAGTGTAACAGATATATCTAAAGAATACAACACAATATCTTGAACATGTGGTATTGTCATCTCTTTAATTGGCAACTTTCTATCTCTTAATTTAGACACTAAACCAGTCGATGTAGAATTCGAAAATTGATCTTCTAAAGAATTAAAGATCTATTGAAAATAAAAACAAAAAAAAGAAAGGAAATTCGTAAAAAAGTATAACCAATTTTAATAATACACAAAATTATGATGATGAAGAAACTAGTTTTCAGAAAAATCAGGTCAGTCCCAAGTCTTTCTTGATTAATTCCCGATAGCAAAGGTTTTGACCAAAGGTAAGTACACTGACTTTTAAGGAGGAAGTTGAACGCGCAACAGTAATCACTAAAAGCAATTAACAAAATTTTGAATAAAGAAGTGATAAAAATATGAGGAATATTACATTTTTTTAACTCTAAAACATTTGAAGAAAAAATTGTAGAAAAAACGATCTTTGTTTTAACTAAAGTTTGATTACTGTAATCTAAATTAATCTGGAATAAATGAACAGTCTGGGTAGATAGAAAAAAAATGTTAAAACTGATGTTTTGTGGCAACGAATAAAAATTACACATAACAAGCTATTCATGGGCACAAATAAAGAACAGTCTCAATTTTTTCTTATAGATGAACTCGAAAAAACTATTTATAAAAGAATCCTTCTGATAAGATAACTACTAAGAACCTACCCATTACTAATGTTGTTTATCAACACTAACTTTAAATATATAAATTACTCACAGCTTTGATGTGTTGTATTGAATTGTTAAAGTCTTCTTTATATAATGGTTGAGCTTCAAATGAATTAATAATAATTCGTTTAACTTCCTCTGCATTAAACACTCCAAAAATTGCACATAAGTCAAGAAATATTGGCACAGATAAAATAGTATAATTATACAATAAACTTCCATATTTTTTATCACCAATCCAATTCTCCTGCAAAAATAGCATTTAAATTTTAAAGAATAAGCTGTAATATAGACAATAGTATCTATTTAAATTAATTGCCATAACGGTACAATTTTGACAAGATATGACAATGCCAGACTTATTGTAATATTTCTTGAATTATTACTGTTCGAATACTAAAATATTCACAACTATTACAAGTATTTCAAAAACGAAGAGGGCTACAGTATTTTAAGGACTACCCAACTTGAAGGACTAGTGGACCTTAGTGCTGTTGAAATTTGTCTTTTTAGTGGATTTACAGGCAGCAAATTTAGCCTTAAGCACCGCCCTCTAAAACTTCAACCTGATTCGATTAGTTCCCAGAAATAGAGAAAAAAGGGAAAAGTGGTTATCCAAAGAATAACAGCAATGTGGGTTGAAAGGCATGAACTTTAAATCAACAAATCAAGCAGACTTCACTCTTCTTCCAGCAAGAAAATAATACAAAGCAAAGTAACAAGGATATGCGCCAGGCTCAGGGTTCTTCCAGGAATGTAGACTAGATGTACAGATCGTGACAATAGAAAAGAGATCCACAAAATCCTTTGTTCTAACGGGAAAATGAAGGTGAAACATTTTGGTTCTATAGGTCAGCTATAAGCGATGAAAAACCACAACTTAGAATTACTTCGCTAAATTGGGTTGCTTCAAGTCGAAAGACCTGAACAACTTGCGACAAGCGAAGGGTTCAAAGAAAAAACAAAATAAGTTCCTACCGAACGCCATAACTTAACTAAAAGCTAAGGGGCCACTTCACATATAAAACGACATAAATCTTAGGTTAATATTAATTTTCATTCCCATTAATTTTTGCTAATTTCACATAAAATATCAGTATTGTGAAAAAAAAAACTCTACTAAAACAATTTTATTAAGATAATATAGGCTTACATTTGACTCTTTTTGTGTAGAAATTCTAGCAAATATTTTAAAAATTAAATTCATTATTATATAGTAAGTTTCTTTAATATCTTCATCTCTAGTTAAATTGTCTTCTAGACAATAAAAGGGATATCCTTCTTGAAGAAAAGATATCACAGAATCCCAAGTGTCATTTCCATAAACTACTTGAGACCAAAATCTGTAAAGAAAAGTAAATACTTATTATATGTATGAACCATTTAATATTATAACGAAGAAAAGTAAATACTTCTTAAAGTACGAAAATACCGATGATGCGGTAGACTTAATAACCATTCCAGATTTGATTTGTAAATGACCATTTTGCATAACCAATCTTCTTTTGCTCCTAACAAAAACTGACCATGCTGGTTCTTTTTTGGCGGAGCAGTAAATTGTATTGGAGAACGAGGAGTAATGAAGTAACAGCTCTAAAAAGTAGTAGTAAAAATTTATAATTAATAACAAAGAATACATAAAAAATAAATTCATTCATACATTACAAAGAAATAACTTATTATTATTTGGTCTGCGAAGTCCGATTTTATAATTTTTAATGCCAAGGTTTGGAACTGGACTTTGCTCAACTACTGAACATTTAAGATTGTAGTACAATGTTATAGATTGATGGTACAATATGTGGTAATTATTATTCTTGAAAATAGCGAACATTAAGGCCTAATTAAGTAATTAAGGCCACTTGAAAACAAAAAGAATCAATTTGGGGGGAAAAAATTTGCTTTTATTTCAGGATCGTTTTCCAAAATCTTTTTTAGAACTTCCAAAATAATTTTATCATGTAGCTTAACTATATAATTATACATTACTTTTGAAACGCATGTAAATATACAAACAAGTACTGAAACTTGTGTTAGAATCTCAGCTTACGTCATAAATAATACAGTTATCTATTCACTTTTAATAAATGTTAGAACAAAAACATCAATAATTACTTATAGATTGAGACTTCTGAGAAGATCCCGGCAAATTACACAGTAAGTCGCCAATTTATCTATTGTTCCGAGTTGTTTGCTTAGCAAAACGTAAAAAGATATACATAGAATGAAAATTTGAAAATAATTCTGAAAGTTATTTTTATTAACGCAATTTTTAAAACGGCTCGTTGCGATGGATTATGCAAGACATCTTTCTGCTAGCTTGCATCCCTTGCTTAAGTCATCCTTGGCTTAAAGTCATTTATTTTCAACATTAGTGAAGCGATTACAGTTACTTCTGCACTCAAGAAGTTCTGCAGTGGGATAGAAACATAAACAAATTAAATGAAACTAAATCTTCACTACAGACCAGTAGTGAAAAAAGGACTAATATTATTTTTCAAACTTGGAAAGGTATTAACTTGCTGGAACAGAAACTGTTTGTAATAAACCAATGCTGGATAACGGTGGGTAAAATCTATTATTTAATATGCTGCTAAGGTCAGACTTTAAAAAGAATCTGTCGGGAATGAATTATGGATTAATTACTCCTTATATTACAAAATAAAGTTTCTTCAATTAATTTGAGAAACTAATTTCAGAGTACCTTAGCATGAAGACTACATTATCATTCCCTAAAATTCTAATTTTGATATTAATATGTAAACTTAAAATGCAGAATACCTGATTGATTACTTAACTTTTATCTTTAAAAGATAAACAATATTTTGAAGAAATTACTTCATTACTTACTAAAGCTGGGACCATCCTTGAAGTTCCATCTTCTTCTACTTCTATTGTTAAATTTTCAAGAGGTTTTTTTTTATATACCTAAAATTATTAAAAATAGCGATATTTTCTTTACAAAATTAAATATTTATTAACATGAAAACTTGGAATAAATACTTACTTTGATTGTTTTAGTAGTCATTTTGGTAACTCTGAAAAATATAAATTTATAACACAATAGTTATATTCGAGCAACTTTCAAGGAGTGAGATTCGCGGAACACTTCCAAATTTAAGAGAATTACATCCAGAATAAATGCAAAAATTTATCAAAACCAGAAAAAAATTCTTTAAGGAAAACTAGTCACACGAGTACGAAAAATGCCATTTGGAACAGTTAACACTTCTGGAAATGGAACAAACAAGGCTAGTAAAAAGCTGATTACAGATACACACCACCAAGGGAGTTATGTAGTTAACCAAAGAGAAGGTTAAACATTCTAGAGATGGGCTATTTGAGTGGACTCGGTCCACCGGAACGAATCCAATTGTGAAAAGTCTTGAATCAAATCCTTATTTTTAAAAAAAGTAATTCTGCCCCGCCCAAAAAATTAAAGTATATTAAAATTAAAATAGTTAACACTGAAGTTACTTAGATGTTACACTGAAATAAAATCTGTAACTGACTTGAGGCTAAATGTAGAAGTCACTAAATATTCCAACTTGTTAAATCAAGACACTCCACTTAAAAAACCTGGCAAGCTAAAATCCTGATGCTTGGAGGGGCATAAGTTCCAAGATTTTTTAGAAGTCTGTCAATAATTATAGAACAATAATAATACAATATTATTTTATTTCTTAATACTATGTGTGAAGCTTTATGTTAGGTATTTACAGTACGTACAGTATAACGTCCACTGTGCACTGTGTTGATTTGCACTTAAAATAAGGTAAACCGTATTAATAGAAAATTATTATTATAACCCCGCTCCGTATGAAATACAATTCTAACTTTAGAATTTTAAAGTATTAAAAAAGCACTAAATGTACAGAACCTTTCAAAATTACTTGTTTTCATTATTTTTTGAAAAAAATTTTGTATTTATTAAACAACCATTAACGGGTGCCTAAAAAATGATCAACGTAAAAGTGATTCGGCCAGTTTTACCTAAACCAGTACATCTTGCTATTTCCTTTGGAATTTTTGTTTATCATCTATATATTCTTTGTGTTGCATTTGTCTACATATTCAGTAGGAAAATAAAGTTATGATTAGTATTTTTATCATAATAGAATAGATAATTTTGGCATTAAGGCGTAAGTAGTTAAATAAATACTTCGGCTACATTAGTTTATGAAGAATAGTAAGAATAAATATAGCATAATTACAATACATACTTTGCTGTTGTTATCTGAAACTATTTATTTAAAAATGCATTATATTAAAGTTAGGTGCTTATTCCAAATAATATTTTGATCTCTAAATGGTAAAAATTTGCATTAGAGTTTATTAAAATTCTATATTGTTCAATTAAATATACATATATTAGGGGTCGATGAGTTGTCCTATAAACTTGCAAAAGTACATTCCATGCTATCTAGCGGCAATTTGTTAAACTATAATCCTTTTGTAGTTTTTGCAAGCGCCACTAGATGGCTTTTCACTTGAGCTTTTTGGCTCTTCAAGTTCAACCTATTGTAAATCTATAGTAACTTCTGTTCTGCAATTTTATTTTATTAGTTCCAGTTTTCGAAATCGGGCAGTATTCAAATTGAAGCTTAAAGATAGTGTATTACGTTCAAGTCATTAGGTTTCATAGTAAAATAAAGATAAAAATTAATATTTTGGTTTAGGGCATAATATAATTTTTAAATGTTTTATGGTATACATTATATTGGCGGTTTCAGAGAACATGTCTCAACTTTATTGTATCATTTTAGTGTCTAAATTGCATTGGGTAAGGTTTTAGTATTCAAATAAAAACCTATTTATTTATCAGTGAGTATAAGATGGTTTTATTATGGTGCTTAATTTTTTCTTGAACCAGTTCCCTTTGCTAGCTCTAAGTTACAATGGTTATTGCAGCACGCTCACTCGCGAAAGCGTTTAATAGGATAAGTAAGGAAAGAAGATGTTTTAGAAGCACTGGAATACAAAGGAATTGTCGTGAGCACTATCTTGGCTATTGATCCTAATTAAGAGGAATAGTAACGTTGATAGGATATATATCAAGAAAAACAATTTTGTTTGCAGGGTTGTAGCTTGAGCCTCCTTGTCTTTTTAATTCTTATAGGCAAAGTAATTAGAGCTTCCAAGCCCCAAATTCGCAGCTTCCATATAGTCTACAATATAACCCAGTCAAGTACTCCCTTCTGGCAACTGCGGGTGACTAATATGCTAATAATTAAGTTATCATAAACTATTAATAATTAAGACCTCAACCATGATTGGTGTATAATGAGAACGGAGATGAGAAAGGAATGATGCCGCATTGAATTATGTGGGTGATTAGCAGAGGAGAAGAAAAGGTGGGCTAGGTCAAGAAGTTCAAGTTCCTAGGAGCGCAAGTAAGTGGTCTGAGAATCTATCATTTACCTCTATTTAATATTTTATCTTTTATATCAAGAGAAAAAAATGGTCAAAGTTGGGTGTTTTTGAACGTTACGCTTTTTCGTGCACTTTTTTGACGATCAACCCTTATACAACTGTCCTACCGGACAGTTTTAATTAGCCCTTTATGAATGAGAAATAGTTCCCTATATTGCACGAAAGAGAAAATCAAATTATTTTAAATGCGATCATTCTAAAAAACCCATTTTAATAAAAACCAGTTTCAGAATTAGTACCCACTAATTGAGAATAAGTACTTAATTAATTAATAAATGAAAACATATCACAACTAGTTGGGCTATCTTGAATTCCTCTTACTTTGTGTCAAAGGGATCGTAAAGGATATTTAAATAATTAAAACAGAAGTAATAAAATTAACATATATATATTTCCTCAATCAACATTATGTTATGTGATGCTACAGATTTTTTTTGTAGAGAGTATCATTTAGGTAATTTTTGTGTCACAAATAATAAATTAATACATCGTCTACCAATAATAGTAACTAATAAAATACACACTATTTTACTCCTTTAATCTTTTTTGAACTCCATTTTATTAAATTGACAATTCAATTATAAAATTCTACAAAGAATAAGAAAATGTAGATTGAAAAATAAACTATGCACATTTTACGATATTACCTAAAAATAAAAATGAATTTTATGATTTCCAGGGGATAAATGGGTATTAAAGACTGGAAAATTAGTCTATTGATAAAAAGAAAAATTTTAAGTAATATAATCTTGGATTTTAATAAATGATTACAGTAGATCAAAATAGCAACCTTATTTAAAAATGATTTACCGTTTGAAAATTCTCTTCTTTTGAATGTTTGTAGCGCATGAAAATTTATTATTTTTTATTGGGATTTACTTTTTATTAATTATTAATGGTGTACGATAGAATATATATATATTCTATACATATAGTTAGCATAAGTTTTATAAGTTCACCACCTTTTTCTTGAATATCGTCATGAGATTGAGAAACATAATTGGGGTAAAAAAATTCTGGTATTACTGTTCAAATTTTTGTTTTTAAAATTCGAGCCTACTACTTCGTTTAAATTAAAATTAGTCCTGATATTTGTTTTGGATTTTAGAATTATTGAATATATAAATTTATTAGTGCAATATTTTGTAAATTCTTTATCAAAAAAAGTAGGGTTCCGTTGAAGATGGTATATTGTAAATTAAGGGTAAGTCATTCGAATTTATGTTGTTTCAATTGTAGACCCGTTTGAGATATGTAAGATAAAATTAAATTTGTGCTCGTATTCAAGGAGGAAAAAAAATGAAGAACCAAGTAAAAGAAAGGGGTAGCATAAAAGTATGCCAATCTACGTGGCTCAGAACACATTTATTTCAAAATATTGTAATCAAATGTGAGTAATTATTCTCTTTTGGCGAGTTTTTTCACTACGGACTAGGTCATCTTCAGGGATTTGGAACATATTATGACTGAAATTGGCATTATTCTTTCCTTCCTACTGGATTAATAAATCTGTCAAACAAATATCAAAAACCATGAGCAAAACTCGTTTGCTTATTATAGAATCAATAATCAGAGATTCTCTCAAAATTTTATGCATTAAAAAAGTTGTAAGAAACAACTTTCAACTTTTTTTTAAAGGCAACTCCGCCTTGAAAAAGCTGTAAACTTTGATCAAGGAATAAATTAATTGATTTATTATTTTTCATTCAACTATTATAAGCACGGGGCATACTTAGAATCACTGCTGATTAAAAATTTGAGAAGGGAAAAAAGAGCGCTATTCCTCAATGTCTAGACAGGATGGCGATTTGAGGAATTTAATAGGTTACGTGGGTAGTTGGGGATGTAGGACTGGCCACTAGTTATTCTCTTGGCCGACTATAGGAGCAGCAATGTTTACTGTCACACGCAATCGCAGCTACTGCAATGTCTCTGCAGAATAGCTCTATTTTTTTTAGTTTAGCGTACCCATAGCTCAACACTACAACGGTAACTTTACTTGCAAACACATTTCAATTGGAATTAAATCAATAAATTTGTTTAACATTGAATTGTTGGGACTTTGAATAAAAGCTAGTGTTTGTCTTTAGGCATACTTGAGTATGCTAATGGAAAAGCCAAATGACTTTTGAGGTACTTTTGGGCATAAAAACATTCCATTTCCCACAACACCAGTAAACAAAGATAACGGTTGGAACCTCTGATGTCTTCCAGATCAGCGCCGGAGAGTATGATATTGCATTCTTTTTATTTGACATATCTACAGATAACAATGGCATTTAAAGAATAAATTAACATAAAAAAAAAAAAAAACGAAGTACAAAGGTTGCAACAAGAAATAAAATTTAATTGTAGGGATAAATATTTTAGTGGTTTTACAGTTTGAATAATTTTCTTACTCTCTTTACAAGAAAAAACTGTTGACCCTATAAAAATTTCAGTATAACTTAGTTCGTTTAGGAATGCGTGTGTGAAAGAAAACCAGTATCAATATAAAAATAATTAAGATTCAATAACAGGAGTTGTGAAGACCTCATTAAATTAATGTAAAACATTAACTGAAATTTAAAAAAAAAAAAATACAACATAAGATGCCTTTCCTTGAAAAAGGGAGAAATATTACTAAACAAATTTAAATTATTCTGCAGAAAAAAAAATCCAATATTGTAAATTTCATGTTTGCTGCTTTAGTAACTAATAAGTCTAAATTTGTAGACTTATTCATAAATAAAATTAATAAACAGGAAAAATTTGTCTTAACATTTATTTACTTTACTTCGTTTATTAAATAAAATTCTGGCACATAAAAAGTCTACTTACAGATTTTAGGAAATTAAAAATAATTATTAACTTACTTTTATTTATGATTAAGCAAAACTAAATATTTGTCGGTGCTGATTTTATAAAATGCAAGTGAAATTTGAAAAGCATTGTGTTTTTTGTTTTAGTGTCAATTAATTTTGTGATTTTTTAAAAATAAAATTAAGAAAAATAAATAAAACAATATTCAATTTACATTGTGATTTTTTTCTTTAACGTTTATAATCCTTCATCACAAAAAAGGAAGTACCTAAATGACTAGCATTTTTATTTCAGAGAAGCGAATTCTTATGTTACAGAAAACAATGAGTTCAATTACTATTAATACCTTAAGAAAAAAAAATCCGTAAAACGAAAAATCTTCCTTTTCAAACGAAACTGCACTTATCTATTATACGCTCACTGGTCTGCACTTTCAAAATTCAAAAAGCCACTGAAGGTACCCTAAGTATAAAACAGATCTCTAAATTACATCAAGCTTGTTAGCAACAAAAACTCCATCACACTCGTTGATTTTTGAAATTTGTTTCAGAAGCCCAATCAATCATGTACTATTGATTACAGATCGAAATTTCACTTTACCTTTGATTTGAGAAATATATAAAAAAAAAATACTAAGATTAAACAAACACTATTTCATGTTTATTTTAGTTTTAGAGAACTACTTTAATTTTCATTTATTAAAGTATTTATTAAAAAAAATTGCATTTTAAGCATTTCATTTTTAAAAATAATTTAACATGCAAATTTAACATTTTTTTTTCTTCTTAATTCTTTGTACTTACTATTTTTTACACAGAATAGCTCAAGTTTACATGATTAGCATTTTTGCACAAAGACTAAATAAATATCAAATCGAAAAATGTTTTCTAATATTAAAAAAAAGTGATATTTTTTGTTTAGAACTAGAGGTTTTTTTTTTCTTCATGAATGGTACTGATTGATAATTTTTATTTTTCTTCTTTAGACTTGTTAGCCGAAGGCAGATTTTTTCTACAAGTCTAACGCAAACGAGGAGTTCAGTAACATTTTAACGATCTGCAAAAATAAATTCTCGAGAATATCTTAGAACATTCTAGGCACAACCTTCTTTCCTTTAAACTTTCAATTTCATCTACTCGGAACTATTACTCTGAATGACTTTCAGTAAATTGAAAATCTGATGTAATAAAAAAACTAACCAGGTACGATCAAAATCGTAGTATACGATAGAATCGAATAAGAGCAATTTGTCAAATATTCCATTTGAGTCACTAGTTAAGTAGGTTTTCTTTTGGCAAATATTATTTCAATAAGGGAAAAATAATCAAACTAAAGAATATGTCAGATATGTAGACTTAGCAAAAATCAAACTAAAGGATATATGAGAGAGGTAGATTTAGAGACAACTTTCAAAATACCCTGCATCAGATACCTTAAATGATTTAAGGAATTTTTATATTTCAACTTCCAAAAATTTGTCATAAAACAATTAATTCACCTAATCCACTCTATTCATCCTGTGTTACTCTATTCATTGAATAACATCTGCGTAATGGATGTTAAAAGACTGAAAATGTGGCATGTGGTCTTCTCAGATGGACGATATTGCTGATTTTCACATGCCAGCAAATACAGTGTGAGCCAGACTCACTGAATAGAGGTCAATTTCTGTACGCCAAACTCAGTAATTACCTCTGATGTTGGATGAACGTCCGGCAACGGTCAGGGATACAAAAAACATGCATGCTACAACGGATAAAATCAGAAGGGTTGTTAAAAGATGTTTCCAAACGATATTTCGCTACAACATGGAACATGGAAAGCTCATCAAATTTACGTTTAATACTTGACAGCTTTACAACCGAAATGAAAAGAAAAAAGAAAACAAAACAAAAAAGGAAGTAAAATTTTGACTTATAAAATCTACATTCACATCTTCTTAATTTTTTCCTCCGTAATATTGTTGAGAAAAACTGCAAATCTTATAAACTTGTGC
This sequence comes from Rhodnius prolixus, assembly GCF_049639745.1. NCBI lineage: Eukaryota > Metazoa > Arthropoda > Insecta > Hemiptera > Reduviidae > Rhodnius > Rhodnius prolixus. The sequence continues at coordinate 19,617,904 of NW_027411593.1, read as the reverse complement.
CAACTGATCCATCAAATATTTGCTGTTTTTAATTTTTTTGTTATATAAAGTTTTTTATGAACATTTCATATTTGTATAAACGAAGATTCTCACTTTGAAACGGGGCGTACCCAGTTGTTTATGAATTAATTTGCATTTCTTATTTTATTCCAGAGACAGAAAAAACTAAGGCATAACTTATAGTATCTAACTATGGTTATATAAATCAATTTGAAAATAGAGAACTTGTATGAAAATATTTATGTACAAAACTATAACAATTAGGTTTATAATTATTTTTGTTGTTTATTTTAAGAAATAACCACAAACGTATTAAGTATTCTTAACAATGTACAATTAGAAAACAAGATTTTTTTAAAAAAATTTATAATTATTATTTATTTATTAGAAATATAAATATTTGCACTATTTACAAAATATTTTAATATTAATCATTAATAATTAAAAAAGTTTGCTTTTAGGGGGAAGACACCAAAAGCTGAGATTATTAGTTTTTATCGAATATTTCCATTTGCAATTATCTACAATGAAAAGCGTGCGATAACAGAAAGTAATTAAAACAGCTAACAATAAGCTCGAAAGATGAAATATTTTCTCAAAATATTTACAGAGATATACAGATAAAAAGAAATAGGACGATGCAACATAAAAAAAGTCCACTGTCATAAATAGCCTTAAAAAACTAAAACAGTACAAATGAATAAAATAACAATATACAAGCCTCTCACTATATTTTATAGACTACTTAAGAGAGTTCCCAGTTCTAGGGCAACCCAACAAGAAAGAAAACTAACGTCATCATCTGATAGATACATCAGATGTTATTACATTTATTTTTTTTTGTTATTCCTTAAATTTAAGTAATATATATTAATATTTGTACCAAAAAATATCTTTATTTTTGTAAACAATTTTATAATACACAAAATCTAACTTTAATAATGTTATATACAAAGATTCTAAATATACAAAATAAATAAAGATATAAACATTTTTTTTTTCAGTTTGTGTGCATATTATATGTTACAATACTTTCATTTTATCATAAACAAGTTTGAAAACTGGGATTTTTGAATTAACCTTTTTTTTTCTTTTTACATTACTTTATAAAAATAATCCATTTGACCTCTGGATAATGTCCATTCACTTTTTGTTTTTCCTTAAAGAGGTTGGATTAATTTCTCTAACTACTATGGTAACAAACACAAATTCTTCTCTCTGACAGCAATTTTTTTGCTGACGTTATTTTCTTTAAAAATATCTTTGATGAAGGGATCTAAAATTACATTTTAAATAAATCCATCTTCTTTCTATATTTCAACGATCAGGACAAAAGCCATTCTCATGATGCTAAAAGTGGTGGTTTCTTACGTTGTCTTCTACCCGGTTCTAGTAGAAATGATAAATCTAATGGCTGCTTTGATGGAAGTTTGCTAAGAAGCTTCAATAAGATTCTGTTTAGCCTTGCTTTCTGTCTAGTCCTCTGAAAAAATAATTATTTATATTTGAATTAAGTTTACAAGACAACCAAATGGTTTTTCTTTCTTTAGACAGATCAAGTAAACAAATTAAACCAAATTTGTAAACAAAGAAAAGAGATGAAGAGATGACAATTAATATATAATTTTGAAATACTACACACAATTACTCGTTTATAAGAATCTGATTGCAGGAACTTTTATTCATTCAGACAAAAAAAAAATCTGTTAGTCGATACTAGGCACCACGGTATTCACCATTCTCCCTTGTAGAAAAAGGTCAAGCCCAGACAGAGGATGAGAAAGAGGTGGTTTTGGTTTTGGTTTTAAAAGGATATCCATTAGTTTTAATCAAATAGCAATACCTTTCAATCGCTACAAAGAATTACCTTGTCAATGATAGGAATTTGTGAGATTTGTAGACTATTTGCTGTTGGTGCTGTTTGTTTCTGTGCAGCGGCGCTGGAGGTGGAAGCGGTAGTTGTATTCTCCTCGGCATGATGAGCACTACGTCCACCACGACCTCGGCTCACACTATTGTTATTGTTGTTGTTGTTATTAGTGCTTACAGGTTTTGTCATCCCGTGAGGCTGTGAAATTTTCAGATATTAAATATTACTTCCCCGAGAACATTGAAGAATTTTTCAAAGTTAAATTACCCATTTAAATGAAATAATAAACGGAAAATTTAAAATATATACATGTAAACAAGTATATTGAAAGTATTGTTCATTGTTTTTGGTAAATCATTCATTAATACACAAGGAAAAAAGAACACTGCCAGTTTCAGTCATTATTTTTATTTTTGCGAAGCTTTCGACCTAGGCGGTAGCTCAAAATTTTAACAAAATGTTAAAACGTAGGACTCTGATTACAACAAATTTCTACCACTGTTGGGTCTAAAAAAATGGATCGTATCATATTTGTATAAAAACAAAAAAAATACACAATGGTTATAAGAACATAACACTACCATTATTTAAAATATAACAACCAAAGAAAATTGTGTTTTCTTGGTCACAAAAATACTTACCGCATAAGTCCTTAACGGCTTAAGGCGTTGATCATACAATTCAAAAGCATAAGATTTAGTTGAGACATTTGAATGTTTTGGCCGTGGTATTTTTGCAAACATTCTTGCAGCTTTATCTACACGATACTCGCAGACATATATATGTTCAGGATTAGCACCTAATGGTCTACCTTTACAGTATGTATTTAAGTCAAGCACATAACATAATCCCATCACTAATTCCACAGGTACTACTTCATAAAGTGGTACACGCATCAATTCGTTTGGAAAGAATTTACGTGTGGGTTCGTGGAATGTTTCATGTGGTCGTAAGTAATGATGTCCAAATGCAAATCGGTCACCCCTAAAAAAAAAAAAATTTTTCATTAAAATGGAAGGGCGAAAATATATTAAACGGCTTTTTAAAGTTTAATAATCTGTACAATAATTGACAATCAACATAGAAGCAAAAGAATTAAATGGAATGAGCATATTGACAATATGCTTACTAAGATATTGTTGAGCTCTAAACATCGAATTATCTAAAGTAGAAACCCTTTACAATAACAACAATCAATGATTTTTACAACCTTCGAATTTGAGCCTGAATATTCGATTTTGCACTGAGTTCTTCGTCTCAAAGAATTTACTTTCTTGTACATTTTGCCAACAAGATGCAAGTGTTCACATGTGATTCATTAAATATTAACAGAGGAAATTACTCTTAACATATGCGGGCATGTACGGGTTTCATATAATTATGATATATTTTCGATTTAAAGGGAAGACGTTCATGAGAGCGAAGATGCCGGCAGTGTGTGACCGAAGAGAAGATACCCCATCTTTTACCAAGAAAATTACAGAAACTATCAGTAAGCAGAGTAATTCCACTCTAGAATATTTATTCTTAACTGATTTAAAATAAAAGTGAATATATCTGAAGTATAATTTTTCCTTTAAAAATTCAAGTTTTGACCTTGAGGAATCACTTATCGATTAGAGCTAAAGCTGATCTCCATAGAATTTAGTATCCGCTTTTATGTCTAATTGAAAAATAATTAGACCAGAACTAAATAAAAAATTATATCTATTCAATTTGTACTACTTTCAAAGCCAATTCGGTTTTCTTACTTTTCATCCTTCCAAAGCCTTTCAATTTTGAAAATATCACAATCAGTGTACTTCCAATTTTTTATAGTTTTATATGTGTGTTTAGCTTTAGGTATGGTTTTGCTTTCTTCATTTACAATATCTCGTAATACATATACTGTGTCTCCTGAAAAAAAAAAAAAAAAAAAAAAAATACAATATAATCACTGAAACATAAGAATGCTTAAAGCGAAGAAATAAACTGCAATTTACCTTGCTTCAGGAGCATTTCACCTCTTAAGAGTGTTATATAATTGACTTGGCCAGGTTTTGTAGGATCTGGATCTTCCTGAGAAGGAATCTCTAGATCCATGTCCCTAGGGTGGCAACGTTCGCACAAATATTGCTCAGCAGAAGGATTTGCTCGAACACAATAGCAATGTTGCCAAACAAGACACCTTTCACATTGGATCATCAATCCCTCATCACGGAATAATCCACAAATACAACGTATAACATCTTCTTCTTCTCCGCCTATACGAGCACAAATCAGAAATTCAACCCTGTTATGAATTCTAATTTAAAAACAATCTTAATTATTATCAAACCTGGATCTTCTTGATGAGGGATAAATGAAGCTGGAGGTGGAGCACCAAGAGTTTTTTCTAATTTCGGTAAACAGTCTATCTTGGCCAAATTATATATTTTACGAAGACGAGTTGCAGCTATGCCCAAATCTGTGGTCCGACCATGCCATCTAACGTTATTCTTAAATAGCCGCGTCATATCATTATCAAATGGTTCAACAGTTTTATAGACTCCAGTTATAATGTTCTGTTCTATTGTTGTGAGGTCTATTGGATTCTGTACGCGTTGATAATAGAGTGGGTATTTCCGCTTTGATGGAAGCGTTACAAACGCTGAAGACAATAATTCACCTTCCTCATCTGGAAAATGTAAGATTTATTAATCAAATTACAGTTTCTAACTTAATAAAAGGTAAGTTTACAGATTAAATATAAATTGCATGTTAAAGGATAGCCTACATCCTATTCACTTCAATTTTCTTAGAGGAAATGAAGAAACCATTTTCATACAAATCAGAAGAAGTTTTTGGCAAAATGATCTTGCAACTGACTTTTGTCCTATCAATCTCTATTGATTCAGAGATATCAAAACGGAATGTGAAATTTGAAATACATTTCTTACGAGCTATGCTGACATGCACAGTATACGAATTTCTGAAGTTTTAAATAAAATGAGAGAAACCATTATTTTTCTTCGCTCAGTCACATCTATGGGCTTGAAAAATTAGGGAGTTAATTTTTGTTGATCATAAAATTAACTGAGAACGAAGGGTATCAAATAATTTGTTGTCCTTATTGCAACTACTTATTAAACATTTCTGGTACTAAAAATAAAAATATAACCTACAATGCTTAATTTAAATCCCTAAAACTACTCTTATTGAATACTTCTGAGTACTTGATTACTGAAAAGCAACCAATTAAAGAGAAGGAATGAAATAGAAACAAAACATCATTTTAATCAATCTTGCCGTGGATACTTTGCAATTTTAGAGTTCCTTAAATTTTAGGGAACTATTTTTCGGTTTTATGAAATAAAATTACCTTTAGCAGTTGAAACCACGGAGTACAATTCTTTAAGGATACAGGCCAACTTGGCCGTTTTTGTCATCTCAGGATTATCTTCAGCCTGCGCCAATCTTCTTGTTCTAATGTTACGCGGACATGAAAGTGCATTGAGTTGGGTAAGAAATACGGCTCCTCCATTGGCATTGAGAGAATTGGTTCCACTTCCTGAATTACCATTCCCACTGCCTGATGGTCCACCATCGTTTCCAGCATTATTACTTCCTCTAACTGCTTGTTTTAATTTCTCTCGAACTACTTTCACCTAAGTAAGTGAAACAATTGCTCTGTTAATAAACGTCATTAAAATTATAGTACCGCAGCAAACAAACCAGATATTATTTGTTTACCTTTTCTAAATTTCTTATCAGGAAGCACTTGTGAGCAAGTACAAATGCTTTATGCTGAGGTGAGAGCAGTTTTACCTGCGCAAGATTCGTCAATCTCATAGCAACTGTCGCCAAAGCATTACGATCATGATTTTCCTTTGGTGTTGACTAAAATCAGAAAAAAAAGTTTACTCCTAAACAGTACAACAGCCTTTATCAACTGAGTCGAACTCAATAATATTTAAAAATTTCCTGGCATACCTTAGAATCTTTAGCGATTAAATTCTTAGTTGAATTTTGAGGAACATTCGCAGTATTTAATTTTTCTTCAGATTTTGTGGGTTTTCGTCGACAACAATTTCTCGGTTTTCTAGGTCGTCCAACAACTAGCCCAGGAGGTTTTTCATCTGGGTGTGTCGTGGGTAACGCTGTGCTACTCCCTTGTAATGAGACTACTCTTTGAGATTTACCACCGATGACACCACGACATTTAGATGAACCACATTTGCATTGTTGTCCTTCCGTTGGATTGAACAGAGAGAAATTATAATCATAGGTGAGTTCTTCTTCTGCTTCAATATCACGTAAAGCAAACAATGCCATACGAAATAAACCATTCACACACCACTTTTGCATTTCACAATTTGGTTCACAAGAATGATTTACAAAACGGCCTGAAAACAATCCAAATTTTTGTAAACAAGATCTTCATAATTCAAATAAAAAATAGTGAGATTCTGGTTTCAAAGTTTCGTTAAGATTGAAGTCAAAATTTAACGCTTGATTTTGAAATCATTAAAAACAAAATTTTTGAAACAAATATCATAAAATAAATTACCATCTCCGCCCATCCTATGCCCATCGATAACAAGTCCACCATCTAAGTTAAGACAATAATGATGCGTATCATTTTGATATCGTGATTGCATTCTTGATTTGAATTCTCTATCACTCACTACTTCTCCAACATATTCCAATATAAATTTATCTTTTTCGATTTTCTGCCTTGTTTTAACTCCCCAACCCTAGAATGATTAATATGTGATTTTTTTAAATAACAATTTATGATTTATACAAGACTTAATAAAGAATTATATAATTTAATATAAAATTAACCAAGTTATAATTGGTTTAACACAGTAGGGAAATACCAAGCAAACGGAAAGGATAAGCTTAAGTATTACTGGAATTACCGAGAGGTAATGCAAGTAGAAGGAAGTAGGAGATAATGGATGGAAATAGCCAGAAAAAGGAAACTAATGTAATAATAAACAAGATATGTTGTGGCTTTCAAATTTAAAGTAAATCAAATATTTGCAGAAAACATTGCAGGGTCTGTAGCTAATGAAATCAGTTGAGTATATGTACGGTAACAAGGTAACGATAAAAATATTTGATCGAAATTGTTAATTTCACTAAAAAACACAAGTATTCGGATATTAGAAAAGGAAGTAGAACGAAGATAAATTAGAAAACTGAAAGATAGGAATTGCAACGATTCCTCATAAAATGTGCTGGGATAAGTCGGGAACTAGAACTTTTTCAAAAATAAAATCACATTCACTAATAAAACAGTAATTACCTTGTCTTTAGTCATAAATTTCAAAAGGTCTGGTGCCCATTCATGTCGCTGTATTTTCTGATTGGAACATTTATCTCCACAGGGACAGGACTGAGGAGAACATTCTGTCAATATCATGCGGTTAATGCAATCTTCACCACATCCAATATCATCAGTAGGCCGACAGTTACATGCTTGCGCTTCATAATTCAATGTAGGTTTTACATCATAGTACACATCTGCAGAAAAAGTAATACATTATCTATTTAAACAACCAGAAATATTAAATAAACATTAGGTCGCTTCCTTTGGAGGTTACTGACATTCTGTATCAGCAAAAGTAAAGTTCCTTGAACTCTGAGGCAATTACTTCACCACTTAGTTAATAGAAGTCTAATTTGTTTAATTTCGAAATCATAAATAGTTGTGGAAATATATGAGTAAGTGTGTACGAACATAACTAATGAAACGTTTACTTGCGAAGGTCCTCATGAAGACCTCATTCAGATAAAAAGTATCTACATTAATATACAAAGTGTAAAATCAATAATTTTACAAGATTTATTTTATCCAGAGCTTACTTCTAGGTAATAACCTTCTCTATTCTGACCAATTTGGACTTTCATCTATCATTAGAAATATGTAGATTGATTTATCAGATAGAAATAGAGATAGAGATATCAGATATTTTGTTCAATAAAAATTGCCTGTTTACAAACAATTTCAGAGTAGAAGAAAACATAGTGATAAAAACTAACTTGTCTTAATTTTTTTATAATGCCAGGAAGGTACAGCTTCTCGCCCAGGAAGTTGATTATTGATATGTAGCCACCACAGATCGTAAGGCAATTGGAACGGCAATCTTCGTTGCCTTACCCATTTACTGCAATATGCTGGCGGAGGAAGAAGACCGTCGGCAAAATCAGCCGGAGTATAGATGGATTTACTTTTGTAACTTTCTGTTGATGGTTTCCTGGGACTGAAATCAAACGTTTTGCATTAATTTCAAGGGTAATAATTGTATATTTATATTACATAAATAAATTAAAATAAAATTATAATATAAAAAGAAGGAATGGATTGGCTCTGCAGTTAGCGTATAACTGGATTCCAACATAGAGAGAGATCCCGGTTTCAAAGCTCCGGGCGCTAAAGATCTCAGATGTTGCCTTATATTTAAAAATAATGGAAGAAAAATCAGTGTCAATTTCAGTCACAATTTTTGAAATAATTTTTGCCAAGCTTTCGACCTAGACTAAATTAATTTACATTAAATCGGTTACTGTAAAATACGTTCCACAGCCCTGAAGACGACTTAGTCCCTAGGTAGAAAGCCTAACAAAAAAAAAAAAAAACTGCAATTAGTATAAAAACTTTTCTTCCTTTTGGATCAATGATTCAGTCACCAAAAACTACGAACATCATTTTAAGAAAATTATTATTATTATCATAAAAACTACTTACACATCTTCTTTGAAATAATCAGAGAAAAGACCAGCAGGTAAGTATTTTTTACGCCATCTTGGTGCACTCTTTCTCCTCAACTTTATGGAATCAGCATCGCTAAAAATGGATTTTTTTTTTTCACAATTAAATTATTTTGTTACATTATTTAATTAAATTGCGATATAATAAACAGTTAACACAGTTTTACCTATCATCGTAGTCGTCTTTCGTTTTTCTCATCCTCTTTGCAGTAAGGAATGAAGGGGTTATTAGAGGATCTGGAGCTGCAATGTCAGTCAAATCCTCTTCTTCAACTATTGGCATTTCTTGCTCATCTATTGTGTTTTTTCTCTTCCTTCGTTCGCTTGTTTCTGACGATTTAGCCTTCATTTCCATAATTCTTTTACTTGCTGGCCTAATTTCAGGTTTCTCTTGATTAACTTCTTCGGCTGGAGTTTCTATTTTGATATCAGCAACTGGTGTTTCCATTATTTCAGGTGTTGGACTAGCATCAGATCTTGGTTCATCTTTAACTTTTTGCGCCTCTTCAAAACGAGTAGCGGGTGACAAAGCAGGCGTACATTCACTAGCTGTTGCTGTAATACTGATTTTCGTTTGATCTTCTAATATTGGCGGTGAAGAGGGATTATTTTCTTGAACCAAAATGGAATCAAACATTTTCTTTTTCTTCTTTTTCTTGATAGGAAATCCAGTTCTATTAATTTTTTTACGTTTCACTTTAAGTTTATTAGCGGCCATAGAGCCCATCATTTTCTGTAGTAATATATCTGAAGGTGATAATTTTGTCACATGAACGCGAACATCACAAATTACTTTTCGTTTTTTCAATTTATCTCCTAAAGGTGTATCTCCCATATCTTCTACTGGCCTTTTAATTTTAAGATTTTTTATATCCGTATTTTGTAAATTTAGTAGGCTAGTTTTCCTTTCCATTGTAGTTAATTTATGTTTAATTTTTGACAATACTTCGGCAACGGATTTAACTGGAGGTGGAGTAGTGGGAGTTTTAATTATATTATCTATGGCTTCAGCTTTCAGTTTCGTAGATGGTTCGAATACACCGGCTGGTGGCTTGCGATCTATCTTAGATCGCAAACATATTGTTGAAACGTTTTCAGCAGAGTTAGTTAGCGCGGAAGTTTTTACTTCCGCAGTAGCCGAAGATGTGACGACTGCTTTTGAAGCAGATCTAGTAGATAAAGGTGTGCTAGGTGTATCGGCCACTTTTTCATTGACGACTGAAGTTTTCTCCGAAGGAGTTTTAGTATATTCTACTGCAGAAATGTCTTCGACAACAGTACTAGTTGGTTTTTCACATTTTTCTGAGGAAACACTTTTAATTTTTTCAGATTTCTCTGACTTTGGTTTTTCTGCTTTAATACTTTGATTTTCAATAATTTTCTTTGACTCAGTCACTGATACTTCAGCTTCTTCAATACTCTTGGCTACTTTCTTTCCGGACGTTTCATTAGATTGAGTTTCATTTTGTATTCTTTGCGACCTTGTTACTGGAGCAGGTGATTGAACGATCGAAGAGTTAGATTTGGATGTTGCTGCTTTCGAAGAATCTGTTTCTTGTTTCATAGAAGCATGTCTGGCACTAGTTCTTGTGCCAACCTGTGGTGTACTCGTCACAGCTGGATTATGATTGGCATTACTATTTCTTGATGTAGTTTTTTTTGTACTTATAGAAGACTGAACTTCTTTTTCTTTAGACACCAGATGTTTTATGCTGGGTGTGGATTTCTTTTCCAATTCAATGCAATGGCGTTTCTTTGGTGTTACTATTACTGAATCATGTTCGGTAGAAATTGAAGTGCTTGAATCAGTTATTACCATCGTTTCTGAGACATTTCGCAGATCAGTTTTTTTAGCATCAACTTTGCTGATTGTTGCTTTCGTTCCGTTAGCTGTAAGTTGAGTTGGTTTGCTTGATATATGACTTCCTTTTCCTACAGAATGATGTTTTTCATTGGCCTTTTCGGTTGTTGCAGTCACAGATTTTATCGCAGTCTTTGCATCTTTAATAGAATCTACAGAAGAATCAGATTTTTCTGCGGAATCTGTACTAGATTGATTTGTGGAAGTAGTGCTGTTAGACATGTGATAGTGCCTCTTCTTAAGTGGAAGCCTCTGTTCGTTATTAGCTTCTGGTTTATCACGATTCTGAAAAATGGAATTAAATAATTTCAAAATGTTTTAAGACTTTAAACAATTCCATTTAAAGAATATTTCATAATAGAAGGAGACAGAGATTCGAGAATGTTTCTCGCAACATTGAAACGTCACACCAGTTTGTTAAGAAACGAATACTTACAAAAAAGAATAGAAAAAGTAAAAGTATTTATGTAAATAAATTACATAAAAAAGTTCGATAAAGATTCAAGCAGCTTTTAGATGCAGTAGTTTAAGGAATCGATCTGCCTAATTTAGTTTACTAGTTCTATACAAAAAAAAAAGTACCAACAAATTCACTTTTATTAAATAAAAATGTATTTTAGACTGAAAGCAAATAATAACTTTAATAATTATTTAATTTTAAGAAAAACTTACCTTTGGTATTTCAACGGTGCTCTTTTTAACTCGTCTCTTAGCATTATTACTTGGCTGTGGAGTAGGTGTTGCAGTTGGAGATGTTAATTTCTCCTTTTGTGGTGTCGCTTCAACTTCTGAAGACTCTTTAGACTCTTTATCACTATCTTTTCTTTTTTCCTTTTCCTTAACTCTTTCAATTCCTTTTTTCTTTTTGAAAACTTTTTTTACTCTAAAAACTGGCGGTATAGTATTACCTTCGCATTTTTGTTTATAACCTCCTTGTGCTATATAGCAACTCTTTTCAAATTCCCCAGCAAGCTTCTCTAGTTCTTCAATAAATTTTGGATCAAGCGTTAATTCACGGCTTTTCCTCTTCTTATGTTTATGTTGCTTATTTCTCATTAAACCTTTTGGAAGAGATAATTTTGATAAGTTCTTGCCCTTATTCTTATCACTAATTTGGTTAGGTACACCGTTATCTTTAGAACACCTCCTTCTGTGAGGATAAAAAAAAGAAACAATTGATAAAAAATATAATACTCTGCTTTAAAAAATTTCAAAGTTACAAATGATATTTATAATTCTTTAAAAACTATAAAAAAAGGAGTACTCACCTTGTTGATATATTTCCAGAGATGGTGGAAGTTCTTTTGGAACAATTGTCAGAATTTTCTTTCTTAGATCCAGTTCCTTCTAAAGGAAAAACCGGTTCTAAAACTGGTGGTGTTTTCTTAGGCCTACCTCGACCTCTCTTTGCTGGGGCTGAGATTCCTGGCAGACCAAGCAGCAGTGGAGATGTAGCACCATGAGCTGTAGTTAACCTTCGCCTACCAGTGTTTGTACCATTTGCAATAAATGGTGGTACTTTTAATTTCGCGGCAGAAGCTGATAATGATACTGACACTCTTTGACTTTCAATTCGCCTTAACCTTTTCTTTCCTCGTCTTCTTCCTCGATTTCCAAGATGCGAATTTTTTAAAACTGAGATTCCTGAAGTCTTCATACCACTGCCTTTAGGCCTTCCTGGTCCACGTTTTCCACCATTTTCCAATCGCATTTCACCTCTTGATGTGTGCATCTTTGTGATTTTATCCTATTTTAAAAATAAAACGAAAATTTAAGATTTTATTTTAGTAACTTTTAGAGCAAGAAATAAATTGATCAATACCAAAGAATATCTAATCATAATCTAGTCTATTATTTAAGAAATTGAATAATTTCACTTCAGTAATTAAATTAAGTGTACCCACCAAACAAAATTAATTAATTGACTTTTTATTCATTTTATAGCGAGCAATGCCACTTTAATGACAAAAAAAGGAAACTGAAAAATGAATTTAGGGAATGATTCTGGACAAGAACAACCTTACTAAAATGGAATCTAAAGAAAAAGTGTAACAGTCATTGGTGAACCTATGGAACCTAACGGGACATTTCTTAAACCTTGAAGAATACCTTAACAAAGCTGGAAAGGTCTCAGACCCTTCAGTGTTGGAGAGAAAGTTAGAAGGAGCAAATAGAGAGAAGGAGAGTAATGTGCATTACTAATATTGAAGGTAACGCCAGGTTATGCAGCTTTATCTTGAACTTTGATTTCATATACAATTTTGATTTTATATTCATTATTCACATAGATAATTGATCAATCAATCTTTTTCTAAATAAATATTTAGACTCAATCTAAAATATTTTGAAAAAGAATCATTTCCGGTAATTCACATGGATTAACAGTAACTTATACAATAAGTGGAATGAACCAATAATAAATTAATATAAAGTAATCAAAAGCATTGAATAAATAATGTAGCCTTACAATATATTGCTTTATTTAATGCTTTTAGAATTTTCTTCAAACACCATTGTTTCACTAAGTAAAAAATTAGAGTCATTAGCTAACAATTACAGTTTCAATGCTTGGTAGATAATTTAAAAGCTGAAATCAGCTTCTTTACTTAATAGTTCTGAATTTTACAGTGGCGAATTGAAGAAATCAGAAACTTTAGAATTAAAGATAGAAAATACGCTTAGGCAGGTAAATTAACATTTTATTCGACATTACGGATTCAAAAATCTAATATTCAACGATCATATTTTGATGGTAATAGATGAAAAAGGTGGTAGAGCAAATGGATAGTGGTAAAAAAGGGCGAGAAAATTAGATAATCTGTTTTTTATTGGCCAGTTTCCATCTCGAACTTTGATCTTGAATCTATAAAATGAAATTTTTTATTGGCATACGATTTGCTAATAATATTTAGAATACATTAATAAATTTCGCACTTGTATGTATGTACGTAAATATTAGTATGGAATAATAGATAACGCTTAATCAATTCGTGAGTTACTGTAAAGTAATCGCCTATTTCTTTAGGCTTAATGTCCAACTACCAATTTGGTGTAGCTGACGGATTAGAAGCAATTACTGTTATTAACACTTTTTCTAACGAATAGAAATTAGCTTCTCGCGGGATTCGAATTCATAAAATTCTACGCTTTATAACCTCTACACCACCAACCTCCATTATTTAGTGAGACATTGTTTACTCTTTGAATAGAAAAAATAAGTAAAAAAAGTAAAGTAAAGTAATCGCCTATTTTTTCAGGCGGGGCTTAACGTCCAACTACCATTTACTAGGTGTCGTGGACGGAGGCGACTAGCAAACGTACTTTACTATTTCTCATTTAACCATTAAATAAAATCCAAGGCCAAGACCGGGAATCGAACCCAGTACCACAATGCATATTAGCTTTGCAGGTCTCGCCTTTTAACCCGCTCGGCTACCGTGGCGCCTAATAGAGAAAATAATTGAACTTACATTGTTTGATGGAAGATGTGTATTGTGTTTTCTTCTAGGCGGATAGAGCACCCTATCCACATTGTTCGCCCTGATCACTGAAGGAGAAGATGGTTTCAATAGAGGAGGTGGTTGTCCAGAAGGAGGCGAAGCCGGCGATGCTGGAGGCGAATCGCGTACACCGCCACCAGCCGGCGATCCGGCCACACTTTGGATACCAGAATCCGGTGAAACATTACTCTGCGAACAGTACGCCTCCAATTCAGGCATACCCCCGGCTACAACACCAGCCACTGAGGGTACATTTTTTGGCGGACGTCCTCTCTTTCTACGTATTTCACTGCTGCATTTGCTGTTCGCCTCGTTTTCATGAACGCAAGATTCTCCAGCGCCGGCCGATGAACTTCCACCACTACCACCTCGAGACAACAGCTCCGTCTTTTCAACAAAGTCGGCCAATAAATTGGATGAATAAATTCCTCCAACCTACAAGCAAATTATAGATAATTCTGTCTTGTTTCTGACAAAAAAATAAATATAAATATTACCGTTCACCCAATCGCATTTATTAAAAGCCAAATACGTATAATAAATAATATTACAAATTTCATTGCATTCATCTTCAATTAAATGAATTGGTAATATTATTAAGAATAATACTTTACCACTTTCAAGAAACCAACCTCAAAGAAAAAACAGTAAAGTCAAAAACCCAAGCATAGAACCAAGTTATTACAATGAAGCGATATAATACATTAGTAACAACTAACTAGTAATACCACCACCGCTGATAATTTCGTGCGACATCTGTGCTTGCTAAACTTCTTTTTATCTCATTTATTTATTTTTATTTTGAACTCTATAAATATTGACCATGTGGTTTTTGCAGTCCCACTATGGCAATGCTCTAAACAAGCTGAATAATATGAATTCTCATTTATTTTTAAATAGAAACAAAAGATTGTAAATAAATAATTGTTTTAATAGAAAATGAAAGAAATAAGTACGAGTAGACAGGGTTTTCACGCAATTTTCAGTTATATAACAATTTAATCGACTGTGAAATAAACAACTCAGACATTCACTAATTACTTAGCCGGCAGCTCAATTGTCCAGTAGAAGATCGTTGATTTCATCTATCTTAGCACGCATGTTTTTTCTTATACACCAAACTAATGGTGTAGATGAAAGTAACCCCTCTAATAATGGATGAAAATCCGAAAATGGCCAGAAATAATGTCTACAATGAGCAAAATCAACTACAATATCCAGTATTTTCAAATTTTCTAGCTCTCGTCCAAAGTCTGACAATGAAAAAAAACAAAACAAATAACACTAATATGAATTTATTATTCACTGAACAATTCCCGTTTGCCATTTTAAAGATTATATTGAACTGTGATCAGTTCCAAAAGAGAAAGATGTTCAACTATCAGCGAATGAAGGGTGTAATGGTAAATAATTACTGAGATTAGATTAAATTATGGCGGCCTCAAGGCCTACGCCACTGCGACCCCATTGGATCTATTGTGGCTCCCCTCACTCTAAAGCTCACCCTCCAGACCTGTCCTTTTAATCAGACTATTAATGCTGGAGAGCTGCACTTTGGTAAAGCTCACAGGCCTTGGTTTTTCCTCCCCGAGAAGTAACATCCTTAGCCACAAGCGGCCCCCCACACTGACCCAACAAAATAATTACTGAGAGGGTATTCTCATTTTGATGAGAGCTTTAATCCTATGTTAGAAATAAGAGAAATTCATTAAATCGTGGGTATTACATGACCGTTTAGTTTTATTCAAAGAACTATAAAGGTACCCGAACTAAGTATTAGATTGGTATCTACCGAAAGCCAACAAGTCCAATTAAACTAACTAGCACGGAATGCTGTGAAAATAAAATGGAATGTAGAGATATTTTGTTGTAGATGAAGTTTAGAGTTAGAATGTCTTTAAAGACTGTTATTGATACATTATTTTACAAAGTTTTTAATTGAAAGTAAATTGTTTAATTCTTTAAGAAAAATTTTGCTTTATAATTGTTAAAAATATTCTCATTGAATGGAATGGTTAGACTGGAGCAGCAGTCTAATGAAGAAGATCTCTTTATGATGTTCTTAGGGTAGTAGTGCCAGTATTCTACGCCGAGATTTGTTCTACTCTCTATTGTGTGATGGTTGTACAGAATCGGAGAATCAGGCTGCATGAAGATGTTTTTAACTGCTGTATTTTCATTTCCAGACAGTTGTCAGAAAGTTTTGGAAATCTAGACGAGCAGCTAGCTGATTTTAAACTCGGATTTCTCACTACCTCTCAGAACTATTCCAGTGGTACCCAGAAGTACTGTCATGATTATTATTATTAGTTTGTCTACTCACAGCCAAGATTAGAAGGAATAACATAAGCTACTGACTGAAATTAACTGAAATATACCTCTGCAGATTCATCATCTTGATTAGATCTAGGAGTAGATGGCTGAGGTTCTTCTTTACCATTATCGGAATCAACATGAATCCTAGAAATAGCCTGGCTAACTATTTGTTCTTGTTCAGGTAACAATTCTTCAACGTCTGACGAAGAAGATGAGGATGATGAAGCTCCTCCACCAGTTGTGGCTCTGTTTGGTAATGTAGAAGAGGTAGACGATGTAGTCGGCTTAGTACCATTGGTTCCGCTGTTAGTGCCACTTCTTCCGGTACCAGCATCGTCAGTACCTCCAACATCTTCAAACCCATCCAGCGATCCACCACCACCTACATCTGGAAGAATCGCTGCTAGGTCTTCTTCATTTATCACCTATAAAAACATATACAAAAGAACTTTGTTTAATCATTTGAACTATTTTAAAACTAATTGGGTTTCACAAAGTTTTTGCGCAATTTTAAAATAAATATACAGGGTGTCCCAAGCTATATGGATAACGACTTTTTCTTGGAAACTAAGATAGCTAGAAAAAAACTAAAAAATACGTGTTCCCTTAGTTTTTTGTTAGGAATCCAAATTTACTTTGTAAATTTTTTTTGGTGCTGCCAGAAGCGAGATACAGGCACCAACTTCATTTTATCAAATGGGAAGGTGCGGTTTTTATTTCAGAAATAGATTCCTCTATGCATGTCTATGCATCTCTAATGGTGGACGCCATTTCGGGCATGATCTGTAATATTAATGAGGAGTGAAATTTATAATAAAATAGTACTTTTCTTCTTATTTAATCAAAAAACCGTTAAAATATTATCATTTTGACGTTTATTATAAGAATCATGTTTTCATTCATAACTTGTAAAATATCGCTCACAGAAAAAAATCGTTCATGTAAATTTTTCTTTAAAAAAATAGAGGAATCTATTTCTGAAATAAAAACCGCACCTTCCCATTTGAAAAAATGAAGTTGGTGCCTGTATCTCGCTTCTGGCAGCACCAAAAAAAATTTACAAAGTAAATTTGGATTCCTAACAAAAAACTAAGGGAACACGTATTTTTTAGTTTTTTTCTAGCTATCTTAGTTTCCGAGAAAAAGTCGTTATCCATATAGCTTGGGACACCCTGTATATACATTCCAGAAAATAAATATGTAAATATTCATTCCAGAACAATGTAAGTTTTTTTTTTGTTTAATTTAAAGCGCGTCATCATCTGAGGTTATTAGCGCCCGGAGCTTTCTTCAGAGCAATGTCAGGCTCCGAATAGTGTTTTCTCGTCACATGTCCATCATCGGACAGTAAACTGTAAAAAAGCTCCTAGAAAGAGTAAATCTGTAGGGCAGTAGCTAGATTCGAACCCGCGAACTCCGCGTGGGAATCCAATACGCAAATACCACATAGCCAATCCCTTCCCTCTGTAATAGTGTTCACGTCAGAAAATCATTTAACTTATTATCTCTGAAATCTTCTCTACACGGCAAACTGTAATGATTATTTAAAATATATATAATTAAAATGTACATTACCTGCAGTTGTTCGGAAATAGGAATAGAGTGTTCGGACGAGCCGAGTTGTTTGGCAAGCTGGGCAATCTCATCGCCGCTGGCACTTTCACCTTCCTCGCCATCATCATTCTCGTCTTCTGAAGAAGCAGACTCACTGGAACTCGCACCTTCCTGCATGAAACAATTTACACAAATCTATTAGTATTTCAATAATAATTATAAGATAAAGTTTATAGCGGCTTTCTTTTTAGCCAATTATTTTAAAGTATACTTCGCGATAGTAACCAATAGAGGAATATTAGCTGTGCAGATAGTTGCATTCTGCAGTAAATAGATTGACTATTAACATTAGCTTCTTTAAGCGCTGATAACTAATTGCTTCAGAACAGAAACCAACTTTAAACTAATTACAATTTTAATTATGCAATAAATAGCATATCTTAACAGTGCTTAATTTTTTTAAAGCAATTTCTTTTTTGAAAGACTATGTTCCATTAACAAGTTTCTAGTTTGTTTCCAAATTAAATTAAAAATTTGCAGCCAAAAATGAGAAAGAGGGGAGAGTAAAAAACAAATATTATAAAATGAAAAATGGATATCATTAAATGCAAATCAGCACTTTTTCTCTACTAAACTTTAGAACTGAAAAATTAGCTATAAAACCGTTTGAAACACTTTTTCTTTGAAACTAATCATTTCTGAATCGTCCTATGTCCCCAAATTAATAATTATAACAAAATTTGTAAATTCGAAATTCAATAATAGTAAGAATGTGGTAGATGGACATTAGTCCACCTGAAAAAAATGACAAAACTTTTCTGTCTTACTTTTTTTAAAAATCTTAATGAGAGATAGTTGTAGCAGTGACCCACACTATATATTTTCAGGTAAGTTTATCGTTTATCTAAGTAGCTGAAAAATAGTTTGTATGTATGAAAATGAGAGATCAAAGATAGGCATGAACAATATTATAACCAGAAATATTTATAACAGTTCCCTGTAAGTATACTATTCTCAATTAATTATTTTTTTGGTCAGTTAGGCACTAAAGTAAAATAAAGTAAAGTAATCGCCTATTTTTTTTCAGACGGGGCTTTGCAGGTCTCGCCTCTAACCGCTCGGCTACCGTGGCGCCTCAGTTAGGCACATTCTTTACAGGAAGACGGTGCAGATTTTGGTAGCTACGAAGCTGAAAACCCTTGTACCCGAGGAACACATTCGACAAAAACTGAAGCCCTGATAAAGGAGAGAAAAAATATACTTTTTCTGCAACTATGTAGGGAAGTTCTCATTACTCAATTAAAATCAGCTGTGTAATGCCCAACTTCCCACACTAGTGGGGGGAAATTCCCATTAGTGTCACTTTCCGCACAAGTGAGTGGAAAAACTTTATTGTGCTTCCTTGATATAAGAAGTTTTGTTATTAACATAAATATTTTCTGTAAAACTCTAATAAGCTTATTTAAATTTATTTTATTTAAATAATTAAAAAACGAATATTAAAAAATAAAATAAAAATTGAAAGGAATATAGAAATAAAAATAATACTTTAATAAATAATTAGATATTTTTAATTATAACAGTTAAAAAGGTTATAGTGTTACCTTATAGAAATTTAAAATGGATTCTAGTGATGCCTGTTTAGAAAACACTCCATCAATAAAAGAAACAGCAGAAAATGTAATAAGTAATGTAAATACGTAAGTAATGTAAATAATTGTAATATTAAAACTGTCCGGTAGGACAGTTGTATAAGGGTTGACCATCAAAAACTGCACGAAAAAGTGTAACGTTGAAAAACACCCAACTTTGACAATTTTTTTCTATTTTTCTATAAAAGATAAAATTCCCAAATTTTCTTTATAATATAGGGCAAATCCTCCTTTATAACTGTAATTTTTTTGCAACCACCCAGATCTAATAGGTTTCGAGAAAAAAGTTGCCGAAAATGAGCAAAAACGGCTTTTTCAAAAAATGTTCTTGTTCTTGTTCTTCTTCTTCTTCTTGTTGTTGTTGTTGTTCTTGTTACCTTTTTTGTAAACAACGTAGCGCCTAAACGCGTGAACCGATTTTCATGAATGAGGTGTCATTCGATTCGGAATTTTATGTAGATGTGCCTTTTGGGGGTCTCGGCCCTGTACATCGAATGGGAGAGGAGTTAGCCCCCTTTATGTAAGGCCCCCTCCAAAATTATTATTACTAATTACTCTGTAAATCTTGGCCCGATTTTGATAAAATTTGGTAGGATGATAGGGTTAGGGCTCCCCTACCTAACATTAAAGCGACGATCTGCTCTTACACTTGTTAAGAGGAAGTATAGCAATCATTTCAAATTATCGAGGCGTGAACCGATTTTCATGAATGAAGTGTCATTCGAATCGAAATTTTGTACAGATTTGTACTTTAAAAGTCTCGACGCTGTGCCTTATAAGGAGGGGAGTTTGCCCCACCCAAGTAAAGCCCTTTCTAAATCTATTATTACCAATATTTCTATAACGCTTAGTCCGATTTTGATAAAATTTAGCACAAGCAGTAATTAAAGCTCCTCTACGTGGCTGTGATGTGCCATCATGCTCTTACACCTACTAAGAGGAAGTACTGCAATCGTTAAAATTATCAATGGGTGAACCTATTTACATTATGAATGAATTGTCGTTCGATTCAAAATCTTTGCCTTTTAGGGAGAAGTACTGTAATCGCAGTTTATTTTTCTTGCTCCTCTTAAAAGGAAGTACTGAAATCGCAGTTTAATTTTGCTGATTGTTCGCGTCAGTGTGTTTAATTTTTGCTCTTTAAACTATTAATTATTTTGAAGTGTTTTAAGTGACTAATTAATGTTAAATTGTTTTTGTTTTATTTACTGTTATTGGATCTTTTGTTTGACATTGAAGTGAGATGAAAATTTGACAATTTTGTAAATAGTTTAGCTTTAATTAATTTACTTTTTTCTTAGGTTAGGTAAGTTATTTTGAATTTAAAAAAAAAATTATTTTTTTTGTTAAACACCTACTCTTGCAGAAGAGGGAAAGAAAGTGATTACAGTAGAGCTTAGACTATGGGTCTAAGTGATACTGATATGACAGGGTTTTCTACCTCAGGAGACGAATCCACCGCTTCCTCTCTTAATAAAACTAAAAGATCGTCACAAATGGCGAATTTATCTCCTGGGAAAGTTAAATCAAAAAAGCAGGGTAAGAAGAGCTCTCTAGCAGCTTCAACGGCTCAAACTCGTCTGCGAAGCTCACACCCCTCTCAGGCTTCAACTTCGCAGCAACAATTAGTACCACCACAACAAGAACAACATCTTCAGTTACAGCATCAGCACCAACAGGTTCAGCAACAACAAAGCCCCCTACAACATCAACAACAAGGCCAGCCCCAACCACAGGAAGTAGAATTTGTCTCCGATTTCGCTACCCATAATAAGTTCAGTGTTTTGCCTGAGATTGGTGACTCATCTATGAGTGACCACAAGCCACCGCCCTTATATATCTATAAAATCAATAATTATATTGGTCTGAACAACGACCTCAGAAACCTAATAGGTTCTGACAATTACTCTTGCAAATCGAGGCTTGAAAACATTTTGGTATCGACAAATACATCTGAAGCCTACAGGACAGTTGTTCACTATCTGAACCAAAATAACATAGAATATCACACCTACCAATTAAAGAAAGACAAAGCATTCAGAGTAGTCCTGCGACATATTCACCATTCTGTTCCCCCACAGGAAATTCAACAAGAACTACAATACATAGGATTTAAGGTTAGGAACATCACTAACGTTCGTCACCCCTTAAATAAAAATCCATTACCTTTATTCTTTGTTGACTTGGAGCCAGACTCCAACAACAAAAATATATTTAATGTCACCAGGCTGCTCAACACCGTGGTTAAAGTAGAAGAACCGCACAAAACGAAGGAGATAGTACAATGCAAAAGGTGCCAGCAGTACGGGCACACGCGGGCTTACTGCCATGTGGCGCCCAGATGCGTTAAGTGTGCAGGACCTCACCTCTGGGATCAATGCAACAAGCCACCAGATACTGCTCCAACATGCGCTCTCTGCTTTGGGCCGCACTCCGCTAGCTTTCGTGGTTGTGAGGTACACAAAGAACTTCAACGAATCCAGCGAGAAAGGCAGATTGCTCGTGGCCAAAGGACTCCCTCAAGGGCACCTGCTCCGATCTCGAAAATACCAACACAAAGGGATTTTCCTACACTCCAGCAGACTACAGTGCAAGGGCCACCCCTACAACAACAGCTACCTCAGCAGCGCCGTTCTTACCAACCTACTACTCGAGGACTACCCTACTCGGAGGTCGTGAGGTCACATCCTTCACATCAACATTCACTTCATACTCATCCAAATTCACTTCCTTCTCAACTTCCAAACTCACAGCCTGACAACATAACAACAGTGCTAAACTCATTTTTCCAAAGATTTGAATCACTTCTTACTCCTCTAGTTAGCTTACTAAACACTCTTATAACTCAACTTCTACCATGCCTCAAACCTTAAATATCCTTTCTCAACATTCATTAACTATTCTTCTCTGGAACGCCAATGGCTTGAACTCCCACAGAGACGAACTAGACACTCTACTACACGACAAACGTATTGACATAGCTTTACTCACAGAAACTCACTTCACTAGTAGATCTCACTTTTACATCACTGACTACAAAACGTACAGGACTGACCATCCGGACGACACAGCCCACGGAGGTGCGGCGATCCTAATTCGCAACAGCCTTTCACACTATAGCCTTCCTTCAACAGCAACTGACTACCTCCAATCCTCTGTAATTTCCTTAACTGCTCTTCCATACAAGTTCAGTATTGCAGCTGTATACTGCCCACCAAACAAATCAATATCCCGAGAGCAATTTGCTTCCTACTTTGGCACCATCGGTCCAAGGTTCCTCTCCGGGGGAGATTACAATGCAAAGCACCAGCAGTGGGGATGTCGCACTACGAATCCAAGAGGTCAGGTACTTCTTAATGTCCTATTATCCAAAAACTACAGCAGCATCTCACCTAATCAACCTACATATTGGCCGACATCTTTATCTAAACTTCCTGATATTCTCGATTTCTTCGTAATTTCTCATATATCTCATCACTTTGACATCTCTACACTTACTGAACTCTCCTCAGACCACAGTCCTGTTCTTCTTACACTTGACATAAGGCCATTTCCTACCATACCTAAACCTTCTCTTATATGTGGACAAGTAGATTGGGAGCAATTCCAATCAAAACTGGAAGACAAGTTGAACTTACGGATTTCCCTTAAAACGGCTGAAGAGTTGGACAATGCAGTAGAACATTTAACCACTTCTATACAGACTTCTATCTGGGAATCCTCGACTCATTCTGTAGCACAACGAACTCACATGACTAACATACCATTATACATTCGGACACTCATCACGGATAAGAGGCGTGCGAGAGCGAAATGGCAACGCACCCGCTATCCATCTGACAAACGAGAATTCAACAGACTGACTCACCTACTTAGAAACCAACTTAGACAACTAAGAGAAGAACGCTTTGAAGAATACACTTCATCTCTATCGACTGAAGACAAGTCTCTATGGACAGCCACAAAAAGGATCCTTTCATACAAGTCAGTAGCATCTCCACTTCGTCGTGATGACGGCTCGTGGGCCTCCTCTGACGAAGATAAAGCTTCCCTATTTGCATCTTATCTAACTTCTGTCTTTACTCCTCACTCTGAATTAGTCAATCCTCAGTTCCAAGAATCGCTCTTAAAAGATCTTGATACTCCTCTTCCTCTCTCGCTTCCTCCAAAGCCATTCACCCCTTCAGAGGTTAAACATATTATTAGATACCTTCCTTTAAAAAAAGCACCCGGTTTTGATCTCGTTACTCCAACCATCCTTCGAAAACTTCCTAAAAAAGCTCTAGTTTTACTCACCTCAATCTACAACGCCACTCTCCGCACCACCTACTTTCCGCTACTATGGAAATTTTCCATTATACTTCCGATACCTAAGCCAAATAAACCTCCACAACTCCCGACGTCACATCGTCCCATTAGCTTACTGTCAGGTCTTGGAAAAATTCTTGAAAAACTCCTGCTAAAACGTATTCTTCCAATAATTGAATCTAATGACATTCTCCCGGATCACCAATTTGGATTCAGGCGACAGCACTCCACCATACAGCAGTGCCATCGAGTTGTAGATGTAATCTCCACCTCCCTTGAGAAGAAGGAGTGTTGTTCTGGGATGTTCCTTGATGTGAAGCAGGCTTTCGATCGGGTGTGGCACACTGGACTTCTCTGGAAGCTCAAGACCATCCTTCCAGCCACCTATTTCCTCATTTTGAAATCTTACTTGACTGACAGACATTTTAGAGTGAAGGTAGGAACTATTCTTTCTCCATTCAGCCATGCTGACGCTGGAGTTCCGCAAGGCAGCATACTAGGCCCCATTCTGTACACAATCTACTCCTCAGACATACCTACTCATCCTCAAACTACTCTTCTCACCTATGCTGACGATACTGCCATCTTATCTACTGACAAAGACCCAATAATAGCTCATAGAAACCTTCAGACTCACCTCACCTCCTTAGAAAATTGGTTCAAAAAATGGGCTATCAAACTGAACGAAACTAAATCTCAAAATATCACCTTCACTCTTCGACGCATCACTCTTCCTCCTGTCTTTTACAATCTTATTCCTTTACCTGCTGTCAACGTAGTCCGCTACCTTGGGCTTTACCTTGACAGAAGACTCACATGGAACCCTCATACTCGACTTAAGAGAACAGAACTTAACAGACGCTTCCGACAACTGAAAAGACTACTCGACAACAGATCAAAACTCACTCTGGACAACAAAAGACTAATATATGTAAGTATACTAAAGCCAGTCTGGGCTTACGGCATCGAACTGTGGGGTTCAACCAAACGCTCAAATCTGCAAAGGATCCAGTCCTTGCAATCTAAAATTCTTCGCTCTATAGTAAACGCTCCTTTCTACGTCACCAATCAAACCATTCACACAGACTTGAACATTCCTTTCGTCACACAAGTTGCAAAAACACGTTACAGAAATTTCCATCTTAACATACAAACACATCACAATCCACTGGTACAACATCTTTCTTCAAGAACATTTCCAGACAACACTTCCAGACGTCTTAAAAGACAGTGGCCTCGCGATCTCCTCTCTGATGAAGAGAGTCAGTAGAAAGTAAAATGTTTTTGGAGTGTTACCGCTGGGTAACTTCTCCACTCTTTTATTCTGTTATTTATTGTTATCATTGTTGCTTATAACGCAAAATGCGTTGATTGTAACTAAATAAATGATTAAAAAAAAAAAATAAAATAAAATAATTTTGCTATTTACGTACAAATACCTTCCTATTTTATTCAAAACGCTTTCTCAAAAAAATGGTTATTGAGGATGGTTTGGGGACCGCAACTATAATCATTCTTTAAAAAGATCTCTCCAGTGGTAGTTACGGTTCCGATTTAACACCTTATCAGGTTATAATGATAGAATAGCTTATTCCAAATTTTAAAAAATCTGTAAAGCAGACGTAACTTTGCAAATAGACAAAAAGGAAAATCTATCCAAAAGGTACAAAAATCTCCTTAACAAAAACTTACAGTTTTAAAAGTTAAGTATAAGGGTTGATTAAACGCCAAAAGGTACACAAATCAGCAGTTCCCAACATTTCATTAATACTTCATTGATATAATTTAAGTAATTTTACTGCATTAACTTTTCCTTCACATTTTTTAGAATTTATTAGATGTCACAGACCCTTATGCTGGCCAGTTCATTCATAATATTTTTTTATTATAATTATGATAAAATGAGTGATGAATTATTCTGAGTAGTCACATATACATGCATGTTAAAGTAGAAAAAAACAAAGTTAGAGTCGGCCACTTTTTAAATTTCAATCACGGAGGATTCAAAACAATATTTCAGTCTTAAATTCGTCTTACCGAAATATTTGTGAGCACAAATAACATACATTTAATAACAAGTAGATTATTCAACAATATTTACTCATTTCTCAATTGTAATTTAATTTAGTCCCCCTAATTTTACTTATGGTAAAATACTGGAATAATTAGCTGTCCTAAAAATATGCATATCTTTATTTTCTTTATTTTATATTACATATATATAACATTGTGGGAAGAACACCTAGATTGAGAATGTAATTGAAGAAAACTATATTATTTGCGATAAAGCCAGATTATTTATTACTTATTATTACAAACGTTTGACTACAACATAAAATAACAATTACTTTAATCGAAGAATGAACTTAAACCAATGATTTTTATTTAAAAATAAAAATAAATGCATAAAATTATTGATGTAAAAAAAGTTTATGAATTTTTTAGCCTCTTATTTTTTTTATATTTTTTATAACGTTTTCTTTTTCACCTGTGATTAATAGTTTGATTATTATAGATAAATAGATATTACAGTCAATCTAAGTTAAATGGTGTGCTACTTGAGTAAATATTTTGTAGACGAAAATGGCCAGCATAAGGGTCTGTGACATCTAATAAATTCTAAAAAATGTGAAGGAAAAGTTAATGCAGTAAAATTACTTAAATTATATCAATGAAGTATTAATGAAATGTTGGGAACTGCTGATTTGTGTACCTTTTGGCGTTTAATCAACCCTTATACTTAACTTTTAAAACTGTAAGTTTTTGTTAAGGAGATTTAACAATAAATGTTTATAATAAATAAATTACTTTTTGTAGACTGTAAACATGAAATTTTTAATTTTATTAGTTAATAATTAAATTAGTTAATAAATCTAATGGTTGCAGAAAAAATATAATATTTAACTCTAGTGTAAAGTATTTTCCTCACACTCGGCAATTTGCACTTGCACTCGCATTGCTTCGCTCGCTCGTGCGTGCAAACCCTGCCTCGCGTGAGGAAAAGTACTACTTTCCACACTTGTTAAATAAATAACTATTTATTTTTTTGTAAATTATCTTAAATTATAACTAAAAAATAAAAAGTTTTTAAATTTTTATAAACAATTAATAATTATTGGAATCCTCTATAGGATCTCTTGGCTTTTAATAGGCTTGTTTTTATTTTCGAAGAAAGCCACACCATACAAAAAACCGGTTTCAAACTATGTCGTTATATAAAAATATATATTTTATATATACATATAATGTATGTGATAAATACATAGAAAGAAACGACTTTAGGTGTAAGAAAGGAGAGGAGAGAAATAAAATGAGAAAGAAAGTGGATATGGTGATGATTAAACTGAAACAGTGAGTGGAAATACGACAACAGAAGCTTGAGAAAAGGATAGTAGATAGAGAGAACAGTTTGGAATGCAGTTCATGTCTGGGTAATTAGTCTGTGTGAGGGAAGACTTCTCCCAGGCGAGACTGAATAGTTTGTCCTCCTCATCAAGATGTCGGCCATCCGGCCACATTATTTCATTTTTCAGCTAAATATCACACGATTAAATGAGTTAACGATGGTAAAAATTTTTTCAGCATTTAGTGCAAACAATCTAGGTCTTTTTCTTTTTTGTGAAAAATTTACAACACAAAGAAAGTAATCAAGATCAACCTATTTTTTTTTTGAATAGTACAATTAATAATGGTCCACTGTCAACACAAATCTCACCTTGAGTACGATAATTTAACAGGATGAAGAGGGAAGAATGTGAGCTACAATGGATGCAACTCATATTCCAGAAGAATACCTAGCTCCCTAAAAACAACTTAAAAAAAAGTAACTTTACTCTGAAAAATTACGAAAAGACTATACTGTAAAAATGACTACATGATTTTTGTTGATTTACCAAGTTTAATATTCGTAAATTGGAATTAGATGGCAGGCAATGACAATGCAATTACAAAATCAAAATCCGATTAAGACTAAAGATATCTAAAACATCTTAAGTGACTCCCTTCTGGTTCAGTCTTTGTATCTACAATGGATTTATCAGTTAATAATTGATCGTGACAAAGATATACTAAAATTTGCCTGGTGATAGTTCAAACCCAGATTGTGGCAAACTTCTACCGGCCCTCTGAAGATTCACTATTTTTTTTTTGAATTGTGTCAATCTGGCTAATCTGCTACTCTCTAAATAGCAAGTAGATCACTTTAAAATAAATCTTCTATTTCTTTCCAACGGCTTTGTGACGTAGGAAAAATATTAAAGCAGATTTTTAAAAAATATTTTGAACCAGATAATACGTGCAGAGAGTGTAACCATTGTCCGGTCTATCAAGATTAGCATATTCAGATGGGCGGTGCATGTACTCACATTATCATTGATATGCGATAACTATACCGAGGAAGCTCCTAGTACCGAATGTTGTTTACTCAACAAGGAGACGGAGACGCCCGAAATTACATTGTTTAGATGATGTGGATCGCAATCGATGCTAAATATTCGAAATTACAGAGCGGAGGTGACTCTGTTAGGGTTGTCGTACCAAGAATAATGACGATGAAATATACATTTTGCGTTATGGGTTCCCGTTTTAGAGTTAATGAAGTAAAAATTAACAAATGGAAATAATAGCAACACTTAGAAATAGGTTTAACTTAGTATTTCCATCAGCCAGGTGGTTTTTCAGATTATAAAAAAGAGCAATTGTGTAAAAGAGGCAAATTTGAAAATATTCTGGATAGGGGCAGCCTCTTATAATGAAAATTTTAATCTTATTTTTTTTCTTTTATTCGTTAAAACATTTTTGAAAATTTTAGTACCGAACAAATACATTTTTTGCATTTAGTGTGTGACGTGACGTTAAGAAAAACCATCACATCAATTTTGGAAGAAATAGCAATAGAAAATAGTGAAATTAAAAGTTTAGAACATATCACAATAATGTCGACAATGAGAAAAGTATGTTCATGTTCGTCTTGCGCAGAAATCCTAGTTTAAGAATCTCGCGTATTATTACCTCTATTTATTTCACAGATCACACTCCAAAAAATGCTTTTCGGGAACCCCAAACACGCATTTGGGGTCAAGCTGTGTTTTGAATATTTAACACGAGATAAGTCTACAAACAGCAGAGAAAGTAAAAAAAATCTCTGATGGCAAAATTATTAAGTCCAATTTTTTCTTTGTTAAGAAGTAAATTAAAAAAGTAAAGTTGGCAACAATGTAGAAGACTGGGTAGTTTTCAATATATTTAAGCGACGAGGAAGAGGGATGCTTAAAGTAATTGCATAAAAGTAACTTTTTATAAAAAATATCGATCATTTTTGTTTGAACTTTTACATAATAATGTCTAGTTACATAACTTCAAGTAGTAAAAGGACATAATTCTTTCGCAAGCCTCACTATTAGACTTTCTACATCGTCTTATTATTATTTATTTTTTTTTTTTTTAAGAGAATGCAGCTAAGTTTTATATTATTTTGTAAATATCTCATTATAGATAGATATATCAGTAATGTTTTCAGCATGCAGAGATTGAAAGATATAGGAATGGTTAGATTTCTTTAGAAATCTAATGGTCCCTGTAGTACATTAAAGTCTATAAAGGGACACGTTTAGCACTTAAAATTGAATTCATTTAACATCGTTCACAGCTTGTCTTCGAGTAAATTTATGTAAAGAAGTTTCTAACTAACTCAGTGGTGTCAAAACTTAACTTCAAGAGATAGTTTGAGTACTTTTTAAAATGAAACTGTTTTAAAAATCAAAACCATAGAATAGCTGTGAAAAAATACTATTAGAGAAACATTAGCAATAAACTTATCTTGTTATTGCTCAACAATATGGTAAATATCAAGCATTCCGATTGTCAAAATAGTTTTTTTCACAAGATCTGAAGAGAAGGGAGGTAAAAAAAACTAATTTTGCCAAATGGTTTAAATATACGAGGGTCGTTTGAAAAGTCCGTGCAAAAATAAAAACTACTTAATTTTTGGGGGTAAACCTTTTTTATTTTTCAACATAGTCTCCTTTTAGGCTTATACACTTCGTCCAAAGCTGCTCTAGTTAGTTGATCCCTTCCGAATAATAGGATTTGTCCAAGTCTGAAAAATAGCCATTCGTTTCTGCAATTACCTCCTCGTTTGAATAAAGTCTTTTTCCCGCCAGCCAGTTCTTCATATTGGGGAACAAATAGTAGTCCGAGGGAGCCAAGTCTGGAGAATAGAGGGGATGTGAAACGAGTTGGAACCATATTTCCATTAATTTTGCGACTACAACTGCTGAGGTGTGAGCTGGTGCGTTGTCGTGATGAAAAAGGACTTTTTTGTGGGCCAATCGTGGGCGTTTTACTTGCAGCTCGGTTTTCAAACGGTCCAATAACGATGAATAATATGCACCTGTAATAGTTTTACCCTTTTCCCGATAGTCGATGAGGATTATTCCTTGCGAATCCCAAAAGACAGTCGCCATAATCTTTCCGGCCGAAGGAACGGTCTTCGCCTTTTTTGGCGCAGATTTCCCCTTGGTAACCCATTGTTTAGATTGGGTCTCAGGAGTGTAGTGATGTATCCATGTTTCATCCACAGTGACGAAACGACGCTTAAAGTCCTGCGGATTCTTCTGGAACAGCTGCAAACCGTCCTTGCAACACTTCACACGATTTCGTTTTTGGTCAAGCGTGAGCAATCGCGGCACCCATCTTGCGGATAGCTTTGTCATGTCCAAATGTTGATGCAAAATATTATGTACCCGTTCATTCGAGATGCCCACAGCACTGGCAATCTCACGCACCTTCACTCTTCTGTCATCCATCACCATATCATGGATTTTATCAATGATTTCTGGAGTAGTAACCTCAACAGGGCGTCCAGAACGTTCAGCGTCACTTGTGCCCATATGGCCACCCTAAAATTTTGAAACCACTTATAAACTGTTCTAATCGAAGGTGCAGAGTCACCATAATGTTTATCAAGCTTCTCTTTAGTCTCCTCAGGCGTTTTGCCTTTCATAAAGTAGTGTTTAATCAACATACGAAATTCTTTTTCGTCCATTTTTTGAAAATCACTCGACTTCCTCGATTCAAACGAATGCGAAACACAAAGAAATAGACCGATCTGGCTGAAACTTGGTGTGTGTTCTTCCAAGAGATGCTACTAACTAAACATAACCTCGATACGCGCCAGTGGTGCTATCTCTCTGACTTTGCACGGACTTTTCAAACGACCCTCGTATTCGTTCTCATTGAACAAAAATAATAAAAGATTTCTTTTCTGGATATTATAAGATGATTAATCATTTCCTCTGATCTCTGAAGTATCTATCTAAATCTGATAAAAAGAAGTTTTCTTTTTCTTTTTAATTTGTCAGAGGTAACAATGACCATCATCAGATCATGAGTAGCGATAGTCTCCAAAGAAGGTAAAATCTAATGAGCCAGCAATAGTGTGGATGTATTTTTTACATCTAGGTTCTGGAATTTTGGGATTGACTTCAAATAGCGTGTTCAATGATTAATTTTAAAACTTAGGAGACGCAAACACATCACCAATTTGTACATGTGAGTTTAGATATGGAGATTTGCCACAGTAGTGTTGATTGTAACAGTTGCGAATTGTAATGATTCGTACACAGCAACCTGACATGCCTGATAGAAGTAAATCGAGCCTTTGGTAAATCGATTTTTTACAAAAAAAAAACTGTAGAAGAGATTTATTGTTGAAGGTTAGAATTGTTAGAAGTGAACTTGTCAACATTTCTGGGCACCAGACGTCTCGAGTATTAGAATCCCGCTCTTAATGGTTTTTGTTACCCACAAGAATTACGTTCTACAAGGATTATGACCAGAAAGCCTTCATCGTAGCAATCCAGAGGGCGGCACCAACTAAGAGTACCTCTTTCCCATTTCCGTTTAATTAGACTTAGAGGTCGTGGGTTTATTTTCCGCTGAAGAGCCGAATCCTGAGCGATGATTCCTTAGCATGCCACCAAATAAATACAAGGATGTTTACAAACACACACAATAATCATTGATACTCACTAATAGATTTCGTAGTTGCTCAATTATTTAAATATAATTTTCATAAATTTTATTACAATTTCATACTTCTATAATTTTCATGCCATTGTCTAATCAAAATTCAAGTTAGGTTGATTAAAAGCCACTACTATTTTGAGATGAAAACCACAATTCATAAATGTGGTTTGCTATACAAATAGAACTTGAAAAAAAAAAAAATTATACCTTTAACGCTATTGTTTAATAAGCTTGTGGTTTTAAAATCTCGCATTATTTCTCAGCAATTGCCAGAACTAAAAGTTAAATGACCTTATGAATCGTTTATCAGAGTCGGTACTAAAAAAGCTTGGGAATTCCATAATTCCTTTGCCAAAATCTTGTTTACTTATGTTAAATTAACCGCTTGGATTTTTTTTACTATAAAATCAGTAATCGTTTTACAGTATTTAATAGTGTAATTCATGTCTTTAACTAGGACATAAAGCCTCATTAACTTTAAAATATTTTACGTAACGAAGATTATACGAAACAGAAAGAGTTAGGATTCTAAAGTTTTACAGGTACAATACTCGATTTAAGGAACCAAAAGATAAAAAATTAGATTTTACAGGTTCAAATTTAGGTGCCTCAAGAAACGTCAGTGAGACAGTTAAAACTACTTTTTTGAAACTAATTGCACAAACTGCACTTATATAGGCCTATAATTGTACTTTTTGTTTGCACTGCAACTTTCGCAGGTACTGTTGTCCTTCTCACCAGTCTTAGAAGAACCTACTACTGCATTTCTCCAAATCAAAAGACTTCTACGTAAAAAAAAGCGCTCAGTAACTGGAAGGATCCTAGGGAAGGAAAAACCATTTCAAACATCTGCTACCTTCCTAGAAACCTAAATCTTCTTTGAATTTCAGTTTCGCAGTCCATAAGGAGATAAAATTGGAGTCTCCATCATCTCCCCCACAGAATGTGCAATTGCTGCTGACGCGCGTTCCAGTTCCAGCTTCTACCTCGTGTGGAAAACTGCCTGCATTCTATTCAAACCTGAGGCAAGCCTCAAATCTCTTCTCGATATAAATGCCTAGGCAAATCTTTGCCTGCCTCCAGAGATCCCAGAGAAGTTTAAGTGGTAAACAGTTGGAGAGACAAACTCTACAATAAACCTGAATAATAGCAAAGTATAATTATGTAAAAAAATTGTTGCATATATCGTTTTCAGAGATCAACAATGCTCCTTCACACATAAGAGAATCTCAACTAATTGTTTTTTTCCACTTGTAGATAATTTTTTCAATAATTTTTCTTAAATTTGACCTACTGATTAGCAAACTAAAACATTGTAGAGGTTACAGTTCACCAAATAAATTAATAGCTGCAATAAATATTGAAACTGTGCGCGTGTGTAGAATATAAATAAGTACAATAAAGATAAAACATGTTTAAAGTCCTTCATAAATAAAGAGAAACCCTTTGGTAAACTTATTGCGTCATAAGAATTTAAAAATTGACATTTAAAGTATTTCTGTAACAATAGTTGTATACAGTATATTTATGTAATAATATAAAGAAAATAGACTGCTTGTTAAACAATATCTACAAGCAATATCTTAAAATATGATTAATACTAAAAATAAAATGTATAACGTACACCCACGCTGTATTATTAATGGTACAGTGCAGAATAAAAGATAATAATTGCTTTATATAAAAAATAAATAAATGGAAAAAAAGAGTCTACATCGTCTATATTATTATTATCCTTGATTATTAATTCAATTTAATATCTGATAAAAAATCAAAGAACTGAGACTACCGTTAATAACAAGTTATCATTAATTAATGACGTAATGAACTCTTGTTAATTGGGACACTGTTCTTTTGTGAGCACAGATTTAACAAAATGATAATCTTGTATATTTATTAATTACAGTTAAACTAATAGCAAAAATTACGGGTTGTTGATGCTTTTAATTAAATTTGAATTTGAACTGCAACGCTCAAAAATTTTTCTCCTTTTGTAAATTCTCAAATGGAGAGGCCGAAGGATAAATTTTTATTTTTATAGATAACAGTAAAAGTAAGGTAATCCTCACTTCTTCTTTAAGGTATTTCCCTAATCAGGGTTTCATACACCAAGTGACCAAACATCCCATTCCTACATATAAACCTCGCGCAGCCATTATTTCTGAAACTTGCGCAATCCAATTACGACCTTTCAGGGGGGCTGCCAGTTATGAGCTTACTTTGTGAGCCGTTCGTCATTCATGCAGAGATCGTGTCTGTATTACGATAATTTCCGATCATTTAGCCTGGGGTCTGCTATGGTACAAATCGCGTCAGCGATCTCTCTAATGAATGTATTGGGAACTCTATCGAGGATTGTCTTATGTATATACAGTGCCGAACAAAAGTCTGGATACACCCTGAAAATTTGTCTTTTATCTCGGTCGGAAAGGATATCTCGCGTGGCTTCTTTGAATAATGTTTGCAATGTTACGATATGAAAATCCTTGATTATTTAATTGTAACTATTAATCTGCGTTCTGACACAGGAATTTCCTTTCTTTGGTGAACCATTTTAAATAATAATAAATTCTTAACTAACTCAGATCCGCCTATATTCACGTTTCAACTAAAACTAATAAATTTGTAAATATTAAGATTTACCCTAACTAGTAAGTATTATTATAATATTAAATTTATCAATTCTGTATGTGGACTTTTGTTCAGGCATGAACTCCGATCTTTTTATTTATATGCAATGGGAGATGGCAGAGGTCTTTTCATCTCTCATATATATTTTATTAAAATTGGGAATAATAAATTTTAATTCTATCATTATAACCTGAAAAGGTGTTAAGTCGGAGTTACTACCACTGGAGAGATCTTTTTAAAGAATGATTATAGTTGCGGTCCCCAAAACATCCTCAATAACAATTTTTTTGAGAAAGCGTTTTGAATAAAATGGGAAGGTAATTTGTAGGTAAATAGCAAAATTAAACTGCGATTTCAGTACTTCCCTTTAAGAGGAGTAAGAAAAATAAACTGCGATTACAGTACTTCTCCCTAAAAGGCAAAGAGGCAAAGATTTTGAATCGAACGACAATTCATTAATGTAAATAGGTTCACCCATTGATAATTTTAACGATTGCAGTACTTCCTCTTAGTAGGTGTAAGAGCATGATGGCACTTCACAGCCCTGTAGAGGAGCTTTAATCACTTCTTCGTGCTAAATTTTATCAAAATCGGACAAAGCGTTATAGAAATATTGGTAATAATAGTTTTAGAAACGGCCGAATCGAATGTCATCTCATTCATGAAAATCGGTTCACGCGTTTAGGCGCTACGTTGTTTACAAAAAAAGGTAACAACAACAACAGAACAAGAACAATTTTTGAAAATGCCGTTTTTGCACATTTTCAGCAACTTTTTTCTCGAAATCTATTATATCTGTGTTGTTGCAAAAAATTACAGCCATAAAGGAGGATTTGCCCCATATTATAAAGAAAATTTGGGAATTTTATCTTTTGTAGAAAAAGAGAAAAAAATTGTCAAAGTTGGGTGTTTTTCAACGTTACGCTTTTTCGTGCAGTTTTTGATGATCAACCCTTATACAACTGTCCTACCGGACAGTTTTAATATTTAGTAACAACAGTTACAAATGTTTAAATCACTTTTTTACTCTAATAATTCTTTATTTTGAAAATTCCCGAAATATTGTGGTGTATGTAGACTTTTGTTCGGCACTGTACATCTCCACCAAAAATCCATTTCCGTCGCATTCAATGCATTATGCACCCTGACTGAAACTACATATGCCTCGGATCCGTACAATATCAGGTTCTCTAAGCCTGTGTTCCTGTATAATCCTGTTATTCCTGTATTTTTTTTTTTTTTTTTTTTTTAAGGCGAGCTTAAGTCCAATTTGCTGTGCATATGATGGATCAGGATAGCAAGCACATTCTCATGGCGAATTAAAGCTAAAAGAAGTAAAGGAACTCTCTTTCTACCTTTGTTCCAACCAGCTTCTTCTCATCACATCAACAGCTAAGATAGCCAAATGGCTTTGCCACCACAGTGCCTGCAGACGTACTCGTGGCGAATAATAACACTGGACAGAGAAACACGATCATGATTTACAGCAGTCAACAACCGATGGTTTATTAAAACCTAGTTTTTTTAAAACCGACACAC
This sequence comes from Rhodnius prolixus, assembly GCF_049639745.1. Classification (NCBI taxonomy): domain Eukaryota; kingdom Metazoa; phylum Arthropoda; class Insecta; order Hemiptera; family Reduviidae; genus Rhodnius; species Rhodnius prolixus. The sequence continues at coordinate 19,581,907 of NW_027411593.1, read as the reverse complement.
AGAGAGAAATCATTTTGCCTTTTTGCGCCTTAAAGATTAATTAAGTTCAAGAAGACAGCCACAACGTTACTCTTTTATCAATTCCGCTTATTCCCATTTTTTAACTAATACCTATAACGTAGCCTCGCTGTAAATAAAATACCTTGATCTTGATTAGTGTAATCAATCAGTGAGTTTCTTGAGCTTTTACAACTTCTAATTTTTAATGTGACTCCCCATCCCTAACCTGCTCTCTTATAGCCTACACTCTGAACATTGAAGTTTATAAATTACTTAAATTAACATATTAAATGAAGTTAGAGATTAGTACTAAGGAAATGAACCCAGTATTGGAATATATCCTAGCTTTGTGGTCTGCATTAATCACTGCTTGAATAATCTACTCAAATCAAACTTCGTCAATTTATGACATATTAGCCAATAGCCAGAATACTGAACATCTGTCCATGCAACCATAACAAACGTATATTTCTTCGCCATGTTGGTAGTAAATAATCTCAATTCCAATTTGCGAAATTGCTGGAACTTTAAACAACGCCCACAAAGTTTGTCAAAAAAGTTTTTGTTGTATGAGAGACTCCATCGTTTTATAGCTTTCATAATTTTGTTGACAAAGGTTTTGTGTAACTTTTTAAATAATAATCATGGGAGGGGAGAACTGTTTTGAACTCTAACACGACCTTTCTTATTACAATTTACGAAATTAAATTTCATTTAAACTAGGAATTTGTTTCAAAAAGATGGTTTACGTCATATACATGTTCATTGCAATAAAACATTACTATTAAAGGAAAGATGACGTCACTACTCAACGCGCCCCCACGTTCAAAAGAATCCTTTTGGCAACTGCCTAGGACATTACAGGAAATGCGTAAATCGTTTTTTGTGAAAGGCGCAATTCCTATCTTCCTAGTCGGTATTTTAGTTACGACTTATTGTTATTACAAAGTAAAAAATGTAAAATATCCAAAAATGCTTCATTAAATGCAGCATCGGTAAACTGATTTCATGTCGATCCCCAGGTAAATAACAATTTTTGCGGTTTCATGTAAATGTAAATGACAAAAAAAAAAATACGACAGAATCGTATACAGAGCATTTTTTTTTTAATAAACATTTAAATTTGTTTTCTTGCATATTTAAATCACATTCGCCACAATTCCGTTGATAAGACAGTAAGTAAGTACCCTACATAGAGACTATTGCTAAATTTAGATATTTTATCGTTTAAGAATGTTTTGATTGCACATTATAGATAATGTATCTCCGTTTCCTCGCATATTAAACATTGTTTATTCAATATATAAATATTTTTTTTATTCACTTTTACGACGAAATAATCTAATTTAGAGACATATTAAACATAATCAAACTTATTAGTTGACAAAAGATTTGATGAATCAAAGTAACAAATAGGGTAGATCCTACTGTTTGTAAATAGAGCTTCAATGATGTTTGTTTTTTAGATAATTTAATAAAAATATATACAGTATAATTAATTATTATTAAAGTACTTATTATTTTATTATAAAACTTAGGGTCAAAGAGGGCGTGGTGTAAAAAATGCATGTGGTAGGCGTGGTTTAATAAGCAGTTCTCGCTTGTGATTGGCTTTGCAACCAACCTACTTTTTACACTTTCATTCGTAACTGTGATTGGCCAATCTTTATTGTTAATTTTTTCTATGAAAGATAAAAATTTTCTTTAAATAAATATTAGGATCTAATCTAATCTAATCTAATCATTGGCGCTACAGCCCATTAAGGGCCTTGGCCTCCATCAACAAATCTCTCCACTCGGAACGATCCCCGACTTTCCTCCTCCACTGCCCAATTCGGAGTCTTTGGAGGTCTGCCTCCACATCCTGCAGCCAGCGCAGCCTCGGGCGACCCCTTGATGTCCCTCATATATTTTGCGGGGCCATCTCTCCCTCTCCATCCGGTGCAGGTGACCCAACCACTGGAGCCTTCTCAATTTTACACATGAAACCAAGGTGTCCTCTCCGAACAGTTGGTATAGCTCCGTGTTTTTCCGAATCCGGAATAATATTAGGATATCTAGAATAATTAGGCTAATTTACCCGGGAATAGGGGATAACAATTTTGTATTAAAAACCTTGAGCTTCTGAATGCTCATGCAAATAAGCATTTGACATTAATGTCATAGATTTCCCAGTAATATATATTCTATTAATATTTTGTAATAATAAATAGTAAATTATTCTTTTGACTAGATTAATCTAGACAAAGTTAGTTCTAGAGGTTGTTCTAACAAGGACGTCTGTAAGGCCGAATATCAAGTTTCCACACAATAAATAATAGATAACTAGATGAAAGAAATAGAGATTTCTAGATTGGAGCTGCAAAAAACTTTCAACAACTTCAGAAGAGTGGCTTCATTTATTTCCAGTAACTGGTCGTAATAATTTTATTAACATTAGGTTTACAGTATCAACGAAGATAAAAGATATAAGGTGGCCGCGATGTCCAGGAGTACAAAGAAATGTGTGATGCCTTTATTTGAGACTGTCCCCAAGTAGAGACAAGCATCATTTAGTAAGATTGATGAAGGATGTTGTTCACCTTGGCAACTTCATATGTGCCTGAGGGTGTCTCTCTACCTCCTACTTACACAAGACACATATTGGGTGGCCTTAAACTGCCCAGGTACTGACGGCCAATTAAACAAACTACGTCCTGGCATCACTCTACGTATCCGACAACATTGAGGGCGACAACAGTCAAATTGCCTCAAATCTACAATGTTATTCTATTAAAAGGGTAGCGCTTAACGGCCAATTTTAGAAGTTTAGGACTTTAATTTTGTATTTTATTTTCGTTTCAATCACTAAAACAATTATAGGCTGTAGTTTTTGGATTCCTAATCATTGTAATGTTATTAAATATTTTCGATTTATTATTGTTGCTAGGATTGGCGAGATATCTGAAGCTCCAAAACCAATTAAAAAAAAAAATTCGAAATAAGTATCCCAAAGTCCCCCAATCAGACTGCCAGTATCAATGTATAATACTGCCCTTCTCTGTCCGAGATCCTCCCTTAAAACCTGGAAGCACCATATAACTTTTTGCAAAGTCTCTCGCTTCCTATCCTCATACTTCGAACAAAAGGAGTTCGTCTCCCTTATTGTCCTTTAGCAAAAGAAAGTTGTCCGGACGCAAAAATCCGCTAGTTTATGGCTCCTTAATAACAATAAACCAGCCAGCAGTGACACGTTCTTCCATTATTCCATGCATTCGCATCCACTTTGAATTTCTCGACAGGACTGTCCAATCGTACACTCTTTGTTCCTAAAAAAAGTCAACCTATTTCCACATTGATTTGGCAGGAATTAAAGAACAGTGGGTGGGATCTCTTTAATTCGCTGTTCTGAAGGACTAAGTACTTTACAAAGTGCTAAAACTGTGATTAGGTTTGCATTGCTGGTTAATATCAGTACATTTTATTCGTCGTGGCTCGCAAGTTTATTATATTCCTGTCCGATTTCAGGACATACATCCATAGTCAGAGGTTGTTTTAACAGTTAGATAGATTAAACTACGCCTCTGCGATCCCTTTGGATCTATTGTGGCTCCCCTCACTCTAAAGCTCACCCTCCAGATCTATCCTTTTAATCAAACTCTTGATGCTGGAGAGCGGCTCTTGGGTAAAGCTCACAGGCCTTGGTTTTTCCTCCCCGAGAAGTAATATCCTTAGCCATACGAGCCCCTCGCACTGACACAAAACGTGCAGTGCCGTTTCCTCCTCTTCCTGACAGAACCTGCCAGGCCCATGCGATGCATGTGTTTCCTGAGCCTGCAGTGGCCAGTTAATAGGCCTAAAATCATCCTTATAGCCCCACGTCCTTGACGGATTAATTCTGCAGTCAGCCTCGCGGCGAATAGCCTTTAATGAACTGCTTCGTCTGTCACTGCCCAGTGGTGGCGAGCCACCACTCTTGAGAGCTACTCTGCACCCATAAGTTAATGGCCGCAGTCTTCACACACTTCGGAACCCCAAAACAGGGCTCCGGGCCAACGAAGTGTCCTGCAGAGCCTTCCCGGGCCAATAAATCTGCTGTTCTAACAGTTTAGTATGGATACATCGATTTCGCTTATTTATCCGTCTCACACTACACTAGCTGACTACATAGCTGTTATTCCTTTATAGTTTTAGTCTCTGCTCCTTAATTAATATCAGCGCTCAGTATAGAAACATTCAATCATTAATTATTAACTAACAAGAAGTATTAAACGCTGATGGAGACTATAATAATATAGTAAAAATAAGAAGTATTGAAGGAACAAAAAACCAAATCTACAATCTCTATGCGTATTCTCATGCAAATTAATGTTGTAGAAGGTGGATAGAAGGAGTTGAATAACTTGCCATCTTTTTTTTCTTTTTATTCATTCTTTTTTCTCCCTCCTTATTTGTTTTTCCTTTTATATAAATGTATGTATAGTTTTTTAGAAAACAAATATGATGTAGGGAATGGAGCGACTAAGGTGGAGGTGGAGGTAGGTGCTGTTTAGTCAAGGATGATTGTTCAATCACCTTTTTTACAAAACAAGGAACACCCTGTAGTTGGCTGGCTCGGCGCGGCTTCTTGCTCTAAGTCAATGCACCTCTCTAACCTACCTTGAAACAGACCGCTCTAAGCACCAAGGACAAATCTAACTAATCTATTCGTTTGGTTTATTTTTATTATTTGTAGTATTTCTTTTGATTATTTTTTTTTTTTTTTATATAATCACAATTAAATAAAGACTGAATTTAGTTTCAGTTTAATTGAATTTTACAAATGCACAAGTAATTTTATTTTCCTGCAAATAGAAAAAAAAAAACTAAGCACGACTTTTCCTTCAATAATTTTCATAGAACTCACTTATTGCTGAATAATAATTGAAGAGCTTGGAGCAAAAAGGAGTTATCTACATTTTTTTCAGAAAATGTGTTTAGTGGCGCCCCCTATTGTATGTTCAATTCTTCATCTTTTGGTGCAAAAACGATTCTTTATGCAGATTATTACTTATTCTCTAACCTAGGTTAGATTTGAAGCAAAAATGAGTTTTCTACTGCAGATAATTTTCTTTTGCTCCAAACAGAAAAAATGACGCAATCAATCGAACAAAAATTTTTATATTAGGTTTATTTAATGTTTATATTAGGTAGATATTATTATTTTTCTTTTTGACAGGCATAATAATATATCTAACATTCGCTTCGACAAGACACAAAATGCCACTTGAAAGCTCAGAAACAAGAAATCTGTTGACTAAAGAACTTAATATGTACTCAAGTTTTACTGAAAATTATGATTTTGGTGCAAAAAAGAGTTAGCTGCAAAATTACTTTTGCTTGTAGCAAGCTTAAAAAATGCCCTAGAAAGTTCAAATTGAGCCCCAAATGACCCCATCACAATATATTAACTAATCCTTACAGAAGACACAATATAAGGAATACATCTTAAAGCATCTTTTAGTTTTTTGTCCCTACTAAAAATTTTAAAAAACTGTAGATAACTCCTTTTGGCACCAAGCTCTTCAATTGAATCCCCACTTACGTAATGATTACCAAAAACAGTACCTTACCCTCGAATAACAGAATATATAGCATGACTCTTCCAGAAAACTGTGCTATTCAAGATGGTTGTTTGTTTTGAGATTTTTCTCTCTTCCTAAGAGCTTCAAACTGCTCATTGTCCGGTAACACTGTTCTCTAAAACAAGGGAACACTGCCCCTAGAGACCACGTAGGGCATGGAAAAAGGCTTCGGATGCCCAAATAACTTCAGGTAAAGGAGCAGTACAATGAACTACAAGTTTTCATCCAAGGATTATGGTCCGAAGAGCGGGATTTGGCCAGAAGGAAAGCTTAGAGTTCCTTGAAAAGGCAATATTGGCTAATATCGGCAATGACGAACCAGGTAGGATCAATTACTATAATAGATTCTAAGGTAATTCTAAACCACCACATATTCGGTGTGTTATCTACCGATTTTGATCGTATTCTATTATTTGAAATATTTTGATAATTTTGTTATTTCTTTACAAGTTTGTGACTGGCTAGGGGGGCGGTATCATTACGGGCGCCAGATACCCGGAGCTATCAGAGAAGATAGCCCTAACCAGCCCCAAACAAAATATACCCTTAAGGGCGCCTCTGGAGGGATCGCTCAATCCGGAGAGGAGGGAGGGTTCGTTAGTTAATTACCCTGGGCGACTGGAAGCAAAATAAGATCCTCTCGTGGGCTATACTCGTGAATGAAAAGGTATACACCAAATTAATTATTTAAATAAAAAATAAGCGAGTAAACTCTATACAAAATCGTAATAATAATAATAAGATACTGGTTCGTAACTTACGGTAACGATACGTTAATCAAAGATGAATGAATTTCTTATTTTTTTTAAAGTTATTAGCGGTAAACAACACGCCTGTCTGGCAGTCCAAGGGTCACCATTTACTACCATTTTTCGGTTACAAGTTAAAATGAGTTCATATGTAATATGAATCATGTTTTAAGGAGTAGACTGAAAGGGTGATCAGCTAAGATATCTGTTTCAGCAATTGAACTAGGTTGAGTAGCCGTGTTTTATCACTTTGCAAAATGATGAAATTGTTTCCTCGTGCCTTAAATTAAATAATATACTACAGAAGTTAGATTATTATTATTGTTGTTGTACAAAGGCAAGTATCAACTCTTTAGGAGAATCACAGCTTTGAAAAGTTCTCCGGATGTTAACTCTTTGAAGAGACAGAAAGGAAAATGCAAGCTAGGAATCTGTCAGGCGTAGCAGACTGTTTGTAGAAGGAGCACCACTTTCCTTTCTGTGACCTTACTTAATTTAATTCGCATCTTTTTGTAACTAACTTTGTTACTTTATTTCATTTCAGCAAATTTCTTTCCTCGGTTTTTTGCTTTGAACCTTTTTTTTTAGTTAAGTAATCAGAGATAGGGAATTCGACACTTAAGCTACACCGTTTTTATCATTTAAGTTTTTATTGAAAATTTAGAGTGATGCTATCTTCCCTCGAACAAGAAATGGCGTCTCTCAGGTATATAAATTCAGTGTATTACCTTTTCATTTCTGATAAAACCGTGGATGAAGTAAAGAAAACTATAAATGATTTGTTAGCAATTAAAGTCGTTTGGTTTTGAAAGAATTCTTTCTTTCGATCTTTCTAAAGCAAAAATGTATCTTTCACAAGTTATTAGGATCTTTATGCGAATTAATAAAATTATTTAAATCTGCCTAATTTCTTAACAATGTTAAAAGAAAATACGAACATAATGCTTCGCAAAATTAGATGTAAAGATTTTATTGAATTCAGATGGATTTTCCTGAATTATGGTAATTTGATGGTAAAACACAATAATTTTTCTGAAAAAAAGTATAAAATCCGTCAATTAAACTCAAACGAAAACAATATAGAATTTTGCATTTTGAAATAAGGAATCCCTTCTCAAAAACTACTCTATTGTTTGAATCAAATTCTGATAAAGTTTAATGAATTGTGTGGAATCTTTGAATCACCAACCAAATAATGGTAGTAGAGATTGCCTAGATCTCTAATTATTATTCCAGAAACATAATTCAAATAAAGATGATTGATTTTGTATACTTTGTAAAGAAGAGACATCTGTTTTCTGACATTAATTTAAATTATTTGTCATGAAGTTATAGATTGGTATAGGAAAGATAACATCATTCTAATGATATGAATAAACAACACAACTTTAATCACCAAGAGGAGTAAAAATATAATCAGAAAGCAAATCAAACGAAATCCTTGTCTCTTAAAAACGCTTCATATAAATATATATAAACAAATAAATAAGTCAGATGGTTTGGTACAAAACCAATATAAAGACTAAATAATCCACAGTTGTACAAATAATCATTAACATAATTTATGACAACGATACGTAATTATTAATTAATAATTTGTGATTCTTCTTGTCCATGAAATTAGTTAAGATAATATCCACAAAATTAGACAATACGTTTTTATATTTATTTTTACTATTATTAATTTTACTTTAATTATTAAATTAATCTTTTTCAATGCAAGTATTTCTTACTATGCTTCATTCAAAAAGTAATACTCAAGTAAGTGAAATTTAGAATTGTAAGCGCGCATATTATTTTGGAGATACATTTAGAGAGGAGTGGTAGATCTTTGTTTTCAATATTCAACAAATATTTTCTTCAAAGCGCTGCACAAAATGGTAATTAGTAGAAAAAATGTAAAAGAGTTTCTATTTTATTACTTAATCACTAAAAGTTCACTCACTGTTCTTATAGGTAGTTTAATTAAAAATATAAATGAATCTCTTTGGCAGGAGAGATTCTTAATTAGCCAATTAATCTTACTCTGTCCAGTGTAAGCCCCGAATGAAAAAATAGGCAATTATTCTACTTTATTCTGTCATGTGGCAAATTTAAATACAATATGATTAAAGACAGACTGTCTTTTGAGAAATGATATATTTATACAGATTATTGTAAAAAGAATTCTCTATACGTAATATAAATAGATCATTAGTATTTCTAAAGAATTGTTTCTTTAAAAAATGAAGCCTTGCTGTTAAAACAAAGCCTTCAATGAACGACTACAAATATTCCTTCTCTGATTTCTACATTACCTAATTATTTAAAAGTATCGATCTGTTTAAAAGTTTTATCATATCAGTATATGTTCATTCTTTGCATTAATTTTTATCTACACCAAAGTAATTCTAAAAAGAACGTTTTATTAATTACAAAATAATTCCAAGAGGTAAATGATGATCAGTGTTAACAAAGTAAATATACAATATTGTCCATCATGTAGAATTCTCAGAAAGTGTAAAGTGTAGAGTTGACCTTTCAGTTTGAGTATGTAACATCACAACTACTACTACCACTATTACTACTGAGAGAATCATCTACATGAATGTGTGTACATGCGGTGGTTAGTTAGATGGTAGCAGAATATTTTGTACAAGTATGTACGAGGTGCAACGACAAGAGGGCGCGTCAGCTGGACGGTGCAGTGCGGACGATAGGAAACGCAACTCTTGAATGTTGCTAGTTAGTTAACTGATCGCTTCTCTTAGCTAGTACATCACCGCAACATCTACATACTACTAACACAACACACTTAATGTACAGTAAACGTGCCTGTTGGTGCACGCCCAATTCCCAGATATACAATCTTCTCATTAATTAATAACAAAGTATGATGACTTCATTATCTAGTTTAATTTAATCTACAATAGTTAATATCTAGCTATAATGGTGTACACACTTTTTGAGAAATGAACTAGATTGATATTGGGAAAAAATTATGAAAGCGAGGACAAATGCGGTAGTTTTTAAAAATTCAAAACAATTTGTACTTACTTTGTAATTTATTAGCAAAAACAGGCAATTTGCGTAATTTACTTCCAAAAATAAATTAAACAACGGAAATTCCACTAAATTTATAAACCGAAAGCTAATAAAGAATTAAGCAATATTCCAAAAAAATAATACTTTCCTGTATGATCAGGAAAAATGGTGAAAAGCATTCTTTCCACTAGTATAGGAATCCAAAAATCGAAAAAAAAAAAATTAAAATTCCATCATGAACAAACATGCAACTTTCTATTACTGCAGATTATTATTTACTTTTTCTTCAATTTTCAGTTAGATGAAAAACATTTTCTAATTTGAGAAATTAGGTACAAAAATGTAGTGAGTGAATTTGGGTCCACATACACACCAGTGAATCGATTTATACGAAAATGATATTTACCAAACATAAAGTAACAATCTAACATATTGCAACTGTAATTGTAACGGAAATACGTACAATAAAAGTACTCATTTATTATAGCACTCGATACAAATGTGTACAATTCCAGGTTTCTAGCTGTATTTATAAAGGAGATATAAGGTGATAAAGTTTGGGATCTTTACATTTCCTTCATATTTCGAATCGCTGTATCTCCTTTTCTATGCGTGTAATCTCTGCGGAAATATAGACAATCATAGTACCCTTTTAAATATATAATTGTGCACAATTCCAGCTTTTTAGCTGTATTTATAAAGGAAATATAAGGTGATAAACATTGGGATCTTTACATTTCCTTCATATTTCGAATCGCTTTATCTCCTGTTCTATTCGTGTAATCTCAGCGGAAATATATGCAATTATAGTACCCTTTTACCTCTATAATTGAGCACAATTCCAGCATTCTAGCTGTATTTATGAAGGAGATATAAGGTGATAAAGTTTGGGATCTTTACATTTCCTTCATATTTCGAATCGCTGTATCACCTGTTCTATTCGTGTAATCTCTGCGGAAATATAGGCAATTATAGTACCCTTTTTCCTCTATAATTGTGTACAATTCCAGCTTTTAAGCTGTATTTATAAAGGAGATATAAGATGAGAAAGTTGGGGATCTTTATATTTTTTTTCATATTTCGAATCGCTGTAACTCCTGTTCTATTCGTGTAATCTCTGCGGAAATATAGGCAATTATAGTACCCTTTTACCTCTATAATTGTGCACAATTGCAGCTTTCTAGCTGTATTTATAAAAGAGATATAAGATGAGAAATTTGGGGATCTTTACATTTTTTATCATATTTCGAATCGCTGTAACTCCTGTTCTATTCGTGTAATCTCTGCGGAAATATAGGCAATTATAGTACCCTTTTACCTCTATAATTGTGCACAATTCCAGCTATGAAGCTGTATTTATAAAAGAGATATAAGATGAGAAATTTGGGGATCTTTACATTTTTTATCATATTTCGAATCGCTGTAACTCCTGTTCTATTCATGTAATCTCTGCGGAAATATAGGCAATTATAGTACCCTTTTTCCTCTATAATTGTGCACAATTCCAGCTTTCTAGCTGTATTTATGAAGGAGATATAAGGTGATAAAGTTTGGGATCTTTACATTTCCTTCATATTTCGAATCGCTGTATCACCTGTTCTATTCGTGTAATCTCTGCGGAAATATAGGCAATTATAGTACCCTTTTTCCTCTATAATTGTGTACAATTCCAGCTTTTAAGCTGTATTTATAAAGGAGATATAAGATGAGAAAGTTGGGGATCTTTATATTTTTTTTCATATTTCGAATCGCTGTAACTCCTGTTCTATTCGTGTAATCTCTGCGGAAATATAGGCAATTATAGTACCCTTTTACCTCTATAATTGTGCACAATTCCAGCTATGAAGCTGTATTTATAAAAGAGATATAAGATGAGAAATTTGGGGATCTTTACATTTTTTATCATATTTCGAATCGCTGTAACTCCTGTTCTATTCGTGTAATCTCTGCGGAAATATAGGCAATTATAGTACCCTTTTACCTCTATAATTGTGCACAATTCCAGCTTTCTAGCTGTATTTATAAAAGAGATATAAGGTGATAAAAATTGGGATCTTTACATTTCCTTCATATTTCGAATCGCTGTATCACCTGTTCTATTCGTGTAATCTCTGCGGAAATATAGGCAATTATAGTACCCTTTTTCCTCTATAATTGTGTACAATTCCAGCTTTTAAGCTGTATTTATAAAGGAGATATAAGATGAGAAAGTTGGGGATCTTTATATTTTTTTTCATATTTCGAATCGCTGTGACTCCTGTTCTATTCGTGTAATCTCTGCGGAAATATAGGCAATTATAGTACCCTTTTACCTCTATAATTGTGCACAATTCCAGCTATGAAGCTGTATTTATAAAAGAGATATAAGATGAGAAATTTGGGGATCTTTACATTTTTTATCATATTCCGAATCGCTGTAACTCCTGTTCTATTCGTGTAATCTCTGCGGAAATATAGGCAATTATAGTACCCTTTTACCTCTATAATTGTGCACAATTCCAGCTTTCTAGCTGTATTTATGAAGGAGATATAAGGTGATAAAGTTTGGGATCTTTACATTTCCTTCATATTTCGAATCGCTGTATCACCTGTTCTATTCGTGTAATCTCTGCGGAAATATAGGCAATTATAGTACCCTTTTACCTCTATAATTGTGCACAATTCCAGCTATGAAGCTGTATTTATAAAAGAGATATAAGATGAGAAATTTGGGGATCTTTACATTTTTTATCATATTTCGAATCGCTGTAACCCCTGTTCTATTCGTGTAATCTCTGCGGAAATATAGGCAATTATAGTACCCTTTTTCCTCTATAATTGTGCACAATTCCAGCTTTCTAGCTGTATTTATGAAGGAGATATAAGGTGATAAAGTTTGGGATCTTTACATTTCCTTCATATTTCGAATCGCTGTAACTCCTGTTCTATTCGTGTAATCTCTGCGGAAATATAGGCAATTATAGTACCCTTTTACCTCTATAATTGTGCACAATTCCAGCTATGAAGCTGTATTTATAAAAGAGATATAAGATGAGAAATTTGGGGATCTTTACATTTTTTATCATATTTCGAATCGCTGTAACTCCTGTTCTATTCGTGTAATCTCTGCGGAAATATAGGCAATTATAGTACCCTTTTTCCTCTATAATTGTGCACAATTCCAGCTTTCTAGCTGTATTTATGAAGGAGATATAAGGTGATAAAGTTTGGGATCTTTACATTTCATTCATATTTCGAATCGCTGTATCACCTGTTCTATTCGTGTAATCTCTGCGGAAATATAGGCAATTATAGTACCCTTTTTCCTCTATAATTGTGTACAATTCCAGCTTTTAAGCTGTATTTATAAAGGAGATATAAGATGAGAAAGTTGGGGATCTTTATATTTTTTTTCATATTTCGAATCGCTGTAACTCCTGTTCTATTCGTGTAATCTCTGCGGAAATATAGGCAATTATAGTACCCTTTTACCTCTATAATTGTGCACAATTCCAGCTATGAAGCTGTATTTATAAAAGAGATATAAGATGAGAAATTTGGGGATCTTTACATTTTTTATCATATTTCGAATCGCTGTAACTCCTGTTCTATTCGTGTAATCTCTGCGGAAATATAGGCAATTATAGTACCCTTTTACCTCTATAATTGTGCACAATTCCAGCTTTCTAGCTGTATTTATAAAAGAGATATAAGGTGATAAAGTTTGGGATCTTTACATTTCCTTCATATTTCGAATCGCTGTATCACCTGTTCTATTCGTGTAATCTCTGCGGAAATATAGGCAATTATAGTACCCTTTTACCTCTATAATTGTGTACAATTCCAGCTTTCTAGCTGTATTTATAAAGGAGATATAAGATGAGGAAGTTGGGGATCTTTACATTTCCTTCATATTTCGAATCGCTGTATCACCTGTTCTATTCGTGTAATCTCTGCGGAAATGTAGGCAATTATAGTACCCTTTTACCTCTATAATTGTGTACAATTCCAGCATTCAAGCTGTATTTATAAAGGAGATATAAGGTGATAAAGTTGGGGATCTTTACATTTCTTTCATATTTCGAATCGCTGTAACTCCTGTTCTATTCGTGTAATCTCTGCGGAAATATAGGCAATTATAGTACCCTTTTACCATTATAAATGTGTACAATTCCAGCTTTCTAGCTGTATTTATGAAGGAGATATATGATGAGAAAGTTGGGGATCTTTACATTTCCTTCATATTTCAAATCGCTGTATCACCTGTCCTATTCATGTAATCTCTGCGGAAATACAGGCAATTATAGTACCCTTTTACCTCTATAATTGTGTACAATTCCAGCTTTCTAGCTGTATTTATAAAGGAGATATAAGGTGATAAAGTTGGGGATCTTTACATTTCTTTCATATTTCGAATCGCTGTAACTCCTGTTCTATTCGTGTAATCTCTGCGGAAATATAGGCAATTATAGTACCACTTTACCTCTATAATTGTGCACAACTCCAGCTTTCTAGCAGAATTTATAAAGGAGATGTAAGGTAATAAATTTGGGGATCTTTACATTTCCTTCATATTTCGAATGGCTGTATCTCCTGTTCTATTCGTGTAATCTCTGCGGAAATATAGGCAATTATATTACCCTTTTACCTCTATAATTGTGTACAATTCCAGCTTTCTAGCTGTATTTATAAAGGAGATATAAGATGAGAAAGTTGGGGATCTTTACATTTCCTTCATATTTCGAATCGCTGTATCACCTGTTCTATTCGTGTAATCTCTGCGGAAATATAGGCAATTATAGTACCCTTTTACCTCTATAATTGTGTACAATTCCAGCTTTCTAGCTGTATTTATAAAGGAGATATAAGATGAGGAAGTTGGGGATCTTTACATTTCCTTCATATTTCGAATCGCTGTATCACCTGTTCTATTCGTGTAATCTCTGCGGAAATGTAGGCAATTATAGTACCATTTTACCTCTATAATTGTGTACAATTCCAGCATTCAAGCTGTATTTATAAAGGAGATATAAGGTGATAAAGTTGGGGATCTTTACATTTCTTTCATATTTCGAATCGCTGTAACTCCTGTTCTATTCGTGTAATCTCTGCGGAATTATAGGCAATTATAGTACACTTTTACCATTATAAATGTGTACCATTCCAGCTTTCTAGCTGTATTTATGAAGGAGATATATGATGAGAAAATTGGGGATCTTTACATTTCCTTCATATTTCAAATCGCTGTATCACCTGTCCTATTCATGTAATCTCTGCGGAAATATAGGCAATTATAGTACCCTCTTACCTCTATAATTGTGTACAATTCCAGCTTTCTAGCTGTATTTATGAAGGAAATATAAGATGAGAAAGTTGGGGATCTTTACATTTCCTTCATATTTCGAATCGCTGTATCACCTGTTCTATTCGTGTAATCTCTGCGGAAATGTAGGCAATTATAGTACCCTTTTACCTCTATAATTGTGTACAATTCCAGCATTCAAGCTGTATTTATAAAGGAGATATAAGGTGATAAAGTTGGGGATCTTTACATTTCTTTCATATTTCGAATCGCTGTAACTCCTGTTCTATTCGTGTAATCTCTGCGGAAATATAGGCAATTATAGTACCCTTTTACCATTATAAATTTGTACAATTCCAGCTTTCTAGTTGTATTTATGAAGGAGATTTATGATGAGAAAGTTGGGGATCTTTACATTTCCTTCATATTTCAAATCGCTGTATCTCCTGTTCTATTCGTGTAATCTCAGCGGAAATATAGGCAATTATAGTACCCTTTTACCTCTATAATTGAGCACAATTCCAGCTTTCTAGCTGTATTTATAAAGGAGATATAAGGTGATTAAGTTTGCGATCTTTACATTTCCTTCATATTTCGAATCGCTGTATCTCCAGTTCTATTCGTGTAATCTCTGCGAAAATATAGGCAATTATAGTACCATTTTACCTATATAATTGTGCACAATTCCAGCTTTCTAGCTGTATTTATAAAAGAGATATAAGGTGATAAAGTTGGGGATCTTTACATTTCCTTCATATTTCGAATGACTGTATCTCCTGTTCTATTCGTGTAATCTCTGCGGAAATATAGGCAATTATAGTACCCTTTTACCATTATAAATGTGTACAATTCCAGCTTTCTAGCTGTATTTATGAAGGAAATATAAGATGAGAAAGTTGGGGATCTTTACATTTCCTTCATATTTCGAATCGCTGTATCACCTGTTCTATTCGTGTAATCTCTGCGGAAATGTAGGCAATTATAGCACCCTTTTACCTCAATAATTGTGTACAATTCCAGCATTCAAGCTGTATTTATAAAGGAGATATAAGGTGATAAAGTTGGGGATCTTTACATTTCTTTCATATTTCGAATTGCTGTAACTCCTGTTCTATTCGTGTAATCTCTGCGGAAATATAGGCAATTATAGTACCCTTTTACCATTATAAATGTGTACAATTCCAGCTTTCTAGCTGTATTTATGAAGGAGATTTAAGGTGATAAAGTTTGCGATCTTTACATTTCCTTCATATTTCGAATCGCTGTATCTCCAGTTCTATTCGTGTAATCTCTGCGGAAATATAGGCAATTATAGTACCATTTTACCTCTATAATTGTGCACAATTCCAGCTTTCTAGCTGTATTTATAAAAGAGATATAAGGTGATAAAGTTGGGGATCTTTACATTTCCTTCATATTTCGAATCGCTGTATCACCGGTTCTATTCGTGTAATCTCTGCGGAAATATAGGCAATTATAGTACCTTTTTTCCTCTATAATTGTGTACAATGCCAGCTTTGAAGCTGTATTTATAAAGGAGATATAAGATGAGAAAGTTGGGGATCTTTTCATTTTTTTTCATATTTCGAATCACTGTAACTCCTGTTCTATTCGTGTAATCTCTGCGGAAATATAGGCAATTATAGTACCCTTTTACCTCTATAATTGTGTACAATTCCAGCTTTCTAGCTGTATTTATAAAGGAGATATAAGATGAGGAAGTTGGGGATCTTTACATTTCCTTCATATTTCGAATCGCTGTATCACCTGTTCTATTCGTGTAATCTCTGCGGAAATGTAGGCAATTATAGTACCCTTTTACCTCTATAATTGTGTACAATTCCAGCATTCAAGCTGTATTTATAAAGGACATATAAGGTGATAAAGTTGGGGATCTTTACATTTCTTTCATATTTCGAATCGCTGTAACTCCTGTTCTATTCGTGTAATCTCTGCGGAAATATAGGCAATTATAGTACCCTTTTACCATTATAAATGTGTACAATTCCAGCTTTCTAGCTGTATTTATAAAGGAGATATAAGGTGATAAAGTTGGGGATCTTTACATTTCTTTCATATTTCGAATCGCTGTAACTCCTGTTCTATTCGTGTAATCTCAGCGGAAATATAGGCAAATATAGTACCCTTTTTCCATTATAAATGTGTACAATTCCAGCTTTCTAGCTGTATTTATGAAGGAGATTTATGATGAGAATGTTGGGGATCTTTACATTTCCTTCATATTTCAAATCGCTGTATCTCCTGTTCTATTCGTGTAATCTCTGCGGAAATATAGGCAATTATAGTACCCTTTTTCCTCTATAATTGTGTACAATTCCAGCTTTGAAGCTGTATTTATAAAGGAGATATAAGATGAGAAATTTGGGGATCTTTACATTTTTTTCATATTTCGAATCGCTGTAACTCCTGTTCTTTTCGTGTAATCTCTGCGGAAATATAGGCAATTATAGTACCCTTTTACCTCTATAATTGTGCACAATTCCAGCTTTCTAGCTGTATTTATAAAAGAGATATAAGGTGATAAAGTTTGGGATCTTTACATTTCCTTCACATTTCGAATCGCTGTATCTCCTGTTCTATTCGTGTGATCTCTGCGGAAATATAGGCAATTATATTACCCTTCTACCTCTATAATTGCGCACAATTCCAACTTTCTAGCTGAATTTATAAAGGAGATATAAGGTGATAAAGTTTGGGATCTTTACATTTCCTTCATATTTCGAATCGCTGTATCTCCTGTTCTATTCGTGTAATCTCTGCGGAAATATAGACAATTATAGTACCCTTTTACCTCTATAATTGTGCACAATTCCAGCTTTCTAGCAGAATTTATAAAGGAGATGTAAGGTAATAAATTTGGGGATCTTTACATTTCCTTCATATTTCGAATGGCTGTAACTCCTGTTCTATTCGTGTAATCTCTGCGGAAATATAGGCAATTAAAGTACCCTTTTACCATTATAAATGTGTACAATTCCAGCTTTCTAACTGTATTTATGAAGGAGATTTATGATGAGAAAGTTGGGGATCTTTACATTTCCTTCATATTTCGAATCGCTGTATCACCTGTCCTATTCATGTAATCTCTGCGGAAATATAGGCAATTATAGTACCCTTTTACCTCTATAATTGTGTTACAATTCCAGCTTTCTAGCTGTATTTATGAAGGAAATATAAGATGAGAAAGTTGGCGATCTTTACATTCCCTTCATATTTCAAATCGCTGTATCTCCTGTTCTATTCGTGTAATCTCAGCGGAAATATAGGCAATTATAGTACCCTTTTACCTCTATAACTGAGCACAATTCCAGCTTTCTAGCTGTATTTATAAAGGAGATATAAGGTGATAAAGTTTGCGATCTTTACATTTCCTTCATATTTCGAATCGCTGTATCTCCAGTTCTATTCGTGTAATCTCTGCGGAAATATAGGCAATTATAGTACCATTTTACCTCTATAATTGTGCACAATTCCAGCTTTCTAGCTGTATTTATAAAAGAGATATAAGGTGATAAAGTTGGGGATCTTTACATTTCCTTCATATTTCGAATCGCTGTATCACCGGTTCTATTCGTGTAATCTCTGCGGAAATATAGGCAATTATAGTACCCTTTTTCCTCTATAATTGTGTACAATTCCAGCTTTGAAGCTGTATTTATAAAGGAGATATAAGATGAGAAAGTTGGGGATCTTTACATTTTTTTTCATATTTCTAATCGCTGTAACTCCTGTTCTATTCGTGTAATCTCTGCGGAAATATAGGCAATTATAGTACCCTTTTACCTCTATAATTGTGCACAATTCCAGCTTTCTAGCTGTATTTATAAAAGAGATATAAGATGAGAAAGTTGGGGATCTTTATATTTTTTTTCATATTTCGAATCGCTGTAACTCCTGTTCTATTCGTGTAATCTCTGCGGAAATATAGGCAATTATAGTACCCTTTTACCTCTATAATTGTGCACAATTCCAGCTTTCTAGCTGTATTTATCAAAGAGATATAAGGTGATAAAGTTTGGGATCTTTACATTTCCTTCATATTTCGAATCGCTGTATCTCCTGTTCTATTCGTGTAATCTCTGCGGAAATATAGGCAATTATATTACCCTTCTACCTCTATAATTGCGCAAAATTCCAACTTTCTAGCTGAATTTATAAAGGAGATATAAGGTGATAAAGTTTGGGATCTTTACATTTCCTTCATATTTCGAATCGCTGTATCTCCTGTTCTATTCGAGTAATCTCTGCGGAAATATAGACAATTATAGTACCCTTTTACCTCCATAATTGAGCACAATTCCAGCTTTCTAGCTGTATTTATAAAGGAGATATAAGGTGATAAAGTTTGGGATCTTTACATTTCCTTCATATTTCGAATCGCTGTATCTCCTGTTCTATTCGTGTTATCTCTGCGGAAATATAGGCAATTATATTACCCTTCTACCTCTATAATTGCGCAAAATTCCAACTTTCTAGCTGAATTTATAAAAGAGATATAATGTGATAAAGTTTGGATCTTTACATTTCCTTCATATTTCGAATCGCTGTATCTCCTGTTCTATTCGAGTAATCTCTGCGGAAATATAGACAATTATAGTACCCTTTTACCTCCATAATTGAGCACAATTCCAGCTTTCTAGCTGTATTTATAAAGGAGATATAAGGTGATAAAGTTTGGGATCTTTACATTTCCTTCATATTTCGAATCGCTGTATCTCCTATTATATTCGTGTAATCTCTGCGGAAATATAGGCAATAATAGTACCATCTTACCTCTATAATTGTGTACAATTCCAGCTTTCTAGCTGTATTTATAAAGGAGATATAAGGTGATAAAGTTTGGGATCTTTACATTTCCTTCATATTTCGAATCGCTGTATCTCCTGTTCTATTCGTGTAATCTCTGCGGAAATATAGGCAATTAGAGTACCCTCTTACCTGCATAATTGTGTACAATTCCAGCTGTCTAGCTATATTTGTAAAAGAGATATAAGATGAGAAAGTTGGGGATCTTTACATTTCCTTCATATTTCGAATCGCTGTATTACCTGTTCTATTCGTGTAATCTCTGCGGAAATATAGGTAATTATATTACCCTTTTACCTCTATAATTGTGTACAATTCCAGCTTTCTAGCTGTATTTATAAAGGAGATATAAGGTGATAAAGTTTGGGATCTTTACATTTCCTTCATATTTCGAATCGCTGTATCTCCAGTTCTATTCGTGTAATCTCTGCGGAAATATAGGCAATTATAGTACCACTTTACCTCTATAATTGTGTACAATTCCAGCTTTCTAGCTGTATTTATAAAAGAGATATAAGGTGATTAAGTTGGGATCTTTACATTTCCTTCATATTTCGAATCGCTGTATCACCTGTTCTATTCGTGTAATCTCTGCGGAAATATAGGCAATTATAGTACCCTTTTTCCTCTATAATTGTGTACAATTCCAGCTTTGAAGCTGTATTTATAAAGGAGATATAAGATGAGAATGTTGGGGATCTTTACATTTTTTTTCATATTTCGAATCGCTGTAACTCCAGTTCTATTCGTGTAATCTCTGCGGAAATATAGGCAATTATAGTACCATTTTACCTCTATAATTGTGCACAATTCCAGCTTTCTAGCTGTATTTATAAAAGAGATATAAGGTGATAAAGTTGGGGATCTTTACATTTCCTTCATATTTCGAATCGCTGTATCACCTGTTCTATTCGTGTAATCTCTGCGGAAATATAGGCAATTATAGTACCGTTTTACCTCTATAATTGAGTACAATTCCAGCTTTCTAGCTGTATTTATAAACGAGATATAAGGTGATAAAGTTTGTGATCTTTACATTTCCTTCATATTTCGAATCGCTGTATCTCCTATTATATTCGTGTAATCTCTGCGGAAATATAGGCAATTATAGTACCATCTTACCTCTATAATTGTGTACAATTCCAGCTTTCTAGCTGTATTTATAAAGGAGATATAAGGTGATAAAGTTTGGGATCTTTACATTTCCTTCATATTTCGAATCGCTGTATCTCCTGTTCTATTCGTGTAATCTCTGCGGAAATATAGGCAATTAGAGTACCCTCTTACCTGCATAATTGTGTACAATTCCAGCTTTCTAGCTATATTTATAAAGGAGATATAAGATGAGAAAGTTGGGGATCTTTACATTTCCTTCATATTTCGAATCGCTGTATTACCTGTTCTATTCGTGTAATCTCTGCGGAAATATAGGTAATTATATTACCCTTTTACCTCTATAATTGTGTACAATTCCAGCTTTCTAGCTGTATTTATAAAGGAGATATAAGGTGATAAATTTTGGGATCTTTACATTTCTTTCATATTTCTAATCGCTGTATCTCCTGTTCTATTCGTGTAATCTCTGCGGAAATATAGACAATCATAGTACCCTTTTACCTCTATAATTGTGTACAATTCCAGCTTTCTAGCTGTATTTATTTGGGAGATATGAGGAGATAATGTTTTCCTTTATATTGCGAATTGCTCTATCTCCGGTCCTATTCGTGTAATCTCTACGAAAATGTAGACAATTATAGTACTCGTTGCTATGAAATGAGTGATAGCAACATTTTGTGTCGCACTATTGCAAAAACAATTTGTTTTTGACACAACATTATCTTTCTTTTATTTTTTAATTGTGGCAGATTTTTAAATAGAATAGCCTAATTTACTACTTTTATTTTAAGCTGTTTACACATAACAGTCTAAAATAGGTGTAATATTTTGTTCACAAATAAATTATATACAAGAGTATATAAAAAATAATTTTGAATAAAATCTATTGTACATTTTTATTAACAAATGTTTTAAGCATTGCGTAATGAGTCAAAATCAAACAAAACAAAAAAACAAAGAATTTTACACAGACAAACCTGGGAATAATCATTAATTCGTGGAAGCTGACAAAAAGAGAAAACACATCTGGAACACGGTGGAATATTTCTTATATGAGACAAGAACATTAATTTTCAAGGACATTATGACTCAATAACCGACTATTCTTTTGTAGATTATTTTTAATAAAAGTAACAAAAGAATAAAAAGAGAAAAGGAAAGAGAAGGATTCGAAGAGTGGATAAAAAAAGATAGAGAATTTTTTTTTTTTTTTAAATAAAAAAGTAAACCATCTTGTTTGTTTCTTAAAAGTATGAACAATATCTTTTCTAACAATATTAGACTTGCTTGGATATTAAATTTAATCTTCTAACTATAAATAAATACCGGATAAACGCTAGTGAATCTTCCAAGTGTAACATGGAATGGCGACTTCAGCGTAAATTAGGGAAATGAAATTAATAATCATGTAACTGATCTTCTTTAAGCTAACTCTGTTCTCTTTCAAAATCTAATATTTTAACTACAATTAATATAATTTTCTGGCAGGTACTATGTGCTATAATTGCAGTAAAACTAAGAAACGAGACTTATTAAAAGTTGTATAACGAGATTTGAGAACAGAATAAGACTGAATTTAAGATGTTTGCACAAAATTTGTGATTTAGAAACTTGAGTAAGAGAAACAGGTATGGGCACACCAGATATGGCTTATTTATTTATTTTAGACTGGATAAGAATTAAAAAAAAAAAATACTTAGAAGAATGTTATTAGAAATAATTTTGTATCTTAGAAGTAAGTTGAGGAAATGTGAATAAAGGAGGAGAAGGAGATTACTCGATATACACACATACAAAAGGAAGGATGCTGCACATTGTGCGCACACAGTGCAGGAGGTGGCTGGCGGTGATGTAGTGTAGAACCGAATATGGAGCTTATTGGATATAAAGGTAGCGGGGAGCAGAGTCACGATCCGTGTCTTCGGTTGGACACGACTTATTAGGAGATGAGACAGTGCACGGTGAAAGTTTAAATGCAGTAAACTGTGAGAATATGCACACACATAGTAACAGTGATGTGTTTTCTATCTTAAGATAGCTGAGAGTTTTACTTTTATCTCCTTCAGCTTTTTTAAGCGGAGAATCATGATTTCTTGGGACAAAATAAAAGAACTTAAAATTTAAATTACTAATTTGCCATGTAGATATTTGTTTATCGGCAATTCAAGTTATTAAATGAAGTAGTTTGGTAAATATAGCAAACGAACGAGAAATGTTTTAAAATGAAGAGATCTTAGAAATTGCTCTCTTGAAAGAATGCTAATTAAAATATAAGGAAGGGATTAGCTCAGGGTTAGTGTACTGAATATTCCCAAGCGGGAATCCCGACATTGAATCCAGATGCTGTGGCACTTACGATATATTTTTTTTCCTTTAAATATCTTTAATTTTCTTAAAATTTCTTGAATTTAAAGAAATTAAAGATATCTTTAATATTATTATTAACGAACGAAATCTTCTCTAATAATAATAATAATAATAATAATAATAATAATAATAATAATAATAATAATAATAATAAATAGTTGGCAACGAAAATTGAGTTAATTAATGAAAGTGTGCCTTATTAAGAATAGATTAAACTAGCGGCCTCAAGGCCTACGCCACTGCGACCCCTTGGATCTATTGTGGCTCCCCTCACTCTAAAGCTCACCCTCCAGACCCGTCCGTTTAATCAGCCTCTTAATGCTGGAGAGCGGCTCCTGGGTAATGCTCTTGGGCCTTGGTTTTTCCTCCACGAGAAGTAACATCCTTAGCCACACGAGCCCCTCACACCGACACAACACGTGTAGGACCGTTTCCTTCTCTTCCTGACAGAACCTACAAAGGCTATCATCTGCCAGATCCATGCGATTCATGTGTTTTCTGAGACCACATTGGCCAGTTAATGGTCTTACAATTATTCTTATAGCCCCACTGCCTTGACGGATTAATTCTGCAGTCAGCCTCGGCGAATAGTCTCTGATGAACTCCTTCGCCTATCTCTGTCCAGTGGTGGCGAGCCACCACTCCTGAGACCTACTCTGCACCCACAAATTAATGGCCGCAGTCTTAACACACTTCCAAAACCCCAAAACAGGGCTCCAGGCCAACGAAGTGTCCTTAATACTACCTTATTTACTACCAACTTGAGCCTGGTTGGCTGATTTTAACAAAAGCTTCGAAAAATTTAATTACAGCTTTCTGCGGTTTAAGAAATCAAAAATTGAACGATTGCAAAATATTCAATCTAAAATGTAAGAAAAAGTTGAAAATCAAGTTAATTTAAAACGATTAGAAGATTTGGTAGCTGTTAACTGTTGTCAACTGAGTTTTAGCCACAAAATTAATGAGAAGGACTAGTGGCAAAGGATGAGTTGAAGAATTCTTCACATGTTCGGCTACCAAAAGTAGCCATCTTAACCAGTTAAGCGTGTTTGAGGTGTATACACGTCAAATCAAATCTCTGATAAGGTGCGTTCGGCGTGTATACTCGTTGTGCAAAATATAAAATTGCCATTAACTACAAAAAAACTCGAGATTTTAATAAAATACAATAAGAATATTATTTAGTGGGATGTTTCCTTTATCTTACCAATAGATCTGCCAAGTATTTAATACGGAGGAGGTAGTGGGAGTCATCCAAATGATAAGTGGTTGGTACATGTTTGGTCTCCGCAATAGAGATTGGGAATTACGCACACAAATAGAAGCTCTCAACCCTTGTGCAATGCTCTTTTCTTCCTTGTAAAAAAGCTCTTGCGTCCCTAGTTAACTAGAGCAATGCATACGTGAAGCGGTGCAAGATTTTGAATGAGAACAGAATACTCTGGTAATCTCAAGCTCCAGAGGTTGCAGAAAAAGTCGCTTGCAGTGACTATTATTGTAAACTTTTGGTTGTTTTGCCTTTGCGTTCGACTTGTATACACGTTATTGTCTGATTTTAATTCAGCACACTGTGGGGGAGTTTTTTTAAAACAAAATTCCACGCTTAACTGGTTAAGCACTGAACTATAAATATTCCATGTGAACTAATTTTCTTATTACTGTAGTTATTCAAGTAATAAATGGAATCAATTACAGAATAAAGCGCTGAAATTTAAAATAATTTTGTTTCGAGTAGGTAGTTAAAAATAAATTTTACATCAAAATATTATTAAAACTACAGTTATAAAGAAAAACTGAGCGGAAGCCATAAGACGGCCCCTTCCGTTGTGCTTATGGACTCCTAAACCTCAAAATTATTCTTTGAGGCTCCCATGTTTAAGAACCATAGGTATAACATCTTTAAAGATGTGCCTACAATAAACCTAATTGCCAAACGTTTGGTAAGAGATCACAAATCCTTACTGAAAATGTTAGGTAATTGTGTAAAAAACAAAAAGCTTCAAGTTCCAAAGATAAATGAGTAAATAATAAAAACACAAGTTTCCCTCAGAACGATTAATGTAATTAAAGCTTAAGATTTTTTTATGAGCACATTTTAAACGCAAGCGCAAATATTTTACACCAATTAGAAGGATAATAGACACCTAGAGAGAGAGAGAGAGAGAGAGAGAGAGAGAGAGAGAGAGAGAGAGAGAGAGAGAGAGAACATTTGCCAACAAAAAGAGAAAGTAGAAGCAGCTCTCTTTGTTAAGTATAAATTAAAAACTAAATGTTAGTAAGCGTTTTTATAACATTAAGGGTTCAAATAAATCAAGGTAAAACATACTCACGGATACTTTCTGTTTAGTTAAACTCCTATTAATTAAGTTAATAAAGAGAAATATGCAGTAAAAACCCATAATAATGAAACGATTTATAATAATCCTTGAGCTTATTAAAAATTAATTTGGAAAAAAATCAATTTCGTTTAAATAATTAAATAAATAGGTGGCTGGGGTTATTGTATTTGAAACTGTTAGGTATGCAATTAAAGTAATAACTAGGTATTTATTTAAATTAAGGCAAGTAATTAGCGAACCAGCTAAAGTAATAAAGGTCACAATAATAATTCCATGATGTTATTATGGGAACTTGAAATTCTAAAACATAAACATGTAACATAAACATAAAATAAAAAGATTTTTAGAAATTTTATCATTTTCAAACGTGAGGCAGACATTTCTAGGCCTTTACTCTGAAAATAAGTGGCTAGCGTGAATTTATTGATTGGCCTAAATGTATGCATGTATTTGGTTTTATTTTATAAGGAGGTAAGGAATTTATTAAGAGTCAAGTAAAGTAAAGTAAAGTAATAGCCTAATTTTTGCAGGCGGTCTTTACGTCCAACTACCCAATTAGGTGTCGTGGGCGGAGGCGACTAGCAAACATACTTTACTGTAAATTTCTTTTATTAACCATTAAATAAAGTCTAAGGCCTAAAGACCGGGAATCGAACCCAGTACCACAATACATATTAGCTTTATAGGTCTCGCTTCTAACCGCTCGGCTACCGTGGCGCGTGGATAAGGAATTATTATTAAAGTTAGTAAATCTCCTCCTCTTCTATCTTTAAACTCTAAGTTAGGGTAACAATAGTTTAAGCAGATTAGCCTTATTTGATGGAAATCCGAAGGCAATTCAAAAATAGGAATGGAATTCTGGAATTGAATGATGAAATGACAAATTTTTGGGTATAGTGGAACATAGATATGAGGTTGGTGGCATGAGGAACATGTACGCATGCGTTGACTTTTTTTCAGGTACAAAAAGCTTAAAAAAGGATGGGCTTATGATGATGACCTTAAGTTTGATAAAGAACTCTCCCTACTGGTGAGGATGTTGGTCAACAGTGGAAGACAAGAGAGTAACATGGAGGATGTACAGTAAAAGCTCCTTATTCGCGCTTCCTTTATTCGCGTTTTCACTATTCGCGGATTAAAAAAATGCGACCCAATTCCTATATTCGCGGATATTCGCGGAAGTACACTATGATAATAAAAGGATTATAATAGATATGCAACCCAATATCCTTTGTAAATGCCGTCAAATGGACTAATAAAAAAAGTAAAATAGATCTTAGTATTACAACTTTGCCTAAAGTATGTTGTTAAATGATATCGCCGAGGACTTTGACATAAGCCGCCTTCGCCGCGATCGGTGTTTTTGAGAATGTAAACGCACAGAATGAAAGCAATTGTTCGTGATCCAGCAATAGAAAAAATGGAAGTGGCGTTGTCATTATGGATCGAAGACCGCATCCAAAAAAGGGTGCCCCTGAGTGGTCCAATGGTCCGGGAGAAGGCAAAGTAACTTTACGCTCATTTTAAAGAACCTGATGGTAGTTGTAGTGGCAAGTTCAAACTTTGACTATAAACAAAAGCTTTTAAAAACTGCCAAGCAAGAGAAAATTACAAAATTCTTCAAACCATTGCCTAAGCCTTAAGATAATTAATCAAAATGTTCAAAAACTTCAATTAAATTGATTTTTTTATATATTAGTTTTTTTTTATTTTGTCAGCTAGGAACGTATCCCCTATAATCCCATATAAATTACCATTCCGTATTCACGGTTTCTGTATTCGCGGCATATTTATGGAACATATACCCCGCGAATAAAGAGCTTTTACTGTACAAGCTCCGACCAATTTCGTTCTTAAGATGCTGTTCTAGATGAAGGATGAAGTATGGTGAGAGCCAATCAAGTTCTTGAAGAATCAGTACCAGCACGAAATGAATAGTTGAAGGGCGCCTAATAACCTAGAATTTGATGTCCCTCTCCCCCCCCAAAAAAACTGACCAGAAACTGGCTTATGAGCAAATAAAACAAGGATAGCCCCAAAATACTGGAGTAACCCCGCTAAGCAGCGTGGCATCCACACTTGAATCCAGAATTCTTTCATCATATGTTTGAAGTTCTTACTACATCAAAGAAATTACGTGTGCAACCCGTCATCAACCTTGATCGTTTGGACAAAAAACTAGGATCAGGTGAAATCGCGTAACCCGTTAAGATGAAGCGCGTTATTGGACTTCGGTAGACTGTAAAAAGAAATGAAGATAGAACCGATAAATATCCAGATGAAGAATAAAGAAGTAGGCTTAAAGACTGAAGTAAGCTTATAGATTAAACCTGGTATTAAATTGCCAAAATAAATAGGCTAAGTTCGGAAAAGATACTTGCTTAAGGCATTGGCCAAAAAAATAAATCAAATTAAATAAATAAATCCTAAAATCTAAATTGGTTACTTTCACCATAATTGTAGTCATACTTTCAAAAATTATTAAAATTTAATTCAAAATAACATCAAAATATTGAAGATAAATAAGGGGAGATATAAAATAAAATGTTATACATACATATATGTAGTAAATACATTACAGTGGAATAGCTTTCCCATATGCGGTGATAGTCATGTGTCTACAATAAATATGAGTGTACATATATGACTGTCTGTCTGTCTATAAGGCCATCTAGACATATTTTAGTGAAAGGTATTTTTTTTTTTCAAAATAAGTTAGCAATCTAGGCGAGTGTACAATATTCCTTCTTTGTCTATATAATAACTCATACAGTTCGTAGTAAATACCATGATTCTATAGTTTTTAGTTTTTTAACGAAGGACACAATATAAATGTATCTCTTATTCCAGATATATGAACTTTTAACCTCCAACACAAAAGTAAAAGGAACAGAAAATAACTTTGATTTTTTTTTAATACTGTATTAAATTTTTCTTCTAGTTTATATTAATATAGTTCTTAATATTTATTTATAAATCTTTGCCTTCTATTTCATATTAATATTACCTTATTTATTTTTTGTCCGCTAATAAATTTAATTCTATTCTATTCTTTGAAACACAAGAAGTAATTTCCAATATTGCAAATAGCCATAACATCAGTGATTAAATATTAATATTTTCGAATACAAATGTTTAAAAAAACATTAGCTGAAGGGGAAAAAAGACTGATTTACAGTTTTTCTTTAAAATATTTAATTAGGTAAATAAACTTCAAAATTGTTCTAGCCTCTAATATTCGAAGTCCAAAGAGTAGAGAAATGAACGTTTTCTTAAAAATAAACCGGTCCATTTAACGGTTGCTAAATTTCTCGCCGATCAAAAAAAAAAAATCCCCTTTGATGAAAACTTGATGAAACTTACTCAAGTCAGTAAATGTTTAATGCATTTCCCGTTTGTGAAAACAGCCTCCAGTTGGAGCTGAAATTCCATCAACTGGGAATATTTTTTCCGAAAACCGATGTTTCTTAAATTTTTAGTTGGACTGTGTATAATTAATAATAATAATAGTAATAATAATAAATCTATAAGAGAATATAACAGATATTTTTACAACAAAACATCATCGATATTACCCAATGCCTCTTAGATCAATCACCAATGCCTAACAGATTTTTGCCTCAATGACGTTTCAATACTTTAAACCATCGAATTTGATATCCCACCTCTACATACTATAAATTTCTATTTTTTTTTTTTTTTTTTTTTTGGCACATCAACAGCTGAGGTTATTAGCGCCCGGAGCTTTTTCCAGTGCACTGCCGGCCTCCGGACAGTGTTCTCTTGTTACAGACAACACCGTCCATCACCGGACAGTGAGCTGTAAGAAGCTCTTAGGAAGAGAAAATATAAGGGTCAGCTGATTCTAACCCGGGACCTCCGCGTGGGAGTCCAGTATGCTAACCCCATAGCTAATCCCTTCCCTATAAATTTCTATTGTTATTTTTAAAATAAATAAATTTAAATATAAATTTATAAAAATGAAACACTCTTAATAAAGACGTACACTCCTGATTTGTACTTTTGTCGAGATCTTCATGTAATTAAAAGTAAAATTGAAGGCAATTGTAATAACTACCATCCAATATACTCATTTCTAGTTATAGACACGGAAGTTACTTTTTGAATGAAATCCATAGTTCTATTAAACGGTAAACAAACAAAGGAAGAATATTTCCCAAAATAATAAAAGAACCTTTTAAATGCTTCAAAAAAAAAAGTGCGTTACACTGCAGAGGAGGAGCTTGACAAAAATTCTGACCAATAGGACGCTATGCAGAGCTAAATTAGCTGGCTAACTCGGCCAGTGTCTTGGGGGACCCGTAAGAAAATTACCTCATTTATTTATAAAGATTAATAAATTCTTTGACTTAACGAAATTTGCCCACTATTTTAAAATCTCTATTTTAGAATACATTTAAGGAGGATACATATTTATATATAAATAATGTAGGTGTTGCTGCCAAAGTTGCGAAAGAAAATATTTATTCTGTTTTATTAGCGGGTAAAAAAAAAATAAATGAAAGCTGAAAGTAAGAATTAAAAAGAAGGTACCAAAGGACAGGTGTGCGGAAATGAATACGAACAAGAGTTTTATGTTGGTATCTCTTGTTTCTAAATACAACTTTTTCGGTGTCTTGTTTTTAAAAAAAGACTTCTACAATAAGAACACAAGCACACCTTTCTTTTGACGAGAGCCTAAACATCTGCGCTGAAATAATTATTGGCCAAACCCTTCTTGTCCACTTCCAGGAGAGATACCTATTGTCTCTTTTCTCTAACTGTAACACCCACATAACACTTTCTTGTTTCATTTGTCTTAAACTGTATACATATTTATTGTAAAATCAAGATGTTTCTTGTTTCCTGTCGTAATAAATCAATTCCTTTTTCTTTTGCTTTTGTTTTTATACAAACTTATACTTCGAAAAGCCAATTTTTTCATCTTATCTGGGAGAGAGAATAAGGTAATAATGATTAAAAAATGTATATTTTTTCTTAATGAAAGAGATTAATTAATAATTTCTTTGGCCGCTGTGTGCGTAAATAATCTTAGTTAAAGCATACGCCAAAATCATATGGAAATATTACTGGCTAATGCACTCAAAAAAGTTTTTTAGCACCACTTATAGATAAATTCTGGAAGAATTGAATAAATTAGAATTGAATATCCTTACACTTGGTTAGGCCGAGGGTTTTATATTCCTCAACGAAAGATTTGATGAATTTCAGTGGAAAGGATTGAGGAGCTAAACCTTAGAAAAATGCAGAGATTAAATTGTTTATTAGAAGTGAAATAGTCTATAACTTTCCGGCGCATCGACAGCGTGGCCATTAGCGCCGTCTCGTCCCTTAAAATCACCTCGTGCTCGGATGGCACCTCCTCCTCCCTCGTTACATCCTATACTGCTTCCCAGGGAAGCAGTATGGAGCCGAGTGACACTGAAGTACAACTTCCCTCTCCAACTATAATAGTCTATAACTATATCTGGAGGCAGCTAAGGTTATTTGCGGCAGCTAATGGTATGGCCTCTAAAAGGGAAGCTATGAAGCCATTTCATCGAATGAAAATTAGGAGAGGCGAGTGAAATTCAAATTTTTACTGCAAAGATATTGAGGAAGGCTAACCGAACAGTTAGAGGCGAGACCTGTTAAGCTAATAAGTATTGTGGTACTGGGTTCGATTCCCGGTCTTTAGGCATTGAATTTTATTTAATGTTTAATATGAGAAATTTACAGTACAGTATGTTTGCTAATCGCCTCCGTCCACGACACCTAATTGGTAGCTGGACGTAAAGCCCGCCTGAAAAAATAGGCAATTACTTTGCTTTACTATTGAGGAAGGCCTATTTCTTTTCAGGCTGGACTTAACCTCCTATCAAATTTAATGTCGTGGACAGGGCTACTACACTTTGCTAGTAATAGATCTGGTAGACTCAAGCGGAACTAGAATTAGGAATCTTCCGCTTCCAAAATTTATGCTCATTCGTACTACTTTCTAAGATGGATCTAGGAAGTATGATGAGAAAACTAGTGAATAGTAAATGACAAGGAGATAAGTTTTCCAATAAATACAGAACCAGGAACGATCTGAGAGCACTAGACTTGAAGAAGAACTGGAACTCTTCTCGACCTCCTATATAGAAGTAATGGCAATTCTTTGGTGACTCTCGCTCAGGATATACAAGGATCGATGGACAGAAGAGGGCATGAATAAAATAAGATGCCAAAGTAATTAGTAAAAGTAAAGTAATCGCCTATTTTTCTTTAAGGCGAGACTTAACATCCAACTACCAATTAGGTATCGTGGACAGGCGGGCAAAAGCTCATACTTTTACTACAAAAACAATTTTTTCTTAACATACGCGGGATTCGAACTAGGGATCTCCTGATTAAAAGCCACGTTCTTGATCCCACTAGACCAAAACTCGCCTCGAGTAATTAGTATATTCTGGATCGTCCAGTCCATATGGTGGCAAAAGCTAAGAGAAAGCTGATTTATGCCCGATGGTAGCAATTTTTCTAAAAAAGAAAAACGAACAATACCAAAATCAAGGAATCAAGGTTGATGGATTGTTACAGAAATCTTCTAATGACTGTGCGAGTGGTTATACAAGTAAATGCGATTTGCGTTTCATGTAAAATTAACTCTTAGAATTTAGAGTTCACATAATAAATTACTAATAGTCAATTAATTGCATTTTTAAGGTTTTTTTCTAAGTGAATATAATTTAGCAAATCGTTGAGCTCACTCATATTTATCAGCCAGGAAGCTTTTGGTCACGTTCTTGTTCACCATATGACCTTAATATCAGCAAGTCTAATCCTTACTTCCTGTATTGTTTATACGCAATAATCATAAAAAGAATCAAGATTGACCGAATTAATTAATAAAAAATGTAATAATTACATCAAAATTGTATCATGGGTGTGTTTGCAATAGATTTTCGGCAGGATAAAAGACTAATCTAGCATTAAAAGCAAAAGGATTCACAATATTTTTGTTCTAGCCAAAAAAGAGCGCGTTAACTGAAGTTACCAAATGTTCAGCGAGAAATAAATACTAATTAGCCTACATAATGTGGTTACACACAAAATATTTAAGAGAGTATGTATATACATATTTACAAATAGACATACATTTATTTTACAGATAAGACAAGACAGAAATATAATTATTTTTTTGGTAGTGGGCGGTTTGCTAAGCGCAGAGAGTTATTCACCTTTGCGCATGACACTAATTTCATATTTATTACATAGTGTCACTATTTCTACTTTTGTGTCACCATCATTATCCTTGAGAAATTATTATTGACAACGACTGGTTGCGGCAGCGGAGAGGAGGAGGAATTGTGAACAATAGCGAACTATGTCATGGCCAGTACTCAGTAGAGTGTGCTATGAACTCTTAGCGAGAGTAAGGGTGGAGTATTGCTTTCTGACGTGTATTTGCTAATTGCATTTTGTGTGCATTTTGTTATAGACAAATATTTGGTTTTCTAAACTGAATGTGGTACCAACAATTTTGTTAAGAGAAAAATTAGCCCTTACTTAAATAAATTATAAATTGAGATTTGTTTTGTCTGTTAACTATGTACGGTTTAAATGGGGGTTGTTGCCATAGTCAACAACTAGCCATCATTTACATCCTTCACAGGATACATTGAAAGTTGACTTGACTTCACCCGCAGTCAAAATATCGCGATATCACTCGGCCAACTAAAAGCTGCTGCCCAAATAAAAATAAATGTAACTCTTTTGTCTGGGAGCTCATTCGCTCCGCAGGATCACAAGATTTTTGGAACAAGAGGATTTCTTGCAGAAAAAGAAGAGAGTCAAAAAGAATTTTCTATATTTAGATTTTGATTCTTCAGTTACATGGAGACCTTGAGGCCGTTATAGAGAGGGTAGTGTTAAAGACATAAAATGGGAGGAATCCATTAATGAGACGAAGTATTTTTGGGAGGACATTTAGTGAATTTGAAGTTTGTACAGAAACCTTAAGTTCGAAGGTCCTGATCGGTTGGAGTACGCTGTTGTATATTAGCCACTTAGTGGTAACTTCGATTGACTGCCTCTTTTTAGTCGAGGAAATTTTTGTTTTAATCGATTAAGTTTGAAATCTTTTCAGACTACTGCGCGGGGTTCCACGTTAGTCGTTTCTCGATATATGAATGCTTTACTTGCCAAATCGATTAACACCACTTTCTGAATTTTATTAAATTTTAATGTATGAACACTTTATTGACTCCTAACTGTATAATAATCAAAACAAGTTTCGATGATAATAAGTATAATCACTACTAAATGACAAACATTTTTTTAGCCATTGAATAATGAATAATTTATTTCAGAAGCCATACTCTAATATAAATTGTAATAAAAATTTAGTTAAATCACTTTATACAACGCAATTGACTACTTCTTAAATATCTGTTAAAAATTATTATAAAAATTTAAGGACAGATCGACATAACGGGAGCTCAAATACACCTAACGAAGAAGACATCCTTTATATTGCTGAAGAATCAATTTAAACTAAGTAATAATACTTGTAGTATTGGTAACAGTACAGTTATTACTAATTTTTGCTGAAATATTTAATAGAAAATGTATATAACGAAGTTTTCCTGTAATAGAAATATAAATTTAAGACTGAATTTGAATTAATCATTTTCTTTCACTTGCCAAGTCGATTAACTTCCTTAATCACGTTAAAATTGTCGTAATAATAACGATATATTCCATCTAATACTTTTAGTATGTCGGTAGATAGAATATACATCTGCAGCAATACAGTCTACATCGTTTATCTGAATCTATTGTTTTACAGGGATTTTAAAAAACAAAAAACACTACTCATTTTTCTCAACTTTTTTGTTTTATGGAGTCAATCGATTTGGCAAGTGAAACATTCATATATTCCAAGGTAGAAAACTAAATTAGTAGGAGAAAAAACTATTGAGTTTAGATTTAAAGAAGGACAAGAGTTACTTGACAAGAGAGCAGAATCTGAAGTACGTAATCTGTTGGCATAACTTATAAAATTTGAAGGCCTAGTTAAGTTAGATTAGCTTGGAAAATTAAATAATAAGATAAGTCCAGCTCAAGCTGGATATTTTAGTGAACGACCGATTTTACAAATAGTATAATGCTAGTAAAAAATAAATGTCTCAAATATTTGGAGTTGAAAAACAAAACAACAAAATATGAGTTACTGTAAAGAATAGATCATCGAGTACAACATTTGTGCCGAGACAATATGTTAATACACAAAACATCTGCTAATGCAATGCTACATTCACAAACACAATGTGTAGCAGACAGACTGATATACATACGCGCGCCACCAGAACATATCTACAAATGGTATAAACATCTGCCCTGAAAAAAAATAAACTTTGGTCTAAATATTGGTGGTCATTGTAAAAATAAAAAAGCGGAGATTGGAATAGCAGCATTCAAATATTCTTTTGCATTTCAGTGTAGGATGAACTTCTTGAATTAGTGGAACTATGAATAGAAATAAAAAGATTTGCGAACAGTGGAATTGGTTAAATATTGAAGTTTAAATATGTCAGCTACTTTAACTATATTATAAAACTGTTGAGGAACGTATAAAACCGGTTAGAAAGAAGCGCGCCCAACTTGCAAGCAGCTGTTGAACGACGAGCTCTAGGCTGGCTCTACACACTACTGAGCTTCTAACTACAATTTCATCTAAACAAGCCCCCTGATGGGAAATAGCACCTTTTAAATCTAATATCTCTAAACACAGTTTTATTAATGAATTTTTCTTTAATTATGTTATATCTTAATATGATTTGTCAGATTTAATTAGAGGCCACATAATTTGTATACTGTGGTCTTAAAAAAAGAAAGAAAATGAATGCCTTTATTTGCAAGGGAATCAAGTCCGTAGATCTGAACAATACTCTAGGAATCATCTCCAATTAAGGGATTACAGCATCCTATAAGGATCGAAAGGATGGAAGGATGGCTGCTGTTGAATGTGTGCTCCGTAAGACTATTTAAACAAAATTTATTTAAAATAGTTCCAATTTTATAAATTTTATCATTATTTAGAAATTGGCGATCTCAATGGCAAAAATACAATGAGTAAATGAGATGTCTTTTAGGTTAAAAGAAGACCTGGATTCAACTCATTAAGTCAGTGATTGTGGAACACTATGGAACTTCTTTTAGTCTGTAACAAGACGAAATGATCTTAATGCACCAAAAAATATCGAAAACAATATAGTCTACAGATGCATTTAACCCAATTCCAGCAAAGACCCTCTAAATATACAGGGTGTCCCAAGCTATACGGATAACGACTTTTTCTCGGAAACTAAGATAGCTAGAAAAAAACTAAAAAATACGTGTTCCCTTAGTTTTTTGTTAGAAATCCAAATTTAATTTGTAAATTTTTTTCGGTGCTTCCAGAAGCGAGAAACAGGCACCAACTTCATTTTTTCAAATGGGAAGGTGCGGTTTTTATTTCAGAAATAGATTCCTCTATTTTTTTTAAGAAAAATTTACTCGAACAGTTTTTTTCTGTGAGCGATATTTTACAAGTTATGAATGAAAACATGATTCTTATAAGAAATTTCAAAATGATATAACGGTTTTTTGATTAAATAAGAGGAAAAGTACTATTTTATTATAAATTTTACTCCTCATTAATATTACAGATCATACTCGAAATGGCTTCCACCATTAGAGATGCATAGACACGCTCTTTCCTGCCAATTGCCCCTTACTGCCAAAGAAATAGATTCGGCTTTAACCGAGTTACAGGCATCTATTATTCTCTGCTTTAGTTCATCTACAGATGCAATCCCGGCATCCGAAAAAAAATTTCAAAGTAAATTTGGATTTCTAACAAAAAACTAAAGGAACACGTATTTTTTAGTTTTTTTCTAGCTATCTTAGTTTCCGAGAAAAAAATCGTTATCCATATAGCTTGGGACACCCTGTATACTAAATTTCAAGTATTATAAATTTTCTTCGTCTTTGTTACCCATAACCAAAAATTTTTCCGACTCTTTTAATAATAACACACTCTAAACGCAGTACCTACCCCTTTAATAATCATACTACGTACAATTTTAGAAAGGTAAGCAGTGAACCTGCTGCTTGATGAATCAATTAGTATTAAATTAAGCAGTTAATACCAAAGAAGGAGAGACCATAGTTGGATATTTTTTTTATAATGAGTGCCACCGGATGTCTTCAAGTTCACCAGATAAAAGTAGCGCTAGTATAATTAATACACCCGTATGGAATAATACAAATAATTAAAACAGAAATATATGAATGAAAATTTATAAATCAAGATTTACGTAACAAAAAAGAAAATAATTCTAACGAGTTTTTTACAGATAGAAGAGTTCAGGTAATTTTATCTTTACTAAAAAGGACGATATTTAGACATTTTACAACATTAATTTATTTGAAATCTGAGTTTAATTTTGGTTTACTATTTGGACCGCTTATTTTGAATGTGGTGCAAGTCAATTTTCTTTTGTTTGGAGAAACTTAAAAGGTTTAGCTGTTAATTAAAAAATATGGGCTAATTATGACAAGTCTGGTAATGTTTCTAATAACTTATAAATATGTAATTTGATTAGATAAATTTGTTGTAGGCGAATTTATCTAAAATAATGTACATATACGGTCTGCAAATGGACTTACCCAACTTTATAGTTAGTCAATTGTAAAAATCATTTAATTTCGGTTATGAAAAATTAAATATCACTTGAAATATATTTCGTAATAAATCAAATTTTGTATACAGGGTGTTCAGCATAAGGCTACGGTAACTTCGGGAGGCGATTCTGGGCATCATTTGCAACAAAAAAATCCATATAAACTATGGCTCGATTCGGCTCCGTTTTATAGATATTTTTAATTTTATGTTTTTTTCAAGGTGTTACTACTTTTTAGCAAAAAGTTGTCTATATTTCTCAAACTATTAAAGCTACAGCTATTTTAATAAGTTCATTAGAAAGAAGGTTAAATTTCCTTTTAAATAAGCTAATTTACAAATTACAAATTAGCTTAAATACAAATTAGCTTATTTAAAAGGAAATTTAACCTTCTTTCTAATGAACTTATTAAAATAGCTGTAGCTTTAATAGTTTGATAAATATAGACAACGTTTTGCTAAAAAGTAGTAACACCTTGAAAAAACATAAAATTAAAAATATCTATAAAACGGAGCCGAATAGAGCCATAGTTTATATGGAATTTTTTGTTGCAAATGATGCCCAGAATCGCCTCTTGAAGTTACCGTAGTCTTATGCTGAACACCCTGTATAAATATTAACAAGAAATAAACTAGGGGTAGTATTTTCTATTTTAAACTTAAATAATTAATTTTCATTTTTTGCAGTGTCAATTT
This sequence comes from Rhodnius prolixus, assembly GCF_049639745.1. Lineage (NCBI taxonomy): Eukaryota > Metazoa > Arthropoda > Insecta > Hemiptera > Reduviidae > Rhodnius > Rhodnius prolixus. Next base: position 19,544,195 of record NW_027411593.1, on the reverse strand, counting down.
TTGAAAAATTAACACCAATAATTTCTTGCCAATTCAGCATTTTTCAAGTGAGGCTTTATATTTATACAAGAGTCGCATTTTGCTTCGTCATCAGCTGTTTTCTGAATTTTTAGGGTCTAAGAAATCGCATCTTGCACAGGTATCTTTTACGTGATAAATGGAAATGTAATTTAGCATCTTGTTTTACGATTTTCTTGTATGTCCAGTCCAGTTAACTGAACTTCAAGTTATTTTCCTTTTGTTTTTCTAAGTATAAATTAAACATTTTTCTTACGTTTCATTCTGGATCCAAAAAAACTTTCGTTCTGGATTTTGGGATCAGGGTAAAATGGCTTTCAAATTCTAGAAAACTTTTTATGCGTTTTATCACTGTATTTTTCAGTAATTCTACTGCAAGCTGTACTACAATCTGATGTTACTATGAAATTACCCATTTTTGGAGGAAAATAAAATAAGTAACCTAAAGCGGTAACCATCGCGACACGAGAAATAAAACAAATGTAGCCACCAGTAGCCATTGGCATCGCCTCAGGTCTATGGATATTGAACTTACGAGGGTCGTTTGAAAAGTCCGTGCAAAAATAAAAACTACTTAATTTTTTGGATAGTCGATGAGGATTATTCCTTGCGAATCCCAAAAGACAGTCGCCATAATCTTTCCGGCCGAAGGAACGGTCTTCGCTTTTTTTGGCGCAGATTCCCCCTTGGTAACCCATTGTTTAGATTGTTCTTTGATCTCAGGAGTGTAGTGATGTATCCATGTTTCATCCACAGTGACGAAACGACGCTTAAAGTCCTGCGGATTCTTCTGGAACAGCTGCAAACCGTCCTTGCAACACTTCACACGATTTCGTTTTTGGTCAAGCGTGAGCAATCGCGGCACCCATCTTGAGGATAGCTTTGTCATGTCCAAATGTTGATGCAAAATATTATGTACCCGTTCATTCGAGATGCCCACAGCACTAGCAATCTCACGCACCTTCACTCTTCTGTCATCCATCACCATATCATGGATTTTATCAATGATTTCTGGAGTAGTAACCTCAACAGGGCGTCTAGAACGTTCAGCGTCACTTGTGCCCATATGGCCACTCCGAAAATTTTGAAACCACTTATAAACTGTTCTAATCGAAGGTGCAGAGTCACCATAATGTTTATCAAGCTTCTCTTTAGTCTCCTCAGGCGTTTTGCCTTTCATAAAGTAGTGTTTAATCAACACACGAAATTCTTTTTAGTCCATTTTTTGAAAATCACTCGACTTCCTCGATTCAAACGAATGCCAAACACAAAGAAATAGACCGATCTGGCTGAAACTTGGTGTGTGTTCTTCCAAGAGATGCTACTAACTAAACATAATCTCGATACGCGATGTTATCTCTCTGACTTTGCACGGACTTTTCAAACGACCCTCGTATACCACTATCATAATCAATGAAATATCAGTATCAATACCTTGCATATCAATTTCTTATACTGGCCAATTTTAAACTGAACAAAGTACTGGCATTTTTCAAGATACTGAACATGATATTCATTATAAATGAAAAGTTTGCACTGAATTAAGCATAAGTCACGTGATATCTCTCTTCTTTTACTTTTAAAGTGGACTTATACCACTTTCAAAATATACTGTCCACTTATAAATGTTTTGATATTCAATATTGAGACAGAAAGAGTACAACTCAAGTTTTCTTTTTAAGATTGTAAGACAACAGAAGTCTTTTAACACAGCAATTCAGAAATAAATTAGACATTTAGTAAATAGAAAATTAAGTAAAAAATATATATATATCAACAATATGGCAACATAAGAGTTATATGCCAAAAAGAAGTTTGGATCTAAGATATACAAGACAGGGCGAAATAAATTTTGCAAGGATTTTTTTTTTAAATAAGTTTAATCTGACAAAAAAGACACAAGATTTATATATGTATGTATACGTAGGTATATATGTACACAATACATAAAGTGAATATTACAAACATTCCTCATAAAACAAGTTAAAAGCGAGAGAGTGTCTATTTATACTTCTTAAAAGATCGAGAGGAGGTGGCGATTTATTTTTAAGACTTGTGCGCAATTTGTTTACGTGCAAAAAAGTAAGAAGAATGATATATATATATATAAACTTTAAGGAATGAATGAGATATTTCCAAAGTAAAGTTGGCTAACATGTAGACGCGGGATGGAGTGGCGGGAGCGGTAGCAGAAATTTAGGGAGAATTTTCCTTTATTTTTATTATTTTATAAATATAAAACAAGTTGAAAAGGTGGATAATAATAGGGTGCGATCGGTAGAGCAAGTCAGATTCCCCCTCTCTATCTCATCTTATTTTCTTGTTCTCACTGCCAAACTCTGCTCCAACCCCTCGCTAAAACACTGAACTTCTTACAACAAATCCATTAACTTTTTTTTATCCTTCTATTTTACCCCCGTTGGAAGAGCGAGCCAAAACTTTTTAGCCCAGTCCTAGAAGATGAGGAAGTTCATAAAGTAACTTTCAAAAAAAAAGAAGAAGAAGATATTGAACAAATTATACTAAAAAAGTTTCTCAATTTTTATCGACATCGCTGTGGGAAGAAAGAAAAAGTTAGTAAAATTATGGCACGACCTTCACTACTCGAAAAGACTTCATTAAACTTTGTTAGTGTACACAATAAAGTATTTATTTTTTCATGTAATGAGTGACTTCATTACTTGTATAATATTAATAGGAATTGAATCAGAATTTGGTGGAAATCCGGCGATTCAAGTATTACCCACTTTATGGTACGAATTTTGTGGATTTTTGTAAACAGTTTCATACAAAATTGTCAAAAAAAAAAAAAAAAAAATATTAACGGTAAAGTCAAAACAGAGTGTTTCAAAACAGACATGTTTTTCTCTTTCTTAACGCGAGATAGACTCGGATTATCAATTGTTGCAAGAGATACACGCAGCTAATTCCTAAAATCTAGGAGTCATTTTATTTAAAAAGACTGCACTTTCTGCTACAGCTATTAATAATAATAATAACAACGTGTGTTTATTAAATAATGGTACAAAATAATATAAAACATAATGAACAGAAAACTAAGAAAAACCACACAATGCATGGACACTATGTCCATCTGCAGAGCTGCTACAAGCTATTTCTAGGCTAGTAATTAGAAATAATGCATATCTTTGAGGCTAGCATCTAATTCATGAAATACGATATAAGGTTTAACCAGTTAAGCGTGGAATTTAGTTTTTAAAAACCCTCCCACAGTGTGCGAAATTAAAATCACGACAATGACCGTGTATATTCAGTGTCGAACGGAGCGGCAAAACAACCAAAAGTTTACAACGTAGTAATAGTCAATGCAAGCACTTTTTCTGCAATTTCTGGGGCTTGAGATCACCAGAGCATTCTGTGCTCATTCAAAAATCTTGCACCGCTTCACGTATGCATTGCTCCTAGTTAACTAGGGACGCAAGAGCTTTTACAAGGAAGAAAAGAGCTTTGAATTCTGTGCGAAATGAAATCATGCTCGTACTGAGGTCTGAATCTCTATCTAAAAGGTAAAAACGGCATTGCACAAGGGTTGAGAGCTTCTATTTGTGTGCCTAATTCCCAATCTCTAATGCGGAGACCAAACATGTACCAACCACTTATCATTTGGCCGACTCCCACCGCAGTTCTATTGGTAAGATAAAGGAAACATCTCACCAAATAATATTCTTATTGTATTTTATTAAAATTTCGATTTTTTTTTTATAGTTAATGGCAATTTTATATTTTTCAAAACGAGTATACCCGTCGAACGCACCGTAATAAAGATTTGGTTTGACGGGTATACACCTCAAACACCCTTAACTGGTTAATTCACTCTCGAATGATTATATTATTACATTTAACATGTCTGAACACTTTAATCAAATATTAAAAACTTTTTAGGAAGCCAGATATGACAAAAACTTATTTAAATAGCAGATATCTTTTTATCTAGGCTTACACAAAAGCGAGCTATAGAATATATTATAATCATGGGAAAATACCCTATGTTATAAAATCTGTGTTGCTGGAAAAAAAGAAAATACAGTTATGAAGGAGGATTTGCCCTATATTATAAAGAAAATTTGGAAATTTTATCTTTTATAGAAAAAGAGAAAAAAATTGTCAAAGTTGGCTGTTTTTCAACGTAACGCTTTTTCGTGCAGTTTTTGACGATCAACTCTTAAACAACTGTCCTAGCAGACAGTTTTAATAAATACAGTTATCGAATGATTATATTATTACACTTAACATCTCTGAGCATTTTAATCAAATATTAAACACTTTTTACGAAGCCATATATGAGTAAAACGTATTTAACAAAACCGATATCTTTTTATCTAGGTATTCAACACAGCGAGCTACAGAATATTGTAACCGTAGGACGATGCCCTAACTTATAATATGCCCCACCGAGTCCAGTCTGTGTTTTGAGAAAGTTTAAGGTTAACCATTTAAGTGTACAGGATTTAATTGTGAGCGAATGTGTTTGATAGAGCAGAGATTCAGCCTGTGAATGAAGTACGTTTCAGAGCTTATTCGGGGACTGAGTTTGTCCTTTAGTCCTGGATAATCCGGATACTCCAATAGGAAGCCACACAATACGGTATAATTTGTGCGGATTTGCATAGTCTCTTCAAAAAAATTTTGAAGCGGAAAGAGACATCTAGACAAAGAAGATTTAGGGAAAAATAGTGTATAATTATTATTTTGACCGTCTGAAGGGTGTTCATTTCATTCAACCAACCAAACACTAGCAATATTGCTGTCCCAATGTTATGAAAGTGAATTCAGTAAAGCTGTCTAACTAGTGGAAGAGTTATGGAATTACAATAGTGACAACATCTGTCGCAGCACACCCTCGCTGCAAATATATAAAAGCGAGCTTTGATTCGTTAGTAAACACCTGGCTACTAACCCCCCACCGTATATCGTTGGCATATTTAATGTGAATGTGTCGTTTTGCTTGAGTGAAAGAGATACGTGGGCCAATTATATGTATGACCCTCGCTGGGCTGAGTAACCCTAAGAGAGTTTGTACAGGGCCACAAAAAAAAAATAACCAAACGGAGGTAACCATGAGGGGGTAAAGAGCCAGCCCAGGTAAATGCAGTACAAATTAACTTTCACCATACACAACATTCTAGTAGCGGGATTAACAGTTAACTTGTACGTGATCCCAAGCATTACAGAGTACAACCTTGTTGTTGTTATTTTGTGAGAACAGTAAATGTAACATGAACATATGTACGAACAACTACCAGCTGTACAATGGCTACGTTTCTGTGTGTAGAGTGCCAAAGGTCTCGCTGCTGTCTTTTATATAAATGAATACAACCGAATTTATATCGTGAAATGGCATCTTATTTTAGGTGGATTATTTAACCCGCTGAAATAACTAGTTTTTATTTAAATAAGAATAAATAAATAATAAAACAGAGTATATTTTAAAATGATTTAAGGCGCGTCAACTTCTCAGGTTATTGGCGCCCGGAGTTTTTTTTTTTTCAGGGCACTGAAAATGTGAGAAAAAAATTAAAGCAGATTTGAGAATTCGAGATAATGCAGTATCAAAAATGGCTACAATTTTTTTAGAAAAGAGGGCAGCAAAAAAGGTCACTCTAAGGTCATTAACGGTTAATCCAATAACTAAGTCACAAGTAAATACCCTTAACTAGTGGCAGTGCTGACTTGACCTGACTTTTTTAGTAGAAGGTTCAGGTCAAAAACGTGCTTCGAGAAATCTTTTTTTTCCTTCTTTCTTTATTTCTACTTTTAGATTTTTTACAATAATTCAATACATACTTGTTTACAAAAAAAAAATACAAGTTGATCTTCTAGTAAGATGTTAAGGAACAACAAAGAAGTTATACAAAACTTGTGCCATTAACCTAATAAATATAACAAGTTCCGTCTTTTATTATTATTATTATTGTGGCAAAAAAAAAAAAATGTTCACGCTATTATGGTTGAACACTGAGCCGTAACCTCTGCACGGTTGATTAAGTAAGTAATCGTCTACTGACTGATTCACGCGTGCTTATCATCCATCTATCCAATTAGGAAGCGTCGTAGACGGGGAGACGGAAGCACATACTATTAACATTTTTTCTAACCAATAAAAAGTAAGCTTTAAGCGAGCTACTTCGAACTGGGTACCTCCCACTTAAAAATTCACGTTTTATGAACTATTACACCAACATCCGCCCATGAATGAATGATTATGATTGCCATTTTTTTCAAGAATATGGACTCTTTCATAGAGAGCGACCTTAATTCACCGGATGTGAAAAATACACCCACAGAACTACTGCATATTTTTTTAATGACAATTATGAGGGTGACACCAATTTTGGAGCCACTACCAGAATTCCTTGGAGCCAAAAAAGACTCCTTATGGTTGCTATGGGCAACAACCAGTAAGATTTCAGTTTTGTAAACTATAAATTTTCTTTAGCTGAAAGCTGAATTCATGGTGCAGTTCTAATATCTTAATGTTATTTCTTTTTAATCAATTAATATTATTTATTTATTAAAAGACGCGTCAACATCTAAGGACAATTGCGCCCGGAGCTTTTTGCAGTACATTAGACAGGAAGGATTGGAACCAACGGAGGGTGCCATTGGAAAAAGAGAGGGATTGTAGTTTAGATAGCAGGATATGATGGTCAACGGTATCAAAGGCTTTGGAGAAGTCTAGGAGTATAAGGATGGTAAGTTTTTGGTCGTCAATAGCCGTCTGCAAGTCATGGGTAATTTTCAAGAGTGCAGAATGAGTGGAATAAGAAGGACGAAAGCCAGAGGCCAAAGCTATAGTTATTGGCTCCAACCCACTCCTTAAATCATTGGCTCCTCTTCCTAATCTTTTCCTTTACAATACCCCAATAAAATATTGTTCCTCTGTGAAAAACCTTGGTATCACTTTCGATCAAAACCTATCCTGGAAAAACCATGTTTCCCAAATCTCTCGTCGTTCCATCCATATCCTTAAGCAGTTTAATAGTTCCCGTCACCTTTTTCCAATTAAGACCCGGCAACTCCTAGTTTCCTCTCTTATATTCCCCCATTTCGACTATGGTTGTTTAGTGTATGGCGGTCTTTCTGGTGATATTGAAGCTAAGCTTAAGCGCCTCATGAACTGCTTCATAAGATTTATTTTCAGCATTTCCAGAGATTCTCGCATTTCGCACTGCTACGATGAGTTGAAGTGGCTTTTTCCTGTCTATCGCCGCCAATATTTTTTGGCTTCTTTCCTTTTTCAAGTCATCCAGTCTCAAAGGCCTTCCTATATTTTTCAACTCTTAAGTTTAAATCCTCCATCCATTCCCGTAACACTAGATCTCGCTCATCTGATCTCTATATTCCCTCTCACCGTACCTCATCCTTTGACAAGTCCTTCCTCATACGTGCTACCTCTCTCTGGAACTCCTTGCCTTCATCTGTCCGCCATGCTCCTACCCTATCCATCTTTAAATCCCGTCTATTCAGTTATCTCCTTTCTATTCAGCTTCCTCCGAAATTCTAATTGTTTTAATTTATTTCCTTAATTCCTGCTGTTTTATTATTTTATTTTTACTTTCATTTTCACTTACTATATTTTCACTTTTGTAAATATTTATTTATTTATTTAATTTCTGTATAATCACAGGCCAAACTGCTAAGGCCTCTATTTGTTCCTGTATTTATTCTTAGGGGACTATTGTCCCAGAATAATAAATTTCTTTTCTATTTCTATTCTATTTCTACACTGCCGGCCACCGGATATAGATCTCTTGTTACAGACAACTGTCCCATCTGCCCACGAGCTGTTATAAGTCTCCTAGGAAGACCAACTGGATTCAAACAAAGGATATCCGCGTAAAACTAATACGCTTGCCTTTTAACTAATCCCTTCCCAAAACAATTATTACTAATATTAAGGAGCTGTCAAGAATTTAAAAAAAAGGAATCCGTTTCAGCAAATTTATTGTTTTCTTCTGGCGAAAACGGGTTTCTTTTTAGGATGTTGATTGCGTTCACTTTTGAACTAAAACAACTTAACTGTTCCATCTCCAAAAATAATTCACTTAACTCTTAACTTCACTTAATATTTTTTGTAAGGGTAGTGAAACCCCACCACTCACCCACTCTAGCCAGAGAGAAAGAGATAGCCCCCTCGGCACACAGAGAAGGGAGGCTCGGCGAATGTATATAAGAACGAGAGGAAAGTCAAAAAGGAGATTCTGTGATTGGGTGATTCAAGGATTCTGTGATTCGGTAATTCTGTTCAAAGTCTTACACTGGAGTTGTACACATCGTTTAGCCACGTCAGTCAGTCTGTTCTGTTCTTGTAGTGTAAAGTATACAGTCCTTGGCAGTCAGTCATATAAATATATAATATCTTATACCGATACTAAGGTGTTATTTTATCCATCAACGTCTACAACCAACATCCTCCTCAAAAACCATTACATTTTTAATTTTCTCTTCATATTTGCTCTTTCAGCTATGTCAATAATCTGGGTAGTTCCCTCTATTTAAGTCTACTCTATAACAGATGGCTACTTAATCTGTAATTATCTGGGCACCTTAATGAATGCTTAACCCTGCTATTTTAAAAGAATTTTGGGGATTAATAATATTACAATAAGGAGTGCTCCTTGAAATTCCGCAAGCTGCCCATTTCGGTAGGTGAACCATCTATTATATTATGTTGCAAAAAAAAATTACAGTTAAAAAGGAGGGTTTGCCCTTTATTTTAAAGAAAATTTGGGAATTTTATCTTTTATAGAAAAAGAGAAAAAAATTGTCAAAGTTGGGTGTTTTTCAACGTTACACTTTTTCGTGCAGTTTTTGACGATCAACCCTTATACAACTGTCCTACCGGACAGTTTTAATTATTATCATCTAAATTTACTATAGATGCGTAAAGGCAAACCCAGATCTTATTATTTGCTGTTCAGATTCTTGACCAGCACGGGATTATCTTAATCTGCAGAGAGCTAGGAAACTTCGTATCACCGTGGCATAAAGGCATCAATAATGTGCCTTTACAGTGCTTTTCTAGTTCCCTTACGCTAAAATTATTAAATCTTCTTTACACATAATTCCAGTGAAGGCGTTTTCATTGACTTCTATTCCATTTACGATCGGATTTGTAGAAGAGATAAACATTAGAACTTTGAACGAGGTGAATACAGCCACTACAAATTCAAAGTATCAACCCAGCTTTCTACAAAAAAAAAAAACCTCGAGCACCGTCTAACTATCCCAATTTGCCTTCGCATTATAGTCTCCTTAACACCATTCCCATTGGATATTCATTGATTCCTATTCAGCCAGGGAAATCTTGCTCTAATCAATCAATCATAGACTCTTCAATCAATCAATCAATGATCAAGCCCAAGCTCCGAACTGGTTAATTTTCATGAGCCAGACACCATTAGAATAACCGTAGATTGATTATAGCTTGTATGAAAAGAGCGGTTCCCTGCCCATCCCTCATCTTATGAGACGTACTGGGGCTTCAAAACCAATAAATCCGTCTAAGAGTTTCCGGATAGCAGAACAATAACCTAATAAAGGAGTAACAGGACACCAGGGACTCACATCGTCCAGTACCCTGTATAAACCTAGAAAGGACGTTAAGATTACCAAATGCCACAATCTCCGTGAGAGAAACATTTAACCTCTCGAAGACGAGGAATCTAGTTTTAGAATAAACAGGACACACCTCTACAAAGTGCTGTATAGTCTCATCGGACTCACCACAGCCAGCGCAGATTGGCGACTGGATAAGGCCGCCTTTGAAAAGATGGTTCACTGAATTCGCATGTCAGAATAACCATTACACTCCTCAATTAACTATTAAAGACAGACAATAACCTTACAGTATCACTCAAAAACTTCTTAGTCGACACATCGCTTTTACCGAGCAGGAAAAATCGTCTGCCACAATTTTTTAAAACGGGATTCTTTCATTACTTTTTCCATGTTTATTGTTTAACCTTTATAGTAATGGATACTTTCAGAAAGTAAGATATTAATACTTAAACCTTAATTAAGCAATTACAATTAAACATACTTTTCAGAATGTTGTAAAGCGCTTACAGCAATAATTAAAGAAAACGTACCATGTTCTAATAATAAGCATTCACTCACGTACACAACCTGGAAGGTCTAATTTAGTTCTTTTTGTATCTTAGAAACGAAAGGAGGACGCCTAGTTAATTTCGAAGTCTAAGCACATTCTAGGCCCTAGAAAAACTAATAATGAGAGATATTAATAAGCATTAAAATATAATTTTGCAATAAGCTAATATTTTGGCGCTGACAGATTTAGGTCAAATGATCTGGTTTTTGTTTTAACTTATTTTTAAACTTGTCTCTTTTTTCGTATTTGGCATGTTGTGATCGATCGTTTTTTATGATTTTAACGAAGCGATGGATTTCTTTAAGATCTGCCGCTTATTTTGTGCTATTTGGATGCATTCACATTCACTGATTTTTAAATGGTGAAAAGTAAACTGCAATTAGACACTGCTCTAATTGCATTAATGAAGGTTTCGAGGGCTTTTTAATATTCAAGGATTAAATTTAAATTACATCATCATCTCCATTACACCAATCCTAGAGCCCAAAGAAATTAAAATAGAAACAAAATCAATACGAATGCAATGCTTCGTAAAATGATCGGTTAACAGATAGTTGTAAATCAGCGAATTTTGATTGCGACAACACATTTAAAAGTCTTTTATTTTCCCCACAAAACGTCTCGAAACACTAAAAAACACAGGAAACTGCCAACATAATATTTAGATTTGAGTTCCAACAAAACTGTACCACTTTACACGAGTATTTTTTTCGAAAATGCTTACAATCATTTTCTCAAAACTTCCAGTAAATATATTTGAATAAAATTCTATATAAATAGCAGAAACCATATTTTATAAGTATATAGTAAAGTAATCGCCTATTTTTTCAGGCGGGGCTTTACGTCCAGCTACCAATTAGGTGTCTTGGACGGAGGCGACTAGCAAACATACTTTACTGTAAATTTCTTTTATTAACCATTAAATAAAATCCAAGGCCTAAAGACCGGGAATCGAACCCAGTACCACAATGCATATTAGCTTTGCAGGTCTCGCCTCTAACCGCTCGGCTACCTTGGCGCCTATATATTATTTATAAGTATATGAAATTAGTATACAGATAGAAATATAAATGATGCTTGTAATATTGTTATCTAAAATAATCGAATTCACTTGATGTTAACAAAGCACAAATGGCATGGTTATTCCTATTAATTTTAGACAGGACATTTCCTGATTTTGGCTGCATTCTAATGATGATTTAGGCTATTATATCTGAGGCTTAAGGATAATAAAATAGAAAAGAGATAGAGACAAATAAGTGCATTTAAAGAACGTATGCTTCCGTTTTCCATCAAAATTCGTAAAAAAAAACGGAATAAAGCAGATAACTTGGGGTAGTATATGGCGCATATTCAAATCAAACAAATATGTACGATATATTATGAATATTAGCTTTAAGAAATCAGTATTTGGCTGACAGTGTTTTAACAAGGGGTCTTTGCTCTCTCGAGTTATGTTTAGCAGAATTTAGGTTAAGTTTTAGTAATTTTGTAACAAGATTGCAACCTTCTTTTGTAAGGAAGCAACCCAAAAATCAAAATAAACTTTTGTTCTATTCTGTATTTGTATAAATTTACTGAGGAAATTGGATTTTGTCTTATAAGTAAAAATGAACAAAAATTAGAAACTCGAAATTGGTAAAATAGAAATCAACTGTTCATATCAGATTTTCAATTATTTAAAAAATATAAATTAAATAAAATAATCGAATTCAGTCGAGATTAGAATTTATTACCGTTGAGCCTGAAAAATGATAGAAATTCTTTCTCTTAAAGTAAAGACAAAGAATAAGTTAAAATCAACGCGGCAAGTCTTAGAATTACCTCTAAAAGGATTCAGCAAAAAAAATGTAATAAAAATTATATTAAATATTAATAACAAAAAATAGCTGAGAGCTGACAGTTAGTGGATACATAATAATAGAGTAAACTAAGCGAGATTGATCAGAGCACACAGAAACACAAGGCATTAGTAAATCCAAAACAGGTTTTCTTATAGTATTATATCATAGCGACAACAAACACCAACAGTAGTCTTGTCTGTCCGCCTGTATTATACATTCCAACGGCGTTACTTAATGTAAATCAAACGGAGACCATTTTTAGTTATAACAGCGAGACTGCAAAGCACGTCAACTTTACTGCCTGCTGTTTCATCTGATTATTTCTACTCGTATTATTATTATCTACTTCAAAGAATAATAAGTTTGGCATAAAAACATTTTAAAATAAAAATAAATAAATAAAGCTAGTTACTTTATTTTTTAATTTATTGCAGTAATTAATGCACAGTAAGACTGGTTATTTTTCTTTTTTAAAGAGAGAATATTAATGTTTTAATTTCTGCCGTTTAGTTAGTTGTCCGAGAATTACAAAACAGTGACACGCAGTTTCTTGCATAACTTTGTAATAAATGAAACGATTACAGCTTTTCTATTATCTCAAATAAAATTTTGTATTTATTTGTGCCTCACGCTTCAACTGTACTTTCTTTTTATCTACACCACTGTTAGTCAACCCAGACTGTTACTCGACTACGCAGATTCTAATCTATATATATAAAAATGAATGTGTGTCTGTTTGTTTGTACTCGATAGATTCAAAAACCGTATATCCAATCGCCGTGAAAATTTGGGAAATTATTAGGTATATCCCCGGGAAGGTTTTTGCAATTTTTTTTTAAAAAATCAGAGTTGGGGCTCTAGGTGCACTCGAATAAATATCCCAAAAATATCAAAATAACATTTAATTAGTAATATTTGTTGAAAGTGTAACCATGAAAACCATGAAAAACAGTTTTTTGCAATTATTAATACGAGAATAAATTATACCGAAGATGGTGGAAAATCCATTAAACTAAAAGAACTCAACAATACTATTGACGTTGATAATCGTTGGGTGGTACCATATTCTCCATTACTACTAAAAACGTATAATGCTGAGTACTGCAATTCAGTGAAAGCGATAAAATATATTTGCAAATATGTGAACAAAGGAAGCGATATGGCAGTGTTTGGAGAGGAAAATACAACTGCACCTAACGATGAAATCACCCAATATCAACTGGGACGCTACATAAGTAGCAATGAGGCTGTATGGCGTATTTTATCATTTTCCATTCATGAGCGATATCCAACGGTTGTTCATTTAGCAGAAAATGGACATCGTGTGTACTTTACATCAGAAAATGTACGTGCAAGAGCAATGTCACCACCTCCAACAACATTAACTGAATTTTTCACATTATGTAGAAATGCTACCTTTGCAAGGACACTACTGTACTCTGAAGTAGGGATAATTTTATTGTTAATTTTCATTTCGATGTATTGTATACATTTGGTCATTAATAAATTATGTTTGAGGTATCAAAACTGCCTTTTTGTTAAACACAGCAACGTGTGAACGGGTACAGCTAGTATTTACTAATTTTATATCGTGTTGATGTTTGAAGTATTTCATTTATCAACGAGTGATCTGTGATCATCGCCAAAAAAACTCGTTTATTTTCTTAAATTGTAGAAATCTGCAACAAGGATTTGTACTGAAAACAAAATCTTGCTATTGGTATGATGATAGTTGATATAAAAATGGATCATTTGTCGTGGTGACAAGTTTTGCATGCCCAGTTATGCCCAAACCTTTCTCGAGTGAAGACTTTTTCTCGCAAGATAATTCAAAAAAAAAAAATAAAGTGAAAGAGTTAGTAAATAACAGTTAAAATTATAAATCATTAATGAATTTATTTTGCTAAATTATTTGTTGAGAGCCCCTTAATAATAGAATCCTCTTTAGTTTTACTTAAAAATTTTCAAATTTTGGATTCAAAATTGGCGAGGAATCGGTCCAAATAAAAACAACAATTCGTCTTTTTGGCCAACGTTTCGACAAATTCAAAAGTTTTCTGTAATTCAACCAACCCGTATAGCCACGCCCTGAAGAAGACGAATATATTTGTCGAAACGTTGGCAAAAAAGACGGAGTTGTTGTTTTTATTTGGACCGATTCCTTGCCAATTTTGAATCCTTAATTGAATAATTTTACGGTCACGAAACCTATATATTCATTTCTCTCAATTTTATTCGTTGAAATCTCTAAAATTGTATGCTTGCAGGCCTTTTAAAATAGTTTCAATCCTAATTGCTACCTAATTCTATTTAATGTACGCCCTCATCAGTGCCTCTATTATTATACTAATATGGTAGTGTTCTACATGGAGAGCACTTCTGACATTTTGTAGTATATTCAATCGTGACCTGTTTCCCCTAACTTCTTGGTGGAGTTTTGATTACGTGGTTAATGTTAGGTTTTTTTCTAAGTTCTATAATTAAAAACTAGGTTTTTGTTACTGTTTTTTTTTCGTCTTTTTAGAAACAGAATTAATAAGTCAATCAAGAAGGCAGTGGCATCAAGCATCTTTATTATTATTATTATTATATGAAAACATAACATAACCTTTCAACTGATAAACCAAATGAAACGTGTTGAAAGATCAAGAAGCTCGCCAAACTCAATTAATTTGTGCACATTTACTATTTCTTGTTTTTAAAGATATAAATACAAAAAAAACAATTGTTTAATAAGATAATTACCATAAAAATTAACATAGCATAATTAAAACTAAAAGTAACAACGTTAACACACGTGTCTGTCGTGCTTTACTACGTCACTTCCCTCACATACATATAACTCACACATTAATCATTCTACATTTAATTAGAGGGACTTTTTTCTTCATAACCCCCTAATTTTTTATTATTATTATAATTTGTAGCATGTATTTATTCTTTTTTCTGACCATGTGACAAATGATAACGCTTCAGCATGTTTTAACTGACACTAACAGTATTTATTCACACGAGCTGTTCCAACATTTCAACAGACGGCTTTTTTTTCTTACTTCTTTTTAGTTAGTTCATATACCAGCAGTAATTAATCTGTTAGAAGAAAGGAAACCATGGTTCTGCTTGTAAACTGGTTGTTTAATTTCTTTTTTTTTAGGTGTAAAAAGGTTCTCCGAGGTGGGAAGAAATTGAAACTCAGGTAGGAACATTGCAGTAGCTGGTACATGCTGGAGAACGGCAAAGTCTTGAGAGAAACCGAGGACATTTCGTGTCCTTACAGGCTTCCTTTCTTAATGGATATTTCCTCATTTCCTTAGGATATGGAAGAGGGTTTAACCAGTTAAGCGTGGAATTTAGTTTTAAAAAAACGCCCCCACAGTGTGCGAAATTAAAATCACGACAATGACCCGTGTATACACGTCGAACGCAGCGGCAAAACAACCAAAAGTTTACAACGTCTTAATAATCACTGCAAAAACTTTTTTTCTGCAATCTCTTTGGGGGTTTGAGATTACCAGAGCATTCTGTGCTCATTCAAAAATCTTGCAACGTTTCACGTATGCATTGCTCCTAGTTAATTAGGGGCGCAAGAGCTTTTACAAGGAAGAAAAAAAGAGCTTTGAATTCTGTGCAAAATGAAATCATGCTCGTACTGAGGTCTGAATCTCTACCTAAGGCATAAACGACATTGCACAAGGGGTTGAGAGCTTCTATTTGTGTGCGTAATTCCCCAATCTCTAATGCGGAGACCAAACATGTACCAACCACTTATCATTTGGCTGACTCCCACCACAGTTCTATTGGTAAGATAAAGGAAACATCCCGCCAAATAATATTCTTATTGTATTTTATTAAAATTTCGAGTCTTTAAAGTTAATGGCAATTTTATACTTTTCCCAACGAGTATACTCGACGAACGCACCGTAATAGAGATTTGGTTTGACGTGTATACATACATGTCGAACGCACTTAACAGGTTAAGATATCGTAAACAAAACAAAACTTGATTAATTCAGAAATCACAGTTAGTTAACTAGAACGACCTTATTAAACGAACAGGTTTCTAGGTATACTGATACAAGGAAGATTCCCAAAATTTCGAAATTCTTTCTACAAGAGAGTGAATTCCCTTCTGGTTGGCGGAATATAATAAGACCACAATTATTTATTTGGCAATCCTGCAGGAATTATCACCCTGACACTCAAAAAAAATAAAAACTACCTTAAAAGACCTAGTTTTCTTGAGAGAGATATTTTTGATTGATTTCAGTACTTGACTGGTTCTAAATTAGGAAAATCATAAATTTAGCAAGCATGAACCACAAATGATCCAAGCAAAGCAGCGGTATTAAATACAAAAAGTACAAACAAACAAAATCTCAGATAAGTGATCCTAAAATAGTAATTGAATAATGAAGTTTCAGCAACAAATTTATCTCTCCTTTATAATTTAAAAAGGCAAAGAATCGTATATTAAACTGAAATGTTACTTATGAGGAAAACCTAACAATCCCTTCTCTCCTAGAAGTGGCCACAATCAGAGTATTGTCAGAATTGGTTCAAATTAAAACTAGATAAAAAGTGATAGACCAGCAAATAAAAAAAATAATTGAACCTTGATTTAATGGTTTAAAGAGCATAAGTTTTATCGTGAACGAAATCAATGTCTAATCCTAAATAATGATTCTAAAAAAGAAACGCTACTAACTAGAAAAGATACTAGTTCCCATACTGAAATAAAGAGAGCCTGAGTAATATCCATTTCGAAGCTTGGAAAAGACTAAAAAAAAAATTTTAAGTTGGCCCCACTGCTAACAACCTGTGGCAACCATACTTCCGTTAGCGAGGAGGCAGAAAAACGACCGCCACAAAGTTAATGGAAGCTACCCTTTCAAACATGCTACAACAGATTCGCCAGTTTTTGTCATGATCACCTAAAATTAAAAGAAAAAAGAAAAAATACCACTATCTAATTTCTAAAGCAGGCCAGCTTAGTTCTAATGAAATTTGATACTATTTCAAAGTGCCACAACCAAAATTAAGTTCACTGTCTTCTTTGAGGCTAAGTTCCGCTCCTAATTTGAAGTAAACAGTTCAAAGACAAAAAAAATTATTTTTAATTTACTTTATTATTTAATTTTAAAAATCTTACTAAAATATTAGTAAGGTAAACTCTTATAAGTATTAATAAAATTTGGGCTAGGATTGAATTAGTTGTACTAAGTCAACTAGTAATCATTACAACAAAACATTACTAGCCAAACTGACATTTAAGGCTTAAGAGCGCCATTAGATCAGCTTCAAATGAATCCATTGGGCAAATCCACAGAAAAAGTGGGCGGGTGTGTAGGACTAGTGGTCAAGAGCGTGGCTTTGTAAGTAGGAGATCACCAGTTCGAATCCCGCGTTTGACTACTTCTTATTTGTTAGAAAAAATTGTTTATAGTAAAGTATGAGCTTCTGCCTCCGTCCACGACACCTAATTGGTAGTTGGACGTTAAACCCCGACTGAAAAAAATTAGGCGATTCAAAAAATAAAATAAATTAGGCGCCACAGTAGCCGAGTGATTAGAGGCAAGACCTGTAAAGCTAATATGTACGAGATGTGGCTATTAAATAACGAGACTGATGCAGCTACAGAAGAACTATGCATGCGCCCAAATCCTAACGACCGACAGCTGTGCAGCGTAAAGCCTTCTCTTTTGATTGGCAGCTTCTCACGTGTTTGTAGAGAAATCTGTCTGACCGGAAACCGTCCGTTTGTGTAAGAGGTGTTAGTTTTGTTTTGCGGTAAACATGGTACTACACATGTAGTAGAGCAACGAATTGTGAAATTTCACATAAAACTTGGTAATACCGCTACTGAAACTTATCTTTTATTAAAAGAAGTTTATGGCAATGAATGTTTATCACGTGCGCGAGTTTTTTGAGTGGTTCAATCTTTCCCAAGATGGCCGAGAAGACCATTGGAAATGATCACATCCAAAACGGATGAAAATATCGATTATAATTAATCAACATTACTACCGTGAGGTACTTGCTTAACTCCGTTAAAGAGTAAGGAAAAAACGACCCGATTTGTGGAAGAACAAGTCATGGGTTCTCCATCAAGACAACGCATCGGCTCACACTGTCAAGACGTACAACATCCCAGAATCCGCCTTATTCGCCTGACCTGACCCCATATGACTTTTGTCAGTTCACTAAAGTCAAATCTACATTAAAAGGAACACGATTTTTCCTCCATTTTTTTGCTGAGATCAACCGTTTAAGCATGAAATGCATTTGAGTCGTCTTAAAATGTACACACCCTGTATTAGTATTAGTGATTAAATCAATTTGATAATCGATTGAAATCAAAATATTTCAATACTTGGCGCCATTTTGGTGGAAAATTTCTAATCACTAAAATTACATGTATTTATATTTAAAATACTACAAAAAATTGAAGGCAACATTTACGAAGTAAAGGAAAATTCATAAATGTTCAAATTCCCATTAATTTATATTTAGAAAGTATAAAACTCTTGGAAATTGTACGAGACCCGACCAAAGTTAATTACAAAATTACAATATGAAATATGTGTAACGCCGCTAGATGAAAGGAGAAGATTGGAGAAGGTCGTTTACACGATTACGTAATAAGGACAGTGATGGATGTGCCAATGACGTGAACATTATCAAATGATCAAGACTCTCCCACCCCACCCTAAACTATTGCGCATCCACTAGGATTCAGTAATAATGAAAGCTTTGTACATATCTATGGAAAAGACCCCCAAAGTTGATACTATATTTCTAAAACGTAACATACGTATTAAATTGATTATTATAAAAAAGAGAATTCATTATTAAAACATCAAAGTTACTACAAGCGCACATTATTATAAATGTTTTTTTAACTTTCACTTTTTCTTCAAAAGGTACACCCCGCCTTTTAGCAAAGAACAATTTCAGAAAAGGTATTATTTATGTCAAGATTGTAAACATAAAGGATCAAATGTCAAGCTATGCACAAATACGTTGTATCTAGCTAAATTTTTGTATTATTTTTTTCCCCTTTTTGACTGGTTACTAAACAAATCTGACTACCCACACTCTGTCAAACACTATAATGTGTTACTCTATTGCACCACGCTGTTAATAATAATTTAACCAAGGTTTAATCAATTACAATCAATCTGCATCTAAAGTGCCCCATTCCAACTACACTGCTATATATCTATTAGGTCACAAAATATTACTTCTCCTTCTCTTGTTTACATGTAAAACTGTTTTATTATTCCATTATATTTTTTTCTTTTTTTCTAAGAAGCAATTTTGCAATTCAGATAATATTTATTGTTAAGTAAATTGCACATCCGTATATTTCATATCATTTTATCTTGAATTTTATTTTTTATTTTTGCAATCATATAATAAAATCTGGCAATTATTCACAACCTAGAGACTGGATCAGGGGTCGGCAACCCGTGGCTCTTTTATCCAAATTTTGTGGCTCTTCAGCATGTCCAAAATAAATTGTATATTTCAATTTTATTGAAACAAATGAAAATTTCATTTATTAAAGTAAAGATATTTTTTCAAAAAGAATTTTAAATGTGATAGATTAGTAATTGAATAGAATTATATTAAAATACAGTACGTATATAGGACTGCCGCCATTTTCATTGGAATACAGGTTTAGTTATTATTTATTTGTTTATTTACTTTGCAATATGTGAAAATAAATATATAAAACGTTTAAATGTTATTGAATATCATAAAATAATAATTTGAGAATACAAATGATCTACAGAGTTTGTTTACACTCTATCATCCTTGCGGCTCTTGGTCATATTTATTAAAATTATTTAAGGAGAAATGGCTCTCTACTTGAAATAGGTTGCCGGCCCCTGCACTAGGTAGATATTGTTTTTTCAATTTACAAGTATTAAAAGAGTTCATTTCTATAATTTCTACACCAACATAATGCTTTTAAATTTTGAATTTCTTAATAAAGTCTTTGCCCATCCAAGTTTCCCTCGCATCTTCCAGATCAGGGATGAGCAACCTGCGGTCCGCTACACTTTCTTGGGCGGTCCATTACGAGGTTCATAAAAAATTATAAGTAAAATTATGGTAATTTGCAACTTTTTAATATTTTAATATACAGGGTGACCAGAGTTATATGCTCCACCCACTTCTCTTTTTTTTAAACGGCGGGAAATTTCGAAAAAATAAAAAAACACGTATTTAATCATTTTTAGTCTAGTTTATTTGCAGTGATTGACCCATTTTTTTAAACCCCTGTATCTCGAGATACGGCATCCAACTTTTGTTTTTCAAATGGAACGTTATATTTTTTGTTGAATATTTTTGTAGTATTTGAGCTCCTAAAAAAAAAAATTTTGAAATCGGCTAGGTTTTTCAAAAGTTATGGTAATTTAAAATATGAAAAACAAATTTCAGTTTATTGTCAAAATTGCGCTATTTTTTTTTTTTTTCAAAAACTAAATCGACTTTAATTATATTAATGACCTTTTAATAGTTATTTATTTAACAAGTGTGGAAAGTAGTACTTTTCCTCACTCGGGGCAGGGTTTGCACGCACGAGCGAGCGAAGCGAGGCGAGTGCAAGTGCAAATTGCCGAGTGTGAGGAAAATACTTTACACTCGAGTTAAATATTATATTTTTTCTGCAACCATTAGGGTTATTAACTAAAAAAAAAAACTAAACAGGAATCACTAGAATCCATTTTAAATTTCTATAAGGTGACACTATAACCTTTTTAACTGTTATAATTAAAAATATCTAATTATTTATTAAAGTATTATTTTTATTTCTATATTCCTTTCAATTTTTATTTTATTTTTTAATATTCGTTTTTTAATTATTAAGATAAAATAAATTTAAATAAGCTTATTAAAGTTTTACAGAAAATATTTAATAACAAAACTTCTTATATCAAGGAAGCACAATAAAGTTTTTCCACTCACTAGTGAGGAAAGTGACACTAATGGGAATTTTTCCCCACTAGTGAGGGAAGTTGGGCATTACACAGCTGATTTTAATTGAGTAATGAGAACATTCCTAGATGGTTGCAGAAAAAAGTAATGTGCATTTAAAGTTTCGGGTTAAAGCTGACCCGACGATAGCAGTTGCAAGTTGAGATTTTGAGGATACCAGTTATGGGTTAATTTAAGTAGTTCTTTGTACGAGCCTAGTTTCAATTAAAAACAAATTCTCTTCTATAAAATTAAAATAGATGTAATAATTGAAAGAAGTTTTTAAAAAACAAAATAAGAAAGTTAAAATAGAAGCGCTCATGAGAGAGTGTTTGTATACCAGAAACCAACAACAGAATATTTAGTGGCATCATTACTAATGTCAGCGGCCAGACTTCTCCCAACTAATTATTCTCACCAGATTGTTGAGATAGGTTAGAGATATGGTGCGCATTCTCTATTCGGAAAGTTACTCTCCTAGAACGAAACAATGCTCTCTCCTCTTTGAACAACCTGAAGATCAGGGCCGCTGCGCTGAATATACTTCTTGTCTGCTCCACTTTATGTACACGATACTCTTGTCTGTGTTTTTCTTCGTTTTTTCTACCACCCCATCTTTATCATTGTTTTATTCTTTTGTTCTTAATACATTCTTTTTTTTGTTATTATTTATTTGTTCAAAAAAAAAAATGAGATGCTTCAAAGGAAATAGTCATTAGTTGCGTTAGCCTTTTCCTTCTCAAGCTCTCCAAGTGTGTCTGTACTCGGTGTTGTGTACATTTCCACTTCTGTTTCACACTCCCACGCATCATATTTATTAATGTATTCAACGACCATTATCCTCATCCCTCTCTCTTCTAGTAAGGGGATCATTTGAAGGTTACTCTGGTTATGGAGCTTCCAAAAAATTCTTAGAAAAAAAAAGAACACAAACAAACTTCTTTGTTCTTTATTATGGTAAATTTCCATAATGAGCATCAATTATATTACTTTGGCCCCATTTTTTCTTAATTACAATGCGGATATTTTACATCGGTTAAATATGTATTAACTTTAGTAAGTTAATCCAATAGTTCATTGTACATTGTTTTTCAAACCCCCGCTGAAGAGAAGAAGCGTCCCTAAGAAATTAATCCTACAGGATGACAACGTTGGTAGTACAATACGCCGTAATAGAGTTCAGGATGGTTAAGATGGCTATTAAATAACAAGACTGATGCTGCTACAGAAGAACTATGCATGCGCCAAATCCTAACGACCGACAGCAGTACAGCAGAGTAAAGCCTTCTCTTACGATTGCAGCATCTCACGTGTTTGTAGAGAAATCTGTCTGACCGGAACCGTCCGTTTGTGTAAGAGGTGTTAGTTTCGTTTTGCTGAAAACATGATAGTTGTAGTAGAGCAACGAATTGTCGTGAAATTTCACATGAAACTTGGTAAAGATCGCTACTGAAACTTATCTGTTATTAAAAGAAGTTTATGGTGATGAATGTTTATCACGTGGGCGAGTTTTTAAGTGGTTCAAGCGTTTCCAAGATGGCCGAGAAAACGTTGGAGATGATGACCACTCGGATCGCCCTTCCACGTCCAAAACGGATGAAAATATCGATTATAATTAATCAACATTACTACTGTCAGGTGCTTGTTTAACTCCGTGAAAGAGTAAGGAAAAAACTACCCGATTTGTGGAAGAACCAGTCATGGGTTCTCCATCAAGACAACTGCATTGTCTTTCAAGACGTTTCTAGCCAAGTACAACATCCCAGTTTTAGGCCATCCGCCTTATTCGCCTGACCTGGCCTCATGTGACTTTTATCTGTTCTCCAAAGACAAATCTGCATTAAAAGGAATACGATTTCAGTCCATTGAAGGTGTGAAAGAAAAAGCGGCACGCGTCATGCAGGAGCTCGCAGAAAAAAGACTTCCAGCACTGTTTCGAACAATGGTAAATTCGCATGGAGCGTTATAGGGATAGGGGTGGGGTGTATATTGAAGGTGATAATAACTAAATATGTATAATATTTAAAATAAAATGTTTTACAGATATAGTCTCGTTATTTAATAGCGTCACCTTGTACATCTAGACGAATCTTAACGAGTGAAAGCAAGGTGTACAAATTACCCAGGACATATTCATGAAAGTCCATCCAGTTTAAAAGATGATGAAGTCATAGAGAGATTACAGAGAGCCTGAAGAAGAAGCATTATTCGCCCTAGAACACCCAGTGAAACGGACGGTTCGTAAGATTGATGAGAATAAAACTTAGTACATAAAACTTAGTCGAAAAGTGATAATCCATCCGTAATTTTATTATCGATTGCTCATAAAATCTAATAAAAATAATATTTTACTTTACCAACTGTTTTGTAGTCAGGAACTTACCTGTAACAAATAAAATATAAACATTAATAATGTAGAAGAAATTAATCTTTATATTGTTATAAGAGAATTAAAATTAAACGCTTATCTAAGAACAAAATTAATGTCCAATCTAAACTTTCAATAATAACAAATAGCTGCATCGTTCCAAATAGTAAACAGTTGGATCAAGTCAGCGATGAGAATTAATTATACCTGCAAGTATACTTAATCTAAAACTAAAGAGAAGTTTAACAAAAAATAAATTTAAGATCAGAAATGCAAATAAAAGCAGCATTAAAAATCATAAACAAAAGTGTAAATCTTCATTTGTAAATAAAATTCCAGCACAAAGAACGTAATGTACACGTAAAGAAGTGTTTGGTTAACACCAATCATTTAACAAAAAAGAAACATTCATAAAAATTAATAGAAGATTTACACTTAAGTTATTTGCAAAGTAAAATTAATTTTACCAACAACTCTTAATGAATGAATGATTCAGCTAGCAATAAATCAACCACAAACTAAAAGTGGGGTACATTTATTCATAATGGACAGGAATTAGGCATCGACTGGGGCGTTTGTCGGCCGACAAATTGTAATTTATGATTAATATCAATGTACAGTAAAATTAATTCAAACACAACTCTCTATGCTTTGTTTTCAATTAATTCAATTCAACATCCTCTTTCAATTGTTTTTATGACAACTCTGAGTAATAACAAATAAAACGCAAAACATAAAAGGTATCGACTTTTTTAGCGAGCTCAAATGTTTTTTTGAAATTGTAACAAATAAATTCAGAAGGAAAAAAAAAGAATCGTAATAGGTAAATTACGTAAAAATAAAATTCGCAGTAACTGATCCCCTCACAAGAGGAAAAAGGAGTTTAAAAAGACATTATTGAAAAGTTGTTACGTAGTAAATAAATATTGACATTAAAAAATTGTAGGTAAATTTGAACGATACCTGATTTTTTTAAAATTTATTTTGTAATTTACAATCTGTATAAATATATATAATAAGTAAATAGGAGGTGAATAAGATGAACTGGTGCGGGAAGAGCAGGAGGAGAGAAGCTACCCAGCGGTAGCACTCTCTAGGTGAGATAGGGGAATGTGAGGAGGAGAATATGAGTAGGAGAGAGTAGTTCTTTAGACTGTAAGGAAGTCGCGGGGCCACTGGCGATTCAGTCGGCGAGGAGTATTGTTAGGGATGTCAGAGAAGGCGAGAGACAGTACAAGAAGATTAGAGCTAGTAGAGAGAGTGCAGTATGGAATTTTTGGTATCTAGTCTTGGCGTGTTGGTCTATGAAGGGAATGTTGAGGTTGGAGTGAAGAGTGAGGTTAGTCACCGTAGAAAGGAGCGTCAACTATCTGTCGGAGGAGTTTTGACTGAAATGTCTGCACAGTCCGTATGTTTGTAGGTTTGGCTGAACCCCACAGCTCTAGTCCGTAAGTCCACATAGGTTTGAGGATAGTACTGTATATTAAGCGTTTGAGTTCAATGGGTAATTTGGAGCGTCGTCCAAGTAGTCTGTAGAGCACCTGAATATTAGTACAAAAATGTTTCAAATCCTTTACCGTACCTTAAAAGAATTCTAAATCTGCTTTATACATATTTTTAAATGAAGTATCTATTGCATAAATCTGCTTTATTCCAAAATATGCAATTTTGGATTCATTTAGTAAACAGATCGCTACATAATGCCTCCTCACTATTGCAAGGAGAGAGAAAAAAATGCTGAGCCTTCTTTAACGGAAATGCACAAGTTCTAGGCTGCACTTGGGTAATTTTATTTTTTGCAATGCTTATCGTAGAAAGTAATTTTTATGCAATTATATACAGGGTGATCCATTTAAAATGCACCAATCGCTAAATAACTTTTTAGGAAAGCGGAATTTCGAAAAAACGTACGAAGTAAACTATATGTTTTTTTTTTTTGGTCTAGATTTCGAATCCACCAGAAATAAACGTTTTGGGTGGTCCTCTGACTGCAAAAATGTTATTGGTGACGCAAAGAACAAAAATAATAATAATTGAAGATTTTAAAGAATGTAGTGCAATGTAATGGTTGTGGGTGAATCAGGATAAATTTGTTTTATCATCAAATAAAGGTAACCATCACATCATTTTAATGTACCCCGTATGCAAGACTTCTTGACCTATGATTACGGTAAGAATATCCTGCTAGGGAGGAGTGGGTGTTGGTCTCATGGTCATGAGCTGCTTTTGTAAGTGGGAGAACCCCAGTTCGAATCCCGCGGGTGCAGTCATTCACAATACTTAATACATCATAACACTTTTTTTTAAATAAAATGTAGTAATAAGTGGGATTCGAACTGGGGACCTCCCACTTACAAAGCCACGCTCTTGATGACTAGACCCTGGCAAGATATTCTCACCGTAATCACAGATCAAGAAGTCTTGCATACGGGGTACATTAAAATGATGTGATGATTGCTTTTATTTGATGATAAAACAAATTTAACCTGATTCACCCACAACCATTACATTAGTCTACATTCTTTAAAATCTTCAGTTATTAATATTATTGTTCTTTGCGTCACAAATAACATTTTTTTGCAAGCAGAGGACCTCCCAAAGCGTGTATTTCTGGTGGAAAATTAATATTGAAAACCGTTCTCGAATAGATAAAATTGTAACTTTGATCATAAATATCTCGACAAATATTAGGGATATCAAAACGGAGTTAACGTCATTTTTCACAGTTTTTTATGTAGTTTTCATAATCATTGTCAAAAATCAGTGGCCCTTATGAAACCCCAATCAGGTTTTTGGCCGTAACTCCGCTAAAAATAAAGATACAGCATCGGGGGTTGAAAAATTTGAAAACTAGACCAAACAAAACATATAGTTTACTTCGTGGGTTTTTTTTTGAAATTTCGCTTCCCTAAAAAGTTATTAGCGATTGGTGCGTTTTAAATGGATCACCCTGTATAAAAAACCAAAAAAATGATAGTTTCATCCTTTACGAAAACAAAACACAAGCGCAATTAATTAATTAAGCTCACAAGAATTTTATTAAAATGTTAAACTGATCAAGAAATAAATATTTTAAGAAATAAACATAAATCACATTTACTTGATGAAAATAGAATGGAAAAATATTTATTTAAAAAAAAGTTTGTAAAAATGACATCATCACTAAATAAATACAATGAAGTGGTAACAATGTACAGAGGAAGGGGAGCCCTTCGAAAAAAAAATAATAATAAAAAATCCTTGGCCAAAAACACCTTGAACACATGACTCATTATTAACCTAACTGAAATGCATACATAAATACACAGATAAAACAAAAAGATATGATTTATTTATTATTGTAATATAAGTATAAGAAATGTTGAGGACGCTATTATTTAAAAAATTAAAATAAATAATAAGGAAGTATTTTTAGCCAATTATTGGTGAGTATGTTCAGCGCATACAATGAAAAATGGAATGATATGAATTGAAACAACCCCAATCTTATCAATCGACCTGTTGACAGCGGCTATTCATGACATTGTCACTAATAAAGTCGATATTTTGATTTTATTATCTGTCAACATAACTGCAACAAATTTGACAAATAAATGTTCAATTTTTTGTCTTGATGCGCTTTAGAATAAGACCTTATTTTCAACTGTACGAGTTACACATTTAGGCGTGTTTAACGTAATATTCACGTCAAACCAAATCTCTATTATGGTGCGTTCGACGTGTACACTCATTGTGAAAAATATAAAATTGCCATTAACTATAAAAAAAAAACTTTTTAATAAAAATACAATAAGAATATTATTTGGTGGGATGTTTCCTTTATCTTACCAATAGAACTGCGGTGGGAGCCAGCCAAATGATTGGTACATGTTTGGTCTCCGCATTAGAGATTGGGGAATTACGCACACAAATAGAAGCTCTCAACCCTTGTGCAATGCCCGTTTTTACCTTTTAGATAGAGATTCAGACCTCAGTATGAGCATGATTTCATTTTGCACAGAATTCAAAGCTCTCTTTTCTTCCTTGTAAAAGCAACTTGTGTCCCTAGTTAACTAGGAGCAATGCATACGTGAAGCGGTGCAAGATTTTTGAATGAGCACAGAATGCTCTGGTAATCTTAAACCCCAAAAGGATTGCAGTGAGTAAGTATTACGACGTTGTAAACTTTTGGTTGTTTTGCCCTGGCTTCGACTTGTTTATACGTCATTGTCTGATTTTAATTCCGCACACTGTGGGGGTTTTTTAAAAAACTTAAAAAGTTAGAGTAATTTTTCATTATATTAATAAAATTTTCTTTAACAAATCGGTAAAGACCAGAATAGAACTATTTAATAATAATGTTTGTATTGTACAGGACAATTCTAACTTGACATTTCCATTTTGTAGGAACCATTTAATTTGAAATAATATAACCTAATCTATAGTACACATAAATCTATAATTTGCTTTCAATTACAAATAAACCACGCTATTTATTCTAGTTGGAATCAATAAAATCACCTAAATAAATTTATATTTTTTTCAGGCAGGCTTTACGTCAGTATAAAATTAACTACGTCATAAATGACTGAAAATAAACATTAAACAAAAAACAAATAGTTAATACGGATAAAAAAACAAAACCTTAATTTTTAAAATCAAATTGAAAATAAAATTATTTAGTATTTGCAGTTTAGAATGAAAGCCTTTGCGAGAAAGAAATAAATATTAATTCTTATTTTTTTGAATCGTGATGAAGTCTGCGATCACGATCTTGCCGTCTGTGGTGAAAGGTCCCCTCTATATTATTTACCATTTTAGTATTTAACAAGATACTACATGCTCGGTGTTCTTTTTTTCTTTTTTTTTTTTTTTTTTTACAAAGGACAACGACCGAGATGTTGTTGATGTGTTATAAACGAATCAACAAATTAACTGGCCAAAAATTTGGGAAAAACACGCACTATTTGCTATTTATTGCTGCAATGAGTTGGCAAATTTTTTTCAAAATGGCATTTCATAGACAGGATTTTAACAATCTTAACTTTCTTTGTAACATGTAAGGGATAAAAGACATTAAATTTTCACTAAAATAGTACTTTAGAGGTGGTTGGGTCACCTGCAAAGAATGGAAAAGGGCAGGATACCGAGAAAGTTGTTTATTGGTCACCTAGGAGAAGGAAAAAGTAGAGAAAGACCATGGAAATGGTGGCTGGATGATGTGGATCATGACCTCAGTTTGTTAGGGATGAGAAGAAGGTGGAGGAGACGGCTGCCTTGTCTAGGAGTGGAGGAATACAATTGAGGAGGCTGTGGCTCCTCATGGGCTGTAGTGCCAAGGAGGAAGAAGAAGAAGCCATACATTAGAGGAAACTCTACCCCAACCATCCCGACTAGCAAGCCCTTGCAAACATGTTTTCTAATAAAAGTTATTTTTCTCTTTCTAAGGGAGCTTCTTACAACTTATTGTCCGGTGATGGCCAGTGTTGTCTATACCGAGAGTGCACCGTCTGGAAATCGGTAATGACCTCAAAAAAAAGCTCTAGGAGCGCCAACGACAAATAAACAGTTTGCTTTTCTCGAAAAATAGATCCAACAGTTTGGTGCCTTAATTTGACCATTTAGAACTAACTTCCGTTTAAGAATACAGAACTTGTTATTACTGATTTTGGATATTTAAGCAGTAAAACCAAAAAAAGGTTGGTATTTAGGCATCAATAAATACTTAATAAATCTGGTTATAACATCATTTACTGGTTGTCAATAAATAAACCTATAATAAGGTCAAATGGAATCAAATATTTAATGAGGACACCTTGTATAGTGTTTACCTATTAATGGGTCTACGTATAATGTGTGGGAGTTCCATTGGTAATTCAAAGGGTTGTGGGCGATGACGTAGTTGTTAGTCCTTGATGTGAAGGGAGTGTTTGAGGGCAGCTTGTGTGGTTGATATGTAAATTGTCTTCCATCATGGGTATACATACTACATAAAATAATAGTTATCTTCTCTAAACGTAACTATTAGTTGCCATCCAACTTTTAACAGTAAACATTTTTATATGAAAATACTATAATGGGTTACACCAAAATGAATACTTATAATAAAATAAATAAAAATAAAAATTGCGTGCGAATGAAATTGATCACTTAAAAAGTTTCGAATGAAAAGCTTCAAAACTGAAAATATTCAATAAACTATAAGCAGGCTGAGAGGCTGAACCAGGCGGTGTGCGGATCATATCTTAACATGATCAACAAAAGGTCCTCGTCTCCTCTTTGCGTAGATTGCAATGAGGAGGAGGATTTCAAACATATAGTAATGATGTGTCCATGTTATGTGGTAGAAAGGAAACGAATGTTTGACGACATATACAGATATTTAGATGCACTATTTCGCTATGAAGACATAATATTCTCCACCAACATCTATGTGCTTAAATCTATTGCAGAGCTAGCAATGAAATATGAATGTATTTAAAAGTTATAGAAAGCAAGAAAATGATTAGAGAAGGATTACGGTGATTTTAATTTCGGTTAAGCTATAAGGATGGCAGGAATATAGAGTACTGATCCATCCATTAGTTGTAAGTTTGTAGGTAAACAGTTGTATATAGTAGAGGGATGAATGTGTGAAGCGAATGTATTTGTTGGTAAGAATGGAGAGTGAGTGATATTCTAGTGATAAGCACCTAGACGATGCTGGCTGTATGGCGAAAGCCAATGCCAAAAAAAGTAAAAAAAAAACACATAGACAGTATATTTTCTGAAAATGACTTTTTGGGATTCAGGTAACCACAAAAACGGGATATTTCAGGTGAAAAACTCTCAATAATCGTTAGACTTTCCATATCAAGTAAAAGAAAATAATATTAACTCATTATATAGTTATTCCCAGCACACGCCTAATTTTCAAAAATTAAGATAGATGGTCCCGCTCGCAGATATATTAGGATGTAAATAGTGAATACAATGTTGTCTAAGAAAGCCTATTTTACACTTGTAATAAATGTCATACATTTTTCAATAATCTAACTGTACTTTTGAGGATTAATTAAAGTTAGGATGGAAAGATTGGTTTGAAATAAAACTCTTTGCGTAAAAATAATTGCTGTAAGAAGGTTACGGTCAATTTCGAGTGTTGAGGAAGCGAGAGGAAAGGGGCCAGATGAGGGATTATTAACAAAAAGTCCTTGAACAGACAAGAAAGAAGACACACCAATCCTCTAATGATGTAAAACAATATATTGTAAATTAGCCCTGAAGATGACCTAGTCTCTAGGTCGAAAGCTCGGCAGAATAAATGACTGAAACTGGCATTAATTTTTCATCCTATTGAAACTATGATTCAGTCACCAAAAATAATGAAGAGTAATAACAAAAAGACCTTTTTTCCAAACTTAGGAGACCTCAATGCTCGTATTGTAAAGCAAAAAAAATCAATTTATATACTCTTGACAAAAGCAAAATTTATTTCATAACTAAATTTATAAATCTGTACCTCGGAGGGAAAAGGCACCATGTCCATTTTTTTCGATTTTCAGATTTTGGCATCATTTTGCAAATTTTTTGTTGCTCTTTCTACAGGTGTAAAGCACTATGTCCTATGTTTACTATTAAGCGATTTATGTATTTTTAAAAAGCGCTTTGATACTTCATTGCTTAAGGGTAAAAGGCACTACATGGGCATAAATTTTTTCACAATGGAGATGAAAGTAAAATATTTTAAAATATGGGAGTTAAAGTGGCCGTACCTAATGTAATAATTACGGTGAGAAGTACAGGAAACAGTATAACCGGAAAAATGGAACAAAAAATGAAATTGGAAAAATATCTTTATTTGGCTCCCCTGTAAGATTTACTTTTTGTGACATGGTGCCTTTTCCCTCCGAGGTACAGAAATATATTTTTCTTAAAAAATACACGCTACAAACTTCTCGCTAGACTACTTGACAAACGTTCGAAACTTAACCTACATAACAGAAGACTCTTTATATACCTTCTGCTACTGTGGACCTATTTGGTCATACGGAATCGAAGTATGGGGATCGACTAAGCGTTCCAACTCACTACGCCTCCCAGACATTACAGTAAAAAATATTTCGCAAAACTTCTTAACGCTCCGTTCTATGTATCTAACCTTACTATCCATAATGACCTCAAAATCTCTTTCATTACAGATCTTGCTAACACCCGTTTCCTCAAATTTCATTCTTCTACAGCAGCTCAATCCTAACACTCTCATAGAACACCTATCTTCTTCCAAATTACCAAGTAATCCTCTAAGGCAGTGGTTCTTAACCTTTTCAAAGACGCGGACACAGTTATGTATACTTATATTTTTCTAGCGAAAAACTAACATTAAAAAAATTGAAATTCGGTATTTAGCAGGAACTTAAAATTAACGAATAATAAAAAATCGAATATAATTTTCAAAAAAGATATATGTATTAATTAAAATGAAAATGGATAAATTATTACATAGTTTTAAAAAATAAATTCTGAAAATGAAATTAACCAAATAATGAACATAAAAGTACGTTGCTACAAATAACAAAAACTCTGAGAAATTTGTGGCTGGCGATGCTTACATATTTGAAGAATATCAGGTCCGATTTGAGATAGAGCTACCCTCATTTCCTCTTCTATATTAGTAAGTCTTTCTCTTTTCTTGGCTTTTATGTTGGTTAACGTTGAGAAACCCAACTCGCAAAGATAAGATGTTGAAAATTGTATTAAAACTTCGAGTGCCTTTCTTGACAAAGCTGGGCATTCTTTTTTTGGATAGAAATCCAAAATTATCAACAGTTACTTCTAAAAATTTCATTTTAAGGGTTCAGTCTGTTGACAGAGAAACTAATTCTTCTTCTTCTTGTAAGGAAAATTGAGCATGCGATGTATCAAAAATGCCAAATGGATTTCGTATCCAATCAAAAATGCTGTAAAAGACTATGACTTAAAAAGATAGGCCGGCTTTGGTAGTAGAAAATTCAAATTTAAAAAAAAAGGAACGATTTTTTTGTTTTCGTATCTTTCTTAAGTTTCTAATTTTCAATATAATTTAAAATTGAAATTTCGCGGAACACTTGGACCATATTCGCGGAACACCGGTTAAGAACCACTGCTCTAAGGAGATTGAAGAGTAGATGGCCCCACGAGCTACTCTCCTCGTAAGAGCAGTATAGTGCATCTATTCACGATAATGGAGTGCCGCCACTGGGTGCCTTCTCCAATCTTCATTCAAGACATTATTATATTTTATCTCATTTGCTAGTTGCCACAATCGTTGCAGTTGCAAATTTCAATAAAAGATTAAACAAAAAAAATAAATAAAAAGATAAAATAAAAGCAATCTTAGGCGCAAAAACTGAAGATGTTGCTAAGTCGTTTCTATTCTAGTGAAACAATGCACCATCTAATTATCTGCCCACCAACTGTTTAACATAATCCCTCCACATCGACTTTCTCCTTGAGTGAAATCATCAATAAGTAAGAACTAAATAAACATTAGATGATTTTTATGTTTTTTACTAAGCAAGAGCTTTGACGAGAGCTGTCACATTGTGACTTTATGCTTGCCTGATACAAAGCTTTCATATTTCATAACAAGAAGTTAAAATATCGAACACAGCTGAATAATTCACTTAATCATTAAAAAAAAAGCAAAGTGTTTAACGTATCTTCTTTGATCTGTTTTTAACAGTTTTATTGGAACAATTCGCTTCGATATTTTACGATGAGTTGTGACGTTTAGCATATTTCCTGTTTACATTCTTTTTATTCTGAATCATAGGAATGTAGAACACCACTCACTGTAGTGCATGATCTAATGAGAGAATCATTTAATAAATGATGTGGGCTCTAAATAAAATTCAAGACTAGCAAACATTTAAAATATTTTTATTTTTTTAAAAAATGACGGATAGATAGTGACCAACATGAATCATCACTTTGTTTTCGCCATTTTTAGTTTATTAAAGCGTAACGAAATTCGATCCGAAATTTTAAATCCCTTATATACCTTAGGTAAAACCTTACCATTAACACTGCTCTTCACATCTCTTTTACCAACCGATCTAATCAAATCACGCTACCGCAAATTTCACAGCCTACTAGATCTCATCATCCTAATCTTCTCTTGCAACAGCTCTTCTAACTCTTCGTCGTTTGAAGCGGAAGTGGCCTAGAGATCTATTGCTATGATTAAATCATTGTGAAAGAGTTTCACTAGTGGGTGATTGCTCTTACCGTGACATTACAAGTGAACTTGAACCAATAAGATCGAATTTACGTGTTACATTTGTTTTAGCAGTAAATATTACTAATAAAGTACCTAAATAAAAAATAAATTAATAAAATGCGCAGTTTTTGTGGCAAAAAATTAATAATTTTTACCTAATTTATTAATTAACCAGTTAAGCGCGGAGTGTAATTTTTTTTAAAAAAACCCACAGTGTGCGGAATTAAAATCACGGCAATGACGTGTATACACGTCGAACGCAGCGGCAAAACAACCAAAAGTTTACAACGTCATAATAGTCCCTGCAAGAGACTTTTTCTGCAATCTCTGGGGCTTAAGATTACCAGAGCATTCTGTGCTCATTCAAAATCTTGCACCGCTTCACTTATGCATTGTTCTAGTTAACTAGGGATGCAACAGCTTTTACAAGGAAGAAAAAAGAGCTTTGAATTCTGTGCAAAATGAAATCATGCTCGTACTGAGGTCTGAATCTCTATCTAAAAGGTAAAAATGGCATTGCACAAGGGTTGAGAGCTTCTATTTGTGTGCCTAATTCCCCAATCTCTAATGCGGAGACCAAACATGTACCAACCACTTATCATTTGGCTGACTCCCACCGCAGTTCTATTGGTAAGATAAAGGAAACATCCCACCAAATAATATTCTTATTGAATTTTATTAAAATTTCGAGTTTTTTTTTATAGTTAATGGCAATTTTATATTTTTCACAACGAGTATACACGTCGAACGCACTGTAATAGAGATTTGGTTTTACGTGTATACACTTTAAACACGCTTAACTGGTTAAAACAAAAAGATTTACTCAGAAATAGTTCCGCAAAAAGTAGAAAGATATGCTAAACACTTAGATACTCTAATCCATGCTTTAAATTTAAATTACAAAGCTTGATAGAATTGTACAGTATCCTGGTAAAACACTTTAGAGAGATATTTGTAGTAATAAATATTCTTGAAAGTCACCAAAAAATAAATACAATAAATTTTTCTCAATGGAGATGTATTCCAATTTTTTTAGCAGAATGTGTAGTGTAAAGATAAGTTTAAAAGAAGCATTATGAGTCACTTTTGTGGGTGACCAAGATTATAAATAAAAGAAAATACCGATTCTGAGCTAGCGATATTTCATTTTCGAGATGTTCTTTGCATTTCCTCACATATCACCGTTCACTAAACTTTTTAAAATAATTGTGAAAACACAATTACGAAAACTAACAGGAGAATTAAGAAAAAAAAATTACATTTAGTTTAAACTAAAATCATGAATAATGAACATAATGATTTAAAAGAATAAAAAATAAAATAAAGTTAGAAAGTAAATAATAAATAAAACTAACACAGAGATTGGAATGTCTGAAAGTGGTATATGTTATGTCAGAATTACAAGGACAGATAGATAATGGCCTCAAGGTAGGTGGATTTAGTAATTAAATAAAGGTAATATAAAGTGCTGTATATTTACAGTCAAGTGTTGGAAAAAATAAAGTAAAGTAATAATAAAAACCAAAAAAATAGTTCCTTTCACTTGACCGATTCTTATAGCTCATTATAAAGCCTGGCAAAAGGTGATTGCCTGAAATTTCTTAACTACTACGTCTACTTGACTCCAATAATAATGATATAGCCTGGACTATAACTTATAATTGTTCTGATAGTTCAACTGTTTAAAATAACATTTATAACAGGAATATGGTGTGCTCCACTCCTTGTCTAATTTCAATTACAATTACATTTGTACTACGCTATAACCATTAGTAATTTTAATTTTGGAGAGGGGGCATCGGTTGAACAATTGTTAAACAACTGTTGCCGATAATTTAGTTAGGCATTTTTCTTATTAATACTATGCGATCTGTTAAATAACAGAAGTTATAACAAGACAAATGAATCCATTCCCCTTTCTACTAACAGCAATTTCTTGGAATAATGGTCGGTTTAACAATTGTTAAACAACTGTTGCCGATAGTTTAGTTGAGCATTTTTCTTATTAATACTATGCGATCTGTTAAATAACAGAAGTTATAACAAGACAAATGAATCCATTCCTCTTTCTACTAACAGCAATTTCTTGGAATAATGGTCGGTTTAACAATTGTTAAACAACTGTTGCCGATAATTTAGTGAAGCATTTTTCTTATTAATACTATGCAATCTGTTAAATAACAGAAGTTATAACAAGACAAATGAATCCATTCCCCTTTCTACTAACAGCAATTTCTTGGAATAATGGTCGGTTTAACAATTGTTAAACAACTGTTGCTGATAGTTTAGTGAAGCATTTTTCTTATTAATACTATGCAATCTGTTAAATAACAGAAGTTATAACAAGACAAATGAATCCATTCCCCTTTCTACTAACAGCAATTTCTTGGAATAATGGTCGGTTTAACAATTGTTAAACAACTGTTGCTGATAGTTTAGTGAAGCATTTTTCTTATTAATACTATGCGATCTGTTAAATAACAGAAGTTATAACAAGACAAATGAATCCATTCCCTTTTCTACTAACAGCAATTTCTTGGAATAATGGTCGGTTTAACAATTGTTAAACAACTGTTGCCGATAATTTAGTGAAGCAATTTTTTGGAATAATGGTCGGTTTAACAATTGTTAAACAACTGTTGCTGATAGTTTAGTTAAGCATTTTTCTTATTAATACTATGCGATCTGTTAAATAACAGAAGTTATAACAAGAGAAGTGAATCCATTCCTCTTTCTACTAAAAACAAGCTTCTAGGAAAAATGGTTCTCAAAGCATTTGTTAGTTAAGTTGAGTCAGATCAAATTTCGTAAAATGAAATACAAAAAATTAAAAAAAGAAACTTGAACCCTTTTATCCTTTCAAAACAGAATAAGAAAATACAGGACACTTTTCACGTCAAACAAGTATTCTGTACTTTTAAAATTTACCCCTGAAGAATCAGGAAAAAAAATAAATAAAATTGAATCTAAACTTACAGGTAAATGAAATAATAAGTGTATATAATAAACTACGTAACAAAGAAATGCCTTCTGTATCTTAAGCTTAATATCTCATTTCGAAATAAATTATGAACAAAAAAAAACACATACGTATTAAGTAAAAAAGATCATTGAATAATATTTCTTAGATATGGTGTAAAGATATAGGGCGATCTGTTGTTCTCTGCGCGATATAACAGATGTTTAATTATAATATATATTTTTTAATTGCTGCTAATTAAGGGAATATATTAAAGAAAAGATATGTATTAAAATTAAAATAAAAACAAAGATAAGAAATTAATGGCGAAGGGGAAACTTACAAAGCAAAAAAGGAAACGATGGTTAACATATGTTCTTGTGATAGTGTCATATATACGTATATAGTTCGCTTTCTTATTACACGGGACAGTCCTGCCAACTTATAAAGCAATTTATTACATGTAACAACATATTTGTTAACTGTTTATTAAGCGTGAATATTATTAGCTTTTATGAGTAATAAATTTCTTTAATAACAGCTTTTTTTTTTACACTAAAATTTGGAATTCTTTAAACTGAGAGAAATTTTAACAAAAAGTACAATAACTTAAAAATTTATGAACGTAAAAAAAGAACTTATGAATTGAAAACAAAATTTATGAACTGTCTAAAAGGTGCAATGTGTTTATCAAATTTAATTACCCTTTTACAGATTTTAATCTATAAAACTTTATGTATGTTTTGTTTTTTTAAAGCATATAATGGCTCTAGTTTTATTCATTCATTTAAGGAGATCATTTTTATTAGCAATTACCTGAGTTAATATTGTTATTTACATGTTGGATAAGCGCCTATTGTGTATAAAACAAATCAGGTATTGACACGTACGACTTTCTCACACTATGATTTTCGAAGTTACAGGTTAGAAAATTGTTTTAACTCCGAATATTATTGCATATTTAGTTATTACAAAAATTATTTTTTATTGTATAAATGCACATTATACCGAAATGAAATGCTATTTTAAAAAAATTTGGATCTTATATTAAACAAATTATTGCCATAAAAGGTGGAGATCTAGTCTTATTGGATCTTATATTAAACAAATTATTGCCATAAAAGGTGGAGATCTAGTCTTATTGGATCTTATATTAAACAAATTATTGCCATAAAAGGTGGAGATCTAGTCTTATTGGATCTTATATTAAACAAATTATTGCCATAAAAGGTGGAGATTTGGTCTTATGAATTGAAAACAAACTTTATGAACTGTCTAAAAGGTGCAATATGTTTATCAAATTTAATTACCCTTTACATATTTTAATCTATAAAACTTAATGTATATTTTGTTTTGAATTTGGTGCACACTTAGTTTGCAAATAATAGTTGTACACGATGCGAAAAACGGTTCGATGCCTAACGCAACCGTACAGATACAAGAAGAAGGGAAATCATCAGCTAGTGCTGACATTCTCGAAAATTTTACTCAATGGTTAGGAGATCATGAGGTCAATATTGTTTTAGACGTCGTGGTGGATTATCAGAATGGGTTGAAGAGGAAAGGAGTTCGAGCTGTTGAATTAGGATGGCAGGATAGGGTTCTAAGGGAAATTGAGGAATCGTGAATGGATAGATTCGATGAAAAAAGGGATATTTACGTCTTTGTGAAGGTTAATGTAAAATAACATTATCAATTTGGCGCAGGACTTTAAAACTCCGAAATTTAGCAACACATTTTATCTTTCCTTCACAATATTAAAGGCTGAGGGCCTTATATTTTTAACTAAAATGGTACTTCAGAGGAATAATTACCATCCCGTGACACTGCCGTGGAATTGTCGTGTCTAACTGTCGTGGAAAAATAATTTCAAATAATTATCAACTTCTGAGGTCGTAGGACAACACTGTAAGAAGCTCCTAGGATGTGAAAAAAGATAGGAAGATCAAAGACAGAGGCTAGCAAACATACTTTACTACTAAGTTCTAATATTAAACAATAAATAAAATACAAGGCCTAAAGATTGGGTATCGAACACAGTGGGAATCATCCAGTATATACGCTGTTGATTCCTTTCCTAATACCTTCCCTTTTTTTATTTTTTAATGTTGTTGATTTAATTAAATATCACGCACTTTATTGTATAGGGCATCGGCTTTAAAAGGAGTAAATAATTAAAGAAAACAAATAAAAAATAAATTTAAAAAACATATCTTGTGTGTCAAGTAATCGAAGTAAAAATTCTGTCATTAAATAAAACAATTAATTGGAAAAGATTATTTCGTAAATTAATAAAAAGATAAACAGTAGTTCAGTAGATAAAATAAACTATAAAGTGGAATACATCATGTATAAAACAAAACAAACTAAATGCTAAAAGCACGACAAATAATTTGCTAGAATAATGCGAGCAGTAGCCAGCTAACAAAACTACAATGGTTCTGGGCAAGGTGTTTAACGTTCTGAGTGGCCGCGCTTTGGTCACGCGATCTGCTCAGGACCTGCTCGCACCAAGTATAGGTTTACAAATGCTCATGAGTTAATAGTATAGTAACTCGTCCGCTAACTTCCAACACGGTATTGATGTTTAAACACTCCTCCTCCCCCTTTCAAGTATGGCTACCATTATTTATAATACAATAATGCCCTTCATGATGCTTATCTAATTTATTGATACTCTCGAGGTTGATTGTTATTTTTAATACACAATTATCATCTAATTATCTTTATATATATAGAACAGTATATTTTCCCCCATTTTTAATATCTTACAAAATTGAATACATCTATTACTTTCCGATTCTGATAGAAAATAATAAAGAGAAAAGCCCCTGTCAAAATACAGAATAAATACCATTCCCAGGTATTATTCACACTTAAAAATTGCAACCAAAATCTGAAATATCACCTCTACAAATCCGTACCAATTTACCTGATAAAATGTTTCAAATATATCTTATTGTTAAGTTTAATAAACCGAAAATGTGATATCTGAGTTTGAGTGGAAGGAGTGGTAAAAAGAAGGTGCCAGATGACTGCTGTAAGCTGGTTGAGGCGGAAGATAGTGGAAACAAAGGATGCGAGGTCCAAGCTATAACCAGCGAAAGACGAAGAAAGGTTCCTATATCTCAGCTTTAATAAGCTGGTTTAGGCAGGAAAAGTGGAAAAACAGAGGATGCCACGTCTGAGCTATAAGCTGCTGACTGTAACGTAGGAGTTGAAAGACGAAGGATGGTGCTCGTTCTGAGCTACAAAAACAGCATGAGACGAAGAATGGTGCCCGTTCTGAGCTATAAACAGCGTGAGACGAAGAATGGTGCCAGTTCTGAGCTATAAACAGCGTGAGACGAAGGATGGTGCCCGTTCTGAGCTATAAACAGCGTGAGACGAAGGATGGTGCCCGTTCTGAGCTATAAACAGCGTGAGACGAAGGATGGTGCCCGTTCTGAGCTATAAACAGCGTGAGACGAAGGAGTGATGCAAGGAAGATACCAGATGAGAACTATAAGCTGGTTGAGGCGAAAGAAGTGTTGAACTGAGGGTTCCAGGTTAGAGTTATAAAGGCGGTTGAGGACGAAGTGTAATATTCAAATCTCCGCTTTAAGTTTTGTATTGCCTGACAAACCACGATGCAATGAGCAAACATCTAATGGCACAGTAAACCACGCATAAATAAGTATAATTTGAAGCGTGATTAGGTGACGATGAGGGCCTGAACAGAGAAGGACTGAATAGATGCTTCATTTTGAAAACATTAAATTCTTTTTTATCGTCAGTCAACCAGTTTTAACCGTATGCGAATAAATTATCATTTTCCAAGTATTCCAAAAAGGTAAGTACAAAGTAGCAGAAGATCGCAAAAAATGCAGGCAACAATGAGCTAGCTGCTAGACAAGGATAAATAGAAAACTAACCCAGGCTTGCAACTGTCTTGGTTTAGTTAAAATAATATGAAAACAACGGCTTAAAACAACACAATCCACAAATAACAACAGTGCATTACAGGAATAATAATCTTATTATTGTAAACAATTTTGTATAAGTTGATGATATCATATATCAAAATAGTCTCATACCCACACCTCTTTTCCTTCAATTTTATTCTTCTATTTGTTTTATTTTTAGGGGTTATGTTGGTATTCTCATTAATCATTCTCTCGTATCACCAAACTATATTTCGTGGGTGGGATTTTATATTTACAAACATACACACTGTTGTTATTGAGTCCGCTTTAAACCGTTCTTTATGTAGCTTTCTATTTTTTTCCCCCTTCAATCAAGTTTTATTTTATTTAATCCGTGTTCTATTTTTAAGTGAACTAAAATTTAATCTTTCAACAAACAATCTGTTCGATAATTTATACTTCTTGATAGGTGGATTACGTTTGCATGTTCAAAACATTTACTCTGGTACATTTTAAAAAACTTAAATTCTTCTAGTACGTTAATATTTATTACTAGGTATATTTTACCGCTAATTTGAAATGCGATAATTAGAAATGATAGTTTTCTTCACGTTTAGATTCTCTCTAATAAATTTAATGGAGTTGAGCACACCTTATCAAACACTGGACTCCTCGGAGACCTGTCCCAATTAAAAAAAAAAAAAATCTTATCCAGATAATAATAATAATAATAATAAATAAATAAATAAATAATAATAATAAATAAATAATAATAAGGGAAGGGATTAGCTATGAGGTTAGCATACTGGACTCCCACGCGGAGGTCCCGGGTTCGAATCCAGCTGCTGACCCTTAAGATTTTCTCTTCCTAGGAGCTTCTTACAGCTCACTGTCTGGTGATGGACAGTGTTGTTTGTAACGAGAGAACACTATCCGGAGGCCGGCAGTGCACTGAAAAAAGCTCTGGGCGCCAATAACCTTGGGTGTTAACGCGCCTTAAATTAAAAAAAAAAAAAAAATACCAGCTGCTAACCCTTAGATTTTCTCTTTCTAGGAGCTTCTTACAGCTCACTGTCCGGTGATGGGATAGTGTTGTCTGTAACGAGAGAACACGGTCCGGAGGCCGGCAGTGCACTGGAAAAAGCTCCGGGCGCCAACAACCTTAGATGTTGACGCGCCTTAAATCATTAAAAAAAAATAAAAGAAATAAATAAATAAAATAAAAAATGAAATTTTGTAAGATATTCTTCACTTTAATGACATAATTTTTTGATCTGGAAGCCATAAGTTTGTGATGCGGATATGAAGGAAGCGTTGTAGTAGAGATGTTGTGGATCAGAGGGTTGTAATGACTGTGTAGATTTGTAGTGGAGTTTTGGGTACCGAGATCAGGGCTATTTCCAGTAACGAGAGGAATATTTAGATCAGAATATATTGTGTGATTGGTGTCGTAGAAGGAAGCGGTAACTATTGTTCTCAGGATTTTAGACTGTAAGGTTTGAAGTCGACTGATGATCGATTTTTCCAGGTAAAAAAAACTAAATGAAAGTGGCAGATTTATCACTTTGTGATCACTATACGAAATTCAAAAATAATCATAAGAGCCTATTTTGGGAAAAATCTTTTAAAAAATGAAAAATATCTTGAAAACTGAAGTATTAGAAATAGAATAATTAAGCGATAACGTCTGTAACTAATTTTGATTTAATTAAAAACTTCATTAATTTAAATAAATAAATAAATAAAAGTTGATTTGCTTTGAAATATAGGTATTAATAATAAATGACCTTGATCTTGTGTTTAACCTTCCTAACAGTATATTATTTATATACCGTTGGTTGTTAATAAAGAAATTATATTGAGCAGAGATGTTAAATTATCTTAACCATCGATTTCCTGTTTTATTAATCCATTACATTATCAACCACTAATCCATTACAAGTTTTAAATAGCACCTTTTTATTAGCATCGTCTTTA
Source organism: Rhodnius prolixus (assembly GCF_049639745.1). Taxonomy (NCBI): domain Eukaryota; kingdom Metazoa; phylum Arthropoda; class Insecta; order Hemiptera; family Reduviidae; genus Rhodnius; species Rhodnius prolixus. The sequence goes on along the minus strand of NW_027411593.1, from coordinate 19,501,788 downwards.
ATCAGAAATTCCCATTAATTGAATCCATCCGAACCAGCATGGAGTTTGATTAGGGTCAATTTGAGTGTAATCGAAAGCAATAAACTGTACACCTTTTTTCTTTGTGGCAAAAAACAAAAACAAATGGAAGAAACTGGCGGAGGTCAGTGCACTGCAATCAAACAAGGAAGTCCCCTCCTCTTATATGTTTTCGTACATTTCACTACCGTTCAAGACATAATTTCGAAATTCCTCTACAATCGCAATATTTTTTTCAAAGAATATTAGAAATTAAAAAATCTGAACACACAATTTTTGGCAAAATGGCAAATTCTCTTAAAATATATTTTTTGTTTATATTTAATTCCTACCAACATTATGAAGTTTGTAGAACAATATACTGAAATGTTAAACAGGCAATCTAACCCACAGAATAGCTGCTGATAAGTAAATGTATATGAACGAATTTAATGCACAGAGTTTGCAGGAAATCAGTAATTATTAAGGAAATCTCAAAATAGTGAACAAATCCATGGAGTAAAGACCATACTTTGGATTAATTTCATACTGATTGTAAAAACTGATTCTAAAGAAAATTTGTAGCAGTTGTTTTTTTGAGAAAATTCATTATATTCAAAATCATTATATGGCATTTTTTTTTTTTTTTTTTTTTTTTTTTTTTTTTTTTTTTTTTTTTTTTTTTTTTAGTTAAGGTGGGATACATTCAATCATTCTCAGACCAATTTCCTATTTCGGGCTCAAAACACCACAAAAAAAAATAATCTATTTCCGACGAATACTTAAAATCTAAAATCTGCACAATTTAAAAAATATGTTCAATAAAGAGTTAACTCCGCTTGAAGATAAACTTCAAATGTTAAACGTTTAATTATAATTAATATTTAATAAAAAGTAACTTCAAGCATTTCAGTAAATGGAACTTTAGATGAATGACCATCAATCCCTTCCCCTCACCATCACCCAAAAAGAGCCCCACATGGAGTTGTCAAAAATAATGTTTATTACAAAAAAAATATAGAACAGTTTGTGCACTAAAAGTAATCCAACTTAAAAATAAATCATAATATTTATCGTAGTATATTTAAATCAAAGGAAAACTTGAAAAAACTGTAAAATGATATTTCCGGTAGACCAATTTACTTCAAATTTTTGTTTCACATTTTAGGTCTAATTAATGTTTAATAGGAGTTAAGTCCATATATTACAGAGAACTGACATTCTACCGGACTGACCACCAACCCCCCTTCCCCAAAAGTGCCCTTAATCGAATTATTTTAGAAAAATGTTTCCTATAAAAGTTATAGAACTATTTGTGAGCTATAATTATTCCAAGTTTAAACAAAATCGGACGAGCGGTTTTTTCAAAAAAGTTAAAAAAGTGAAAAATCTATTCAGTAACGTGGTACTTCCGGTGGACCTATTTTGACCAAAAATTATCTGTCGCTTCCTGTAGTGACCCTTGAACGAAATATCAAATTTGAAGTTTCTGCGATAATCCGTTCCTGAGATATAGAAGGATAAACTCACTGTAAAGTATTTTTTTTTTTTTTTTTTTTTTTTTTTTTTTTTTTTTTTTTTTTTGCGCATCAACAGCTGAGGTTATTAGCGCCCGGAGCTTTTTCCAGTGCACTGCCGGCCTCCGGACAGTGTTCTCTCGTTACAGACAACACTGTCCATCACCGGACAGTGAGCTGTAAGAAGCTCCTAGGAAGAGAAAATCTAAGGGTCAGCAGCTGGATTCGAACCCGGGACCTCCGCGTGGGAGTCCAGTATGCTAACCTCATAGCTAATCCCTTCCCCTCACTGTAAAGTATTAAAGTTAGTTCAAACCTATGCCATCAAGGCACGATGGGTTAGACAGAGTAAAATTAGTAGGAAAAAGAAAAGATTTCCAGGAATCACTGGATCTCTAACCCATCCAGCCTTAGCCGTGCTTTTTTTTAATATAATTATTCTCTCTCTTCTCTCTATAAAACCGAATGCGATCGGTTATTGTCGGCACTTTTCGGCCCAACTGACCAGGATTATTAACTTTAATATTATTAACAAATAACTTGCACACTCACACGACTTTCTTTCTCTTTTATTTCTAACAAGCCGAATGCGATCGGTTCCTGTCGGCAATTATCGTATCAATTAACCATAATTATTGACTTTATTTAATATTTAACATCTAATAAACACACTCACACGACTTTTTCTTACCACTACCGGATGTAGTTAGGTTTTCTTTTAAACTGTAATTTTTACCAAATAGTAGTTGAATTATATTACAAAATTCGTATTAATATAATTATTATTATTTGTAATTTTAAAAAATTAAATAGATGGCAGGCAAGTCAATAACGTGACAACTGGCTTGCGATATTCATAAAGAAATGTTAAGTATAAAACAAAATATATAAATAAAATAACTTTGTAAATATAAAGCAGTAATGTTATGGAAATATCACGCGATATTTACATGCTTAATTATGGTGTAGTTCTATCGATGAATATCTTTATTGTTTTAGTGTGAACTCGATAACAGAGCGGTCGCAAGCTTCCTAATAACGTTTATAATTAAACTAGAAGATTATAGCTTTTAATTACCAGTAATAAACTTTTAGTGGATCTTATTAAAAGTAAAGGCAATCTAATAAAGATATTATAAACAAACAATTAATATAACACATTCTATTTACATTATTGCATTTCAAAAACCAGTGTGAACATTCTCACAAACTTTGTTTAACTGTAATCTGAAACTTCTAATTTTATTTGTTTAAACTCAAATTTTTTACACGCGTCTTATTGTATCCTTGATCAGATTCTTACTTCCATCCATAATCAGAGGTTGCTAAATAATGTTGGGGTACTGAGATTTCCACTTACTTCCCTTTTGTTACCATCTCTTTTTTCAAATTTCAATTTATTGAACTTGAAATTAGCATTAAATATAATTTTTTTTTTTTAAAAAAAAAAAACCTTTGTATCATTTTCAAGATGTGTTCAAAAAAAGTTGTAAAAACAATTATTAAAATGGAATTTTGGGAAGAGATTTTGATTGCTACGTTACAGCCGGATTCCCCAGATGAAACCAAATCAAAATACACAGCTTACAGCGAGTTCTTGGTATTTGAGATGTTCTGTAAACGATTAACAGACCAATTTAAAAAAACAAAAAAACATAGGACTTCAATAAGGAGATATTTCTAACCCATCTCAATTTAGCCAATTTCGCATGATCGTAAGTAGGAAAAATTAAGAATAATACTGAGCTTACCAATCTGATATGTACTCCAAAACTTACCTGCAACAAAGAAAAATAATGTAAATTAGAAATAAAACAAAAAAAAATCCTAAAAAAGTTATAAATAAAATTTGAAATTTCGCAAATAAATCCTGGCATTTAAGAGTGAAATAGTGCTGAAAAAATTTAGCACGACTTAAAATAAAATTCTAATCCTTCCTTTAATCTTTATCCAATCCTTAAAAACACGTAATAGTTTTAAAATGGTTGTAATCCAAAATTTAACAAATTTAGATTAACTATTTTTAATTTAAGTTAAAGCATTAATAAATCATAAGCGAAGATACAAAAGAGATACCCGAGCTTACACGCAATTGGCCACATGGTTAGACGAAGAATAGGTTCTTTGTGCAACTTAATTGCTAAATGACTACGCAATTAATTACGAACTTAATTGCTAAACGCTTTTTAGGCAAATGTCACGGAACAAGTAGTTTTAAACTTAAAATTGGGGAAATAACTGAAAACTGTTGTTTTATATTTAATTATTACTAATAATTATTGATAACGGAAAATTGGTAACTTTACGAAAGTAGTATAATAAAATAAACAAATCGCCTCAGTAGCCGAGCGGGTTAAAGACTAGACTCGCAAAGGGAAGATGTATTGTGGTTACTGGGTTCGATTCCCGATCTAGGCCTTGGATTTTATTTAATATTTTGTATGAAGAAAAAAAATAAATAAATGTTACAGTAAATTGTGTATCTTATAGTAGTCGCCGTCCACCGACCCCTAATTTGGTAGTTTGGCGTAAAGCCCAACTGAAAAAATAAACATTACCTTTACTCTCTACCTCCTGAAACTTCGACAAACAAATTATTTCGAAGACAATTGTTACGACATAATTATGGAAATTTTATTGGATATAGCTAAAGAATATTAGAATAAATAGCAAAAATAAACTAATCAAACATGTTCAACCCAACTGGATTTCTCCAATGGTTCTGGATTTGTAACCTGTGGTCGCTAAAACGATGTTTCGTGGTTTATGACGCGCACAATGGATTACATATTAAATTGCATAGAGATGTCTCTTAAAATCAGAATGTTGTACGATGGCGAGAAAATAGATGCTAACAGCAAGAGATGAAGCAGAATGACTTGGCTGCCTAGACACATCTAACAAGAGAAGAGTTAAAGCATGTTCTAAGATGGATTATAATCTCAGTAGAAGCATTAAGCTTGAACATGCACACTTGAGCTGCTCACTTTACATACTTATTTCCATATATACGTATGTGTGTGTGTATACGCGCGGTGACGTCATCTATTTACAAAATTATATAAAAGCGAATAACATTAGCATAAATTTATTATTATAATCAGATATTATAATTATTATTACACATTTTATAATTCCCTGTTTTATTCATTAATTTTTTTTAATAGCCAACCGCCATCTGTACAAAAGTGTTATATGTTATTTTTGTTTTATATAAGACAAGGTTAAGTATATAATGTTTTTTTATTTATACTATAATTAACCTAAGAATAATGCATTTCTTTTTTATTAAATACTTCTTTTTTTTTATTATAGTAATTAGTTAAATTGTTAATTATAATTAAGCTTTCAATTTATCTTTATTTTTATAACTTTCGTTTATTTCTTTTTGTTAAAGAGGCGATGATAAATCCAAGGACTTCTGTGGAAATCCTTTGTCCATTTCCCTATTGATGCTGATCGGAAAAACAATCGGGAATAAACTGTTGATGCTTCTGCTGTAATTCAGTTTATCAATATGATTGAACTTGAACACAGTTGACACATTTCTCAACTAACGTTTGTGTGCATAGTCTTCCATTATAGGTACACAAGAAACAATTAATTTTAATGAATTTCCAAGTAATGTATTAATAAAAAAAAAGTAAAGTAATTGGCTACTTTTTCAGGCGGGGCTTAACGTCCAACTACCAATTAGGTGTCGTGGACGGAGGCGACTAGCAAACATACTTTACTGTAAACTTCTTTTATTAACCATTAAATAAAATCCAAGGCCCTAAGACCGGGAATCGAACCCAGTACCACAATACATATTAGCTTTACAGGTCTCGCCTCTAACCGCTCGGCTACCGTGGCGCCTAAGTAATGTATTACATATTTACAATGGAAGGTTAATGTTTTTCTCTTAAAAACCGAAAAAAAAAAATCTCTGACTTATTTCTGTGAAGAGCACAGGCCTGGGTCAACTACAACATCAGAGCTCCTCCTGAATTGAAACTTTAGAGTAACGATGTAATTACTAATAATGTTAAATGAGAAAAATGGTGCAAGTTAATGTTTTAGCTTTTGTTATTAAATTCTTGAAATCAAATCTTGAAAAAAGTCATTTTCCCTTTAATCTTTGTCCTTAATAACGAACGTGATTGCGTTACAATCGAACGGTTGCGCTGTGAAACCTTTGGACGTTTGAGACTAAAAGGTGATAATAGAGCAAAAAGAACTAGTAGAGAAAGTCCTTAACCTTCTTAGTAGGAGAGGTTTCGTCTACTAGATCCAAAAGGGTGCTAACACAATAAGCCTCTTGTGACTGCGGTGCCTTAGGGTGTAGGTCTCATCCCGTTTATCTATTCTATTCTAATAACGAACGTACCAAGTGCTAAGATCGTATATTTTACCAAATTGGAACACACGAGAAGAAACCCTAGTCAGAAGTGCTCTTAATCAAATTAGCCAGGGAAAATGTTTTAACTAATTGTCAGAGACGAGAAGAGTACAATCAATATAAATAAAATCAAAAAACCTTAGGTGCAATCTTTTGGAAAAGTTCGAAAAAGTCCAAAAAATGAGTGGTTGATTATTTACATCGCTAAAGTCCAGCCCCATTGTTGTATGCATTACAGTACTCAATTCATGATGATGCATTTTCCAAAATGTAGAATAAGTTAAGATATTTTGTACAACTTAGTGAGGGTAAACTGTTAGAGAATTCATTTTCAACATATTTCAGTTAGGCTCTGACCCTCAGGTAAAAGTGCGCAAACATAATCACGAGAGAATTCTTTATTTTCCATTACTTTTGCTCCAAAAATTTGGAAATATCATGTGGGCGTGAACATATTTATAGACCTTCTCCTTATTTATAGACGTACTAACAATAAGTATTAAAAATCCTCTTTTATGCAATTTATAATCCAGAAAGTTTTTAAAATGGTAGAAATATTAAACTAAATTCTTAACATTTCTATAAAATCAATCAATTCCATATGAACTTTGATCCAAAAATCCAGTTTGAACAGAAATGGTAGCAAAGAATAGCTAAGTTTTACTAAACACAGTAGAAAGTAATTTACATAAAATACTTTCATTTGACCTCATAGTTTAATTTAAAGAAGATAAAAATACTTGTGAATCACAGGGAAGGGATTAGCTGAGTGGTTAGCGAATACTGGATTCCAACACAGAGATCATGGGTTCGAATCCAGCTGCTGGCCCTAAGATTTTTCTCTTTCAGCTTCAGTGATGGACAGTGTTTTGTAACAACAGATGTTGATGCGCCTCAATTAAAAAAAAAAGAAGCGAATCATAATCAACAAGAGATTAATAAATTTAAATAAAACATTCTGCTTTCCTTTGTTAAAATAGTTTTGAAATTATAATTTACTGTCAGGCTAATAAATAATGTAGAGAGATAAAATACGTGTGCACAATTGAAACAAGTGTTTTTTAGCAAGAGATTGCTGTATTTAGTCACATGTGGGGCAAAAATCTATTTACGCTTCAACACTATCTACTCCCAATTCTAACCCCTTCTATGTAGAAGTTATTTCTGAACTAAGTCGTATATACATATATATATGTATGTATGGCCGTCGATCATGTTTGTTTAAAGAATATACATTCATATATACAGACACATGTAGTGCGTATATATGCATTACTAAATATTTTTGGAATTGTCTCCACCCTCTTTTAAACGCTGAGTATGCCAATGGTGTCTCAAGAGTGAACAAAAAATATATTGATGTGATCACTCAGCCGATTTCTTTTACTTTTACTACGATTCTCAGAGATTTTAACTCAAATTGTAAATTTGAAAACTTATTTATTATTTTTTTTTCTATGATTTAAGGCGCGTCAACATCTAAGGTTATTGGCGCCCGGTGCATTTTTCAGTGCACTGCCGGCCTCCGGACAGTGTTCTCTCGTTACAGACAACACTGTCCATCACCGGACAGTGAGCTGTAAGAAGCTCTTAGGAAGAGAAAATCTAAGGGTCAGCAGCTGGATTCTTATTTATTATTATTTCATTTTTAGAGCAATGAACCTTGAGATTATTAATTTAATACGAGGGTCGTTTGAAAAGTCCGTGCAAAAATAAAAACTACTTAATTTTTGGGGGTAAACCTTTTTCATTTTTCAACATAGTCTCCTTTTAGGCTTATACACTTCGTCCAACGCTGCTCTAGTTTGTTGATCCCTTCCGAATAATAGGATTTGTCCAAGTCTGAAAAATAGCCATTCGTTTCTACAATCACCTCCTCGTTTGAATAAAATCTTTTTCCCGCCAGCCATTTCTTCATATTGGGGAAGAAATAGTAGTCCGAGGGAGCCAAGTCTGGAGAATAGGGGGGATGTGAAACGAGTTGGAACCCTATTTCCATTAATTTTGCGACCACAACTGCTGAGGTGTGAGCTGGTGCGTTGTCGTGATGGAAAAGGACTTTTTTGTGGGCCAATCGTCGGCGTTTTTCTTGCAGCTCGGTTTTCAAACGGTCCAATAACGATGAATAATATGCACCTGTAATAGTTTTACCCTTTTCCAGATAGTCGATGAGGATTATTCCTTGCGAATCTCAAAAGACAGTCGCCATAATCTTTCCGGCCGAAGGAACGGTCTTCGCCTTTTTTTGGTAACCCATTGTTTAGATTGTTCTTTGGTCTCAGGAGTGTAGTGATGTATCCATGTTTCATCCACAGTGATGAAACGACACTTAAAGTCCTGCGGATTCTTCTGGAACAGCTGCAAACCGTCCTTGCAACACTTCACACGATTTCGTTTTTGGTCAAGCGTGAGAAAATCACTCGACTTCCTCGATTCAAACGAATGCCAAACACAAAGAAATAGACCAATCTGGCTGAAACTTGGTGTGTGTTCTTCCAAGAGATGCTACTAACTAAACATAACCTCGATACGCGCCAGTGGTGCTATCTCTCTGACTTTGCACGGACTTTTCAAACGACCCTCGTAATGAATAAAATCTTTAATATGAGTCGCTCACTTCACATGTCAATTAAAACTCCATAAAACACACAAAAAAAAAAATGGAGAAATGCGATGAAATAATGTACATTATTTTTATAAAAATTCCGTTTATAATATAAATTCAAATAAATTTACCGTTATTATTCAGCGCCTGAATTTAAATTGAATGATTGCAACGATTTACATTAGAGCATGGAGTTAATCAAAATGGCTTCTGAAATAAACTTTATTATTCAATGGCCAAACAAATGTTGTCGTTTAATGGTATTAATATTTATTATTTGGGAAATTTATTAGAAATATAAAAAGCTATGACTGAACCAAGTGCTTTGATACTTAAATTTAAGATATTTCAAAAAAAAGTGGGAGTTAATCGATTTGTGCAGTGAACGGCTCATATAAAACTGCACAATTAAAACCAAACTTTGAAAGAACAGTTAAACATTAAGTTCATAGGCTCCCCTCAGTAAGATTTTTTAAATAGTTTCGTTGTCGATTTATTTTGGTAGGTAGTTTTCTTTTTGAGCTGATCACTTTGCATAAGCATTTCATGTAAAACTAAATTGATTTTCCAACTAACTACGAGCTATTTATTATTTCTAGAAAATTTTTTAGTTTAAATGTTAAAAATACACTGCATTAAAAAAATAAATAAAAATAAGGTTGCTTTAATTAAGAAATCATTATGATTAATAATATGCAATATGCTTAATTGAAGTTAGCAGCTCACTCAGACCTAGGTACTATTATTAGTAATGTAAAACGATGTCAGGGTTATCATGGCAACGAGCATAAGAAAGGCAGAATTTAAAGAATTCATTTAGAACTACTTACTGGGGAGGGGTCCCTATACTGTCGAATGCAATGTAATGCAATCACCAACAGGTATGTTTGTTCCACGGAAAAATGGTTTTTCACAAATTGGGTTTTAGGAACCTTATAAATAAATAAACTTTATAAATAAGCTTTATCATAAATAAACTTTATAAATAAGCTTTATTATAAATAAACTTTATAAATAAGCTTTATTATAAATAAACTTTATAAATAAGCTTTATTATAAATAAACTTTATAAATAAGCTTTATTATAAATAAACTTTATAAATAAGCTTTATTATAAATAAACTTTATAAATAAGCTTTATTATAAATAAATTTTATAAATAAGCTTTATTATAAATAATCTTTATAAATAAGCTTTATTAGAAATAATCTTTATAAATAAGCTGTATTATAAATAAACATTTGGATTAAATCAGCCTACCGATAAAAGTCACTTTCCGCTTATTTTGCACGTACGAGGGTCGTTTGAAAAGTCCGTGCAAAAATAAAAACTACTTAATTTTTTGGGGTAAACCTTTTTTATTTTTCAACATAGTCTCCTTTTAGGCTTATACACTTCGTCCAACGCTGCTCTAGTTTGTTGATCCCTTCCGAATAATAGGATTTGTCCAAGTCTGAAAAATAGCCATTCGTTTCTGCAATCACCTTCTCATTTGAATAAAATCTTTTTCCCGCCAGCCATTTCTTCATATTGGGGAACAAATAGTAGTCCGAGGGTGATGAAACGACGCTTAAAGTCCTGCGGATTCTTCTGGAACAGCTGCAAACCGTCCTTGCAACACTTCACACGATTTCGTTTTTGGTCAAGCGTGAGCAATCGCGGGCACCCATCTTGCGGATAGCTTTGTCATGTCCAAATGTTCATGCAAAATATTATGTACCCGTTCATTCGAGATGCCCACAGCACTAGCAATCTCACGCACCTTCACTCTTCTGTCATCCATCACTATATTATGGATTTTATCAATGATTTCTGGAGTAGTAACCTCAACAGGGCGTCCAGAACGTTCTCAGCGTCACTTGTGCCCATATGGCCACTCCGAAAATTTTGAAACCACTTATAAACTGTTCTAATCGAAGGTGCAGAGTCACCATAATGTTTATCAAGCTTCTCTTTAGTCTCCTCAGGCGTTTTGCCTTTCATAAAGTAGTGTTTAATCAACACACGAAATTCTTTTTCGTCCATTTTTTGAAAATCACTCGACTTCCTCGATTCAAACGAATGCCAAACACAAAGAAATAGACCGATCTGGCTGAAACTTGGTGTGTGTTCTTCCAAGAGATGCTACTAACTAAACATAACCTCGATACGCGCCAGTAGTGCTATCTCTCTGACTTTGCAAAGACTTTTCAAACGACCCTCGTAGATCCAAAATTTTAATGTGAATCATTTGCAAAGCTCATGCTTCTTAAAAACAGTAATTATTCAAGCGATCGAAGACAAATTTACATTTACAGATCTTTTCATATGATTTCATTATCTGTGTAGCACATTAACAGGTAGAATGTAATTAAATGATATTAAGGACTATCAAAATGAATTATTCAACAAAAAATAAACCGGATATCAAATTAAGAGAAGAAAAATTAATTTATTTAAATTTAATTAAACACAAACGAAATAAATAACCCAAATCGTGACACAGTAACATCAGTAAACGGAATTTGCGCTATAAATCATAATGAACAAAATCAACGAGGATATAAATTTTCGTTTAAAAAAATATATTTAAAAAAAGAAACATATATAAATAAATTAATAAATAAGAAATGAAATGCAAGGCAAAAACAAAAAAAATTAACAGAACACTTTTTAACAGCGAAGGTTTTTAAAAAGAGATGGTTATATTTTTGTAAATGAGTACATTCAACGGATGAACTCATAGAATAGTTCTGAATCAGATTTACAATTTGGGCGTCTTGCCAGAAATGTTTGCCGGCTGGCAAAAAAATTAAAAAATAATTAAAAATCAAAAAATGCAAATTCCTCTCTAAATTATTGTTTTTATATTCAGATTTAATTTTATCCAACTACACAAAGATCGAAACCAAACAAAATTTAGCACATTTTTGTTTTTATAAATTTTATTCCAAGAATGAAAAAATAAAATAAAAGGGAATTCTGAGAATAAGTGGGTGAAAAAAAAGAAGATTGAATCAAAAATAATGAAATAAAGATACGTGAGGCCATAAAAAGAGATAAGAACAGATAATATAGTAATGCTTAGGTATCCGCGTATCTGTTGCAAATAGTAGTCATCAGATAGATAAATTACAATAATTAAGAAACGGATGTGGACTAAATTAAAAGGCTAAAATGAAAAATAAAATAAGGAATAGCGGTATTGATGTGTAAAAATAATAATATAGATCAGTGATTCTTTTTTTTTGTCGCGACCCACTTTTAACAATTTCAAAATTTGGCGCTATACTAACAATAAGATAACTTTAAAAGTATTTTACTTATCCTTATAACTTATAATGTTATAATTAAGGAACGGACTTTTATGTATTTAAAAATGCCAAATATTTAACTAAAATATGCATTTATTTTCGTCAATTATGTGGAAAATATGTGATTTTCTTAAAATATTTTCTGGAATATTTAAGTAAAATGGACATTTTTTTTTTATGAAAATGGATTCTTTTTTTGGGGGGGGGCAAGTTATAATTATTTATACAAGAAAAGAACATTTTTACAATTTATAATAATTTATTAGGAACAAAATAATTTGTTTTTACAAGTTATAAGGATTTATACAACAAAGAACATTTTTACTATTTATAAAAAGATGTGTTAAATTTTCAATTTTGAAAACTTCACTCTTCGAAATTGTTTGCAACCACATGAAATTTCAAATGTTGGAACGTAAAGTGACGACGATCTGGGCGTAAGATGGACTTCTAACGACTAAAAGATCGTTCAACATCTACTTGATGTTATAGGTGCCTTGCTGAAAGAAGTTATCTCGTTGGTTGTAAAGGGTACACGATGTTCTGAGGTGACTTCTGTTCCACTGATAATATCAGAAATCTGGCAGATGGTATCCCACCCTTTGTTCTTGCTCAGTACTTCTACCAGTTTTGATCTGATCAGATCTCCCTTACTCCCAGGTATTCCTTCCACCTTTTCGATGACTTTTTTAACGTTAGACACGTTTTCTGTCAGTCGAACATTTTGGGACTAAAGTTGGGTAATGGCTTGTGCAAGAAATACGCAATTGTCAGAAATGAATGCAAGGTCGTTCCTTAAATTAGGTTTCTCGAATAAAGACTTGGCTGTATTTATCGCTACTGCTTCGTCTTCGAGATGTGAAAGGACATTCTTGATTTTATTGTAGTTTTCATAGTAATACTGAGCTGCTTCCAGCCAAGTACCCCATCTTGTCAATATTGGTTCTGGTGGAAGGCACAAGTCTGGATAGAGATCTTTTAGCATTTTAATGCGACTTGGTGCTTTTAAAAACACTTTTTTAACCATTGTGATTCACAGTCTGTGGTTCACAGTTCCTGTCAACCACCTCCCAATTATGAAAATATGCCCAAAATGAAAAATATGTACATATTTTGATTAAATATGTAAAAATATTTATTTATTTTAATCAAATATGTATAAATATGCGATAACATCCAAATATGTGGAAATATGTGAAATAAAAGTAGGCTCAAACGGCTTAAAGAGTGTCAGTATGAATACTTCTAGTTGAAAAACGTCTGTAAATTGCCTAGAAAAAAATATGTAAATACATACGAATCCGTTCCCTAGTTATAATACACTGTGTAAAATAGTTTGTTTATTTTCAATATAAAATAATATAATATGTACTACAAAAACAACAGTATATGTTTATTAAGGGATTAATTACAAGTTAATAATAATACTTTTAATGAGAAATTTGAGCTTGATGTTTTTTTGATAAATTCGTTTATAATTGGTCGTATAAAATGATAATACTACTCTCATATCGTCTTCTATATACAGGGTGTTCATTTTAAGATGGCTCAAATGCATTTCATGCTTAAACGGTTGATCTGAGCGAAAAATGGTAGAGGAAAAATTAATATTAAGTGATAAATATCTTTCATGTAAAGGATCAAACTTATTCCTTAATTTATCAAATAATGCACTTTACTCAACTTGTGAAGCATGTACTGTGCCTTCAAAGGTGCCTCCTCAGGCTCGCAAGCCAGGTTAGCCAGGAGGTTATCAACTGCTCTCTGTACCTGAAGAGGCACCTTTGAAGGCACAGTACATGCTTCACTAGTTGAGTAAAGTGCATTATTTGATAAATTAAGGAATAAGTTTGATCCTTTACATGAAAGATATTGATCACTTAAATATGTGGCAAGAGGTTTCCAATTTTTTTAGTAATTAAACGCATCTCTCCCAAAATTACCAAATAATTAATTAACCTTCTTGTTTGTAACAGATGTAAAATTAATTTTTAGCCATTTTGTGTACGCTTGAGAACATCTAAAGCTCTTAACATTTGATTTTTCTTAGAAAAATCACTCGGAAAACAACTTATTTCCCGATATTAAGATAAATACTAGCTTTACTGCCTTGGCAATATTTTTAGTAGAAAGGGGATGAAAAAATACATAAAAATGACCTATCGCGTGCTCTTCTTTCTCTTTGATAACAAGTTAAAAAATTGAAATATGATTAAAAATACCAGATTTTGAAATGGCCTAGCACCTTTAATTTTGAAGTTATCGAATTGCGGTTTCTGGTTTCTTTCATAACTTTTTATACTCTTTAAAACTGTGTATATGAAAATGGGGGACAACTGCAAACCCTCACTTTTAGTCGCGTATGCGGGTAGGAATCTAAAATCAAGTCACATATCTTGAAACTAGAGGTGACGGGCAACAAATTTTGTCTCTACCATTTTTTGCTCAGACTAACCGTTTAAGCATGAAATGCATTTGAGCCGTCTTAAAATGAACACCCTGTATAATATATAATTTTTATTGCATGCATTTCTAAAATTTGGCGGCACACTTCAAAACTTTCACGGCACGCAAAAGTGCCGCAACCCAGCGGTTGAGAATTACTGATGTAGATCATTATATTTTAATTTAAGAAGTATTAACTTCTCAGGTTATTTGGGCCTGAAGACTTATCAGTGTGTTGCCCCGGCTGCTGGACAGAAAACAGTTTCCGTCATCAGGCAGTGAGCAGTAAGAAGTACGTACCCATTCATCAATTCTGCGAGGGAATCGTTTCTAGCGAAAGGATAGGGAGGGATAGGGTAGAGTTATTTTTTAGATCTATGAAGTTCAAAATCAAGTATTTTTGTATTCTATAAACAAAATTAAGAATGTTGCCAATAATACTTTAACATTAACAACTATAGTTTGCCTCACGATAAAGGTCCTCCGATAATCGGTGAGAAAAAAGGTGAGTACTGAAAGAATGGATCACACCCAGGCAGGGTACCTTTAGATTTTCTCTTACTGGTGAGAAAATTACTGCCCTGTAATGGACAGTACTGTCTGTTACCAGATGACATAGTTCGGAAGCCGGAAGTGCATTGGAGAAGGCTCTGAATGTCAATGGTCTTACATAAAGGCGCGTCTTAAATAAATAAAAGTCTAAAAGAAAAAGAGCTTATTACATGGTGGTGGATTTAAATATAAACCCAGTGTGGGTAGAATCTAGTTGAAGAAATTGAAGGGAACCAACCATACCGACAAACTCACAGACAGCAATAGCACAAACTAGCTGACAACTATTGATGAATGCTTTCCTCCTCTAATTTCAAACTTGTTATGTTGGAAGCCGACAGAAATGCACAGAAACGTTTAGTAAAACTGCAAGACTTTAATTGATATTTAAACTAATCTTACACTATTAAGAGGTTTTTTAGCTTCAACTATTCAATCATAGATGAATCATAATTAAATAAACTCTTCGCAATACGTTTTGTATTAATGCGATAATTACAATTTTAAATGCTAAACTTGGAATAAATATATATAGCAAACAACTAATCCAAACATGAATATTAATACAAAATGGAAGATCGTAATTCATCATTAATAATCATTAATGATGTTAACCTGTAAAAACCTACTCATCATTAAAATAATTGCCTTCAAATCAGTTTCAAGGTCATGTAGTATGGTGCGTTATGCTATTTAGTGTTTATTATTAAAGCAGTATGGCACCAAATCCCTGGATTTTAATTTTTTATGAATAAAACAATAGAAAACTGATCCTCTGTACTGGATGTGGTAATTTAGATGAAACATTGCGGAATCCCAAAAATAATATTTTCTGTAAAAACATCTTTGTTTATCGAATAGATACCTTTGAAATTTGGTAATTATAAGGGCAGAACTAACTGAAACTTACTAGCCTAAGAATAGATTTAGGGGCAGAGTTCAATCCTACCGAAACGTCCTTAGTAGACGATCTACGAGGGTCGTTTGAAAAGTCCGTGCAAAGTCAGAGAGATAGCACCACTGGCGCGTATCGAGGTTATGTTTAGTTAGTAGCATCTCTTGGAAGAACACACAACAAGTTTCAGCCAGATCGGTCTATTTCTTTGTGTTTGGCATTCGTTTGAATCGAGGAAGTCGAGTGATTTTCAAAAAATGGACGAAAAAGAATTTCGTGTGTTGATTAAACACTACTTTATGAAAGGAAAAACGCCTCAGGAGACTAAAGAGAAGCTTGATAAACATTATGGTGACTCTACACCTTCGATTAGAACAGTTTATAAGTGGTTTCAAAATTTTCGGAGTGGCCATATGGGCACAAGTGACGCTGAACGTTCTGGACGCCCTGTTGAGGTTACTACTCCAGAAATCATTGATAAAATCCATGATATGGTGATGGATGACAGAAGAGTGAAGGTGCGTGAGATTGCTAGTGCTGTAGGCATCTCGAATGAACGGGTACATAATATTTTGCATCAACATTTGGACATGAAAAAGCTATCCGCAAGATGGGTGCCGCGATTGCTCACGCTTGACCAAAAACGAAATCGTGTGAAGTGTTGCAAGGACGGTTTGCAGCTGTTCCAGAAGAATCCGCAGGACTTTAAGCGTCGTTTCGTCACTGTGGATGAAACATGGATACATCACTACACTCCTGAGACCAAAGAACAATCTAAACAATGGGTTACCAGGGGGGAATCTGCGCCAAAAAAGGCGAAGACCGTTCCTTCGGCCGGAAAGATTATGGCGACTGTCTTTTGGGATTCGCAAGGAATAATCCTCATCGACTATCTGGAAAAGGGTAAAACTATTACAGGTGCATATTATTCATCGTTATTGGACCGTTTGAAAACCGAGCTGCAAGAAAAACGCCCACGATTGGCCCACAAAAAAGTCCTTTTCCATCACGACAACGCACCAGCTTACACCTCAGCAGTTGTGGTCGCAAAATTAATGGAAATAGGGTTCCAACTCGTTTCACATCCCCCCTATTCTCCAGACTTGGCTCCCTCGGACTAGTATTTGTTCCCCAATATGAAGAAATGGCTAGCGGGAAAAAGATTTTATTCAAACGAGGAGGTGATTGCAGAAACGAATGGTTATTTTTCAGACTTGGACAAATCCTATTATTCGGAAGGGATCAACAAACTAGAGCAGCGTTGGACGAAGTGTATAAGCCTAAAAGGAGACTATGTTGAAAAATAAAAAAGGTTTACCCCAAAAAATTTAGTTTTTATTTTTGCACGGACTTTTCAAACGACCCTCGTAGCTTACCGAAAAGGCTGATGGAAACGGATGATTTTAGAGAAAAATAAGAGATTATTACCAGCACTCATTTTTAGTAAAAATTGTTTAGCTCTGTATTGTTGTTTAGTATAAAAATAAGTCTTGAATAGTATATTCTTGTTTCCTTTAGTTTACCAAGTATAGTTTTAACTCCTACTTTCGTTAAATTTGATAATTCATACTATAGGTTTAATTCTTAAAGAAATAAATAAATTATTAAAACTATTAAGAAAATTTAAAAAAACTAACTCTGAAATTATAAAAAATTATACGTAAGTCGTAGGCATAATTATAATTCTCTGTGTACATTAAAACGTAAGGAATACTTCGAATCAGTTGTGGACAAGCTTAAAATGTTAAAGATTCTCTTCACTTTTGGAATACAATATTTAAACAAAAGAAAATCATTTGTAATAAGAATATAAGTTCAAAACCCACTTTGAAAGTTTATATTGTAACCAAGTGAATGCACCAGTTGATTATATGCAGAGCCGTATAATATGTATAGATAATATTTTGGATAGTGAGTTTATGATTTCAGAATTAAATATAGTTTAAACAAAAAAAAAAAAAAAAAAAAAAAAGGTAAAGCTCCAGGAATTAATGGGATTACATATGAGTTTTTCAAAAAATCGCCTGAATGTTAACTAGATTGGGGTGCCACGGTAGCCGAGCGGTTAGAGGTATCACCAGTAAAGCTAATACGCATTGTGGTACTAGGTGCGATTCCCCGGTCTTAGGGCCTTGGATTTTATTTAATGGTTAATAAAAGGAATTTTACAGTAAAGTATGTTTGCTAGTCGCCTCCATCCGCGACACCGTTAAGCCCGCCTGAAAAAAGAGACAATTACTTCATTACTTAACTTTACTTTTATTAAATAGATTGATTGGCACATTGAATAAAATATATGAGACCTCTAATATTCCAAATAATTTTAAAAGATTCCCTAATCTTTCTAAAAAGGGGACAAAAATGTAGTCTCAAATTGCAGGAGCATTTATTGATGTGGAAACAAAATTATTTACAGGTCTTTTGCTTTATAGACTCGGAACATAGGCTGAAAAATTATTATATAATTACAGGGTTTCAGGCAAAATTTATATTTAGTTTAATAAATTTAGTTAAAATTAAATTGGCTGAAGGTTGATTTAAGAAAGTAAATTTATTTTTCGTAGATTTCAAAGCCGCGTTTGTCTCTAGCTCCAAGAAATCTGTTTTTTTTTTTATAAACATTCCAAAATATGGTGTGCCATACAAATTTAAAAGTAAAGTAAAGTAATCGCCTATTTTTTCAGGCGGGGCTTAACGTCCAACTACCATTTACTAGGTATCGTGGACGGAGGCGACTAGCTAACGTACTTTACTATTTCTCATTTATCCATTAAATAAAATCCAAGGCCTAAGACCGGGAATTGAACCCAGTACAGTACCACGATGCATATTAGCTTTGCTGGTCTCGCCTCTTAACCGCTCGGCTACCGTGGCGCCTATGTTACATACAAATTTATGAATATAATTAAAAGTTTATACCAGTATAGGCTAGCGGCTAGGTTTAATTGGAGCCAAAATAGATCCATGAGAGGTCGCGGTGGCTAGAATCTAATAGATTTAATTACACAAACCGACGAGAAATAGTTTACAGACAAAGATGAGCAACAATAATAAGTATTGTTTGAAGTTGAAAAGTGAGGAAAAATAAAAGTGAAAATAGGAAGGCATGTTCCACTGAAAAACTATGCAGTTGAAAAAGCTGCAAGAAGACATTATTAGATAATTATTTAAGATGGTTGCAAAACAATATTTTTATTGCAGTGTTGATCGTCAAAAACTTGATGCGAACAAGTCACGTAAAGAATATATACTTGGCGTTAAAAATGACTCGTCTTATTTCAACTTATTTTTTTGCATTTTTTTTTTTTTAATTAAAAATAAAATAGAAAGTGATGATATATAATGAATTATTGAAGGCGAGTGAGAAGTTGAACAAAAAAAAAAATGCATGAGTTCATATCACGTGTAACCGTAATGGAGAGAGAAGAGATGATCAAGAAAGATGTAGCAGAAGTGGGAGAGTAAGAAAACCTGCGAGAGATGCAATAAGAATAAAAAGTAAATGTCATCACATAAAGTACATCTCTAGCTGGAATATAGTAACAGTGTTTGGAGTATATGAAGAAATGAAGGAGTTAAGAAGAAGAAGAAGAGGTAACGCCCGGGTGGCGATGAAGTAGAACAGGGAGACAGTGTGGTCCGCACTTGTAAGAAAGGATAAAGGTACTAGACACGTACGGACAGCAACTATGTGAGGGGCAGCTGAGGGAGTTAGAGCTATCCCCGCCAACTAGTAGTCCACGGCTCTTTCAGAAGAAAAGTTCAATGTCACACTCACATAAATGGACATTACAACAATCTGGTTGTCTGTTGACGGGCCGAGACCTGGGACGTGCATATGGAGAGAAACCGGATGGAACGAAGAGATGTAAGATGGTAGAGGAGGTCCAACAAGGAGCAAAAAGAAAAGAAACCAGCTTGCACTTGGATAAGCGTTCTCTTTCAAGGACACCAGCTGTACTATTCATATCAATTAATATCATCATTTATCTACTACTAGTTCTACCAGAGATCGGAGATGATCCATTCTTGGTGAAGACGAATTCTTAAGGAAACGAAAACGTAAAAGTAACTTGATTTTGATGCAGTTGCAGATGGTTTTTGCTCAAAATTGAATCGATGGTTGCTCAATTTATGGTCATCGACAGAAGTCAGAAAGAAAATTTTTATAGAAATTGAAAGAAAAGCCAAAAAAAAATCTTGCCATATTCTCAGGGGAGTTCACAGAGTTTTTCCTGACCCAATAGTCAGGGAAGGAAAAACGCTGGTAAAAACATAAAATTTGTGCAATAAAATAAGATCTTTTGCTAAATCAATTTATTTCAATTTAGGAATTTCACAGAAGTCAGATAGCTGACCTACACTTCTTTCAAAATTCTCTGAACTGTTTGTTTTTAAATGCACTTAAATAAGATGACAATTTTACAAAATTTGAATATTTATTGACATAATTATAACTTTTTTTGCCCTACAGATCACAAGAGGCGGATTCACTCTTTGAAAACTATACACAGTAAACAACTTAAATTTTTATTTGTACAACCCTCTACACTACTCTGTACATATGCAGACAACACAGTCATATTATTAGCTTCAAATACACTCGCCACATCAGCTTCATACAAGTTACAGACCCACTAACATAAAATAGAATCCTGGGCCAAGAAGTGGCGGATTTTAAATGAACCCACAGAAATGCTACAGCATGCCACGTTTACTCTCCGGCGGAGCTCCTGTCCACGTGTCCTCTTCAACAGCAGTCCTCTTCCTTGTACAGATCTGGTGCGCTACCTTGGGCTCTACATAGACAAACGACTCACGTAGGACCCATACACTAGACTTAAAAGACAAGCAATGACAAAACGTGCGAAAATGCTATACAGACTACTTGGACGATGCTCCAAATTACCCATTGAACTCGAAACGCTTAATATACAGTACTATCCTCAAACCTATGTGGACTAACAGGACTAGAGCTATGGGGGTTCAGCCAAACCTACAGAACATACGGACTGTACAAAACATTTCAATCAAAACTACTCCGAAAGATAGCTGACGCTCCTTTCTACGGTGACTAACCTCACTCTCCACATCGACCTCAACATCCCCTTTATAGATCAACTCGCCTAGACTAAATACCAAAAATTCCGTACTGCTCTCTCGACTAGCTCTAATCCTCTTGTACTGTCTCTCGCTTCCTCTGACATCCCTAAAACTCCTCGCCGACTGAATCGCCAGTGGCACCGCGACTTCCTTAAGGTCTGAAGGCCTAAACGCCATTATTCTCCTATCTCTCCTCTCTTCTATAGAGAATGCTACCGCTGGGTGGTTTCTCTCCTCCAGCTCTCCTCCCGCACCAGTTCATCACTCTCTCCATATTTACTTATTGTAAATTACAAAATAAATTTTAAAAAAAATTATTAATTTTTTTCAAATTAATTATTAATAATTATATTTTTTTCATTATTTAATAAAATTCCTACAACATTATCAACTAACCAAAAAAGAAGAATAATTTTAAACATTTAGGATTTAAGGTGCATCAACATCTGAAGTTACTAGCTCCCGGAGCTTTTTTCAGCGCATTGCCGGCCTCTTCTCTCGTTACACACGAACAATACAGGTCCGTCACCGAAAATGAGAAGCTACTATACGAAGAGATATAGTGGATAGCAGCTGGATTTGAAACTGGAATCTTTGCGTGGGAATCCAAGACGCTAATCGCCTAGGTGATTCCTTCCTGTTTTTAGGAAATAATAAAATTCAGGCGGAGCTTAACGTCCAACTATCAATCAGATGTCGTGGACGGAGGCGGAAGCTCATACTTTACTACAAACAATTTTTTTCTAACAAATAAAAAGTTATCAAACGCGGGATTCGAACTGGGGATCTCCCACTCACAAAGCCATGCTCTTGACCACTAGACCAATACCTGCCCCAGGAAATAGTATTACCACATTTAATTACGATGTCTACATAACTATCATCCTCACATTACGCAATTGATTGCAAACAATAAATTAAAAAGAAGACGTAAAACTAAATAAAAATTTAAGGTTGCAAAGAAATGTTTTTTAAAAGAGTAATACAAAAAATTAAAAAAAACTAAATAAATCATCAGAAGGTTTCTTTCTAGGAAAACATTAATTCAAAACAAAATGAGGGAGAAAGAATAACAAACATGGCAGAGAGAGAGAGGCAATGAATTAGCAAAGAAAGATAAGTATTTGTTTTAAGAAAACGTTTATACTAAAAATGTGCAAAGAATAAACAAAGCGCACATGGCTTTTAAGGATGACGTCAAATGGACTGGAATTATAAAAAAAAGAAAATCCATAGTAAGTTACAAAGATAGCTTTAACTGAATGCAAATTAAACTGCAATAATTAGCGCAAATCGGACATTATTAGTTTTCATAAAAACCAAACAATACGCAGCTGTAAAATAGGAATATTTTTAACTTTTAATAAAAGCAGAAACTGATTAGTCGGTTTGTTTTTCTAAGTGTGGAAATTAATAGAGGGAAATTCTTTCCTTCTCATTTACAGAGAGTTTGGCTAAAAATAATAATGTCCCCTCTCCAAATATTAGCTCCTTTATTAGAGTAACAATTTATCTAAAATTGTGCAAATAATAACATTTCGGGATAAATTATTTCTGTCCTATTTAGTAAATTTAAGTAGCATTAAACCTTCTCAAAGGTTCTTAATCGAAAAGTTCTAAATCGATTCTTTCTGGATAAATAAATCAGAGAAACATTATAGACCGCCTACGTCCAATATGAAGGATACGTAGAATAAAGAAAATCGCTGACGTCATTTTAGAGGAAAACTCAAATAAAATGGAACACCCCTTTAGTAAAGAAATACTTTCGAGTGGCTGATATTTTCAAATATCAAATATGAACTAAATGGAATTTTTCATTTCTTTTTTAATTACATTAAATTGTAAAAAAAAATTTTTTTAGACTCAGGGAACCTCAAAGATGATTTTTCCGATAAAAAGACAAAATTGAAAAACTGCACAATTGCATAACCTTCCCTTTTCGAGAAGGAAACTAGAACGAGTATTTTCTATTTCAAATTGAATCACTCAACTATCAAATATAATAACTTCTTTTTACAAAACACTGTATTAAACATAAGAAAAGGAAAAATAAAATTACTGTTTAAGATAAAATTTAATAACAATAAACATAGCAAAGAAACCTGATCTTTATCTTGAAGGTAAAAAACTCTTAGCAAAAAGAAGCAGGAAATCAAATTAAATGGCGTGTAGCTTCAAGCACAATGACTAGGAGAGCTTAAGGGAAACTTATTGGCATTGAAATTAATATTAAATTAAATACGTGTTCAATTCTTATTTATTGTACGCATATTGGTAAAACAAAGATATTTGTAATTTCCGGTTGAATTAGCATTAATGAACACAAAAATAGTCAATAAAATATTCACACGCATGATTCATAATAATCTAGGTTCGCATCTAACATTTCCCAAATTCTTTAGATACCATCGTTTCTGCATTAGATTAGATTAGATTAAATTTGGGTGGCCTCAGGGCCTACGCCACTGCGACCCCTTTGGGTCTATTGTGGCTTCCCTAACTTTAAAGCTCACCCTCCAGACCTGTCCTTTTAATTAGACTCTTAATGCTGGAGAGCGACTCTTGGGTAAAGCTCACAGGCCTTGGTTTTTCCTCCCCGAGAAGTAACATCCTTAGCCAAACAAACCCCTCACACTGGCACAACACGTGCAGTGCTGTTTCCTCCTCTTCTTGACAGAACCTACAAAGGCTATCATCTGCGAGGCCCATGCGATGCATGTGTTTTCTGAGTCTGCAGTGGCCAGTTAATAGACCTACAATCATCCTGATAGCCCCACGGCCTTGGCGGATTAATTCTGCAGTCAGCCTCGGCGAATAGCCTTTAATAAACTCCTTCGCCTGTCTCTGTCCAGTGGTGGCAGACCACCACTCCTGAGACCTACTCTGCACCCATAAGTTAATGGTCGCAGTCTTAATACACTTCGGAACCCCAAAACAGGGCTCCGGGCCAACGAAGTATCTCGCAGAGCCTTCCCGGGCCAATAAATCTGCCGCTTCGTTACCCTTATGTCCTGAATGACCAGGTACCCAGACCAGAAAGACCTTATTTTGGTCACTAATTTCCTTCAGGGCACCCAGACAGTCCCAAACCAGTTTTGAGTTAACCTGATAGGAACTAATTGCCCGTAGAGCAGCCTGACTATCCGAAAAAATTACGACTTTAGAATTAATAATTCCTCGCCCTTCAATCTCGGTAGCACAGAACCTAATTGCAGCCAGCTCAGCCTGGAAAACTGTAGCTAGCTTCCCTAGGCTAACCGAAAAGCTACATTTCGGCTTCACCCCGTACACTCCCGCTCCCACTCCCTCCTCCATCATGGAGCCATCAGTGTACCACATTGAATCTCCCACCACTGGGGGTCCACGTCTCCAAGCCTCCCGGTCTCCATCGTTTCTGCATTACTCATTCATTTTATTTTTTTAATATCCATTCTATTTTAACTTTTGAAAAATTCTTTAACTAATACGACAACTTTAAAAAATAAATAATTTAATTTTAATTTCAATGACGTAGCCATTTTAAATAAATGATTCTTGGTAGAGTTAATTGGAAGAAATATAATCAAAGATGATGGATAAGTGGAAGTTAAATTTTCTCTACACAAATCATATGATGATTCAATATCTGATAATGGATGAAAATCCGGTAGTAATGAAGGACTGCTGGACTCCGGACAAATTTCTCTCAAGACCACACTGTCCATCAGCGGAGAATGGGCTACTAGGAAGAGTGGCAGTAGAAAATATATCGAATATTCTCAAAAAATTGAGGTGGTCCTAAACTTTTGACCGGCAGTGTAGATCGCAAAGTTGAATCCTATACGTCGCAGCCGTATGTAGAGAGGGGATTCACGAAAGAGTTGTAAATTAAGTCTTTTGTTGGTTAGGTAAAATTTAGAGCGTTTTTGAGAGAAACTTGAAGCGTCTATTGGGGCCTAGTCTTTATAGTCCAGAGAGTTCCATGATCCTAAGTACCGTAAAATTTGTCCACTACCGGCATTACGGGCAAACGAAGATGAATTGGAGAAAGGATGGCACGGTGAAGTGTAAAAAAAAAAAAAAAATGTTGATACTTTTGATGGGCTTAACTTTGACTTGCCAATACCATTGCCAGTCATCTAAGAAGTTCATATGAGTTTGAAGGATTGTATCAATAGTATAAAAACCCTGAAGAAGATGACCTAGTCCCTAGATCGAAGGCTTGGCAAAAAGCCCTAACCCTTTTATCCTGCCAAATTTCTTAAAAATCGGGCTTAAGTTTTACAGAGTTATGAGTAATAATAATAATTTTGGAGGGGGCTTTAGATACATGGGGCTAACTCTTCTCCCATTCTGTGTACAACGTTGAGACACTACATAAAATTCCGAATCGAATGATACCTCATTCATGAAAATCGGCCCAAGCGTTTAGGAGCTACGTTATTTACAAAAAAAAAAAAAAAAAAAAAGGTAACAAGAACATTTTCTGAAAATGCCGTTTTTGCTCATTTTCAGCAACGCATTTCTCTAAATCTATTTCAACTATGTTGTTGCAAAAAAAATTACAGTCATAAAGGAGGATTTGCCTTATATTTTAAAGAAAATTTGGGAATTTTATCTTTTATAGGAAAAGAGTAAAAAATTGTCAAAGTTGGGTGTTTTTTAACGTTACGCTTTATCGTGCAGTTTTAATAAAAAGTAATTACTGAAATTAGCAATATTCTATCTTCCTTTTAGATAAAGGTCGTTAACTAACCACCTCTGTCCTCGGCGCCCCTGATTGGACGTAAAAGCCTGTCTGAAAAAAGAAAACCCTACTTCCTAAATAAGTAAGAAGAAAAGAGAAAATGAGAATGAAAAGCATTATTGTCTGCAAATGAAACACAAATGGTCTCAACAAGAAGAATAGAACAAAATAAGTAGTATGAAATAAATGTGAAAGTAAGGTAAGAAGACAAAATAGAAATGGCGAGATAAAAGTCAACCTCTCTCCATCACTATAGAAGCCGAGCTCATTTCTTCTCTTCCGCCATTCACTGCGTGCTCTTTTATGTCAACACTGCCACAAGTATTTGAGCTAGTGTACTGTAGCAGCCGAGTGGT
Source organism: Rhodnius prolixus (assembly GCF_049639745.1). Taxonomy (NCBI): domain Eukaryota; kingdom Metazoa; phylum Arthropoda; class Insecta; order Hemiptera; family Reduviidae; genus Rhodnius; species Rhodnius prolixus. The sequence goes on along the minus strand of NW_027411593.1, from coordinate 19,475,915 downwards.
AACATCGCCGGAAATGGCTCAGGATCTACCATTCCGCTCGCACAAACTCACAACAAATGTTCATCTTTTTTTTATCAGCGTTCCATCTTCAATATTTCAGAAAAGTATTCACGTATAAATAAGGCATCTATTGCGTCACTATTTTTTCTTTATTTGTATGTATTTTTAAACAAGTTCTCATCTGCTTTAAGTTTATCGCTTTTCCCTTCTTCATTTTATTATAATAATTTATTAAAATCATATTTTCCAGCCCGTATTATATAAATTTATCAACTCAGTTAGCCAAGACCAATTTATTAATTATTAAATTTGATACTATTGAGGAATTTACATTATTTATCTATTGGGTGGCCGATTGAAATTTTAGGTATGCACAGTTTTCTAAATAAGATACACAATAAATAATCAAAGATAATGTTCAACAGAGTACAACTCGTCTCTGAAACACATAGGCAAATAGATACGAATATAAATTACAAATTATAATAATATTTACCACATTTTATCTCCATTCTGAATCCACAAGCCGAATAAACTTAAACTAGTCAAAATATACACTAATATTTCTTACAATACAATAATTTAACCAAACAAATTAATACAAAACCAAAACAAAGGCTATATATGGCCACACAAAAAAGGTTTCAACTGGTTACAGTTGACACCAGCACACTCTACAGTGGAAACTTAACGTTACTTTACTAACAAAGTTATTCGTTGTGAATATAATTTACATAGATCTATTAAATATATATTTATTATCTCCGATGGAATAATTGGTAGCATATATTTCTAATATTCAATTTATTTCAAAACATTTATTAATAATGTAAAAATTAGTTTATAATCAATTTTGTAATTATTAGAGAATCACCGGTAAATAGGTTAAAAACCTGTGTATATAAATAAATAAAAATGAAATATTGAAAACTAATTAAAACGAAACCAGACGTGAACACTCACACGACCTTTTTCTTACCGTAGTTTAGATACTGTGTACTGTTCTCTTTTCTGTTGTTATTTTATTCATTAATTTTTTTGTTCAACTCCTTTATTTTATATTTTTTAGGTTAAATGATATTAACTATAAATACTTTTTATTAATGAAATGATAGCATGTACCAATACAAAATTGTGACCAGTAAAGTGTTTTTAAGTTCCTACTCCAAATCAGCCTCAGTATTTCTCAATCTCAATTTAAAATAACTACCAAATCCGGTAAAGGTTCAAGATATTACCTAAGGGAGAAAGATGTAATCGTGGATCAATTCTTTTTTTTTTATAATGATTTAAGGCGCGTCAACATCTAAGGTTATTGGGGCCCGGAGCTTTTTTCAGTTCACTGCCGGCCTCCGGATAGTGTTCTCTCGTTACGGACAACACTGTCCATCACCGGACAGTGAGCTGTAAGAAGCTCTGATAAGCTCTCTGAACAAAAACCTTTAAGTTAGTTGTCGCTGGGATTACCCACGGACAAGTCAGGGTATCCAATAGAAGCGACCAGTCTAATTACAAAGAGTACAAAAATTTGTTCATCTGTAGTAAACATTTTTTTTTTAAATAGCAAAAGTTATTTTGAATAATACTGTTCATTTATTCTACTTCCGTTTTATGACGTAATACATAAGATCTTCCTCTTCTGTATCCCACAGTTACTTTAAGCTTTGCAAAACTTTTGATTAGAGTTTTGCCTTTTTCCCCTTATCCACTTTGGTTTTTCCAGCTCTTTCTCCTGTGGCAGCCAGTAGAAGAAAGTAAATATGACGAGAGAAGAGTAGAACGTGGGTGATGAGGCTGGTTGGTAGAAGACCCAGTTTAGTCGACACAGATACTAAGTCAGGATCGCCCGGGTTTTGTCATTGTGTTAGTTATGAGAACGTGTATACTGTCTCTCGCCGCCAACGCACCGAACGCGTTTTTCTCTTCCCTGTATTCCTTTTTCCTCCCCGGACGCCCACCACTGTTCTTCCAGTTCTACTCTCTGTTATTGATCCACAAACACTTACCCTCCTGCCCAGGACTATATCCCTATATATAAAAAAAGAGTTCACTCTATTTCCTTTTCCTAAAGATATATCTACCCTACTTGTTTTTCTGATTCTTCTTTTCCAGCCATATTTCCTCCACTCCATTCGTTCCAGCGGAAAAGTGAAGAAAATTATTTGGTTTTTACTTCTTTTACCACTGCCACTTCAACTTTTTTTCAAGCCATCTTTATTTAGGTTGGTAAAGCAAAAACTGGAGATTACTTTTCTTTATTTTTATTTATTAATTCATAAAATATCGTCGAATTTATGGAGTGCATACTAAAATTTGAGCCGTTGATTTTGAAAGTGAGACAACTCCATTTTGTAAAAAAAAAGTTAATTAAAGCTGAATCTTATTACAAATTAACATAATTTTATATTTTTAATCAATTAACAATCAATATTATTTCAATATCAACATAAATTTATTAGAAATGTTGACTAAATTAAAAATTAGTCGACAATATTTCAAATGTGTTGATTTTGAAAGTGAGGTAAAGTCCATTTTGTAAAAAAAAAGTTAATTAAAGCTGAATCTTATTACAAATTAACATAATTTTATATTTTTAATCAATTAACAATCAATATTATTTCAATATCAACATAAATTTATTAGAAATGTTGACTAAATTAAAAATTAGTCAACAATATTTCAAATGTGTTGATTTTGAAAGTGAGGTAAAGTCCATTTTGTAAAAAAAAAGTTAATTAAAGCTGAATCTTATTACAAATTAACATAATTTTATATTTTTAATCAATTAACAATCAATATTATTTCAATATCAACATAAATTTATTAGAAATGTTGACTAAATTAAAAATTAGTCAACAATATTTCAAATGTGTTGATTTTGAAAGTGAGGTAAAGTCCATTTTGTAAAAAAAAAGTTAATTAAAGCTGAATCTTATTACAAATTAACATAATTTTATATTTTTAATCAATTAACAATCAATATTATTTCAATATCAACATAAATTTATTAGAAATGTTGACTAAATTAAAAATTAGTCAACAATATTTCAAATGTGTTGATTTTGAAAGTGAGGTAAAATCCATTTTGAATAGCACTATTTTTTATATTGCAAAATATTAAGAACCGCTATACCAGAATTTAGGATTTATACTACAACTATGGTAAGTTGGCAACATTGGTGAACGATTTTTTTAAGCATAATTCGGGTATTCACCATTATTTGATGCACAGTTATTCAAGTTATGAAATCATTCTGATTATTTTTTGTGCATCTGTGAAAGTAATGTGAAAAATTGTGAAGAATTTTATAAAAAATAAATTAGTTTAAATTAATTAGTGGTGTATTCTGAAAAAATATATAAGTAAATATCTATTGCATTTTTTATTATTATAATTTTTTGTGGGTAAGAGTCATTGTGGTATAAAAGAAAATGAAATTGTTGATAAACTTGCAAAGGAAGCCACCAATAGTGGGGAAATGGCTAATTATAAATTACCACACATCGATATCAAGTGTATAATTGCAAAAGCATTTTGCCCTACAAAAATGGCAGACAGATTACAAGGAAGGGAGTAATCTGAAGGGAGATTCTATAAAACTATGGCAGATCAGTTACCTAGACAACCATGGTTTAAGGGGAACTGTCACTAATAAATGGGTTGTTACGACAATAAGTAGGCTGAGAGCGAACCACGCGGTGTGCGGATCGTATCTTCACAGGATCAACAAAAGGTCCTCTCTCCTCTTTGTGTAGATTGCAATGAGGAGGAGGATTTCAAACAGATAATAATGATATGTCCACGTTATGTGGTAGAAAGGAAACGAATGTTTTAAGACATATACAGGTATTTAGATGCACCATTTCGCTACGAAGACATAATATTCTCCACCAACATCTGTGTACTTAAGTCTATAGCAGAGCTAGCAATGAAATATGAATGTATTTAAAAGTTATAGCCCATTAGAATGAATGCAAGAAAATGATTAGAGAAGGATTACGTGATTTCAATTTCGGTTAAGATATAGGATGGCAGGAGCACAGAGTGCTGCTCCATCCATTAGCAGTAGTTTATGTAAATAGTTGTATATAGTAGAGGGATGAATGTGTGAAGCGAATGTATTTAACATATAAGTAAGAATGGAGAATGAGTGATATTCTAGTGATAAGCACCTAGACTGTATGGCGAAAGCCAATGCCAAAAAAAGAAAAAAAAATATAATTACACTCTAGTATAAGAAAATCAACGATTTCATCAAATGATTGCTTTTGAAAATGAGACAACTCTATTGGCGCATACCAAAACCTCGATTTTTTCAGCTAACACGGATAACCATTATTGTATCTTAAATTTACATGAAATAAGACCACAAAAAATATAAAATAAGTCTGTTACTGCTTGTGAATATTTCTAACGCCCTTCAAATGCAAATCATTAAATAATTATCTAGCAATAACATAAAATGGAGTTGTCTCAGTTTCAAAATCAACGGCTCATTTATTGAATTGAAATACATAATTTTTCTCTCCCCCCAACTACTGGTGATACTCAAGAGTTATAAATTCAAATAATATTGTAATTGTAGATGTGCATAAGCTACTAAAGCCTAAACCATCAAATTCCGTACTCCTTAGAATGGCTAAATTTAAAAGAACTAATACAGTAAAAAATCTTAAATAACACAGGATAGCCGTTCACCCGACTTTACAGTTAAGAGTAGGTAACATGATTATAATAGTTGTTGAAAAAGGAATAAAAGTTGTATCAGGACATCTACTAGAAACAAGAAAACAAAATTACAAACTAACTTATGTAATAAAAACGCTTAAGTTGAACCCTCTGATTATTAATTTACAAACTGCTTACAAGTAGTAAAAGCCTGCAAAAGTATTACTTAATCGTATATACAATTACTAGTTAACATTTAAGAGTAATTTTATACATACAAACCGAGAATGAATAAGAGTTTGAATGATGTTAAAACATTTCACCTAATTGCACAACCTTACTGAACAAACAGACTGAACTCGCAATGCGCAATATGACGAGGGAGAAAAAAAAAAATGAAGTAAAATTAGAAATGTGATAACAAAAGAAATAAAGGAATAAATGAAATAGCGACTAACAGCAACACCAAGGTCAGATATGGTAATTAATCCATACAAAACAAGTATTGCTTAAAATTGTAGTCAAAAATAAGATATAAACAAAAAACGAATTACGTGATGCGGGATCTGTGTAATAAGGGTAATTTTTAAATTCTCTTAATTCCCAAAAAAAGAATATGTCGCGTTTTTAGAATTTTTTTTTTTTTAATCATTTATTTAGTTACAATCAACGCATTTTGCGTTATAAGCAACAATGATAACAATAAATAACATTCACACATATCGGAGTGGAGAAGTTACCCAGCGGTAACAACTCCAAAAACATTCTAAATTCTACTAACTCTCTTCATCAGAGAGGAGATCGCGAGGCCACCTGTCTTTTTAAGACGTCTAGAAGGGTTGTCTTGGAAATGTTCTGGAAGATAGATGTTGTACAAGTGGATTGTGATGAGATTGAATTTTAAGATGGAATTTTCTGTAAACTGTGTTTTTGCAACTTGTGTTGCACGAAAGGAATTTCAAGTCTGTGTAAATGGTTTGATTGGTTGACGTAGAAAGGAGCGTTTACTATAGAGCGAAGAATTTTAGACTGCAAGGACTGGATTCTTTGGAGGTTTGAGGGTTTGGTTGAACCCCACAGTTCGATGCCATAAGCCCAGACTGGCTTTAATATACTTACATATGCAAGTCTTTTATTGTCGACAGTGAGTTTTGATCTGTTGTCAAGAGTGAATCTTTTCAGTTGTCGGAAGCGTCTGTTGAGTTCTGTTCTTCTTAAGTCTGAGTATGAGGGTTCCATATAAGTCTTCTGTCAAGGTAAAGCCCAAGATAGCGGACTACGTTGACTACTGGTAAAGCAATAAGATTGTAAAAGACAGGAGGAAGAGTGATGCGTCGAAGAGTGAAGGTATTGTTTTGAGATTTTGTTTCGTTCAGTTTGATAGCCCCCATTTTTTGAACCATTTTTCTAAGGAGGTGAGGTGGGACTGAAGGTTTCTATGAGCTATTAATGGATCTTTGTTAGTAGATAAGATGGCAGTATCGTCAGCATAGGTGAGAGTAGTTTGAGGATGAGTAGGTATTTTTAGAAAAAAAAAAGTTTGAGACAGATCTTGATGATAGAGAATAATAACTCACCATGACTAAATCACAATAACCTCATAGTTTCCATATTAGGTCCGTTTTGAAATTTAGTTACTTCTAATTACTATCGTTACGACCGAAATTCAACAACTGCGCAATACTATAGACAATATACTTTTTTTTTCTTCAGTCTTTTAAAATTATCTATCATCTTTTACCTATTACTTAGCTTTGAAAAATATTAATCTCACAAAATTTAAATTGTAGTATTTAATTAAAAGTTATTTTATCTTATAACTTTGCATAAATTAATTAATATATTTAAAATAATCGCCTCATTTATTTGTTTGTTTCTATAGAACGGAAACTATAAGATTCTATAGTACGATATTTTCTATAAGATTTGTTATTCAAAACATTTCAAATAATGTAAATGCCTTTTAATGTTTCTAGATTTAAAAATTGTAAATAAAATATTGTTTTAAATCAATTTCCATCATTACTAAGCAAACTGTCTGTCATTGCTAGTGGGGGAGTGTTTACTGTACGTCCTAAAAATATCTCTCATCAGCTATTACGCAACACAGGACACGCTCGCTTATTCTGTTTGCATCAATTAAATTGAAAAAAAATAATAACAAAATGCACTATCAAAATAATCTAGGCAAATTCAAGTGATTTGTAGGCTAATTTTGTACAATTTGTATCATTAATCCTTAGCAACGTTGACAGTTCAATCGATGAAAGAAAACGACAATTTATTTCTGCAAATTTAAGAAAATGCCCCCCCAAAAAAGTCTTCAGGAATGAAGAAGTTTCTTTTGATGTTCTCCTAAGCGCCAATTTGTCCTTCAGCTAGTAAATTTATACTTCAAATTCAGTTGTTTTTTCCATAGTACTGTGTATTTATTATGTGACCTAACTCAATTTACAATTAGATTTTAAGTCGGGCTGGGTACTGGAACGTATTAAATCAGAAATACTGCTTTTAATTTTTTACTTTAAAATAATCTCCAAGCATCCTTACATGGTACTGAAATATTGTAATAGAAATAATTTTAAATAGGAGCGATTTTGTTCATAATTACGAGGGTCGTTTGAAAAGTCCGTGCAAAGTCAGAGAGATAGCACCACTGGCGCGTATCGAGGTTATGTTTAGTTAGTAGCATCTCTTGGAAGAACACACACCAAGTTTCAGCCAGATCGGTCTATTTCTTTGTGTTTGGCATTCGTTTGAATCGAGGAAGTCGAGTGATTTTCAAAAAATGGACGAAAAAGAATTTCGTGTGTTGATTAAACACTACTTTATGAAAGGCAAAACGCCTGAGGAGACTAAAGAGAAGCTTGATAAACATTATGGTGACTCTGCACCTTCGATTAGAACAGTTTATAAGTGGTTTCAAAATTTTCGGAGTGGCCATATGGGCACAAGTGACGCTGAACGTTCTGGACGCCCTGTTGAGGTTACTACTCCAGAAATCATTGATAAAATCCATGATATGGTGATGGATGACAGAAGAGTGAAGGTGCGTGAGATGGCTAGTGCTGTGGGCATCTCGAATGAACGGGTACATAATATTTTGCATCAACATTTGGACATGACAAAGCTATCCGCAAGATGGGTGCCGCGATTGCTCACGCTTGACCAAAAACGAAATCGTGTAAGGACGGTTTGCAGCTGTTCCAGAAGAATCCGCAGGACTTTAAGCTCGTTTCGTCACTGTGGATGTAACATGGATACATCACTACATTCCTGAGACCAAAGAACAATCTAAACAATGGGTTACCAAGGGGGAATCTGCGCCAAAAAAAGGCGAAGACCGTTCCTTCGGCCGGAAAGATTATGGCGACTGTCTTTTGGGATTCGCAAGGAATAATCCTCATCGACTATCTGGAAAAGGGTAAAACTATTACAGGTGCATATTATTCATCGTTATTGGACCGTTTGAAAACCGAGCTGCAAGAAAAACGCCCACGATTGGCCCACAAAAAAGTCCTTTTCCATCACGACAACGCACCAGCTCACACCTCAGCAGTTGTGGACGCAAAATTAATGGAAATAGGGTTCCAACTCGTTTCACATCCCCCCTATTCTCCAGACTTGGCTCCCTCGGACTACTATTTGTTCCCCAATATGAAGAACTGGCTGGCGGGAAAAAGATTTTATTCAAACGAGGAGGTGATTGCAGAAACGAATGGCTATTTTTCAGACTTGGACATATCCTATTATTCGGAAGGGATCAACAAACTAGAGCAGCGTTGGACGAAGTGTATAAGCCTAAAAGGAGACTATGTTGAAAAATAAAAAAGGTTTACCCCAAAAAATTAAGTAGTTTTTATTTTTGCACGGACTTTTCAAACGACCCTCGTATAAAGCAGTATTTACTCCTAAATATAATTAAAGAAAATTGATGGAGCTGTTTTCAACAAAAAACGATTCAAAAATTATGAAAGCTATTTTTTTAAAAAAAAAATGGCACGGCGGTTCATTTTCATTAATAAAATCCTAAAAAACTCGCTAAAATTTTAGACACCACAAGACAAATGAGCTTAGTATAAAAAAAAGCGATTCTTTAAAGCTAAAGATATTGTAAATCCAGTGGTATTAGATTCGATTCCACGTCTTGGCCTTGAATTTTATATTTTAAAAGTTACAATTTATAATAATTTATTTACAATCTGCCTTCAGATCATGGCAAATTTTAGTGACTGCACTTTTATAGGGTTTTCTCAAAATAGTAGTTTTCTGTCAGAGCAGTTTCTGGTCAATTGATTGGTGCTCAGTTTCTAAAAATGTAGAAACTAACCAGGTAGAAGTTAAAAAGAGATAATGAAAATTTGATACTTTTTAATTAGAGCTGCAGCAGGAGAAAAGTAAACATATTTTGGCAAAAAAAAAAAGATCTCAAGGAATTTTTAATAATAGCAATAAAAACATTAAAAGCTTTGAAAAAAAATGCAGTAAAGATTAAAAAAAATAACCGGTCCAGTGCAAGATGCGAGAAGATAGGAAATGTTTAACTGGTGCAAGTCAAAATTGTCGCGAGCAAAACAAGTTAAAAGATTTTTTGTTTGTTAACATTCTTTAGAGAGTTTATAGTTAAAATAAAGTGTGTGAATCTGTAACTTGGTAGTAATGTAAAGAATCTTTCTTGTAAATAGAGCTTGCAGAATAACTAGTAATCTGTTTTTAGTTACTTGTACGTTGCTTAAAAGCGAATGTGTTTTTCTTCAATGTAAACATACAAATCATTCATCAATGAATATTTAGCGATCTAAGCTGGGAATGGTCCATAAATCTTCACAATACTATGTAGTTACAAAACGCTTTTGAATGCTCATCTGTCAGATATTGCGCTCTCCTTCTTATTATTGCCTTATATTGCGCAGTTTCAGTGTGCTGTTGCATTTCTGTCTCAATTTCATTGTAAGTGTTCAAACATTGACATGTTCAGATTAGGGAGTTTACTTCAGATAATCGAATATTAAAACTTCCTCCAAGATACAGTTGGCAACATGTAGTATTATCAAACAATAGTTGATGCCTTCACTTCAAAAAAACTCAAATTTCAAAAGTCATAGGACTTCATAATTTAAATAGAAAAGATACAAACTTAAGGTGGTAAAAGAAAATTCTTATTTCATAGTTTAAATTTGTCTAGTTACCGAAAATAATAAAAAATAATCATTTTGGAAATAATGTTTCAAATAAAGGTGATGGACATATTATATTTGATTTTTTTTAAAAATTTTTATTGTATAAGCATAACAGTAGTAAGTACAACAATACGAGTTGTGGTTATTAAATAACGAAATAGATGCTGCTACAGAAGAACTATGCATGTGCCAGATCATAACGACCGACAGCTGTGCAGCGTAAAGCCTTCTCTTTCGGATTGCAGCTTCTCACGTGCTTGTAGAGAAATCTGTCTGACCGGAACCGTCGTTTGTGTAAGAGGTGTTAGTTTCGTTTTGCCGAAAACATGTTACTACACATGTAGTAGAGCAACGAATTGTCGTGAAATTCCACATGAAACTTGGTGAAACCGCTACAGAAACTTATCTTTTATTAAAAGAAGTTTATAGCGATGAATATTAATCACGTGCGCGAGTTTTTGAGTAGTTCAAGCGTTTCCAAGATGGTTGGAGATGATGACCGCCCAGGTAACCCTTCCACGTCCAAAACTGATGAAAATACTGATTATAATTAATCAACCTTACTACCGTGAGGTGCTTGCTCAACTCCGTGAAAGAGTAAGGAAAAAACGACCCGATTTGTGGAAGAACAAGTCACTTGTCCATCAAGACAACGCGCCCGCTTACACTGCATTGTCTGTCAAGAACGTTTCTAGCCAAGTACAACATCCCAGTTTTCGCCTGACCTGGCTCCATGTGACTTTTATCTGTTCCCCAAAGTCAAATCTGCATTAAAAGGTACACGATTTCAGTCCGTTGAAGCTGTGAAAGAAAAAGCGGCACGAGTCTTGCAGGAGCTTACAGAAAAAGACTTCCAGCACTGTTTCGAACAATGGTAAATTCGCATGGAGCGTTGTAGGGATAGAGGAAGGGTGTATATTGAAGGTGATAATAACTAAATATGTATAAATTTAAAATAAAATGTTTTATAGCAATAGTCTCGTTATTTAATAGCCACACCTCGTACAACTTAGCGTTGCAAGTGGCATTACCGTGGCGCCTATTACTAATTCTACAACCGGTATATATTTAAATGTGGGAGTAAATTAATAACTTCATGGCTAGTTTAAAGTATGTATTTTGCTATAAGCGTCGTTTTTTTAGTAGACGATGTCACAGAAGCGAAACAGTCGCAACATTCTGTTCGTAGGCAGAACTTGAAGAAATTTAAAGATTTTTCCAAGCGCAGTTAAGTAAAGTAAGGGATATTCGCTCGCCTTCGTCAAATGGGTAGGGGATGCCAGTATCCCAAAACAGATTCGTCATATCGCTATTTGCTGATCAGACTCTTTAAATAGCTAACGTACAGCTATGTATCATTTGATTTTATCCAGCGAGCATTTTGTTCTCGTTACAAATATTTGACTTTCTACAACCAAAATTATTCTTCCGTGTATTTTTTGTAAAGAAATTAACCTTGTGTCAACAACTTTTTAACTATGATGAACATCATCTCATTTTTCAGCAGATTATAATCATTATAGGAGTGGTAAATCTTAAGCGCGGATTATCTCAAAAAAGAAAAGATTTTCTAATTTCGAAATTTTGTCATGGAGCACAATATTTTTTGATCAGTATAAAAGGCTATGAATGAAATACAGGAAGTAATTAACCAAAAATAACCTTCCTTTGTAAAAGATTTTGTTTTTTAGTACAATCAGTTTCCTTGTTAGGGAGGAAGAAGGCTAGCCACTTCAAACAGGAATAATAGCGACCCTTATTTATTTTTATCCTCTCAAAAACACAATGTACACAGAGAGAGGTAAGCGATGTCGGTTATTGCGTAGATTTTAGAGAACCCATACGCAAACCCTGGCTTATCATCACAAACAATCCCCCTGCTTTGTCACACAAACTTACAAACGCTTTCACTAACTGCTAACATTACAGACGCTCACAATCTATGTACAAACACTAGCCAACTAAGGGGAGACGACAATAAAAGATACATTAGGACGACCTACTACACAAAGTGGATATGGCTTTGCAGTCACTTCCTATAGAATCTACAGACGGCCACTAGTTGCAGATATAGAAGTATATAATGTTTAATTCATTGCAAAATGTTAAGTGCATACATTCGCCACTTAAAGGTAGGTTTTATGAAGCGAAGTGTATTGATAAGAAGATAGTTTTTCTAACATTCAATTCCCTCTTGCAGGCTCTGAGAGACCAGAAAGGATGATATGATTCCTGAATAAAAGGCTGGTTCATTTCCCCGTAGCAAAATTGTCAAAGTACAAATTCCGTACTGATAACCGGCAATACTCGCCAACAAATATAGAACACAAAGCAACAATATAATGCAATACTACAACAAGGAATCATATCAATTTGGACAAACACAAAAAATACTCTATAGTATTTATAGGAACAAGGTAATTTTTTAAAATTAAATTTATACCTCCTATCATCTTGAACCAAACTCCTATACCAACTGTGGACAAAGTACGCTACCTTGGACTGTACCTAGACAAACGGTTCACATGGAATCCCCATACTAGACTGAAAAGACAAGAAACTAACCAACGCTACAAACTTCTCGCCAGACTACTTGACAAACGTTCGAAACTTAACCTAGATAACAAAAAACTCTTATACTGCGACCTATTTGGTCATACGGCATCGAAATATGGGGATCGACTAAACGTTCCAATTCTTTCAACGCATCCAGACTTTACAATCAAAAATACTACGAAAACTACTTAACGCTCCGTTCTGTATTTTTAACCTCACCAGTAATTATGACCTCAAAATCCCTTTCATTAACGACCCATTTCTTAAAATTTCATTCCTTTACAGTAGCTCATCATAATCCCTTAATTGAACACTTATCTTCTACCACATTACCTGCTAATCCTCCAAGGAGATTGAAGAGAAGATGGCCCCGCGATCTAATCTCCTCGTAACAGTATATTGCATCTGTTCACGTTAATGGAGTGTCGCCACTGGGTGCCTTCTCAAATCTTCATTCAAGACATTACATTACATCACGATTGCTTGTTGCAACTACCGTTGCAGTCGCAAATTTTAATAAAAATTATAAAAATAAATGTTTTAATCATTTTTTTTTTTTTATTGGCAGAATACCTAGCTGAATTCTTAAGCGATTACCACCAAATAACAATCTTGGTACAATTTTAAAAAAATTAAATAATAATAACCACGCTTATAGCAAAATACATACTTTAAACTAGCCACAAAGTTATTAAGTTACTCCCACATTTAAATATATACAGGTTTATAGAATTAGTAATATAGGCGCCACGGTAGCCGAGCGGTTAAAGGCGCGACTTGCAATGCTAAGTTGTTTTGTGGTACTGGGTTCGATTCTAGGTCTAGGCCTTGGATTTTATTTAATGTTTAATATAAGAACTTTTATAATAAGGTATGTTTGCTAATCGCCTCCGTCCTCGACACCTGATTGGTAGTTAGACGTTTAAGCCCGTCTAAAAATTAGTAATAATTTCTGTTAGAGATGTTAGTTTAATGTATATATAGGAAGAAATTGAATAGGAAGTGTTCTTTCAGAGGCGTGCAGATATAATGATTAGAATAGTACAAGCAAAGATTATCTTCAAGGGGGAGGAAGTAATAAAAGGATAAAAATAAAACGAGAAATGGTTTTGTAGTATGTTTTGAAAGACGTGATTACACACACACTCACCCAAAAATAATTATATATACATAAATAAAATTAGAAAGCGAATTGCCTCAACACCTGTAAGGTGAGCCGTGCCAAGGTGGACGATAATTTTGTAATTATAAAACTCCTAACTACAGATCTATTATTGAATCGTACAAACTACCAATATAACATTTGATTGTAGCTGGCCTTTTTCTTTTTAACCGTACACTGGTTAAATTCCTAAAACATTATTAGATATAAAAAAGAGTTTTGGAGGAATTTAAGCCTTTGAGGATTAAATCGCACTTTCTCTCTCGATATTCCACTGCCGTTCTCTAATTTCAAATGTAATATTCTTCACTAATTGAATAATAGAGCCAAATTTGATAAAGCCGAAGAGCAAGAGAGCAAGAAATTCCTTACATTTTGTGCAATTAAGTTTATATTACTTTATTACAATTAAATTTCTTACCAACTTTGGATGTTCAAGCAACGACTATAACCTAAAAATTACCTATTTGATTTATAAAATATCTAATATGAATTTTTTTTTTAATTAATCCTTTTAATGAAATTTACACCTGTACCTACAGGGTACGTAAGTAAATGCGATAAGTGTATAAATAAATAGCGTGTCAGACGTGAATGACGGTCATCCAGTGATGGCCGCCATTAGTCACCCAGTTGGTCACGGGACCAATGGCGCCTCAGCCATCTTCGAGTTTGGAGGGTAGCGTAGTTGAAGACAAGTTTGCAGCTAAAGGGTTGGGATGAAATGAAAGGAATGGGATGAAAATTGTTATATCGGATTTTGGCAAGTTCGGAGATGAGTGGAATTTGGAGATCTGTATGTATTGTGTGGTTGCTAACATAAAATGGAGTGTCCACTATGCGGCGGAGTATTTTGGATTGGAGTGTTTGCAGTCTATTGATGTTGGATTTTTTAGCTGTTCCGTAAAGTTCGAGTCCGTAAGTCCATATTGGTGTGAGAAGAACTGTATAGAGTCGTCGTTTGTTCTGTAGTGAGAGTTTTGAGCGTTTGTCAAGTAGCCTGGCTAGAAGTTTGTATCGTTTGTTTAGTTCGGTACGTTTAAGTCTCGTGAGGGGGGGGGGGTTCAGGTAAGTCTCTTGTCTAGGTACATTCCAAGGTACCGCACATGGTCGGCTGGTGGGATAGGTGAATGATGTTAAGAAGACCGGTGGTGGAGTTTGACGTTTGGGTGTGAAGACTATGTATTTAGACTTAGTTGGGTTAATTTTTATACGCCAGTTTTCTAACCAAGGTTCTATTGAGTGAAGGTGGGACTGTAGTGAGCGTACTACGAGGATAGGGTCAGAGAATACGAAAAATTAAGATTATAAATTATATATAAATTTGATAAAGAAATATTTGGAATTCGGAACTGAAAGAATATTTTGTCCATAAGTGTATCTAAAGAAATGGCTTCTTTTTTTCCTTTCAGATGTCAAACTACAGAAATATATATTAATTGCATAAATTGCAGTAATCTTAAGTCGAGCGAGGGGGTTCACGCAAGATTTGGTTTTATTTTTATTTATTTAATATTTATTCAATTTAATTATTTTCAATTACCATAAAAACAAGTTTGTTGGGAAAAATTTAAGATAGGCTTCTTATATAAAATGCAATACATACATGTAATGAGGGCTTAGTATACTCGTCATGAAAGATTTAGGGGACAGTTGACCGGTTTATTACTGGAATTACTTGAATAATATCACATTAATTTATTTGGAACCAACTACAAGATATTTTTGTATCCCCTGTAAGTATGAGTACGTAGAATGTAAAAAGTAAAGTTATTGCCTATTTTTTTCAGGTGGGCTTTACGTTTAATTACCAAATTAAGTGTCATGGACGGAGGCGACTAGCAAACATACTTTACTGTAAATTTCTTTTATTAACCATTAATTAAAATCCAAGGCCTAAGACCGGGGAATCGCACCTAGTACCACAATGCGTATTAGCTTTACTGGTGATACCTCTAACCGCTCGGCTATCAGTTTATTCTTCTTAGGACCTTTATGAAGATCATACCAGAGATTAAGCTGATAAGAACAGATACTACACTTAGCCAAAAAGCCCTAGAAGCGATTACATAGAATGTGATATGGGTTACAATTCTTCAATATATTAATTTATGGAGATTCATTAACTAGACTAGGAACAATTCCATTCATTTTGGAACAATTCCTGGAGAGGCTATTCTTCTAACGTTCCATTTTAGGGTATTATGTGGTGTTTACCATTTATGTTTTATCGTGGAATAAATAAATGAGTTGCTACCAAAGAAATAATCGATATAAATAAGTATAATGCATAAATAATTATTTCGTATAAAGGCGCATCAATATTAGCGGTTTTCAATGTACTGCCGGGGAGAGGATAGTGTTCTCTAGCAACAAAATAACAGAAAAATAGCGGACAGTGTTAAGTGGTACATAAAGAAAAACCTAAGAGCAGGCAGGATTCGAAACCAAGTTCTCTCGCTGCAAGAAGGAGTCAACTTCACTAACCACTTAGATAATCCTAATTTTCTGTGTAACGCAATTTGTGCCAATTAAGTGAATTCTACTTTTTAACTTCTAAATATTGATGAAAATTAAAAATGGTTGCTATTTACAAAAAGAGTATGGAGGGTATTTAGCCACTTGTATAACTTTGTAATAAATGCCCTTTCCCCAAAACGAAGATAAGATTTTTGTCTGTTTTTTTAAAAAAAGAACCTCGAACGTGAATTTCTGACGTAAACCCAATTTTGAAAAATAATTGTCGGGCATCTATCCAAAATTCCTGCTGTTGAAGGGGACCCATAAAAGGAAGTAGAAATCTACTGCCCCCGGAGGCTAGCGGGGGGTTAAACATGAAAGGAGAACGATCGAGGGAAAGAGCAGAACTAGACCCAAGGTTAGTGCACAATCAGGAACAAATAGATAATAACACACCTGTGCCATTGATTACAGCAATATTACAGCTTTTTCATTCACAGCTTCAACGGACTGAAATCGTGTTCCTTTTAATGCAGATTTGACTTTGGGGAACAGACAAAAGTCACATGAGGCCAGGTCAGGCGAATAAGGCTAATGGCCTAAAACTGGGAACAGATAAAAGACAACTAGGATGTTGTACTTGGCTAGAAACGTCTTGACAGACAATGCAGTGTGAGCCGGCGCATTGTCTTGAAAGAGAGAACCCATCTCTCCACAAATCGGGTCGTTTTTTCCTTACTCTTTCACGGAGTTCAGGCAAGCACCTCACTAGTAGTAATGTTGATTAATTAAAATCGATATTTTCATCCGTTTTGGACGTGTAAGGGCGACCCGGGCGGTCATCATCCTCCGACATCTTCTCGGCCATCTTGGAAACGCTTGAACCACTCAAAAACTCGCGCACGTGATTAACATTCATCGCCATAAACTTCTTTTAATAAAAGTTTCAGTAGCGGTTTTACCCAGTTTTATGTGAAATTTCATGACAATTCGTTGCTCTACTACATGTGTAGTATCATGTTTTCGGCAAAACGAAACTAACAACTCTTACAAAAAAAACGACGTTTCCGGTCTGACAGATTTCTCTACAAGCAAGTGAGAAGCTGCAATCCGAAAGAGAAGGCTTTTCGCTGCACAGCTGTCGGTCGTTAGGATTTGGCGCATGCATAGTTCTTCTGTAGCACAATCAGTTTCGTTATTTAATAGCCTCACCTCATAATCTATATCAGAATGTTTTGCACGATTACCAGACACCCCTCTAACCAAGTAGGAGAAAGTAAAAATTAAAAAATAATTTTTTTTATTACCATATTAAATTGTTAAATTTTCGTTGTTCCTGTATTTAGTTAATTATTTTACGATATTACTTTTAAAATTTACATGTACAGCAGCATTTATTATAGAGGTAATTAGAATATTCATAAAGCACAATAAGGAAATTAGCAATTAAAACAAAAAAACTGTATCAAAAACTTAATAAATAAAAACTCGAGGAAGCAGGTGAAAAGCAGCAAGAAAGAGTGGTAACTTGAGCCAGGTGCTTAAATATTCTTTTTAAAGTAAACTGGGCCAATGATATGCGGGACCACCACTTAATATACCTTTAGTCTCCTTCTTATTTTTTTTAAATAGAATTTGCGTTTTAAAATGTAAATAATAAAATTTGTATCTACCTAACTTTAATTGGCCAATTATGTAATGAAATGATACAGTTATTCGGGAGCGGTGTGGATATAGGGGCTTCACATTTGATTATTAATGTAATTGTCCAGGATTATTGCTACTTACTGATCCCAAGGAAATCAATAAATTATTCTTAATTTAGACAGTACGTCATTTTTGGAAAGTGTGATCTGCATCTGCTCAAATAATTATTACATAACGCGAACTTAACGTTAATAGCATTGTATTTAAAGCCTAATAATAACAATTTTTTTTTTCCTTCATTCTTAAATTCGCAACTGCGTAACGTATAAACGCAACAAGGAAATATGATAGCGTATAGTACATCATAAATGTGAAATATAGAACAAAAAAAAAATAATAATAATAAAAATAAAGTAATATATAAAGTAAAAGCAAAATAAAATAATAAATAAATAAATAAAATAAAGTCACAGGTATGGCATGAATGAAGGCCATCCAACGATGACCATCATAAGTCGGTTAAAGTAAAATACCGAACGGATTAAATACGATGAATGTCTTGTTTATTTCTCGACCAGGTGATCGCGAGGCCATCGGCGCCTCAAGTCTGCGAGGAGGATTTGACAGGAGGTTAGTGCAGGACAGGTTGCTGATTAAGAGATTATGGTGTAGGTAATGTTTGGAGTGGAATTCGATGTAGCGGGACTGGGCAAGGTCAAGAAACAAATGCGATTCGCAGGTCGGTGCGGATGGTATGGTTGCTCACGTAGAAGGGTGCATCGGTGATGGTTCGAAGGATTTTTGAACTGGAGGGTTTGGATTCTGTTTAGGTACGAACGCTTAGCTGTTCCGTACAGTTCCAAATCCGTAAGTCCCGATAGGAGCGAGTAGGCCTGAGTATAGTCGTTTCTTGTTTGTAAGAGTCAGTTTTGACCAACAATAATAATAAGAAGGAAAGGGAGTGCGGTTAGCGTATTGGATTCCCAAGCGGAGATCCCGGGTACAAATCCCAGCTGCTTTGGGCCCTTAAACATTCTCTTCCTGGGAGCTTCTTACAGCTCACCGTCCGGTGATGGAGAGTGTTTTCTGAAAAGAGAGAACACTGCCCGGCGGCTGGCAGTGCACTGAAAAAAAGCTCCGGGCGCCGATAACCACAGATGTTGACGCGCCTTTAATAAAAGTTTGCTTCAGTTGGCTGTGGCCAAAAAAAGAATAATATTCTTAAATATTCGACATTTCACTTGAGGGCACACAGCCAACTTAATTTGCAAACATTTTAACAAATATGTTATCTTGTTCAAGGTAGCTATTGTTTTTTTTCTCGTAAATTATCGCAAATAAACAAATTTTTCTTCCTTTAATTATAACCTTACTTTTCTAAAACAATTTTTCGTACGTGGTAAACAACTAATAACTTAATTTAGATGTTTTTGTCACAATTTTTATAATGGTAATTGTTTCAACATTATTTTATTTTTTAAATTTAATATCGCTTACTTTTATTACTTAGTAATTGATAAATTAAATATAAAATTTCAAATAGATTAACAAAAAAAATGTAATAAATGTTTTAATATTTACTTTAAAATCCCTTACTTTCACCAACAGAATCACGTTCCCAGTCGATAATAAATCTACCTTATAAGTACTATTCTAATAATAAGTAGTAATAAGTAAAATGATTGTAATAGCACAAGGAAAAGGATTATGCGGAGATCCTGAGTTTAAATCCAATAGCCGTGGCCCTTTTATTTTCCTTTCCTAGCAGCTCCTGATCCGCTCACAGGCGTCCGGAGACTGCGAGTACTCTGAAAAAGGCCAATGACCTAAGATGTTGCTGCACGGTTTAAAATACGTAAAGAGCGAAATTAATTTGTAAAAATCCTCTTTTTCATACTAAAGTTTCCTCAATCAAATCCTGTGAGAACTCATAATCGTAATGTACTAGTTTCGGATAATTTTAATTCTAATATAGGATAAAAATACTATAATTACGAAGTGAAATCCCCGAAGGAGGAAATCATAGCAATGGTAAAGGCGCTCGAAGACCCAATTCTTTCAGTAGTTATGAAAATCTCACCACTTGAAAGATATTTTTATTTACGCTTAGGTAAATTTGTCCTACTAACTGCCTTGTTTAATCAACATCAACAAAATGAAACTAATTCGACCTTTTATTGTTTACAGGCATTAAAAATAATTGCAGAAATAGATTTCAATCAGTATAAAAACTTCATTTCGCACTAAGAAATAACAATAAATTACAAAAATTGTTTAAATTAAATATTTAAAATTCCTATTATTAATAAAAGTTTAATAAATAAAGAAAGAGAAATATTTAAATAATAGTTTGTTGGGAGAGAACAAAACAGGCTAACTGTAGAAATAACAAAAGACTTGCCCCGCTCTAGACTAAATGGTTATAAAACAATTCTCTCTCTGGGACAATAAAATGGGAAAGTTTTTACCACTGTCCTCCTTCTATTTTCAATTATATCCTTTCCACCATTATTAAATTTAAATTCTATAGAACTTTTTTACTTTATATTTCTTTTTTTTGCCTTCTCTTCCATTTCTTAAACAAATTAGGACTAAAACTTGGGCATTTATAAAAGATTTTTTTATACTGTAATATTTCTTTAAATAATTTCAATATTTTTTTTAAACATTAGAGAGCAGACAAGGAAAAGCGGTTAAGTGCTTGCTATAAACGTATTCATATTTTTATTAAAAATAAACTTATCATTACAAAGCTTTTATTTAATAAAATGGGACCAAAAATGAAAAGATTCCTGGGACTCTACGACATTTCACTTCTTTTCTTTTTTTTCCAATTTCTTTGATAATGGTTCATACGTTTTTCTTTAATTGTTGGTCACAAGTAGATCTCAAATATTATTTTATGGTTTTTTAATAAAAACTAGATTTAGAGCACTTTTATATCATAATAGTTTAAAATATTTATTAATTTGTAATAATTTTATAGAAATTTTCAACTGCAGGTGTAATTACTTGCTCCTAAACTATGTGTTAAATCTAGTAATTGATACAACGACAAACGAGGAGTTTGTCCACCACTTAGAGGCTCTCCAATTGAATGAATCAATTATTTACTGACTAAGGGTACGTTCACAACGGAACTGAGAGTATAGATGATAGCAGAGATGATAACTGATAGAGTAAAATATAATCGCTGATTAGTGTGCTCAACGGGGAGCTGTGATACATGCAACATGTCCGAGTAGTGAAGAAGAGTTTTTATGTTCAGCAGCCACGAAATGGTATATTTTAAAGAAAAAACGCTTTAGAAAATATCATGTACATCCCATAAATAAAAAACGAAGTACTTTGGGTGAATTTCACCATTTATATAAGGAACTTAGAAATTATCCGGATCGTTTTTTTGAATATGTGAGGATGGGTCCACACACATTCGACTATGTTTTAGAAAAAATAAGGTCAAAATTAAGTAAACGGAAAAATTGTCATGGAAATCCTATAACCATAGAAGAAAAACTAGTGATTCCTCTAAGGTAAGTAATGGTTTTATTGAGAAAAAACAAATAAATACACATAAAAATAAATGTAAGCACGATTTAAAAAACAAAATATTGTTTAAAAGTAAATAATAAAAAATAATGAGTAAAGACAGCACTAATTAATTTTGCTACGTCCATTTTGAAGCTCCGATACTAGAGTTCAGCTAGCAGAAAAATGAAATATTTAATTCTATCATCTATGCTCGTTTATAGCAGCGCGTATGAGTCACTAGTTGCAGCTTCGTTGTGCACGCTCACATTCGAATGTATTATGTTTTTCTGCGCTGATGCATCACTCCTATCATCTCTATCATCTCCGTTGTAAACGTACCCTTAGACGCCACGGTAGCCGAATGGTTAGAGGCGAGACCAGTAAAGCTAATATGTATTGTGGTACTGGGTTCGATTCCCGGTCTTAGGCCTTGGATTTTATTTAATGGTTAATAAAAGAAATTTACAGTAAAGTATGTTTGCTAATCGCCTCCGTCCACGACACCTAATTTGGTAGTTGGACGTTAAGCCCGCCAGAAAAAAAATAGTCAATTACTTTTTAACATAAACTGGACGAGTCGTGGAACGATTTCAACAATATACGCTGAATCACGTGACAAAAATTGAGTAGGCAAGAATAAAACACTTGAAACGTCTGTACGATTTATAAATGTATGAGAAATTGCATTAGATAATTCAAAAGAGATATTTATTCAGAAAACCGGAGTTTAGACTAAGAATGAGAAAATCTTTATATATTCACAGTTAGACACCAATTGTTAAATGTAAATTTGATTATTACAGTTCCTTCCAAGACCCCACTTCTCAAAAGCAGAGCAAAAGATATCTATCCTTCCTAATCGTTTTATGTAAACAGCATAAATCCCCAGGAAGAGACAATTTTTACCCTAGTGAAGATTTCAACTGGGTATTGTTTGCGTGGCAAAAGGAGGGTAATAAAAAAAATGCGGGAAGAAAGAAACGCCCCCCTTTCTATAACGGGATGACAAAAGGTATATATCCTGAACACTGGGGGACTCAGCAGTGCGCCGGGGAAGTGGTATAAATGAAAAGGTATTCTCAGAACCCCCAAAGGAAGTACCTGCTCTGTTATTATTTTGCTGTAACTAAAGCAGGATTATAGACAAAGCAAAACAAAAACAGCCAAAGAAGTATTATTTATTTTGCAGGAGTCTTATTGTCTACTTATACGCACCACAAGAAGGGGAAAATACAAAAAATAAAAGATGCATATATCGATTCTTTTGAAGTAGAAAAAGAGATGCGTAAAATGTACTGACTATAGAGTTGAAGACTAATTATCATTAGGGAGACTGTTTTGATGATTTGATGATGACAAAGAGAAGTGCACTTCATCGTTGTTCATCAACTCCATCACAACAGATAGACACTTTTCTCGTTTCTTCATTTACAAAAGGAATGTTTTTGTATTTTTAAATAAAAATAAAAAGTCGGCGATGTTTAAGCACAGACATACGAACATAAGTCCATGACAATCGTCTATACCAGCGTTTCCCAACCTTTTTTGGCTCGCGTACCACTTGGTAGTAATTACATCATACTAAATTGTACCACTTCAGAAAAATGATTGTATTTCGTGAAATTTATTATTCCGAGTGTGTTATTTTACTATATTACTTTTATTTGTACAGAGATACAATGTATCTGTTTCAAAGGAGTTCATGTTCACTTTATAAACTGTGAGATCTTAGTTTTAACACTTTTTTAAATCATTAAAAATTGCGTACATATTTTTCTCTTCAAGATTATTAATTAATTTACAAAGTTCTTCTTTAAGGATTATTATATTTGTGCCCAAATCTTCAAAATTAATATCTTTTAAACATTCAACTACCTGTAAGTACCAATTAAATTTAATGTTGCTTGGATAGAGCTTACTCATTACAATCAGTCTCTTTAAGCAGATTTTTACATAATTTTCATTTAGGTTCTGTCACATGATAATTCTATTAAGTTTTCTTTATCATTTATCGCTAATGATGTAGCTTTTCCTAAATTTTCTTAATAGAAGGAGTTTGAAATCCTGTTATCATTTGTGTTTTCGGATTTTGGAAAATACTCCATTAAAGACAATTTTAATCCTTGTTAAATGTGCTATTATATTTTCTGGTATACCTTGAGACAGACCAACCTTATTACTCTACATATTAACAACTTTACTGTATAATATTATTAATTAAAATAATTTTTATGAACTATAGGAAAATAATGTTTCTTTGATATACTTGTGCTTAAATTTTGTTTAAATATTTTTTATGTCCGCCATTATTGATTATTTTTCGTGTACCACCAACCAGAAACTCGCGTACCCACAGGTTGGGAAACGCTGGTCTATGCCAGTTTATTTGTACAGAAAAATGTTTTGTATGTGTGTCAATAATGGATGGTATTTCTTGTGGGAATTGACCGATGTGAATATAGGATATTTTTTGACAAAGAACTCAAGGGGGAATAGCAGCAACTCAGGGTGGCAAAGCAAAGAGACAAGAGGATAGTGAATACTAAAAGAGACTATGTGCATGGTGCGACAGTGATGGCCTGAAGCGAAATAAAACCTTTAAAAGGGGACAGGGGGTTATAAGAGAGGATGAAGACAAACTACCAAGTTGTTTGTAAATGCATGCGTGTTAGTCTTCTATACAGAAGACAAGTTATGATAATATAAAAAAAGGGGTGTTCAGAGGGAAGAGTGGTTATGTACAGAAGTTCTAGTCGGTCTACACTGTAATCTCTTTATGCCCACAGTATTGCAGACTGCACCGACAATACTGCACTTTCTACAGTTTAGCTGCACCATACTTCCCCCCTACTCGTGTGAATTGTTTATGTTGCAACAATCAAATTGTACCTATATTTCATCTTTGCTGCATTTTAAACCAGGCAGTAGCCTAAATTAGACCCATTATAAAACCAAATTCAGTGAAATTAAATTCTTATTGCGAACATTAATGACTGTAAGAAGGGTTTGAAAATTTTCAAGAGTGCTAATATGAGTATTTTATGATCTCGTAAATCAAAACACACAATATACCCTAATAATGAGATTTGTACCTTTATCATATTTTGTTCGTATTATCATTTACAACTGTTATTGGAACCGCAGATTTAAAAAAAAATTGTACTGATTTGGTGACTACTCTTATCAATTTGCAAAATAATAAATTTATATGGATTTTTAAGTCTAGCAATGAAAATGAGATCTTTTGTAATTAATGAGTGACTTAGGGATAAAATTGTACAGTTTTTTCTCATTTTTGAGCAATTTTCATTTACAATTTCTGCAACCTTACACATTTCATTTTACGTTTATTTCATTTGTAATTAAAATTGGGCTTGTCAATTTATTATTATTATGGCTACTTTTCTTATTCGTACGAGGGTCGTTTGAAAAGTCCGTGCAAAAATAAAAACTACTTAATTTTTTGGGGTAAACCTTTTTTATTTTTCAACATAGTCTCCTTTTAGGCTTATATACTTCGTCCAACGCTGCTCTAGTTTGTTGATCCCTTCCGAATAATAGGATTTGTCCAAGTCTGAAAAATAGCCATTCGTTTCTGCAATCACCTCCTCGTTTGAATAAAATATTTTTCCCGCCAGCCATTTCTTCATATTGGGGAACAAATAGTAGTCCGAGGGAGCCAAGTCTGGAGAATAGGGGGGATGTGAAACGAGTTGGAACCCTATTTCCATTAATTTTGCGACCACAACTGCTGAGGTGCGTTGTCGTGATGGAAAAGGACTTTTTTGTGGGCCAATCGTGGGCGTTTTTCTTGCAGCTCGGTTTTCAAACGGTCCAATAACGATAAATAATATGCACCTGTAATAGTTTTACCCTTTTCCAGATAGTCGATGAGGATTATTCCTTGCGAATCCCAAAAGACAGTCGCCATAATCTTTCCGGCCGAAGGAACGGTCTTCACCTTTTTTGGCGCAGATTCCCCCTTGGTAACCCATTGTTTAGATTGTTCTTTGGTCTCAGGAGTGTAGTGATATATCCATGTTTCATCCACAGTGACGAAACGACGCTTAAAGTCATGCGGAATCTTCTGGAACAACTGCAAACCGTCCTTGCAACACTTCACACGATTTCGTTTTTGGTCAAGCGTGAGCAAATGTTGATGCAAAATATTATGCACCCGTTCATTCGAGATGCCCACAGCACTAGCACTCTCACGCACCTTCACTCTTCTGTCATCCATCACCATATCATGGATTTTATCAATGATTTCTGCAGTAGTAACCTCAACAGGGCGTCCAGAACGTTCAGCGTCACTTGTGCCCATATGGCCACTCCGAAAATTTTGAAACCACTTATAAACTGTTGTAATCGAAGGTGCAGAGTCACCATAATGTTTATCAAGCTTCTCTTTAGTCTCCTCAGGCGTTTTGCCTTTCATAAAGTAGTGTTTAATCAACACACGAAATTCTTTTTCGTCCATTTTTTGAAAATCACTCGACTTCCTCGATTTAAACGAATGCCAAACACAAAGAAATAGACCGATCTGGCTGAAACTTGGTGTGTGTTCTTCCAAGAGATGCTACTAACTAAACATAACCTCGATACGCGCCAGTAGTGCTATCTCTCTGACTTTGCACGGACTTTTCAAACGACTCTCGTATATATTGTATATATTTTTTTTATTGTATTGCATGTTTATACTGCATTTGTTGCATATAATTACAAGTATCGCTTTTGTACAGGAATTACCCAAAAGGCAAAATAAATAAATAAAAGAATTTTTTGATCGTGTAGATTTCAATGTTTGAGTTAGCACCGAAAACATCCGTTTTAACACTGCATTGCCAATGCTCGAACTTACGTCAATTATTGCCAATGTGGAGCCATATTGACTCCATAATTTATTTTTATCTTTTTTTTACATTGATTTCAATTTTAATAATAAAATTTGCATTAAAGGATGAGAAAGAATAGGAATTAAGAACGAGAAAACTAAATTTTGTCCACAAATCGGCTTTTAACATTTCACGCAGAAGGAATTAATTTCAACTTAGGATCGCAGTATTTTCTAGAAACCTGATTGACTGTTTTCTGATCAGGGACATTTTCATTTTTTTAATTACATTCACTATTTTTTTCAATTACTGTGCGCTGTTGACATGGATCGGAAATAACCCAATTCGTTGCAAGTTTTTACTGCAATTCGGACAGAAAATCAATTCTAGAAAGAGGCTTTTTTTTTGTGCCTTGATACTTTCTATGAAAATTTATCAAAATAAGCATTTAGGCAATAATCTGGAGTCAAGATAATAACAGAAAATCTACTTATATTGCCAATCAGGAGTCAAAATGACTCCAATATATTTACTTGTAATGCCAATCTGTAGTCAAAATGACTCTTATGATTCAAGTAAACTAATCTGCAAAAAGAAACTAAGAATTCCACAGTCTTCAGCTCGTGACTACCAAATGGTGAGAGAGTGGGGATAGCATATCTAAGAGCATTTCGGGATAGCTATGAGATGTGGCGAAACAGAGACAATTCCTATTTTTTTGGAGTCAAATTGACTTCGGATTGGCAATGCAGTTTTAAAAGGCCTCTTGAGTTTGAAGAGCTATTTACAAATTGCTCGCTCTCTCTTTCTGCGTCGTAAATATCTCTGTCAGTTTGTATCAGCATAATAACTCAACAACAGCTAATCTAGAAAGTCCAAATTGTATATTTCGAATCGTAGTTTGGAATAAGAAAAACAAAATAAAATTACCAAGTTTGAAATTTAAAAAAAAAACCGGTAGAACGGAAGTGTTATTTTGAACAAAATTTGTTGTTTCAAGCCCATCTTTATTTAAATTTAATAATAATAATAATATCTTTTTGTGTTCCATAAACGAAACTAATTAGAAGCTTTTCTAATAACAGAACACTTTCAAATTTTGATATTTTATTTTTTAATTTTAAGGCGCGTCAATACCTAAAGATCGTTGGCGCTCAGAGCTAATTTCCATTGCATTTCAAAAGTTTTGATCAAAATTTGTTCAATTTGATCAAAGAAAGCCACCTTTTCTCTCTCTAATATTGATCTATATATTTTTTTTTAATAAATTTTTCTTTACAATCGAAAAATGCCGATGGGCAGTCGAACAATATTACCTGTTTTGGTCAAGTCGAAAAAAACTGCAATTCTAATGCTGAATAACTAACAAACATCTCAAATTTCATTGCACAATAATAATAATAAAAAACAAAGAATTCTGTACAAAAAAGTAACAAAATAAAAATGAAACATCCATTACCAAATAAAATGCATGGGCATAAAACGAAACACACTACCATAGAAGTGACGAAGAAGTGGTGTAAATAAAAGGATAACGGCTAAGGAGTAGATTATAGTGAATTAGTTGGAAAGAGTAGAGAATGTGGGTGGACAGCTGCAATTATGTGGATATTGTTTATAGACGGCCACAGTCGACCGGCTAAAGTGCGCCGCGACACAAGAATAATCTCATCCATTCGACACAAACACTAATCATGCTATAGGAGGCAGTCAGTTGTATGTGCCAAGGTTGCATTGTTAAGGCACACCACTCAGCCCCCATTATATATTACCATTTTTAACATTTCAGCTCTAAACACAATCCAATATAAACTGCATGTGACCACAGATTTATATATGATGTTCGTTTAAACGTCTTCTTGTTAATAATAATCTACTAAATGTTTTACTATTAATTAATTAATGAAGCCTAAATAGGTTAGCTGAGGAAAGCAAATCTGCTGTGAACGATCACTATAAACTGCAGACGTTCTAACTGATCGGTTTTTCTCTCAAGCAAGAATTCACCAGAAATTACGCCTGTGGTCCTCTGAGTAAGTAAAAGTTGTTTTTATAAATATCCTGAGCGTTTAATCAGTTAAACTCAAAAAACGAAAAATCCAGAAGATTAACATGAAACAAAAAAAAACGCTGTGGTAGTACCAAAGGATTTCTGGTTAATAAGAATGAAAGTGCAGATATTTCTGGTTTATAAATTTATAAATTTGTTCATCGTTTTTGGTGGCTGATTCATTAATCCAGAAAGACGAAAGAATTATTATTGCCAATTTCAGTCATTATTTTTTATTTTTTTAATCATTTAAGGTGCGTCAACATCTAAGGTTATTGGCGCCCGGAGCTTTTTTCAGTACACTGCCGGCCTCCGGACAGTGAGCTGTAAGAAGCTCCTAGGAAGAGAAAATCTAAGGGTTAGCAGCTGGATTCGAACCCGGGACCTCCGCGTAGGAGTCCAGTACGCTAACCGCATAGCTAATCCCTTCCCTTTCAGTCATTGTTCTTATTATTATTTGCCAAGGTTTCGTCCTAAAGAGTAGGTCATCAAAGCTGGTTTATACCAGCCTTACCCAAAGATCTACAAGAGAGCGGTAAAGAGACCAGAGAAAATAGGAGGAGTTAAATCGGTTAAAGGTGTGTTCTTCTAATATTTTCAAACCAAACTAGTAAAACGCACTAAACTACGCTACATCGATTATTTCGTTGCTTTTTATTACGGTTTTATTTGTTCGTTAATTTTGGGCTACAAAAAACCATTTCCGCAATTGGTACCCTGGATTGTGGTCGATTTGTTCAACGATTTTTTGATAGTATTTCTATCGTCGTATTTTTGTGAACATGGATTTAAGTGCAGTTGCAATGCTGCTAAACTAGAAAGAGAAATCGATTGCATATTATCGAACGAAGTGATATTAATCAGGGCTGTTTTTGGAGTAAATTCGAGCCTGTTATTAACAAACTTGTTAAAAATCATCAGGATTAATCCTTCCCATTAGATTTAAAACTTAAATTGAAATATTTTTTTTCCTAAATATTATTTATAAAGTTGCGTTTTTAATTATTGCTCTCAATAGAACAATCTCATTTAAAATGTAAGATCGAACTCAAATCAAGATAAGACTCATATGACACTCTATAATTAAATTAAATTCATGATTGCGATTGTAATTTTTTAAGAAGTGGTAAAGTTACAAATTTTACGGGGCGCTAGAAAATAATTTTGATTCTCAAAGTGGGGCGGTAGACGAAATAAGTTTGTGAACCACTAGTTTTTACTATGTATATACGAGGGTCGTTTGAAAAGTCCGTGCAAATTCAGAGAGATAGCACCACTGGCTCGTATCGAGGTTATGTTTAGTTAGTAGCATCTCTTGGAAGAACACACACCAAGTTTCAGCCAGATCGGTCTATTTCTTTGTGTTTGGCATTCGTTTGAATCGAGGAAGTCGAGTGATTTTCAAAAAATGGACGAAAAAGAATTTCGTGTGTTGATTAAACACTACTTTATGAAAGGCAAAACGCCTCAGGAGACTAAAGAGAAGCTTGATAAACATTATGGTGACTCTGCACCTTCGATTAGAACAGAGTTTATAAGTGGTTTCAAAATTTTCGGAGTGGCCATATGGGCACAAGTGACGCTGAACGTTCTGGACGCCCTGTTGAGGTTACTACACCAGAAATCATTGATAAAATCCATGATATGATGATGGATGACAGAAGAGTGAAGGTGCGTGAGATTGCTAGTGCTGTGGGCATCTCGAATGAACGGGTACATAATATTTTGCATCAACATTTGGACATGACAAAGCTATCCGCAAGATGGGTGCCGCGATTGCTCACGTTTGACCAAAAACGAAATCGTGTGAAGTGTTGCAAGGACGGTTTGCAGCTGTTCCAGAAGAATCCGCAGGATTTTAAGCGTCGTTTCGTCACTGTGGATGAAACATGGATACATCACTACACTCCTGAGACCAAAGAACAATCTAAACAATGGGTTACCAAGGGGGAATCTGCGCCAAAAAAGGTGAAGACCGTTCCTTCGGCCGGAAAGATTATGGCGACTGTCTTTTGGGATTCGCAAGGAATAATCCTCATCGACTATCTGGAAAAGGGTAAAACAATTACAGGTGCATATTATTTATCGTTATTGGACCGTTTGAAAACCGAGCTGCAAGAAAAACGCCCACGATTGGCCCACAAAACAGTCCTTTTCCATCACGACAACGCACCAGTTCACACCTCAGCAGTTGTGGTCGCAAAATTAATTGAAATAGGGTTCCAACTCGTTTCACATCCCCCCTATTCTCCAGACTTGGCTCGAAGTGTATAAGCCTAAAAGGAGACTATGTTGAAAAATAAAAAAGGTTTACTCCAAAAAATTAAGTAGTTTTTATTTTTGCACGGACTTTTCAAACGACCCTCGTATTCATCGTTGCACGCATGTTTACTTTTATTACTGAACGGTTTGGAATTTTCATTGATCATTAAAGGGTTTTGCAACAACAGTTAACTTGGTTTTTGTCTCTGACTGGTGAGTAACAAAAAGGGTTGTTGCAGAAACATAATTATTATTTAAAATCTTTATTTATAAATGAAACTCACATAAAAAAAAAAGATTCTAAAGACATCAACCATGGTCACAGACCGTCGGTAGAGACGGAAACATACAGGTGAAGTTGATTTCACTAAAACAACTGATAAACCATCCTCTGATCATGGATGAAACTCTAATAACGATCAGAGTGTACAACAAACATGCGTGCTGCATTAAAAAACCACCAAAAAAATGTAAGAATTGCACCTACTGTATCGCTCCATCGTGAGTAAATAACTACCCGTTGGTTGTTCTTTTCTACGAGGGGCACTATTTATACTTTGAGCCTAATAATAAAGAAAACAGTAATTTGTCATTTAAAATGACTTTATTGTTTTTCAAAATATTCTCCTTTATGATCTATACACTTCTGCATGCGTTCGAACCACTTGTCAAAGCATTTTTTCCATTCCGCTTGAGACACCTGGTTTTTGAATGCATCAACGGCTTCTTCTGCCGACGAAAATCGTTATCCATGTAATTTATTCTTGACGTTCGGAAACAAAAAGAAGTCATTTGGTGCCAAATCAGGACTGTACGGCGGATGGCCCATTAATTCGATTTTTTGAGTGCTCAAATAGTCGGTTGTTAGACGAGATGTGGTGACATCTGGCATTGTCTTGATGAAAAATGATCCGACGGCGCTTGTTTCGTTTTCCTTATTTCATCGAAGACTTCCGGCTGAATGGTTGTGTACCATTCTACGTTCCTCTAAAGGCACTGTTGCCACATGAAGAAACAGACGACCATTTGTTTCGAAGTGCTTCGAGCGCGAACAACATTTGTTGGATTTGGTTCATCTTGAAACACCCATACAGTCGATTGCTGTTTAGTTTCCGGCTCATACGCATATATCCATGATTCGTCACCTGTTACAATCTCATACACGTCTTTTGAAGCACCGCCATTGTATTTCTTAAGCATTTATTTGCACCAATCGACACGAGCATCTTTTTGAGATTTTGTCAGATTATGTGGGATCCAACGAGAACAAACCATTTTCACGGCTAAATAATCATGCAATATTTTATATATGCTGGTGGAACTAATGCCTAAGGTTGCCTCAATCTCACAGTATGTCACATGACGATCTTGCATTATTAGTTTTTGCACAGCATCAAAGTTTTCTGACACAACAACTGATTTTGGACGACCTTCACGACTTTCATCGGTGAGCGAACGATGACCACGATTGAATTCGTTATACCAGCGTTTCACAGTGGCAAAGGATGGGGCTTTATCGCCAAAAAGTGGAATTAAGTTAATCGATGCACTCCTGTCTTGATAATCCACTTCGAAAGTCGTAATAAATCATTGCACGAAAATTTTCACGAGTTAATTCCATTTTTTCGCTGAGACACAATTTTCAAGTGACTGTAAACAACAGCAAAAGAACGTTCTGAAGAAGGTTATGGTCAAAAATGTCAAACTTTGACAAATAGCACCTGACACCACTCAGTGTTGGCCAAGGCTCAAAATATAAGTAGTGCCCCTCGCTCGTAAAATGTACGCAGAAAGATGTAAAAACCAACTTTTTCGTCTTACGAAGACCTCGTCAGTGGATGTGCCACAAATCGACCAATTTTAAGTACTACAAGTATTGTAATAACTCCAATTCAAGAAAAAAAATAACTCAAGTTTTATTTGCTATAAAACTGTGATAACACATGCTACAAAAAATCAGAATGGCTTACCCTTTCACGGAAGTTCTTAAACGTTTAATGTAATAACAGAGTTACTCACCTGAAAAAAAGAAAAATAATAATAGATTGATGAGATCATTAAAATAAAAATAATGAGAAAAATATACCAAAGCTGTTTTACAGAAAATCCCTAGAAGCTTAAAACTAGATTCAGTTAAAAAAAGGCATTTCCCAGTAGGCTGACTTTTTTTACAAAAGATTATTAAATATGGCCGCGGTTTTTTGGTTTATATCGTGGATAGCACCAATTCGAAATATCGTGTTTGGATATTCTGCGATTTTCCGTGTTTTGAGTTATACTGCTTGTACACTTTTTGAGGACTAATTGGAGGCCTCTCAAAACGAATCTTTTTGCTGAGAACTTTTTTACTTATTTATTTGCAACTGTACAAAGTATACATTTAGCAAAAGAGTAGTACAAAGAAACATTTGATTGTGCCACAGAGCTGGCTCAGTGCCACAACCTGGATGACGGGATGAGAGAAACCAGCCAGCGCTGGAACTCTCCAGGAACTTATTGGGGTTTAGGAAACAATGAGGTCACGTGGCCAGCGCCGTTTTAAGCGACGTGGATGATTGTCAGGATGGGGCGATGTGGATAGTGATTGAGCCAGAGGATTTGGGGGTGATCAGAGAATTTGCTGCGGAAATTTAGGAATCCGGATGTGGATTAATTCATTTACATACAGAATATTGTGATCATGATGGATGGTGCGGTTGGAGACATAGAATGGTGCGTTAACGATTCGGCGGAGGACTTTAGACTGGAAAATATTGGATAGGTTGGATGTTGGATGGTTTGGCGGAGCCTCACAATTCTGTTCCATATGTCCATATTGGTCGTAATAGTGTTTTGTACGTTCATGGAGGATTTCGATCCAAGGTTGGTGAAAACTAAAGATCGAAATAATCCATAAAAAAAAACAAAAAACAAAAAATGTAGGCAATTTTTGTGATTTTCAATTATTTTGAGCGCCTAAAAAATTACCAAAAAAAAGTACACAATGGCCTCGTGTTGCTGAAAGTAAAAATTAAAGTAATAGCCTATTTTTTTTTCAGGCGGTCTTTACGTCCAACTATCAACTAGGAGTCGTGGACGGAAGCGACTAGCAAACCATACTTTACTGTAAATTTCTTTTATTAACCATTAAATAAAAATCCAAGCCCTAAAGACCGGGAATCGAACCCAGTACCACAATACATATTAGCTTTACAGGTAACCTCTTAACCGCTCGGTTACCGTGGCGCCTAATGTCCCTCAAATGAATATATGGGACTAAAGCTATCAAAATCTCTTTTGCAGAGTGCTACCATTGGGTAGTTACTTTCTCCCATAAATTATTTAATGTTCATAACAGCTGTATTAGTTACTTATAGCACAAATTATTCCGTTGTAATAATTAAAGAAATCGATAAAAAATACGTTCATTAGAAAATATATAAAAGTGGGGCATATTCTGTTACCATGTCGAGTACTTCACCCCAACAAGTTAGTCAGGTCTAAAGGAAAGACGCGTTAGAACCATTAATAGGTTAGTTTCGACTAGATTAGATGTGGTGTAGATTAGGCGGTATAGTGTCTAATCTCCGTTATAATTCTGGTGCAAAGGGGACCTTTGATGTTGCACACCTTTCAAAACAACAACAACAACAAAAATTCTGCGACCAATTTTGTTCAAAAGTGGAATTCCAGTTACATATTTAATCCGTATTAAAATTCAATACGGGAAAAGTATGTGGATTTCACTAAAAATGGCGCCTAACCTCACTGAAACGCCCAGATGGTCCTAAATTGAATTTTTCTAGGATGATTCGAATGAAAGTTATAAATTTACTATATAATTTTACCATAACTATTTTATAGAAAATCTTTTAAAAGAAAAATTAAAAATCGATGTAAACAAAGGTGCACAGCTCCTGCTGAGATCTATTTCATGCAGCACACGTAAAAAGATGTTTTTCTTATAATTAAAAAAATAATAATAATAATAATAATGAGATTTTTTTTATTGCACTCAGAAAAGTTAAAAACGGATATTTTAGGTGCTAATCCGATTTAGAAAATCGAGTAACGCGAATAGACTTGATTCCATTACTTAATCTTACTTTACAAAAAGAATAGAAAAGAAGACCAATGGCCAGGATAAGTAATATTTACGAGGACGAAGTGAAAGTTGCATGCTGCAGGACGGCTGTTTAAAAATAGTTGGAAAGTAAAAATGTTGGGCAACTGCATAGATATCTAGCCGACAGCAACACTAACTGCATTCAACTAGCATCTCGCAACCAACAAGAAATATCTCGCCTCTACTATTATCGGCGCCGACAACTCAACCAAAATGAAAACAATCATCAATTGGGATATAAAGCCAGTCCTACCAACCTTGGAGGGGGGATATTCTTTTTTTTAACACGA
Source organism: Rhodnius prolixus (assembly GCF_049639745.1). Lineage (NCBI taxonomy): Eukaryota > Metazoa > Arthropoda > Insecta > Hemiptera > Reduviidae > Rhodnius > Rhodnius prolixus. The sequence continues at coordinate 19,441,168 of NW_027411593.1, read as the reverse complement.
GTTTACTGGGTTTAAACTTTTTTTTTTTAAACTAAATGTTGCTCTACTGTGACTCGTAATTTTAATCATTTCTAAAGGCCCACGTGCTCCTATTACCCTGTTACACCAGCTGAATACAGTGTATATAGTGTACTTAATACAAAATACTGGCCTTCAGGAAGAAATGGCCAACTTTCTGAATTAAAGCGTGTACAGGTGGTTAGCCAACATAAATAAAAAAGGTTACTTGTTAATAAGGTTAACAAAGTAATCATGCTGATCCAATATAAGAATTAATGTTTTATGGAATAAAATTCATCCACGTTAAAAAAGTAAATTTTTCTGCAACCATGTAGGAATATTCTCATTACGCAATTAAAATCAGCTGTGTAATGCCCAACTTCCCTCACTAGTGGGGAAAAATTCCCATTAGTGTCAGTTTCCTCACTAGTGAGTGGAAAAACTTTATTGTGCTTCCTAGATATAAGAAGTTTTGTTATTAAATATTTTCTGTAAAACTTTAATAAGCTTATTTAACGTAACTAAATAATTAAAAACGAATATTAAAAAATAAAATAAAAATTGGAAGGAATATAGAAATAAAAATAATACTTTAATAAATAATTAGATATTTTTAATTATAACAGTTAAAAAGGTTATAGTGTTACCTTATAGAAATTCTAGTGATGCCTGTTTAGAAAACACTCCTCCATCAATAAAAGAAACAGCAGAAAATGTAATAAGTAATGTAAATACGTAAGTAATGTAAATAATTGTAATATAACAATAAATGTTTATAATAAATAAATTACTTTTTGTAGACTGTAAAAATGAAATTTTTAATTTTTTTAGTTAATAAATCTAATGGTTGCAGAAAAAAATATAATATTAAACTCGAGTGTCAAGTATTTTCCTCACACTCGGCGATTTGCACTTGCACTCGCCTCGCTTCGCTCGCTCGTGCGTGCAAACTATTATTGTCAGTTGGGAACGTGATTCTGTTGGTGAAAGTAAGGGATTTTAAAGTAAATATTAAAACATTTATTACATTTTTTTTGTTAATCTATTTGAAATATTATATTTAATTTATCAATTACTTTAGTAATAAAAGTAAGCGATATTAAATTTAAAAAATAAAATAATGTTGAAACAATTACCATTATAAAAATTGTGACAAAAACATCTAAATTAAGTTATTAGTTGTTTACCACGTACGAAAAATTGTTTTAGAAAAGTAAGGTTATAATTAAAGGAAGAAAAATTTGTTTATTTGCGATAATTTACGAGAGAAAAAACAATAGCTACCTTGAACAAGATAACATATTTGTTAAAATGTTTGCAAATTAAGTTGGCTGTGTGCCCTCAAGTGAAATGTCGAATATTTAAGAATATTATTCTTTTTTTGGCCACAGCCAACTGAAGCAAATTTTTATTAAAGTTAACATCTATGGTTATTGGCGCTTGGAACTTTTTTCAGTGCACTGACGGCCTCTGGACAGACAACACTGTCCCATCACCGGACAATGAGCTACGAGTATAAGAACCTCCAAGGAAGAGAAAATTTAAGGGCCCAAAGCAGCTGGATTCGAACCCGAGATCTCCGCTTGGGAATCCAATACGCTAACCTCATAGCTACTTCCTTTCCTACTTATTATTATTGTTGGTCAAAACTGACTCTTACAAACAAGAAACGACTATACTCAGGCCTACTCGCTCCTATCGGGACTTACGGATTTGGAATTGTACGGAACAGCTAAGCGTTCGTACCTAAACAGAATCCAAACCCTCCAGTTCAAAAATCCTTCGAACCATTACTGACGCACCCTTCTACGTGAGCAACCATACCCGGGGACCTCTGCGTGAGAATCCAATACGCTAACCGTATAGCTAATCCCTTCCCTAGCAGTTTGTTAATAGCAATTACAAATTATGTAAGAAAAAAGAGTATTTTTCTTTTTATTTGACCAAACCTCAATATTTTGAAAAGATACCCACAAAATTAAATTCAATAAATAAAAAGTATTTTTCCGTATCCTAATTTGTTTAAATTCTACTGAAATATTATTTTGTTAAAATAAGAGAAAACTGCAAAGTTTGACGCCATTTTTTTTTTTAACTAGAAGAAAAACGCAGATGTAAAGAATTCAAACGAATTTTCCATTCTTTTACAATTATCTGTCCAATGTTGTTGTTCAGTATCAGTATCTTGTCCAAGCATCCATCTTGAATAGTTCCTTATTTCTATCCGGTTTTTAGATTTATTATTAATGTTCAGAGGCTAGTTTCATCCATTAATTACATAGCAAATACATGTAGTATCCATATACATTCAGAAATAAAACAAAACTAAAATACGAAGCTGCAATGATAAAACAAAAAAAATAGAGTTCGCTGAATTTTATATTAAATTCAAAAGGAAGAAAAAAAAGAAGATTCTTCAATAATTTATTAAGATTTAATTCTTATATTTTAAACACAACATTGGCAAAAATTGTTTTTTACTTTTTGTTTCATTTTGTTTTGAAATGAAACTAAAACCAAAGCTAAAATGAAAACAAAAAAGAGATGGAGTCGTTATTTTTTTATTTGTATTAAATGTATATTATTATTTTTATAAAAGCCGGCTAGAGACAAACTACTGTATAAATTATAATGACATTCACCTTGAGTTGGCAAAGCCGTGAGTGAATCTTTTTATTTTGCTCACATTTGCCGAAGCTAATCAATTTTAAACGGTTAATACGCCCTAAAGATTCTAATAGAACTTTTCTTCACTTGAATAACTAAACAGATAGTACAGTAGACAAACCAACCTTACATATATATAACAATGTAAAGAAATAATTATAATTGCCCTGAAGATGATCTAGTTCCTAGGTCGAAATCTCAGTCAAAAAAATAATAATAATAATGACTGAAATTGGCAATAATCGTTCTCATGAATCTAAAATCCAAGGCCTAGACCAGGAATGGCGAACCTCTTTGAGACGTGGGTCAAATTTTGTTCATTTTCTTTTTTTAGTACTAGCTCTTGGGTCACTAATGCCCATTTGCCCAAGAGTTAAGTTTAAAAATTTTAAACTGAATATTTTCAAAACCAAACACCTTTAAAATTCAGTTGGCTTAACTGGGTAAAACGGGACGAAACAAGTGCTATGGAAGTCTCTTTTTACAAACATAACTGAACAAAACCTTACAAAAGTGTGTTTTATCTGAAGAAAAATCTAAATATGGTTATTTGCTTTGGGTTGTCGATTTTTTTTAACAAACAAAATATGAGTAAAATTATACATTTTATTTGATATTTAGTGAACACTTTTGCTTTATTTCAAATACTACAAAAGCATTTGTCGTCATTTGCGTTTAAGAACTGTAATGATCAAACTAAAGGTTATAGATAGCATTTAAATTGCTTTTGTGTCAATGCGTGATTGAAAAAAAATAAAGATAGAATATAAATTATCCACAACAATTAGAAAATCTAAATCAACCCGCGTTAACAAACAAATGGTTGTGCCTAGCAATTGTGGGTCAGTAAAAAACCTTGCGCGGGTCAGTTGTCTGACTCGCGGGTCTTAGGTTCGCCATCACTGGCCAGACCGTAAATCGGACCCCAGTAATCACATCTCTAGCTTTGCGGGCCTCGCATCTAATGTTATTTAAGGCAAGTCAACAACTGAAGCCATTGGCGCCCACAGCTTTTTTTGTTTCTGTGCTCGGCCGGCCTGCGGACAGTGTTCTCTCTTTATAGACCACGCTGTAAGAAGGTCCTAGAGAGGCAAGCAACAGAAGGAATGTCAGTTAATAAAAGAATCTAGTTAAATAAATAAGATAGGTTGGAGTTAAAATGATTTTATTCTTATAGTAGATAGAACCAATTACAAAGAAGCAAGTCTCGCTACATTATAATTGGATATAATTACATAGTTCCATTCTTATATTTGAGACAGCCAATCAAATGTAATAGGACAGTAAGGAATGATCAAAAGTTTGATGATTAGACAGAATGGTAAAAACCAGTCGCTAGTGGTAATATTAGTGTGTTGGTGGAACAATAGTCGCCAAAACGAAGAAAACAACAACTTTATTGTAAACTGCCACTGTAAGCAATGGTGGGGGATGATGGCCTTGAATTTGGACATATTCCCAATGTCATTGAGATCACGGAGGATTTTTTCCTTTTTTTTTAAACACATAATAATGCTACTTGCAAATATTATTACAATTAGTGAGAGAAATTAGCACAGTCTTATTAGCTTACACAGGACTCCAACGCTAACCTGATCTTCCTGGATTCGAATCCAGTTGATTGTGGACTTTACACTTTCTGACAACTCACTGTCCACTAATTTAATGAGAGAACACTGTTAAATACCTAACAACCATTGTCATAATCTTTGAAAAAAAGTTGACGAGTTCTTAGAATAGAATAGAAAATAAATGTATTATTCTGGGACTATAAGTACAGTTGGAGGCCCTTAAGTATTAAAAAAATTAAAATTAAAATTAATGAAATAAATGAATACAATTATAATTTAGGAGAAAGCTGGTTAGAAAGGATTTAATTGAACAGAAGGGATTTAAAGATGGAAGGATAGGAGCATGGCGGATAGATGAAGGTAAGGAGTTCCAGAAAGAGGTAGCGCGTATTTGGAAGGCTTTGTCGAAGGATGAAGTACGGTGTGAGGGAATATAGAGATCGGAGGAACGAGATCTAGTTTTACGGGAATGGATCGAGAATTTGAACTTGAAGAGTTGGAAAATATAAGTCTTATTCGAAAATTCCAAATATGACAGAAGATTCTCGAGAAGTATTATGTTTTTATATTCTTATATAGAATGACCCAACAATTTACAAAGATGGAATCAACACAAGCAGCAATCTAAAACTTGGGACGGAGAGTAAGACCGTAGAGTATTATTGAAGAATGGCAACATGAGGACTGTTCAAGGTCGGGCTAATGTTCAACGGGCCTCTTACGCTGCTGCACTGCCACAGTCCAGTACGTACGTCTTAAAAACATAAGCGATGTTTTTAAACTACGCCATTTAGTTGGTAGCAGGCACTACATACAATTCAATATCACAAAACAAACATTTTTATTGATGTAAAAACATCAATAAAACATTCTTGCCAACTTAAGCAGAATCTTATTCTTATATTGTGTTACATTTTCAAGCATAAAATAAACCCATTAAATCTATATTTAGACAAAAATACTATTTGCATTTTTTTTTATTCTATTGAAATTTACGACTGCAACGATTGCTGCAACAAGCAAATGTGGTACATGATGAAAAAAATATCAAAATATACGAGTGGAGAAGGCACCCAGCAGTGTCACTCCATTATCTTGGATGTATGTATGCACTTATGACAGTAGATCGCGAGGTCATCTTCTCTTCAATCTCCTTGGAGGATCGCCTGGTATTGCAGAAGAAGATAGGTGTTCTATGAGAGGGTTAGGATGAGCTGCTGTAGAGAAATGAAATTTGAGAAAACAAGAGTTTTAACAAGATCTGTAATGAAAGGGATTTTAAGGTCATTATGGATAGTAAGGTTAGATACATAGAACGGAGCGGTTTTCGAAGTATTTTTTGACTGTAATGTCTGGAGGCGTAGAGAGTTGGAACGCTTAGTCGATCCCCATACTTAGATGCCGAATGACCAAATAGGTCGCAGTAACAACAGAAGGTCTTTTGTTTTTGTAGGTTAAGTTTCGAACATTTGTCAAGTAGTCTAGCGAGAAGTTTGTAGCGTTGGTAAAAAAAAAAAAAACTATATTCTTTCTACGCTTACGAATTCTACAAAGCGGAGATTTAAAATGGAGCTTTCTTCTCCGCCAGTTGGTGGGCTAGGTAATCAAAATTATCAATAAATTTTAACTTATATTTTTTTTAATTTAAGGCACATAATCTGAGATTATTTTTTCTCGAAAACTATTAGATCTGGGTGGTTGCAAAAAAATTACAGTTATAAAAGAGGATTTGCCCTATATTTTAAAGAAAATTTGGGAATTTTATCTTTTATAGAAAAAGAGAAAAAAATTGTCAAAGTTGGGTGTTTTTCAACGATACGCTTTTTCGTGCAGTTTTTGATGATCAACCCTTACACCAACCCTTAATATGGCGCACAGGGTTTGATATTTCATTACAGACAGTTTTGTCCATCACCGAACAGTGATCTATAAATATACAGGGTGAACCAGTAAGTATTGTCCATAGGCCTACTGTGTTTAGTACATCTAAAGTGGAGTTCAATGACGTATTGGCCAACTTCATATTTTCCTCTGTTCTTAAGTGACGTCACTTTAAATTTTTTTCTAAAATCATTACTTTTTCCCAATAAAAATGTTATTACTCAGAAAGTTTTAGTCCAAATTCGATTCTGATGGCACGGTTAGAGAGACAGATAAATTTTCTAAAAATTGATACCATTTTGAAGCGTAAATTATTCTCCAAACAGCCTCAATCTTCCTCCGAATGCTGGAAAAATAAAAGTAATAGAAATTTTTAAGAAAACTCATTAGGCCCTTACGTGATCATTATCCGACCTAGGTGCTGGCACTTTTTATAAAAGTTTTCTTGTTTAATGGGCTTTCAAACGGTATATCATTTTCCAGGATTCCTTTTATCTTCGTATGAGAAAGGTTTGTTTACAAGAAAACGTGTTTACGAGCACTCAACAGTGTTGGTTATCAAGTTGTTTAATTCATAGAAAACTCTTTTAGATGGACCAGTAGGCAATTTTTAAAGTAGATTGTCTTAAAATAAGAAAGTCAAAGGTTACAAATTGCACTTAAAAAAAAAAGTTTAGTCCCTTGTTATTCTATCATCAACGCCATTATGAATTTTGTTTCCATTAGAGCAAAATCGATAAAATACCTTATTAAACAAATAAATACAAATAAACAGAAATTATTTTCATTCAAGGAAAATGTAAATTGCTAAATACGTCCATAAATAATAATCGACTCTTTCATTTCACCACCCACTGTCCAAAATTACAAATGAAATTCATTAAGGCTTTAGGCTTTATAAAGAGAAAATTTCACAGTTAAAAACAAAAACATAATTAAAAATAAAAGTAAAATTAGGTCGTCAGATTTTTTTAATAATTTTTCCTTGTACGATAAACCATTTTAAAAATAATCTCTCAGTAAATAATTTTTTAACAAAAAAACAAAGAACAACGGCCACCCTTATATCTCAAGAGATAACTGACAACAAATTTAATCTCACATGGATTAGTTTAAGTAACATACAATTATAAATAGAACAAATTTTATTTAATGACAGTTTCTTTTATCTTTTGCAAGCTGTAAGATTGTATTTGTGCCAATTTGGAATTTTCCACACGTTTTACGGACTTTACGTTTTAAATATGAAAACCAAGCAAAGTATTGTAAGCCACGACTCCACAAATCATGCATACATGATAAAAACTGGCCTTCTTTATTTAACTTTTTTAAACTGTTTATTAAAGAGATTTTATGTTAACGACGACAATATGATGTTCCAAATAAAATAGTACGTGGCGTTTTTTAAAAAAATCTCAAAATACGTAACTATGAGGGTCGTTTGAAAAGTCCGTGCAAAGTCAGAGAGATAGCACCACTGGCGCGTATCGAGGTTATGTTTAGTTAGTAGCATCTCTTGGAAGAACACAAACCAAGTTTCAGCCAGATTTCGTCTATTTCTTTGTGTTTGGCATTCGTTAGAATCGAGGAAGTCGAGTGATTTTCTCACGCTTGACCAAAAAATGAAATCGTGTGAAGTGTTGCAAGGACGGTTTGCAGCAGTTCTAGAAGAATCCGCAGGACTTCAAGCGTCGTTTCGTCACTGTGGATGAAACATGGATACATCACTACACTCCTGAGACCAAAGAACAATCTAAACAATGGGTTACCAAGGGGGGAATCTGCGCCAAAAAAGGCGAAGACCGTTCCTTCGGCCGGAAAGATTATGGCGACTGTCTTTTGGGATTCGCAAGGAATAATTCTCATCGACTATCTGGAAAAGGGTAAAACTATTACAGGTGCATATTATTCATCGTTATTGGACCGTTTGAAAACCGAGCTGCAAGAAAAACGCCCACGATTGGCCCACAAAAAAGTCCTTTTCCATCACGACAACGCACCAGCTCACACCTCAGCAGTTGTGGTCGCAAAATTAATGGAAATAGGGTTCCAACTCGTTTCACATCCCCCCTATTCTCCAGACTTGGCTCCTTCGGACTACTATTTCTTCCCCAATATGAAGAAATGGCTGGCGGGAAAAAGATTTTATTCAAACGAGGAGGTGATTGCAGAAACGAATGGCTATTTTTCAGACTTGGACAAATCCTATTATTCGGAAGGGATCAACAAACTAGAGCAGCGTTGGACGAAGTGTATAAGCCTAAAAGGAGACTATGTTGAAAAATAACAAAGGTTTACCCCAAAAAATTAAGTAGTTTTTATTTTTGCACGGACTTTTCAAACGACCCTCGTACTGGATCTGTAGATTTCCTTTAGATTTGTAAAGCTTGACTCATATTTTATTCCTATTAACATTTTACACAAGTCAAGATGGTACACCAACTTGTTACGGTATTTTTTAGAAGAAAACCGAACCACCTCTTTTCCGGAAGTGCAATTACTAGCATTTTTTCGGAAAAAATGAGGCCAAAAAAATTTATAGATAGATACATATGCAACTAGTACACAATTTGTTTTTGAAAAAATTCTAAAAAAAAAAAAAAAAAAAAAAAAAAAGATTTCGTAAAATATTATTTCCGATTTACCTATTATTTTCCTTAACGTGAGTTAAAATGTCAAATTTGAACTATCTTCAATTTTTTATTTTTAGTTATGGTGGATACACGCATTCAAAGACCAATTTGCAAAAAAAGAAAAAAAATCGGACCCAGGGGCCCTAAAAACGGATATCCCTCTCCTTAGTAGAATACAGGAAATTCAAAATTAGATATTCTATTAAGTAAAGTAGTATTTACTAAGTAATAATGGACCATTATTCATTAATAATAGGGTATTACTAATTTATAATTAACTTCTAAGCATTTCAGTAAATGGAACTTTAGACCAATGACCAACAATCCCTTCTCCACACCAACCCCCAAATAAAGAGCCCTACATGGAGTTTTTCAAAAATAATGTTTTTAACAAAACCCATAGAACATTTTGTACACTACAAGTATACCAACTTTAAAATAAATCCTAGTAGTAACTTATAAGAAAACTTGGAAAAACTGTTATATTGATTTTGTAAAATGATATTTTCGGTAGACCAATTTTTTTCAAATAAAATATTTTTTGTTTCACACTTAATTCTAATTAATGTTTAATAGGAGTTAAGTCCATACATTACAGCGAACTGACATTCTACCGGACTGACCACCACCCCCTTCCTCAAAAGTGCCCTTAATCGAATTATTTCAGAAAAATGTTTCTTATAAAAGTTATAGAACTAATTGTGAGCTATAAATATACCAAGTTTCAAGAAAATCGGACGAGCGGTTTTTTCAAAAAAGTTAAAAAAGTGAAAAATCTATTCAGTAAAGTGGTACTTCCGGTGGACCTATTTTGACCAAAAATAACCTGTCGCTTTCTGTAGTGACCCTTTGACGAAATATCAAATTTGAAGTTTCTGCGATAATCCGTTCCTGAGATATAGAAGGATAAACTCACTGTAAAGTATTAAAGTTAGTTCAAAGCCATCAAGGCACGATGGGTTAGACAGGGCAAAATTAGTAGGAAATAGAAGAGATTTCCAGGAATCACTGGATCTCTAACCCATCCAGCCTTAGCCGTGCTTTTTTAATATAATTATTCTCTCTCTTCTCTCTATAAAACCGAATGCGGTCGGTAATTGTCGGCAATTTTCGGTCCAACTGACCAGGATTATTAACTTTATTTATGTCTGTAACGAGAGAACACTGTCCGGAGGCCGGCAGTGCACTGGAAAAAGCTCCGGGCGCTAATGACCTCAGCTGTTGATGCGCCAAAAAAAAAAAAAAAAAAAAAAAAAAAAAAAAAAAAAAAAAAAAAAAAAAACTATTTAATATTTAACAAATAACTTGCACACTCACACGACTTTCTTTCTCTTTTATTTCTAACTAGCCGAATGCGATCGGTTTCTGTCGGCAATTATCGTTTCAATTAACCATAATTATTGACTTTATTTAAAATTTAACATCTAATATACACACTCACACGACTTTTTCTTACCACTACCGGATGTAGTTAGGTTTTCTTGTAAACTGTAATTTTTCTAAATAGTTGTTTTCTTACATTACCCAATACATTCTAATGGAACTATTTTAGAAAAAACTAATGAGCACACTCACACGACTTTTTCTTACTGCTATTTAGTTAATTTTTTTTTTTAACATTGGAATTGATATGGTTGGTTTTGTTCAGCATTTATTGCATCAGTATTTATTGAAGTGCAACAGGTGTTAATGTATTGCAGTTGCGTCTTAAAAATAGACGCCATAAACAGATGTTCAGCCACATAAACTTATATTTTCTTGCACATCTCTCTCTGTCTCATCCCCACCCTCTCATTTCCCTCCGTCCTGCACATGTCTAGGGGCCGGCTACCACATAATAATACGCATTTCAGCACAATGTATCTACGTCACCTGCATAATATCGTTGGAATTCATTATTATTGTTTTAACTTTAAGGCGCGCGTCAACAACTGAAGTCATATATTGGTACCCAGGAGCTTTTTTTTTTTTTTTTTCTGCGCACTGCCGGACCTTCGGAAAGTGTTCCCTCGTTACAGACAGAACTATCACAGGACAGTGATTTGTAAGGACTTGGGATCTCTGCAAGGCAATACGGTTACTAGTTAGCTGATCCCTTCTCTGGAGAGATATTGCTACTATTCTTATTTATGATTACAAGATAAGCAACAAAAATGCGAATTCCATGAATGATAGTTTTTTTAATGAAAACGCGAAAATATAGGGATGGAGATGTTAGGCCTCCCTTACAAAGTCGATATATATTTTTAACGATATTAACGAGTATAAGTACACATATAGTACAGAATCTAAAGGAGATTGAAATCTATGCGGAAGAGACCTCGAAAATGTTTCGTCTAAATGCACAATTAACAGTTTCCGGGCACATATAGAAGACTTTCTTTACTTCTGGACTTGATCGATGGTATCAATCAATAAAACCACGCAGAATCTCTCGCACGACTCTTTTACATTTAATTTTATTTTTTTTAATATTTAAAATGTTGCCATCCATTATGTAAAAGCCTTTGGCACCCAGGGCCTTTTTTAATACACGCCTACCTCTCTAATGTGTTCTGTCTTTTCTGGTGAGGGAAAAAATCTAAATCTAGAATCATTAAACATCTTCTAATATTTATTCAGGTAGTTAAAAACAATGCATTATTTAGAATGTGGGGATTTAATGAGTGCCGTTCAACCAGTGCTGTATTCTCGACTAATAATCATTTTTAACGGGCTAATTACTGGTTAACTACTACGAAGAATTTTCGGAATACCTAAACTATGGAATGGAGGATTAGATTCTTGAAGTCAGCTTCCTTAAATATAAGTCAAGGTCAAGGGCTGTTTACTGGTCACACCGATGTTGCGAATAACCTGGTTCAATATGAGGATACTTGCGACAAGCTATGAAGTAAGAGAAACAGTGACAGTCTGATATTTTGTAGAAGATATTCGGAACAGACGTAATACAAAGGATAGGGAGGAGTTTCCATGACTGATATGGAAAATCAGCAGCGTTCAAGGTAATGAGGGTAAATAGGTGGTTTAAGTTAATAACAGAGGTTGGGGAAATTTTGGGTTTAAGGCCCAGTTAAATTGATGGCGCCTGTTTTAACACTAAACACCGCCATTTATGCATAACTATTCCTACCGTGACCGGTCAATTGACCGGACTTCAAAATCACTTATATTTCTTATTATAGAATGAAGATAATAATTATTTAACAAGTTTCTTTTGTTTAAAAATAAATCTCATAGATTTTACTCTTTTTTGCACATCATTTTTTATAATTATTGGCTTCCCAATTGCAAATTGCCCGCATACGTATTTTTTACAGTTTGGACAGCATTTTTTAGTCTTATTGCCTTTGCAGTATCTTATTTGGCTATTTTCCGATCACTTGTTGGTGTACTAATATTTGTCATGCTTTTGCATTGGTAATATAAAGTTTTGCCTTGAAATTTCACTTCTGGTAGTTTTTATACAAAATCCATGCATTTATCCCAGCTAAGTCTAGGATATTGGAAACTATTTGTTGAGGCCATCTCCGAGATTTTCCACGGTTATATTTCTGCCCACGAGCTGTATACATTTCTGCTAATTTCAGAACGACCAACTCCCCAAGAGGAACTAAAGGTTCCCTGCTTTCACGTTTTCCCAAAAATGGAAAGCCTTCTATACCATCGAAAGCTAGCCAAGATTTGATAACAAATTTGCCCAGTTACTAAATTGTAAATTGAGTAAATTTCATCTTGACTTTGTTGGAAGAGATATATGGTCTTGGTTAGAACAGTTTTGACTGTTCTCTTCGAATTTGTTCCAAAATTTAGAAATCAAAGCAAATTTATCGGTTTGTAAACGAGGATTTCTTTGATCCAATCGAATAAACCTCACAATTTCCGTCTAAACATTTCTGCTCACAGTGTTTGAGAAGAATGCTCGTCCCTATTTTTTGTTCCATAGAAAAGAGCAATATCGTACATTTTTTGCCTCATATGCACAACATGCAAACAATAATCAGATAAAAGCATTATCAAATTGAGTTTTCGAGAGAATTCAGTCACAAAAAAAATAAATTAATTAATAAAATAAAATATTAAAATAAGTATATAAAATGAAAATATTCAGCCGGTCAAATGACTGGTCGCGGTAGTTAAGACGGGCTACAAATTTTTCTCAAAAATCAAATATTAGGAAAAGAAGAGAATATTTAAAAAACAATTTTATACGTATTTTAGGAAATGTCGTGAAGTTTAATGGCGGTATGATGCGCTGTAATTAGAAAATTTAAACCAAATTTTAAAAACGGCCAATTGACCGGTCGTGGTAGGTTTAGTGTTAAATAATAATATCATCATCGGAACTAGCAATCCTGTTTCGCTTAATACGTCACAATATTACATCCCACTCTTTTACTGCCTTCCACAGCATACTCGCGCAAAATGAGAGATTAGTTTGTATGTGTGTTACGAGGGAAAGAGCTTGTGTTTTAGGATTTCTAAAACTTGTATTTCCGGCGGAAAATAAAATTGCAAAAAAAATAAATGTTTACAATTGTACTTCAGACTTTAAAGAATGTAAAAAAAAAAATCCTTTAAATTTTTAAAATTAACAAATATTTTAAGAGAATTACTTTGCTCAGCGGAGTTCGTTAAGTCCAACGAATAGACGGTAGCGGGCAAGAATTTAATTAATGTTAAAATGGTGAATGTAAATTAATATTTAGTGAAGAGGAGGAGGAATTGTTTGCCAAGAGGATGTTATATGAGGAAGAGGTGGAGAAAGGAGAAAAGGCTGCTACACTCCTGAAGTTATATTATTCGCGCAGGAGTTTCTGTCTCGAGCTGCCGCGGGAGTTGTTGTAGAGGGTGCGGCGGATTGCCAGTCTGTAGTAAACACAAGCCGAATAGTTCACCCTGTACCTCGCAAAGCTGAGAGCCGCTGAAGTTGTTGAATTGTTCAGCTCACAAAACTTCTCTGGTAACCCATCTAGCCCAACCATCGAACATATACAGAACTAAAACTTTCAACTCTCCTCGCCCATTTCTCTCAGTCATATACATAAAACTCTTTCTCTTCTAAACTTCAAAACTCCTCTCCAAACAGCTACCCCGTCAACAACCCTTTATCCTAGCTATGCCCGGTCTTTCATTAACGTTTTGATAAACATAACAACTTACTTTCTCTAATTAACTTTTATATTTCTATCTCTCTCTTTTATTTGGAGATAAAAAATGGGAAAAAAATGAAAATTGCGTTTTAATTCGTATAATGGAAGTTGTTTTTATAAAAAACCGTCTTGTAGCATTTTTTCCGCTATTACACTATATATTTTACAAAAACCCCCAGTGACACTAAATGCTACTCGGAACTGAATAGCGACATACAATTTAGTTTACTTTTACACCCCAGCAATAAAAGATAACATCTAAAATAAAGTTGAAATAAAAAACATTAAAACAATAATAATAATAGGCGTTACGGTAGCCGAGCGGTTAGAGGCGAGAACTGTAAAGCTAATATGTATTGTGGTACTGGGTTCGATTCCCGGTCTTAGGCCTTGGATTTTATTTAATGGTTAATAAAAAGAAATTTACAGTAAAGTATGTTTGCTAGTCGCTTCCGTCCACGACACCTAATTGGTAGTTGGACGTTAAGCCCCGCCTGAAAAAATAGGGGATTACTTTTCTTACTAACTTTACTAATAATAATAATAAGGGAAGGGATTAGCTATGCGGTTACCGTATTGGTTTCCCACGCGGGGATCGCGGGTTCAAATCCAGCTCACTGTCCAGTGATGGGACAGTGTAACGAGAGTGCACTGAGAAAAATAGCTCCGGGCGCCAATAAACTGAGATGTTGACGCGCCTTAAATCATTTTTAAAAAAAAAACCTGAAACGATTTTCCCTTACAAGAAATCCTTTACAATATTGTAGAAATGGTAATATCAGACATTTCACTAAACAGTACTTTAGAAAGAAGAGTTACCCTCCCACCACCAAAATGTGAGAGAGGTGTTGCAATCAAATTAAGCTTCCTATATCGTGTTTTCGAAGTAAGAGAAATTGATTTTTTTTAAAATAAAACTCTCTTTTTAAGGATAAATATTTTAAATATCTAAAAATATGTGAAAGTAAAATTACATATATATTTCGATAGGTTCCATCATCAATGTCAATGTCAACAATTGATAATTGGCAACACTGACCTCTTCACAAACTAAACATATAAAACCAATTACACTCAGTTCATAAGCAAAAATATTATATTGCCAATAAGGTAAATAATTTTTGTAAAAGTAACTTTATACAAATTATAACTATATCGTTATAAAGTTGCACATATGTTGAACTCAAGGTAAGGGTACCTTTGGGAGAATAGGTTGGATCGAAAAGATCCTCTACAGGAAAACTTTCCTCTTGATCCATTTTAGTATGATGACCGTTTTTTTTTATAAACAATAATTTCAATAAGAATTCGGGAGTTTGTAAAATATAATTTGTTAGAAGTGTTGCGAGCGTTTCAAGGTTAGGGGAATAATGAAGGTTAAAATATTGCTATAGTTCAAAGTATATTAAGCAAAGTTAAAGAAGGGTTAACCGGTAATTCCTGTTAATAAGGTGGCAAATCGGTATGAGCCGCCGAAAGGAGAAGAGTTTAATGAGGGTTGAAAGATAAGCGAGGACTCGCTGAATAGAGAACGACGACGAAGTGGGGAACATTAATATGCGGTGAATAAGTTTAGATAATGCATAATGAGGCAGAAGGTTGATCTTTATATAAGAAAGGGTTTAATAATCAAGGGGTATTTGGGTTAAGAGGTTGTGGAAAAAAAATAAAGGTCTTGACACAAATACGATGGGGAAGGGTGAATTAAAAGAGCCATAATGTTCCACCGTGTGAAAGAAGATCACATGATCTAGAGATCTTCGGTGCATGGAAAACGTAAGGCAGAAAGAAAATGTATACAGCAAGAGGGGACCCTTCAAGTTGGACAGAACTCCCGATCTCTTTCTAGCCAATTACTAATTCCAAGCCCCCTTACTAGCTACCATCTGGTCATCAAATACCATTTCAATTTATACAACACTTAAATAGCAACATTAACATAATTTATGTTTGAAGATTAAGACAGAACTTGTATTTCAAATCTTAGGTGATAAGTATCTCAAAATAAACTAGTGCATTGGCTTTCTAGTTTATTATAATGATAAAATGTAACTAATCTCACAAATTATCAGATAAGCAGATGGCTTAAAAAGATTGATCTTCTAACGATCATTGTTAATATTAAAAAAATAGTAATATTAGTTTCAATGATATACGAGTATGAATCTGAATACTAATTATAATTATTTATTTTATTACAAGTTTAGACTGGGTATTAATTGATTAATTAAAACTATAAAAGCCTTAACGGCCTCAAAATTCTATTTTATCTTTAAATATTGGAACTTTTCAAATTACCACGGTAGCTGAGCGGTTAGAGGCGAAACCTGTAAAGCTAATATGTATTGTGGTACTGGGTTCGATTCCCGGTCTTGGGCCTTGGATTTTATTTAATGGTTAACAAAAAAAATATACAGCAAAGTATGTTTACTAGTCGTCTCCGTCCACGACACCTAATTTGGTAGTTGGGCGTAAAGCCCGCCTGAAAAAATAGGCAATTACCTCGTACTTACAGGAATAACATTGGAGAGGATGATAAATTGAATATTATTTTATTCCTAAAATTGTAAGAATAATGGGTAACTCCAAAAAAGACGAAAGTCACAATCTAAATATTCCTATAAAGATCGCATTCTTGTGTGTTCAACAGTACTATAAGGAACCATTAGTTTTGTAGCTCAGTCGATAATGTTCTGGATTCCGAAACGGAGAGATCCAGACACTAACCCTTGGATTTTCTCTTCCTAGGGAGCCCCTTTCAGCTCACAGTCCACTGATGTACATAATTGTCTGTAACGAGGGAACACTATCCCCCCCGGAGGCCGGCAAATAAAAAAGTTCCACGCGTAATGACCTCAGATGTTGATGCGCTTTAAAAAATAATATAAAAACCTGTTAGTACCAATACAATAATAGATACGAGGGTCGTTTGAAAAGTACGTGCAAAGTCAGAGAGATAGCACCACTGGCGCGTATCGAGGTTATGTTTAGTTAGTAGCATCTCTTGGAAGAACACACACCAAGTTTCAGCCAGATCGGTCTATTTCATTGTGTTTGGCATTCGTTTGAATCGAGGAAGTCGAGTGATTTTCAAAAAATGGACGAAAAAGAATTTAGTGTGTTGATTAAACACTACTTTATGAAAGGCAAAACGCCTCAGGAGACTAAAGAGAAGCTTGATAAACATTATGGTGACTCTGCACCTTCGATTAGAACAGTTTATAAGTGGTTTCAAAATTTTCGGAGTGGCCATATGGGCACAAGTGACGCTGAACGTTCTGGACGCCCTGTTGAGGTTACTACTCCAGAAATCATTGATAAAATCCATGATATGGTGATGGATGACAGAAGAATGAAGGTGCGTGAGATTGCTAGTGCTGTGGGCATCTCCAATGAACGGGTACATAATATTTTGCATCAACATTTGGACATGACAAAGCTATCCGCAAGATGGGTGCCGCGATTGCTCACGCTTGACCAAAAACGAAATCGTGCGAAGTGTTGCAAGAACGGTTTGCAGCTGTTCCAGAAGAATCCGCAGGACTTTAAGCGTCGTTTCGTCACTGTGGATGAAACATGGATACATCACTACACTCCTGAGACCAAAGAACAATCTAAACAATGGGTTACCGAGGGGGAATCTGCGCCAAAAAAGGCGAAGACCGTTCCTTCGGCCGGAAAGATTATGGCGACTGTCTTTTGGGATTCGCAAGGAATAATTCTCATCGACTATCTGGAAAAGGGTAAAACTATTACAGGTGCATATTATTCATCGTTATTGGACCGTTTGAAAACCGAGCTGCAAGAAAAACGCCCACGATTGGCCCACAAAAAAGTCCTTTTCCATCACGACAACGCACCAGCTCACACCTCAGCAGTTGTGGTCGCAAAATTAATGGAAATAGGGTTCCAACTCGTTTCACATCCCCCCTATTCTCCAGACTTGGCTCCTTCGGACTACTATTTCTTCCCCAATATGAAGAAATGGCTGGCGGCAAAAAGATTTTATTCAAACGAGGAGGTGATTGCAGAAACGAATGGCTATCTTTCAGACTTGGACAAATCCTATTATTCGGAAGGGATCAACAAACTAGAGCAGCGTTGGACGAAGTGTATAAGCCTAAAAGGAGACTATGTTGAAAAATAAAAAAGGTTTACCCCAAAAAATTAAATAGTTTTTATTTTTGCACCGACTTTTCAAACGACCCTCGTATAACACTGAATTAAACATTTTGCATAAATTCTGATTTTGTATAGAAAATCCTGCAAATATTGAACTCTAATTTGAGATTTGTAGTAACAGAAAATAGTATTTTTTTAAAAAAAAATGTAAATCAAAGTAATGAATACTAATTATATGAGTAAAGTATTTTGTAAAGCTACATAAAAACAATGTGTAAAGTCGGCTTGCATCAAAAGATCCAGCTGAACTCATTGTAACATTCTAAAACGTTTTTAGTTTGTACGTGAATGAATACACGTGAAATTTCTATTAGTTGATTGCGTGCTTTGAATTAACTATTAAAAGCAGAAAACGTTTTTTATGTTTAAAATTTCGTTTATAATACATATACTTATATAATTTAGTAATTTTAAAGGATTCAATTAAATAAGTCAATTATTATATAATAGGAGAGATAAAACCTATTTCTCTTAGTGATTTGCAATCGTTTCCTTATTATTATTTCCAAATAAGTGCATGTTACTGGTTCTCTGCGCAGAAATCTATCAAAATTGATAAAGATATTCAAAAAAATAAACTGGTCAAAAGTTTATTTAAAAAAGGCCCAACAGATAAAAAACCTATACCAAGATCGATTTAATTTAATCCACTTCGCCCAAGACAACAGAATTCTGCTTTTTCAGATTAAGTTAGTAGTGAAAACCGTTGGTGTATGGTCTGGGGGGTATTCTCCCCAAGGGAATGGACAAAACCCAATAAACTGCCGCATGTTCTATAATGGGGATTGTAGGGCAAGGGGGATTCGCCATGGCAATTGTTGGCAGAAAGTTAAGTGTACCCTTGCATGCTTATAGGACATCTGGCTGTTGATAATGTTTACCACAAGAGATGGGGTATCTTCCCCTTGTTTTGTTGGTCTACTAACATTTAAATAAAGATAACAAAGCAAACCACTTGGAAGGTCCTATAGCTAGGATAAACATCTCTTAGTGTACGTTAGTGTTGTAATTATTCAGATTAACCTGCCGAGATCTTTCTCATCTGGGACACGGCAATGAAAGGAAGATTCGTCCATTTTGCCACAACTATTTTATAGTTCATCAACTTTAAATAAAAGTGGGACCCAATTCTGAAACAACTTGCTCCTGGAAGCAGCCCAAAACAAAAACGGTAAAAAAGAGTTTATCTGTTTTATCTGGTTTATCTGTGCCTAGAGTGAAGTAATCCTCAATCTCACAACACAAAATCCTGCATAGAAGTAGGCAAAGATAGACATCCTTAGAACCACTGTTCTGTGCTTTTCATGAAACTCTTCAGCTGAAGAACTGTCTGAATTAATAAAAACCTTTACACAACTAAAGGAGTGCCTCAGTCTGATTTAACAGTTAACTGTGTTCCTGGCACGTGGTATCTTCACTGAAGAAGCTGGGTCAATAAAGAACGCGATTAAAGAAAATTCCTGTGAGTAGCTGGTGAATGCTCCAGCAAGTCTCCTGATTGACTCTGATACCATGCACAGTATGCTGGTAAACATAATCATGTCTCCCAATTAGCAGTAAT
Source organism: Rhodnius prolixus (assembly GCF_049639745.1). Taxonomy (NCBI): domain Eukaryota; kingdom Metazoa; phylum Arthropoda; class Insecta; order Hemiptera; family Reduviidae; genus Rhodnius; species Rhodnius prolixus. The sequence continues at coordinate 19,421,520 of NW_027411593.1, read as the reverse complement.
TAAAACTGGATCATTTCAGTTCATCAAATTAAAAATAAAGCTAGATTAGTTCTGTGGCTTGGTGCAAGAAGTGCCAATGTCAGACTTTGGTAAAAATGAGTAAAAAAATCTGTTTTGATATATTAACCATCAGAATTTTTCTTGCACGGAGTGCCGAAGTCAATTTCAAAGTAGAAACTGAGTTACTACTAAAACTTACTAGTGCCAATGTCAAAATTTAGCATCAATATTTCTCCCCCTCCAGGTAAACCAAAGAGGACGTACACTCGTAATCCTTTTTTTTGACATTGGCACTTCTTGCACCAAGCCACAGAGTTAATGTCAAAAGCTATTGGTCTATTATTGTTTATTTTTTATCACTGATCGGTTTCGAATCCTTTATCCATCAACAGAGTTTGATTAATAAGTTGGGCGTCGAGAATTAGATATAGTTTTTTTTTTGGTTTTCACAATACTGAAACTGGTAGCCCAGTCTATGAAAGTTTTAGAATCCCGCTCTATATAAACAAATATAACAATCCTAAAATAGAGCTTTGTAAATTAGTTAATAATCTTGAAGAAAAAATTATGTACGCAATTTTTAATTATTTAAAAAAAAGTTTTAAAACTAAGATCTTACGCTTTACAAAGTTTATAAAGTGAACATGAACTCCTTTGTAACAGATAGATTGTATCGCTATACAAATAAAGTATTGAAGAATTAAATACTGACACTGGTCTAAGATAAATCGTAGATTCCGCTATTAATTTAGACGAAATCGAGCGGCTAGAACTTACTAATAGATTATAGTTCTTAATTAGATTTGAGCCGTTCATTGCACAAATCGATTGACTCCATTTTTGGAAATATCTTAAATTTAAGTGTCAAAGCACTTGGTTCAGTCATAGCTTTTTATATTTCTAATAAATTTCCCAAATAATAAAGATTAACACCACTAAACAACAAATATTTGTTTGGCCATCAAATAATAATATATTACAGGAGTCATTTTGATTAACTCCGTACTCTAATGTAAATTGTTGCAATAATTCAACTCGAATTCAGTTGCAAGCACTGAATGATAACGGCGTAAATTTACTTGAATCAATATTATTAACAGAATTTTAAAAAAACAATATACACTAGTAAGTAGTAATCGCCTATTTTTTCAGGCGGGGCTTAACGTCCAACTACCATTTACTAGGCATCTTGGACGGAGGCGAATAGCAAACGTACTTTACTATTTCTTTTATTAACCATTAAATAAAATCCAAGGCCTAAGACCAGGAATCGAACCCAGTACCACAATGCATATTAGCTTTGCAGATCTACAATGTACACTAATTCATCGCATTTCTCCATTTTTTTGGTTTTATGGATCTAAACGTGTGCAGTAATAAGAATTTAGGTAAGATTTAACTAAATCAGTATTAAAATTACTTTTATAAATATTAATGGAACATTGCAGGGCTTTATCTACCCAGCCTTATTCCAACCTCTCCTAACTTTTTATTAATACGTCATTCAAGGCACAAAATTATAAATTACAAATTTTTCAAAATAAATATAAAATAATTTTCCTGCCATTCTTTGTAGAAAGAATAGAAATACTCGTTAAAATAAGTCAATAATAATTCTTTATACATTTTATATTACATTGGACAAGTGTAGAAGTTGTTTTAGAGAGAGCAAAAGAAAAACCACACATACATCCACCCACATAAAGTCAATATTAAAGGTTAACTTGGCAAGAAGATGAAGAAGAAATAGCCTCACACATACACATGCAAACATCCATTAACTAACAACAACCACTCCCACAAAACACAAAGACACTTGTTCTTCCAAGCGGAACTACAAACTACGACACATACAAATATAAAGAGAACGCAACAACACAATTCACAATAGAATATTTTGCCGACAACTAATAAAAGGAAAAGGAAAAAAAAAATAAATGATTTATTGGAGCTAGAAAGAATAACAGCTAGAGGAGCAGAGAGGGAGGAACAAACTGTCAAGTTATTGTGAATTATTTATTGATATTACATTCAAATATGTATTTTATACTAAATGTATTGGAACGTGCATGTAATCTGGTTTTGAGTAGAGAGTGAATAAAGTCCAACAAGATTTCTAATGATTCAAAACATTCATTCTTAAAGATTTTACTGCAAGTTACAAGATAAGACTAATTTGGTAACCACTCGCACGAATCTATTGAAGAAAATGCATGCGAAATCTAAGTTTGTTTTGGGTTATTCGTTTGCTCTCCGGCGGTGCACCTGCCTTTTTCAACAGCAATCCTCTTCCTAAAGAGGACAAAGTATAAGACAAAATATATGGTAACAACTAGGAGAGCAAGAAGTTTTGGCAGCCTACAAGTTGTTGCTCAGCACGTTTTTAATGGCGTAAATAACTTTCAAGTATTTGGGTGCCTCCCTTACTCCAAAAAACGAGGTAAAGGAGGGAACATAACCAGTCGGATTGCAGCTGCAAATAGGTGCCTATGGACATTAAGCCCGATCCTCCGAAAAAGGGTCATCTCGAGAAATGCCAAACTCACCATTTACAAGACCCTTATCAAACCAGTCCTATTATATGGCTCAGAAACATGGACGCTAACCTCAGCGGATGAAATTACGCTGAACTGCTGGGAGAGAAAGGTATTGAGGAAGGATTTATGGCCCGGTGGTGGAGAATGGTACTTATAGATGTAGGAAAAATGCTGAGCTGAGGGAGCTTTTTAAGGAGGTGAACATTGTAAAGAGCATTAAGCTGGGAAGACTACGCTGGTTGGGGCACCTCCACAGAATGGACCAAGGTAGAGCACCTCGCATCGCCAATGAAGGGCACCCCGGAGGCAGAAGGCCTAGAGGGAGGCCAAGACTAAGATGGTTGAACAAGGTGGAGGAGGACCTCTCCAAGTTAAATGCGGGAGGATGGAGAAGGAAAGCAAGTGATAGAACGGCTTGGAGTGAATCGTTGAAGGAGGCCAAGGCCCTACAAGGGCTGTAGAGCCATGGAGTGAGCGAGTGAATCCACTTCCTTGTACATATCTGGTACGCTACCTTGGGCTCTACATAGACAAACGTCTCAGGTGGAACCCACAAACTAGACTTGAAAGGACAAGCAATGACAAAACGAGCGAAATTGTTTTATAGACTACTTGAACGATGCTCCGAATTGCCTTTTGACATTTCAGTCAAAACTACTACGTCAGATAGTTGACGCTCCTTTCTACGGTGAACAGCCTCACTTTACACAACAACCTCCTCCTGCTCTTCACGCACCAATATATCTCATCTACCTTCTAATTTACTTTTTGTACAAATTTATACAGATTGAAAATTACTAAATAAATTTTAAAAAAAAGTTTTGAGATTTTAAGGCGCATCAACATCTGAGTTCTCTGGCGCTCGGAGTCGTTCTCCATTACCGGACTCAGAACAGTATTCTCTATCATTGAAGACCCATTTTTTTAGCACCACATCCTGAGTAAGGGACCTTCCTTCCACAGACATTTCCGCTATTCGCCTCTGGTTATACCCCCAGCTTTGCAATATCCTCCTCAACTTCATCAATCCATCTTCTTTTCGGATCTACCGACTTCCGTGCTTCCTTCAGATTTAACTATCCTATCTTTATCCAAGCACTCTACATATATCCTAGCCAGTCAAATCTTTTTCCTTTTAATTTCTGCAACAATACATCTGCGCGACGCAAATAGTTCACTATTTCTTCGTATATTCCAAACTACATCATCCAGTTTTAAGACCAAATATTTCCTCTACCAAACTTTCAAGATATTACCATCTTTCAGGCTTACAAAACCATGTTGTTGATCCATACATTAATATAGTATGGATAATAGTTTTATAAATACGGAGTTAATGCGCGAAATAGACGACTTGGTTCTCATAAGAAGAGAAAATCTTAGGGCATCCAGGATCTTCGTGATTGAATTGAAGATGGTAAATTTTTTTCAACTAAACTTAAATCTCAATTCACCCGTCTAAATAGAATAATTATAATGGTAATAGTAATTACAATTAATTTAAGACGTCATAGTTTTTATCATTAGCATAGCATAGCAAACACACAATTTATTTTTTAAACTCTTTTTTTTAATGTTAGTTTTCAATCTAAGTAATCAGAAAAATCTATTCTGAGTTATAGAGCACTTAAGAGCACTAAAAATTATTAAATTTTGAAAATAGAAAAGTACAGCTTTTTCTGCAATTGAAGAGCAGCAACCTCTTTTTAAAACATCCGCCTTGAAGGAAGTAAAAGAATAGTAGAAGGCTCTCATTGTTCAAGGCAAGTTCTTTGAAGTACTATAGAGCGGAAGTAGATCTGACAGTTAATGTCATAAATCGTTTCAATTGTGTTTTATAATGGTAGAGAACTGGCGAATACCGGGAGATCTACTTGGAACTTTAGAAAGAGAATAATGTTAAAGTGATTTCATATGTATATCGCCTTGCAATCACAGCTATAAATGGAAGGATATTCAATCTAACCTTAACAATAACAACCAAGTTATACTGAACTACCGGATATGATTTGCATAAGTTGTTTTTCCATTTATACATGGTATTATGATCGATACAAAAAAAATATGCATAAATTTTCATCACTAATTTGTCTTATAAAAAGAACTATTTCAAAAATAAAAAAATAATGATGATGAAAAAAGTGAAATAAATCTATTTACTCAATAAACACAAGGCACACCAACAATTATCAGCGATTCGGGTACTTTTTTTAGAGAAGGAACGAAAGTAGTAATTCCTCTAATGTACATTTTCGCAGCGAGAATAAGCACCAATACAATATCAAGGATAATTTCACTCACAAACTTAACAGCCAATCAAATTACATTATGTATGATTTCAGCCAATCAGGTGATATTACATCGTCGTCTTAGGAATTCTGCAAATCAGCTGATATTGTTCTGTTATTCCTATCTAATCAGCTGAAACTTATCAATTAAGATTCTAATAGGGCGGCCCCTTAAGGCCTACGCCACTGCGACCCCTTTGGATCTATTGTGATTCTCCTTCTCTAGAGATCGCCCTCCAAACCCGTCCGTTTAATCAGACTCTTAATTCTGGAGAGCGACTCTTGGTTAAAGCTTACTGGCCTTGGTTTTTTCCTCCCCGAGAAGTAACATCCTTAGCCAAACAAGCCCCTCACACTGATACGACACGTGCAGTGCCGTAACTTAACAAATAAGTTAATAAAATATGATAAAATACGAGGAGTGTTTTTTTAAGTGTCGTTTTGAAATAAAAGGAAAATAAGTATATTTCGTAAAGAATTCATTAAAATCGGAACAATACGAAGAGAGATATAGAGTTTTGAAATTTGAACGATTTGCAAAACCTCAAAAATTTAACCTTCTACATCTCCTTAACTGTTATCACTAAAATATTGTTATTTATATCAGCTATAGAGCAAACGTTTTCCTACAATTCGGTAAAGAACTCATTAAAGTCGGAACCATACAAAGAGAGATATAGAGGTTTGAAATTTGAACGATTTGCAAAACCTCAAAAATTTAACCTTCTACATCTCCTTAACTGTTATCAATAAAACAATGTTATTTATATCAGCTATAGAGCAAACGTTGCCCTACAATTCGGTAAAGAATTCATTAAAATCGGAACAATACGAAGAGAGATATAGAGTTTTGAAATTTGAACGATTTGCAAAACCTCAAAAATTTAACCTTCTACATCTCCTTAACTGTTATCAATAAAACAATGTTATTTATATCAGCTATAGAGCAAACGTTTCCCTACAATTCGGTAACGAATTCATTAAAATCAGAACAATACAAAGAGAGATATAGAGGTTTAAAATTTAAACGATTAACAAAACCGAAAAAATTTAACCTTCTACATCTCCTTAACTTGTTATCACTAAAACATTGTTATTTATATCAGTAATAGAGCAAACGTTTCCCTACAATTCGGTAACGAATTCATTAAAATCAGAACAATACGATGAGAGCAAATGGATGGTTTGAAATTTGAACGATTTGCAAAACCTCAAAAATTTAACCTTCTACATCTCCTTAACTGTTATCAATAAAACAATGTTATTTATATCAGCTATAGAGCAAACGTTGCCCTACAATTCGGTAAAGAATTCATTAAAATCGGAACAATACGAAGAGAGATATAGAGGTTTAAAATTTAAACGATTAACAAAACCGAAAAAATTTAACCTTCTACATCTCCTTAACTTGTTATCACTAAAACATTGTTATTTATATCAGTAATAGAGCAAACGTTTCCCTACAATTCGGTAACGAATTCATTAAAATCAGAACAATACGATGAGAGCAAATGGATGGTTTGAAATTTGAACGATTTGCAAAACCTCAAAAATTTAACCTTCAATATCTCATTATCTGTTATAACTAAAACGTTGTTATTTATATCAGCTACAGAGCAAAAAAGTTTCTTATTAACGATGATTTGCCATATTATTATACAGAAAATTTTATGAATTTTATCTTTTATAGAAAAAGAGAAAAAAATTGTCAATGTTTTTCAACGTTACGCTTTTTCGTGCAGTTTTTTGACGATCAACCCTTATACAACTGTCCAACTAGACAGTTTTAATAATGAAGACAATCAAATTTGCTTTTGTACCACTATAACAATAAATAAATAAATAAATAAATAATAAATTTGCTTTTGTGATTTTAGTGAGCTTTTCTATTGTATCACTTAAATTTGATTTCAATTTATGGCTTCAAAATTGTTTATGATTATATCCAATTGCAAATGAATAATAATCTGGAGAGATAAGGGAAGGATTCTAACGCGGAGGTCCCGGGTTCGAATCTAGTTACTGTCCTATAGATTTTCTCTTCCTAGGAGCTTCTTACAGCTCCCGGTAATAGAGTCTAGAGCCCGGCGCCAATAACTTTAGATGTTGACGTGCCTTAAATTAAAAAAATTGTAATAATAATAATAATAATAATTAGAATAGACCCAAGAAGATAGTAAGAACTAACTAAAACTTAACATATGTTCTGATATAACTAATTAGGTTGCCAGTTATGCTAATTTATTTAATACTGTTGTCCACAGTTTAGTTTTATTTAAGTTAAGACTAGCGGACAATCATTGTAACGTAATAAATTAATGTTTGAGGCTGTCAGCGATGAGGAGGAGTACGTCATGGGGTATAGTAATAATACAAAAGAAAATGTGAGATTACAATGAGTATACACAAGTAATGGGATGTCGCCGGCAGAGCTTGTCTTATACAAGTTTTGTATTAATAGCGTCTCCTTTCTCTCTAGAATGCTTTCTCTTTCTCTTTTAGTACGGTAAGCTCTCTCCATTCTGAGATCTCTCATCACCACACTCTCTCTCAGTGGGAAGGTTCCTTCCAACATAACCTGCTCGTACTAAAGCCTTGCCTGCTTCCGCCTATCTTACCTCTTGTATCTTTACAAATTCAATTATACATGCGAACTTGTCTCTTACCAACTACCCCCCACTCTACTCATCCATTCTTAGTAACTTCTCCGCCTGTACATATCTATGTATGGTAGACATTATGTTTTACTATACCTTCTATATACCGACATTACATACATTTATTTATTATGTATACATAATACATATTATATTTTATGTGCAGTATATATATAAAAGGAGTGGTATCATGATTTAGTTCTGCATTGAATATAGTCACTCGTCTTTATAGAAAAGATTTTTTTATTTTATTTTTGTTTATTCTGCTAGGACAGAATTTTATTCGCCGTTACATTGCAGGTTATCATTTTGAACAGTTTATATTAATTTTTTATTTATTTTTTTAATACGACTTTATACAACATTTAAATATTATGTATATTTGATTTCATTTTATTTAACATTCAAATTTATGTTTCTTCGGTTAAGTTATTTTATCAGGTTGCGGTTTTTGACATATGCACTTTTCAAAGCGTTTTTCTGAATGAAATATTTACTTAATCCGAGTGGAGTAGGCAGACTAGCTTGTAGCCCAATGTTTTGCTTTTAAGGAATGAGTTGTGGTTGTTGTTGATTTTTGTGTATTCAACTTACATTGTATTCTTACTCCCTCCAAGAACAATTGTGAGAAAGCAATGACGATTTGCTTATGAGTTCAATGTAAGGCAACGCATTACTGCCTTCAAAAATCCCTCCTCTGGCTCGCAAGCCAGGTTAGCCAGGAGATTATCAACTGCCCTGAGGAGGCACCTCTGAAGGCACAGTACATGCTTCACAAGTTGAGTAAAGTGCATTATTTGATAAATTAAGCAATAAGTTTGATCCTTTACATGAAAGATATTTATCACTTAAATATGTGGCAGGAGGTTTCCAATTTTTTTGGTAATTAAACGCAACTCTCCCAAAATTACCAAAAAATTATTAAACCTTCTTGTTTGTAACAGATGTAAAATTAATTTTTAGCCATTTTGTGTATGCTTGAGAACATCTAAAGCTCTTAACATTTGATTTTTCTTAGAAAAATCATTCGGAAAACTACTTATTTCCCGATATTAAGAAAAATACCAAGGCTTTACGGCCTTGGCAATATTTTTAGTAGAAAGGGGATGAAAAAATACATAAAAATAACCTATCGCGTGCTCTTCTTTCTCTTTGATAACAAGTTAAAAAATTGAAATATGATTAATAAATACCAGATTTTGAAATGGCCTAGCACCTTTAATTTTGAAGATATTGAATTGCGGTTTCTGGTTTCTTTGTATTGTTGAATGTTACAGAAATAAGGTTAGTCTGTCTCAAGATATAGTACTACAAAAAAATATAATAGCACATTTAACAGGATTCAAACTGTCTTTTATGGAGTATTTTCCAAAACCCGAAAACACAAATGATAATTGGATTTCAAAACCCAAAAACTAGAATTAGAATTGCTCATTACGAGGGTCGTTTGAAAAGTCTGTGCAAAAATAAAAACTACTTAATTTTTTGGGGTAAACCTTTTTTATTTTTCAACATAGTCTCCTTTTAGGCTTATACACTTCGTCCAACGCTGCTCTAGTTTGTTGATCCCTTCCGAATAATAGGATTTGTCCAAGTCTGAAAAATAACCTTGATCCTTTACATGAAAGATATTGATCACTTAAATATGTGGCAGGAGGTTTCCAATTTGTTTTTGGGGTAATTAAACGCAACTTTGGAAATAATTCGTTTCTGCAATCACCTCCTCGTTTGAATAAAATCTTTTTCCCGCCAGCCAGTTCTTCATATTGGGGAACAAATAGTAGTCCGAGGGAGCCAAGTCTGGAGAATAGGGGGGATGTGAAACGAGTTGGAACCCTATTTCCATTAATTTTGAGACCACAACTGCTGAAGTGTGAGCTGGTGCGTTGTCGTGATGGAAAAGAACTTTTTTGTGGGCCAATCGTGGGCGTTTTTCTTGCAGCTCGGTTTTCAAACGGTCCAATGACGATGAATAATATGCACCTGTAATAGTTTTACCCTTTTCCAGATAGTCGATGAGGATTATTCCTTGCGAATCCCAAAAGACAGTCGCCATAATCTTTCCGGTCGAAGGAACGGTCTTCGCCTTTTTTGGCGCAGATTCCCCCTTGGTAACCCATTGTTTAGATTGTTCTTTGGTCTCAGGAGTGTAGTGATGTAACCAAGTTTCATCCACAGTGACGAAACGACGCTTAAAGTCCTGCGGATTCTTCTGGAACAGCTGCAAACCGTCCTTGCAACACTTCACACGATTTCGTTTTTGGTCAAGCGTGAGCAAATGTTGATGCAAAATATTATGTACTCGTTCATTCGAGATGCCCACAGCACTAGCAATCTCACGCACCTTCACTCTTCTGTCATCCATCACCATATCATGGATTTTATCAATGATTTCTGGAGTAGTAACCTCAACAGGGCGTCCAGAACGTTCAGCGTCACTTGTGCCCATATGGCCACTCAGAAAATTTTGAAACCACTTATAAACTGTTCTAATCGAAGGTGCAGAGTCACCAAAATGTTTATCAAGCTTCTCTTTAGTCTCCTGAGGCGTTTTGCCTTTCATAAATTAGTGTTTAATTAACACACGAAATTCTTTTTCGTCCATTTTTTGAAAATCACTCGACTTCCTCGATTCAAACGAATGCCAAACACAAAGAAATAGACCGATCTGGCTGAAACTTGGTGTGTGTTCTTCCAAGAGATGCTACTAACTAAACATAACCTCGATACGCGCCAGTAGTGCTATCTCTCTGACTTTGCACGGACTTTTCAAACGACCCTCGTATAGTAAAAACAGGGAACATTTGCACTTAACTAATTTAAATTAAGTAAATATAAATAACATTATGTTTAATATATTTTGGAATTCTCAAAATTTATTACAAAATGTTGGTCAATAATATTTAGATAAATTTATATATCTTTTCGAGTTATAAGAATTCTTTCTTTGTTTAAACTGATTTAACTGTGGGTTCGGAATTAAGCTATTAATTTGTTCATTCATTTAGTTGAATTAAAGCAGATAAATACAAAATAGTAATAGAAATTCTGGCAACTTACCGCTTCATAATACTGTGGCTGATATTGGACGAATTGCTGTTGAATTGGCAAGATTGGCACCAAAGATGGCGGCGGTGCCTGTAATACTGGCTGTAGTACAAAATGTTGTTGTACTGGAAATATCTGCTGTTGTATTGTGGTTGTTGTAGTGGTGGTGGTAGTAGCCAATGTTGGCTGTTTGATGATTGTATTAAGTATGTCCCAGAGATCCATGTCCCTAGTAGAACTTGTGATGATTTAGGCACAACACAACAACGTGGCCACATATCTACACACAATCAAATAGCCTCCTTTCCTTGGTTTCGCCACCCACTAACACTAATTTAGTAACAAAATTGCCGTCATTCTTGTTGACACCATCATCACATTTGGCATCATCATCATGAACATCATCACACCATCGCACAAAGCCGGCCAGCTCCAGCTGGCGGCCTCCAATACACCAATCTCTCGTGTTTATCTACAATCCATACAATTATATATTGGTACAAAAACCACTTGTTTCTGTTTAAATGAAATTATAAACTCAAAATGAAATCTCTCTGTGCGCTTTTTTTAATTTAAATAATTTATGAAACAATTTTTTAATTTTTAATTTTATTAATAACGGATAATTGACTCATTAAACTGTCTGTCTAAAGGTTTAACCCTCTCAAATTAATAAAATATCATTTTCGAAAATTTAAAATTACAAATTTTTAATCAAAACTACTACAAAATAACTGGGTTATTTTGACTAACATGATTTAACTGATCTCCGCACATCACATTCGAAATTAAAATAGACCTACCGCGCTCTTACGATAGCTATTATTCCTAATTAAACGACGGACATCGTTGAAACCACAATCCTTCATGTTAATGACTTCTCCTAAGCATCCAAACACAGTCCTTTACTGAAATAAACTAGCTCTGTATGTAAGATGCAGGTATTTCAGAAGGAAAGACTGCGTTAACGCGTAGAGAGTACTGTGGTTTATAAGAAAACGATAAAATATACAGGTTTAAGGTAACTGTCACTAATAAATGGGTTGTTACGACAATAAGCAGGCTGTGTGCGGTTCTTATCTTCACAGGATCAACAAAAGGTCCTCTCTCCTCTTTGTAGTATCCGCGTAGATTGCAATGAGGAGGAGGATTTCAAACAATATAATAATCATATGTCCACGTTATGTAGTAGAAAGGAAACGAATGTTTGACGACTTATACAGGTATTTAGATGCACCATTTCGCTACGAAGACACAATATTCTCCAGCAACATCCATGTGCTTAAATCTGTAGCAGAGCTAGCTAAGAAATATGAATGTATTTAAAAGTTATAGCCGATTAGAATGAATGGAAGAAAATGATTAAAGAAGGATTGCGTGATTTTAATTTCGGTTAAGCTATAAGGATGGCAGGAGCGTAGAGTACTGATCCATCCATTAGCTGTAGTTTATGTAAATAGTTGTATATAGTAGAGGGATGAATGTGTGAAGCGAATGTATTTATAAGTAAGAGTGGAGAGTGAGTGATATTCTAGTGATAAGCACCTAGACGGTGCTGGCTGTATGGCGGAAGCCAATGCCAAAAAAAAAGTACACAGGAAAAAAAAAAACTGAGAAAAACAGCAATCAAGGAGTTCATAGTCCAAGATGGCACACATAATCCTGGATAACCTATTAACTACAGAAGATGATAGGTCTTTGACTGACAGGTGACGACTAAACCCTAAACTTCCACAGGAAGTATGACGTAAATAATGAAATTTGTGAAAGGTGATGAATGAATCATTGCCGGAATCATCACATCTTTCCGAAGAATCTAATGTTTTTTGAGAAAATGGAAGGTTATAAAAGTTCCTGAAGTTGAAATCCTTCCCTTGTAAGTAAAAGACGATTGTAGGTGACGGTAAGCAATCCACAAGTAAGGCAACCGGAGAAAGAGTTGACAGAAAAGGTATTCGAGGCGAGCAATTACAAAAAAATAAAATAACAAAAACCACAGCACTACTAAATAACGAATTAAATAACTGTTAAGAAGTAAGAAAATGAAGAAATTGGGAGTAAAAACTGTGTAAATAAAATTAAAGACACGAAAACCAATATAAGTTTAAAAAGCAAAAAGAACTGCAAGTCCAGAAACTAAAGAAAAAATATATGGCACAAAAAATGAACAAATTGAAGGGGATTAAAACAGTCGAAGATGATGTCTAGGCCAAAACTGTTGGAATGAGTAATATAATGGAGAACGTTAGTGAACATAACTTCAAAGCTCCTTAGAGACTTTAGTCACATAAACGGAGATGGAGACTATTGAATAAATGCTAGCTACAACCCCAAATATAGAACCTGTAAATCAAATTTTGACTAAATTAAACTTGACTAAAATTAGAAAGTATCATAAAGGCAGTGCATAATTTATGCATTAAAATAATGATTTTTCGTTTTTATATAAATTACTTAATTTATATTTATTTAAATTTATATATTTTCAATTTTATATAATAATACACTATACCAAAGAATGTCTACGAGCCCCCTTTAAAACGAAAAAATATTTTTATAACAAAACCTTATTAACGCGTAGAAAAATAAAAGAAACTAGACACAAACAATTAAGCAATTAAGGTCAATTAAATACCAGCACGTATATTGATCAATGAAAAACTAAATAACTACGAGCGATTAAAGAAGCTGCTATAGCAATCAGCAGTTTTCTATTTTTTTGCTTTGTTTTTTTTAAACCTCCAGTCTAGATATGGCACTAATATATTTGTAGACAATTTAAGCATTTCATTAACTCTGAAATTATACTATTAAAAATTTAAACCATCTTTTAAATAACAACATTGCCAACAAAATGCTATAATGAGAGGTGTTGTAATATTTATTAAAAAATGACTAAAAATTTTTTTGCATCAATAACTTTAAATAAACAATGATTTAAAATAACAAAACAAAAATTATTACACAATATTGTCAAAGCATAAATGTTTGCGTGACCTTAAAAATATTAATGCGGGTAAACATATTTTTAACGGCTGGTAGGTAATTCGAGAACAATGTAATCTGAGATTTTTAGCTCACCTTTGTCACATTTGAGTAGTTAAACGAGTAGTGTATATTTTAATATTTACTAGGTAAAAAATAAATAACCATCGAAAATGTTGACACTTTAGATGTGTTTAAAGTAAGATCTAGTTCGTATAATACAGCACAGCTCAAGTTTTAAGAGTCGCCAATATCAAACAAACTGTTGATTCTACAATAAAAAAAAAATATTAGACCATCCCGTTTCTTCCATAAACCTCTTTACGAGGGTCGTTTGAAAAGTCCGTGCAAAAATAAAAACTACTTAATTTTTTGGGGTAAACCTTTTTTATTTTTCAACATAGTCTCCTTTTAGGCTTATACACTTCGTCCAACGCTGCTCTAGTTTGTTGATCCCTTCCGAATAATAGGATTTGTCCAAGTCTGAAAAATAGCCATTCGTTTCTGCAATCACCTCCTCGTTTAAATAAAATCTTTTTCCCGCCAGCCATTTCTTCATATTGGGGAACAAATAGTAGTCCGAGGGAGCCAAGTCTGGAGAATAGGGGGGACGTGAAACGAGTTGGAACCCTATTTCCATTAATTTTGCGACCACAACTGCTGAGGTGTGAGCTGGTGCGTTGTCGTGATGGAAAAGGACTTTTTTGTGGGCCAATCGTGGGCGTTTTTCTTGCAGCTCGGTTTTCAAACGGTCCAATAACGATGAATAATATGCACCTGTAATAGTTTTACCCTTTTCCAGATAGTCGATGAGGATTATTCCTTGCGAATCCCAAAAGACAGTCGCCAAAATCTTTCCGGCCGAAGGAACGGTCTTCGCCTTTTTTGGCGCAGATTCCCCCTTGGTAACCCATTGTTTAGATTGTTCTTTGGTCTCAGGAGTGTAGTGATGTAACCAAGTTTCATCCACAGTGACGAAACGACGCTTAAAGTCCTGCAGATTCTTCTGGAACAGCTGCAAACCGTCCTTGCAACACTTCACACGATTTCGTTTTTGGTCAAGCGTGAGCAAATGTTGATGCAAAATATTATGTACCCGTTCATTCGAGATGTCCACAGCACTAGCAATCTTACGCAACTTCACTCTTCTGTCATCCATCACCATATCATGGATTTTATCAATGATTTCTGGAGTAGTAACCTCAACAGGGCGTCCAGAACGTTCAGCGTCACTAGTGCCCATATGGCCACTCCGAAAATTTTGAAACCACTTATAAACTGTTCTAATCTAAGGTGCAGGGTCACCATAATGTTTATCAAGCTTCTCTTTAGTCTCCTCAGGCGTTTTGCCTTTCATAAAGTAGTGTTTAGTCAACACACGAAATTCTTTTTCGTCCATTTTTTGAAAATCACTCGACTTCCTCGATTCAAACGAATGCCAAACACAAAGAAATAGACCGATCTGGCTGAAACTTGGTGTGTGTTCTTCCAAGAGATGCTACTAACTAAACATAACCTCGATACGCGCCAGTGGTGCTATCTCTCTGACTTTGCACGGACTTTTCAAACGACCCTCGTAATTTAGAATTAAAAGAAAAAGTAGTAAATAAGCTGTATTTTAGTGGCAATATTCCTAAGATTCTATCAAGTCTTTTTTCCCATCACAATATTATTTTACTAACTTCATGATGAATGCGGGAAAAAAATACTTTGATTCAAGTGAAAATCTAACCCAGGAAAACGATTAAAAATTTTGTTAAAACTGCCTTTTAATTATTAATTTTTTTTTCCAATTTAAGGCGCGTAAACATTTGAGGTTCATCACCGGTCAGTGAGCTCTAAAGAAGCTACCTATGAAGTGAAAATTCCAAGATCCAGCAGCTGGATTCGAACCCGGGATCTCCGCGTGAGAATCCAATAAGCTAACCAATTAACTAATCCATTCCTATTATTTTACTTATTTATTTATTAATTTTTTTTTAAAGATGGTACCAGTTCTTGACTAAATGCTGAGGAATCTTGAATATCGATCTGTTATGAAGTAAAAATAAATCTTGAAGCCTACGTTTCGAACGTAATTTTTTTTTTTAATCGATATTTAGTTCATCTTCAGGGCTTAGATTTTTTAATTGACACTATAAGAAACTACACATTCTCCCAGAAAACTATTACATTATATGCAATATTATAAAAAAAAAGATTGAATAATCAGATTAGTTGCTTCCTAATTTTTGCAAAATATTTAGATATAGATACTAATCTAAAATCTAAGCTATGAAGATGAAATAATTATAAATGGCTAACTATAAATTACCACACACCGATATCAATTGTACAACAGCAAAAGCAGCACTGCAAAAATGGCAGACAGATTACAGTAATGGTAATAAAGGGAGATTCTATAAAACTATGGAAGATCAGTTACCTAGACAACCATGGTTTAAGGGAACTGTCACTAATAAATGGGTTGTTACGACAATAAGTAGGCTGAGAGCGAACCACGCGGTGTGTGGATCGTATCTACACAGGATCAACAAAAGGTCCTCTCCTCTTTGCGTAGATTGCAATGAGGAGGAGGATTTCAAACATGTAATAATGATATGTCCACGTTATGTGGTAGAATGGAAACGAATGTTTGACGACATAATATACAGGTATTTAGATGCACCATTTCGCTACGAAGACATAATATTCTCCATCAACATCTATGTGCTTAAATCTATAGCAGAGCTAGCAATGAAATACGAATGTATTTAAAAGTTACAGCCGATTGGAGTGAATGCCAGAAAATGATTAGAGAAGGATTACGTGATTTTAATTTCGGTTAAGCTATAAGGATGGCAGGAATATGGAGTACTGATCCATCCATTAGTTGTAAGGTTTATGTAAATAGTTGTATATAGTAGAGGGATGAATGTGTGAAGCGAATGTATTTATCAGTAAGAATGGAGATATTCTAGTGATAAGCACCTAGACGATGCTGACTGTATACATAGACAATGCCAAAACAAAAAGCAAAAAAACAAATTATAGTTCGAAACACAGGTATAAAGATTTTTTAATTTTTTAAATTGACCAAAACTCAAAATTCCTCATAAATTATTAAATTATCTTATTTAATCAAATCGAAGACTTTATTTCCCCCTTGGAAAATGATTTAACAAAATTAATTAACTGCAATTTACAAGAAACCTGAACAGCAGCTGAGTTAGTGAAATAACTTCCACATAATTTTAATTAGAGCATAACAAAATATAAACTGGACAAGATAGAAAATCTAGTTTAACCTTTAATTTACTGTAATAAAACTAAAGATGAAAGGATAAAATAAATATGTATTTGTATCTAAAGCGTGTTCTAGAACGTTAATTATTAAGCTATAAACTAGCTAATTCTATAAGAGGAAGTTCGCTCGCTTTGAAGTTTGAATTTTTGAAGTCAAAAAGTATTTAACTAGCGAGAAATCCAATCAGCAGTTTGAAGCCTGGTGGCAACTGGACACAACCCACAATTTGGGGTAACACACAAACCCATCTTCTACTACAGTTTTTGGGCACACGTGCGTAGTTTGAAAGAACCAAAAAAAACTGTCAAGATCATGATTAAAACAGTTTGGACAAACTTAATTTTGGAAATGCGACGCCTCAATTAAAAATAAGAAAATATTCAAGCAGTAAAATTACAATGAATAAAAAATTTAGCATATTAGTCCCCGACAAATAAATATACAATAGAACACAGCAGGTGAGCTAAAATAAAAATGTTTACTGTACCGGAAGGAAGTAGACCAAAATATACTTCCGTACATAGCTATAGAATTATGGCGAAGGCACCTGGTTGGTGATATGAGTAAAAAGGTAAACAGAATAGGACAAAGTAAAATGGTAGCAACTTAAAGGTCCTCAACAACCATGAAAGAAGTTCATTCTTTAGCCATCGGGTAGCTTTTATGTGGCTTATTTTGGCTTAACTTTATAAATGTTGAGGATGGAAAATGATGCAACTACAAACGGAGGACTTGTTTCAAGTACTTTTTATAAGAATCAGACCAAAATGCATGCATATTATACTTTTCAAAACAAAACAATATTTAATAATTTTATTCCAACTATTTGTAGTGTAAATGGAGCCACTACTGTTCTGGTAGTGCACAGAAAACAATTTATAGGCTCCAATTACTTCGTACGATTGTCGTGCCATGATTCATAGGATCCATTTTTGAAGAATGTGAACTATCCATTGAATAAATACGAAGTTCTTCCGGTTCAGGGGCGCCACGGTAGCCGAGCGCGGTTAGAGGCATGACCTGCGAAGCTACGATGAACTGTGGTACTGGGTTCGATTCCCCGATCTTAGGCCTTGGATTTTATTTAATGGTTAATAAAAGAAATTTACAGTAAAGTATGTTTGCTAGTTGCCTCCGTCCGCGACACCTAATTGGTAGTTGGACGTAAAGCCAGCCTGAAAAAATAGGCAATTACTTTAGTTTTACTTCTTCCGGTTAAGGAATCTGATTTCAAGCATTCATTTAACGGGAGCGGGGAGTCATAATTCATAAATTTGGGACCCCAATAAGTAGTAGATAAAAAGATATGTTAGATGATTCCTTACAGAATATTGGCATTTCAGAAGAAGAAATCACCAGTCAAGTGATGCTTCGGTTTAAGTAAATATTGTCTTTTAAATTACTTTAGAATCCTATGAAAGTATCCGAAAAAAAAAAAAAAATGCCTGTACTTGACACAAACTCAAATTTTCAACTATACACCACGATTGCAAGGGTTCCTCTAAAGTAGGGATGAGCAATCCGCGACCCTGCCACACTTTCTTGTGCGGTCCTTTAAGGAGTCCCATAAAAGATTATAGTAAAATAAAAAAATAGCAGTAACATCATAGTAATTTGTAACTTTTTGTACGAGTACACAATTTTTAACATTATCACCAAATATAGACGAATTGGTTGCAAAAAAAATCAATGTCAAACTATTCTTAAATATGTAATAATGTAATCTTTTACGTAAATCTTTTTCTACATAATAATAATTTTTCTCTAAAAATCTAAAAAAGATAAATTTTATTTGAAATTGAATTGAATTACATCTTTACGAGGGTCGTTTGAAAAGTAAGTGCAAAAATAAAAACTACTAAATTTTTTGGGGTTGATCCCTTCCGAATAATAGGATTTGTCCAAGTCTGAAAAATAGCCATTCGTTTCTGCAATCACCTCCTCGTTTGAATAAAATCTTTTTTCCGCCAGCCATTTCTTCATATTGGGGAACAAATAGTAGTCCGAGGGAGCCAAGTCTGGAGAATAGGGGGGATGTGAAACGAGTTGGAACCCTATTTCCATTAATTTTGCGACCACAACTGCTGAGGTGTGAGCTAGTGCGTTGTCGTGATGGAAAAGGACTTTTTTGTAGGCCAATCGTGGGCGTTTTTCTTGCAGCTCGGTTTTCAAACGGTCCAATAACGATGAATAATATGCACCTGTAATAGTTTTACCCTTTTCCAGATAGTCGATGAGGATTATTCCTTGCGAATCCCAAAAGACAGTCGCCATAATCTTTCCGGCCGAAGGAACGGTCTTCGCCTTTTTTGGCGCAGATTCCCCCTTGGTAACCCATTGTTTAGATTGTTCTTTGGTCTCAGGAGTGTAGTGATGTATCCATGTTTCATCCACAGTGACGAAACGACGCTTAAAGTCCTGCGGATTCTTCTGGAACAGCTGCAAACCGTCCTTGCAACACTTCACACGATTTCGTTTTTGGTCAAGCGTGAGAAATCGCGGCACCCATCTTGCGGATAGCTTTGTCATGTCCAAATGTTCATGCAAAATATTATGTACCCATTCATTCGAGATGCCCACAGCACTAGCAATCTCACGCACCTTCACTCTTCTGTCATCCATCACCATATCATGGATTTTATCAATGATTTCTGGAGTAGTAACCTCAACAGGGCGTCCAGAACGTTCAGCGTCACTTGTGCCCATTTGGCCACTCCGAAAATTTTGAAACCACTTATAAACTGTTCTAATCGAAGGTGCAGAGTCACCATAATGTTTATCAAGCTTCTCTTTAGTCTCCTCAGGCGTTTTGCCTTTCATAAAGTAGTGTTTAATCAACACACGAAATTCTTTTTCGTCCATTTTTTGAAAATCACTCGACTTCCTCGATTCAAACGAATGCCAAACACAAAGAAATAGACCGATCTGGCTGAAACTTGGTGTGTGTTCTTCCAAGAGATGCTACTAACTAAACATAACCTCGATACGCGCCAGTGGTGCCATCTCTCTGACTTTGCACGGACTTTTCAAACGACCCTCGTATTTCAGGAATGTCTACCTTTATCATTTAATTAATTTATTTTATTTTATTATATTTTACGCTGTTCTATGCGGCCTGCACAAAATTTTTAAATTTTGCAGCCCTGCTCTAAACAATAATAAGAAATATATAAAAAAAAAAAAACACGGGTACTTAAAAAAAAAAAAAAAAAATTGGCAAGGAAATCCGATAGAAATTCTAGGCTAATATCTCATCTTGTGAATAAAAATCTTCATATTTAAGCAGATTATTCATATAATTTTATTTGCAGAATCTCATTGTTATTCTTAAAAATTTATTAGTTAAATATTTTATGTAAATAACTTGGAAAACCCAGCTTTGTGTGTGTGTGTGTGTGTGTGAATAAATCAAAATTATTTGAAAGAAGTAAAAATTATAAACAATGGAACCAAGTAAGCATATCCATTAAAATAGTATTTATTGAAATGTAACTTAAAATATGAATGATTTAATGTCTGGTTTTTTTCAGCAATAAATATGTATCTTTTGTTTTTTGTTTACATAACGCTGCCATTATCATTTATTTTCCAATTTTCAACTGGCAACAATTAAAGCCCATTTACAAATCAAATGAACAGCCAGCAATTAGCTAGACAATGTGATTAAACGAATGTAGAAAGGCCGGGGCCTCAGGGTTACTGCAGATTAGTGTAGCCTAGGTAAGTGTTCCCAATGGAAAGTTCATGAAATGAGGGTCACCTCCTCTCCCAACCCACCCACACCCCCTCTTAATGGGTACGATCATCTTGTTGTCTAGCCTTCAAATTTTTTATATCTATGAGGTGTTTTTCAATCACTACTCTTTTTAATGCACTTTCTGGCTCATCAATCTTATTTATTTTGAAATCATCTTTATTTATTTATTTATTATTTTTTTTAATTTTTATTCATTGATTTTATCCCTTTCAGCACGCACATTTATTGTAACTCTGGTTTATGACCCATCATCAGAAGTAGATTAATTAGTTTTTATGAGGGAAGGGATTAGCTATGCGGTTAGCGTACTCGACTCCCACGCGGAGGTCCCGTTTTCGAATCCAGCTGCTGACCCTTAGATTTTCTCTTCCTAGGAGCTTCTTACAGCTCACTGTCCGGGTGATAGGCAGTGTTGTCTGTAACGAGAGAACACTGTCTGGAGGCCGGCAGTGCACTGAATAAAGCTCCGGGCGCCAATAACCTTTAGATGTTGACGCGCCTTAAATCATCAAAAAAAAAAAAAAAAAAGCAAGCGCGTCAACAAATGAGGTGATGGGCGACTGGTGCTTTTTTTATAGCACTAACCCACCTGCGAACATAGTTCTCTCGGAACCCCGGATCTCCATATTGGAATCCGGCATACACTAACCACTTAGCTAATCCCTTCACTTATAATATAATAAATTAATTTCTGGGCGCCATAATTTGTCCGTAAATCGGTGCGTGGCTCCGAAGCCGAGAGAAGCACGGGATAATCTTGGGTTTAGTTACAAAGATTAGGTGATCCAACCATAAACTTAAAAGACAGCTATTTCTTTGCAGATTTCAAAATATAGGACCAACAAATTTCTCCTATACAAGGTGGTCATTAGGTCCGATGTTACTCTACGCCTGCCCCGCCTGGAGCCTGGACTTGTACTAGCAACATCAAGGAACTTCAGACAACTCAGAACTAATTTCTCAGACTCGCCACGACGCACCAGAATTGACTCACTCCACGAGACTACCATCCATTATCCCTGGTACACTCCTATATCCAAAATCGTCTGCTCAAACTTCTTTCCATTCTAGACTGTCATCCCAATCCACTCTACCGCGACATAGCTCCTAAGATCCTTCTATTCCCTACAGGCACAACAAAATCAAACAGATACTCCTCTAACTCTCTACACTACCTGCAGGTTTTCTCTGCATTCTTATCCTGCTCAGTGCATTTTTCACGTAGTCATTTTTATATTTTAGGGTACCTGAGTTAGCCTCTTGTACATGGACTTTTGAATTACTGTATGCAATATTTTCCTCATTCGGGCGTTTATTTGCCTTTAGAGTACTTTTGTTAGTATTATTGTCGCTATCAGTATTGGTACTTATTACTTCCATCATGTTAGTAAGTAAGTTAGTATTATTATTATGATTGATTATTGTGTTAGAAACATTTGGGTTAATATTAGCATTACTAAAAGATGACTTATCTGAAATTTTGCTAGTATTTTCGGGGGGCCCTTGGCCCCCGCTGTCTGCCGACATTTCCCTCTAATGCAACTTCTTACGGTTTACGGGGGAGACTGGCAATTCTCGGAAAATATCCTTACACAAACACAAAACCCACAGCGCACTGACACTGTCACTCACAACCGAGTTTTGACTTTGCTTCGCAGCACTCAATCGCAGATACGCACAGTCTAAGAAATATGTGTGGATAATAAATATTTAAAGCTCCAAATTATCACAAGTCGATTAAAATGACCTGAATTAATTATTAAATACTGAGACAAAATTTTCTGTGAATTTACTTGTTGTAGCAAACCATAGAAACTGTGATCTCAACCTTTCTACTAGCACTTGTTATGAAAGTTACAATGTTTTGTACATTACACTTCATTATTACTCTTGAAGGCAAATTTTGATGACAGTTGGTTAACAATTATTGACTAACTTTTTTACTAGTATAGAAGTTAAAAGACGCACGTGATTATTCAGACAAGATACATCGATAATTCCTCTTAAAGGAAATAAGACAAAATAAAGTACATCCCAGAAAGTAAACGATTTACAGGAGACAGGTTCTTTTCAATCAGGTTATGTAGATGTTGACGTCATTTGAAACAACTACGTTTTAGTTTCAAAACTGCTCCAAGGCAAAAAAGTAGTGATTCAACAATCATATAAATACATTAAATGCAATAAATTTTTCAAAAAAAATAAAATGTTAAGACATTTGTTATGTTGCTGAAGTAAATAACACTGTTCTTATCTAAAAGTATGAGCCTGAGCAAATACCTAATTATCTACTCAATATGAAGAGTTACTAACTTATCAGAGTTGTTTTCATTTCTAGCATTATAATGTCAAAAGAAATTAAATACAAAATATATACGTAACAAATATTTCAAGCTTCGAATGTTCACCGGGTATTTAGTGCGATAAATGCAAGAGAAATCATCTTCGCGAAATGTTCTACCATTTCCACAATTGAAGCGTGACTATCTAATCCGAAAATGCAGTTACCAACTTTAGGGGCCGAAAAAAATGATAAATTATTAACCGTCACCCTTTCTACTGAAACTCAACAATCAGGAAATTGCCGAGAAACAAAATGATCAAGGAGTGGTGCTACACCTTGGCACAATCACCTGGAGATCAACAAGCACACATTGGACTGAAACTGGACAGTTATGCCCATTAATTAACAGAAATACATCACTCAAACATTCATGGCACTGAACTGCTCTGGAAGATGCTCCTTTAGACTTCTTTCAACCTGCCCAGTCTGGATTACAGCTAGCAATATATTGACGCAAAGACTGTTACAAATAAAGTACTAAGAATTGTACTATATAGAATAGAATCAAACTTTATTTCAATAAAAATATATACAAAAAAAAATAAATAAATGGAGTTTAATGTACAAAAACATTATATCCTTCATAACAAGTGCTAGTAGAAAGGTTAAGATGAGCAGGATAAGAATGCAGGGGAAAAAGGAGAGGAAAAACCTGCAGCTATTGTAGAGAGTTAGAGGAGTATATGTTTTATTCTGTTGTTCCTGTAGGGAATAGAAGGATCTGTAGGAGGCTATGTTGCCGCAGAGTGGATTAGGATGACAGTCTAGGATGGAAAGGAGTTTCAGCAGACGATTTTGGATGTAGGAGTGTACTGTGGGATAATGGACGCAGTCTCATGGAGTGAGTCAATTCTAGTGCTTTGTGGAGAGTCTGCCGCGAGTCTGAGAAATTTTGTTCTGTGTTGTCCTGTAGTTTCTTGATGTTGCTACTACAAGTCCAGGCTCCAGGCGGAGCAGGCTCCGAGGAACATCGTCCTAATGACTACTTTGTAAAGGAGGAGTTTGTTGGTCACAGTCATTTTGGAGTCACTTGGAAAGTAGAGGTAATAATAGTCGGTTTAGTCCAGTTTGCCTGAGTTTATTTTGTCCTGAACGTGCGTAGTGAAAGTCAGTTTGTTGTCCAAAGAATTGCATTGAACGCCCTGAATGGTTCACTAAGAACACAGAAATACGTCCACTATCCTATTATAATATAAAATAATCGAAAAAATATAATTACAAAAAATTGGTAAAATTAAATATACTTTCATTTACTAAACCCCCATCTGTATCAGTATTAGAACAAAAGCTTATTGATCTGGACCATTTAAGACCGTGGGCGTCACAGTATACTCTTGGAATATAGCTTAGTATATACACACTACTATCTACAACATGCGGTCAATAAATCAACGGTCCCACAAACCAGTGCCACCCACATATATTACAATATATTTACAAAAGTACGTAATACATTCACAAAATAATATTTATCCTATCTTATACAGGACATTATGTTGTACGATAGAGTGCTGCAAAGTATCCCCTACCTAACATTTTATTCCTAATAATAAAAACCGGTACAATAACCTTCCCCTCCATAGTGTGGTGTGATACATTAACATAACCTCTACCACCAAAGTAAGTGTACTAGCAATTTTTTTTTTTTTTTTTTTTTTTAGCCCCCGCATTTAATTATAATTATTAGAATAAAATATTCATAAATAAAACTAGCAATTTCAAATATATTATCTGCGATCTCATTCTAAGGTGATCCAAACTGCTACTTCAAGTAATTACTTGTTTTTCAGTAAGTAAAGTAATTGCCTATTTTTTTTCAGGCAGGCTTTACCGTGCAACTACCGGATTAGGTGCCGAGGACGAAAGCGATTAGCAAACATACTTGAACTGCAAAGTTCTCAAATTAAACATTAATATAAAATCTAAGGCCTAGTAGACCGGGAATCGAACCCAGTACCACAATACATATTAGCTTCGCGGGACACTCCTCTAACACTCACGGCTACCGTGGCTGATTTGTTTTTTACTTTAAACTCGCATTACTTAAAACGATTTAAATAAAAGTTATTGATCATTCATTGTAGCATTCATCATACTAATGAATGGAGACACTTGTCAGTAAATCCATTCAACAAAATGATCATTTCCAAGTGAGTAATTTTAAACGTTAAAATTTGCCCGGATTTCTCTTGCGAAAAATTAAGAAAATGAAGAACGTGTAAAAACAGGAAAGAATCCATTTTCTAAGCGGAAGAATGATTATGCTGCCCTCAACATTTTATATAAAAAATAAAAATAAAATAAAATAAATAACTATATCAATGAATATAACCATGTAATGCGCAGAATTTCCTGAAGCAATTTCCTTTAATTTCCTCAAGGTTAAAAATGGGACCCCTCAAAGAAGAGAATTTTTATCTAAATATAATCATGACTAATAGTGAAACTAATACTGATTTCTGAAAAAATATGCCCTTCAAATGCAAGCTTAATGTAATTCTAAATATAGAACAATTTTTTAAGTAGAAAAACGAAAATTCAAGTTTAACACTTTAAAGATAAATACAAATATCAACTAAAAGCTACAAAACAAAAAAAATAATAGTATAAAAATACTAAAAGCTTAAGTAGCATTAAAGTCAATTGATTATCAGAAGAGCAAGCGCGATAGAGTGGAGAGAGGTGATCAACTAATGCCCCTCCTCCTAAGAGCTAGAAGTGGGTTGTATGTCAATTTCATGCTTCACGCTTAATTGCCACCTTAACTAACCACGATGTCATTTAATTTCACCAAATAATAAAATATTCATTATTACTTTTCTTTTATTATGGCCACACCATTAAATAAATAAATGCAATATTATAATTAATGGATTAATTATTTGAACAAAATAAATGGTGAAACTTTCATTAAATGTTTGCCACATCATTACTGTATTTAGTAAGCACTAAGGGATTAGCGTATAGTGGGTTCCAACGGGCACATAGTAGATATTTTTCTTCCGGTGATGGACAGTGTTGCTGGTAACGAGAGAACACTGTCCAGGGGCCGACAGTGCATTAAAAAACACAAATTAAGCGCTAATAACCTCAGACGTTGACGCGCCATAAATTAAAAATAAATAAATAAATAGGTAATGAACTAAAGATAGTACAATGAAAAATACTAAACCCTTAATACATCTGTGTAATGCGTTCCAAGAATACGTCTACAAATGCAGATATTTTAGAAGATCTCTCAACTTATTTGGTAACAAATTATTCTACCAAAAGCATGGAATGATGTTCTCTTGATACCTAATTAATTTAATTTAATTTAATTATTAAATTTAACTTTATTTAATTATTAAATTTAACTTTATTTAATTATTAAATTTAACTTTATTTAATTATTAAATTTAACTTTATTTAATAAGTTTAAACTATTTCAGTTACTTAATTCATATTTTTACTGAGAAATGACGATATTTGTTTTTATAATTATTCATTAGTAATTTACTAATGATTCGTGATGGGCAGGAGAAGTGAAAATACCCAGCACTCTCTTCAGGATAACGATGAAGACGAGGAATCTTCAGTCCTCAAGGAAGTCCCCCGGGGCCGCTAGCGTTTCATTCCACTTGTTGGCTTTTTAGGAATAACACGAGGTGGCGAGAGACTTTACAAATGGATTTAGAGCATTTAGAGAGAGCGGTATGGAAATTGTGATATTATGTCTTGGTGAGTCGGTTGTAAGAATGTGATGTTGTTGGTCGTTGAGAAGCTTAACCTTAATAGGTTAAGTCACCTCGTAGAAAAGAGCGCCAGCAGCTATCTGTCGGAGTAGTTTTTGATTGGAATGTCTGTACAGTCCTGTAGGTTTGACTGAACGATCACAGCTTTAGGTTTAAGGAAGGTATTGTTCATTAAACGTTTGAGTTCTACAGGCATTTTGGAGCGTCTACCAAGTAGTCTGTAAAAAGAAGTTTCGCACTCTTTGTCGTTCATTGCTTGTCCTTTCAAGTCTATTATGTGGGTGCCCCCGCCGGAGAGTAAACGTGGCATGTTGGCATTTCTGTGGGTTCATTTTAATCCTTGCACTTCTTTGCCCAGGATTCTATTTTAAGTGTGTCTGTATGAAGCTGATGAAGGGAGTGTATTTGAAGCTAATATGGCTGTGTCATCTGCACATGTTCAGAGAGTAGCGTGGATGGATGCGTAGGTATGTCTGATGTGTATACTGTGTAGAGAAAGCAAGAAATAAAGTTGTTCTTTTGAACTTTTTTTAGTGAGAGTAACTTCAATTACTAAGAGATCGCGATTAAAAAAAAAAAAAATCATCTTTTGATTTATTAAATGTTTTATTTAGTAAGCCCACAGCCTTTACAACTATAAAAAGGTTACAGGTTATTGCACAAATAGTGCTGGTTATAGACATTAGTGAGCAGTGATTTATAGATACAAAAGCTGGTTGAATTATTAAACTGAATATATATTCTTCTCAGATATAAGATAACTCAAAATATATTTACGAATAAAAATCAAATCTCGAAAATCTAATTAAATATGAAAACACAAAAAAATACTGAAAACTTGGTTAAATAATTTCGATACACGCAGACGGATAGGTAGTTCACAATTATAATTAATTGATTACTTTTTTTATATATATATAAAAATAAAAAAATTAAAAACAAAAAATCAAAAGCAAAAAAAAATTAGAATCGAGCCTCTGAAAACGATCCCATAAATAAAGAAAAATTTATAATACAGAATAAAATAAAAAAAAAAAAGTACATGCAAAAAAAAGTTTCGAATTATATGTAACAAGGTTAAAGAGGTCTTGTCACGTGGAAGCGTCAGCACATAATAAATCAATAAGTATGACGTCACAACAAAACTACCCCTTCTTTTTCTTACATAAATTAATAGCAATCGAAGTTGGACAGGTGTTTTATTAATTTTTATAATTTGTTTTTATTTAGGTATTTATTTAAGAAAAAAAAATTCAAATTTAATAAAATGCTATACTAAGTCTTTTAACTGCTTTGAGAAAATAATTCATGCTAATTTTTTTAGTTTTAACTTCTTTTTTTTTTAAATAGATTATAAAAAAAAAGAGAAAAATCCTCTTAAAAATGTTAAGAAGAGTCGCATAACAAAAAATCAGGTAGAGGGCGTGAACCCCTTTATATTTAAAGTAAACACGCAAAGCACATATCTGATTAAATGCTAATATTCTTATAACACAAAGAATATAATTTTGTTAAGCTCTTGGGTTATACAAAAATAAATAAATAAATATAAAAAAAAAGAAACTAAATATAAGTTTAGATCTTTTAAAAAAATCGTACATCATTACTTTTAAATTAATAATATTAATAATAATAATAATAATAATAATAATAATAATAATAATAATTTTTATTTATTTAGTTAATCTTTAATTTAATTAATTTTTATTCCCGGAATTTTTAAATAGAGTAAATTAAATAAGCTTTACTATAGAAAATACTGAACCAGGAATAAGGAATTAGTAGGACAGCGTAAGCCGGAAGGTTGTAAAATTGATTTACTCGGGTCCACCACTGACTGCTTTTAGTGGGATTGCCTAACAGTTTGTAATAATATCCAATACTCAAACAAAATAAATAATTTATATTAATTATTAGTGATTTTAAATTAATTTAACCCGTCATAATATTTGGAATTTACTCAATCACTTTATAGACAAATAATTAGTTTTTTAAAATTTATATATATTTAAAAAAATATCAGAGGGGGGGGGAGAAAAAGAAATTGGAGTGCCCCAAGAAATTTACTAAAAAAATGATCAAGTAAAAGCGCGCGAAATTTGTATCTCTTAATAAAAATTTAATGAAGGACGTGAACATTTGTTTTTGTTTTTTTTTTATACAGATTTGACTGTCCTCAAATTTGAGCTCAAACTTATGCCAAAAATATTAGAAACAAAAATCCAAATTTTCATAAACTTTTCACAATTAATTAAAAAAGATTGATCATTACAAAGAAAATAATAAATAAAATATAAAAACGCACTGAGAGATTTTTTTTTGTTTAAATATTATTAATTTAAAAATATCTCACCTGATTTTTTGCACTTTTTATCCAAATTTACAAATAAATCACCAAGAAAAAAAAAAAAAAGAAATATTCACAAAGTATAAAAAGTAAACACTGCCTAATGAAATACGTTAACACTGTAACAAATATCGTTAACACTTCATTATCTGTACGCACTAAAAAAATAAAAATGAAATCACTGACGAAGAAAATTATACGTTGATAGCACTACTTCAAAATAAAAAAAAAAACTAAAAACTAAAAAAAAAAAAGAAGACAAAAACAAATAATTTTGTAGTTTACAGGAAGAGACACTTTACAATGACTGGGCGCGCGCCACTAAAGCGTTTGTTGTAACACAACTACTGCTGACACATGGGAAGCAAGCTGTTTGCCGGCTATGACGTCACACACGTAAACACACGAAAGCGCGCGTTTTTGTTTTTATGCTTTTGTGAGAGTAAAATAATGTATATTAGGAAAAAAAAAATGATAATGAAATGTAAGAAAATTTTTTGTTTTTTTTTATTAAAAAGTTTTTCTTTTATTACGCGTCACATTAATACTAGCCGCCTATAATCATGGCAACAACAACAACATGGAGGGAAAAAAATAATAATAATAATAGACGTCCCGGACATTATAATAAATTCATTTCATTTTCATTGCGTGTCAGATCGGTAGTGAAGAAAAGAGAAGGAGAGATAGATTAACAATAAACTGTAGCTGGATAGTGGGGGTATTTTGCAGCCGCTAGAGTGAGAGAGAATGAGAGAGAGTAGCAGTGTTTGTGTAGTGGTGGGGATTTATACCGGCCGCAAGGAGTGGGGAGAAGAGTACTTGCTCACTTATATGGCAATATAAAGAGAGGAGAGAGTATAAACGAAGAGAGAGAGATTCCCCCCTAGAGAGGTATATAGTGGGGATAAAAACCGGCCTACCACAACACTGTTCACTCTAGAGCCGAACTGTGCGCCGCGCGGCCGGAACGTCTATTGTTATTACTACTACCTTCTCTGCTCTTTATCCATCATTTAGCTACTTATCTTCTTCTACACCCCCCACTTAACAATGATGTATCAGCTTTTAGGGCTCACCGCACTCGTATCTTCCCATCGTTCTATGCAACCATTCATTGTTTCATTCGCTCATAACAAATAAAAGCAACTGTTTTTGTAAATTGTAATTATTGAAACAGTGTTATTTTCAACCAATTATGAGGCATTATTCTAAAATTAATATGTTAATTTCTGACTCACTAAATTAATTCACTATATATGAACAGATACCCCTGACGGTCAAGTACCATGTGGATATCTTTATGGTTAAATATTTTAATTAAATTTTAATTACTTAAATTAAATAAAGTTTCTTTTTTGTTTTATTATTATATGATTTATTAATTTGTGTATTAAGAATTCTATAATTTATACATATTTTTTAAAAGAAATAATTATAAGTTATGTATCTTTTTAAATTGAATAAAGACTTATTTCTTCTTCTTCTAAAATTAATAAATTATGCTAAATTTAATCCATTTAATTATAACCAATTATAATGATGTATCTTTTTAAATTGAATAAAGACTTATTTCTTCTTCTTCTAAAATTAATAAATTATGCTAAATTTAATCCATTTAATTATAACCAATTATAATGATGGTTTTTGTTTTCGTCCGTTATTAGGGAAATCATTGAGGTGTGCTCAATAAATATTGTAAACAAATTTCTTCTTTCACACCGACGTTTCGGTAAATTAATTACCTTATTCAGGGTATTATAAAATTTTTAAAGTTTAATGTTAAAACTATCTTTTTTGGTGAATATCGAGGTTCGGTCAACAATAAAAACACCTTTTTTGCTTTATACCAACGTTTCGGTAATTTTTACTAACTTCTTCAGGGTATTATAAAAAAAAGTTGTGAAGTTTAATGTAACAGTTATGATGATATGCTCTACCAAATTCACCAAAAATCATCTATCAACAACGGTCGAAAAACCCATAACCATCGTTAAAACTATCATAACTGATGATATAGCTAAACATTGAAACTTCACAAATTTTATAACAATTTTGTTATTTTTATTGAAGAAGGTAATAAAATGAATTTACCGAAACGTCAGTACTCAAAAAGAAATTTGTTTACAAAATTTATAGACCTCACCTCAATAATTTCCCTAGAATAATATAACCAATTAGGTTGAAGGGAGTAGATTTAGCAATGCGGTTTGTGGTATTGTCTGTGACGAGAGAACACTGTACGGAGGCCGGCAGTGCACTGAAAAATGCTACGGGCGCCAATAATCTCAGATGTTGAGGCCTTAATCATAAATAAATAAAAAAAAAAATAGGTTGAACTTGTTAAAAAACAAAAGAATTGAGTCAACGAAGTGGTAATTCCGATTCACTGATTTTAACAAATCGAAAAAACAAAGATGAGCTTTTAACAATTCTTTGTTTTTTAGTTATTCTGTACAGCAAACTCCACAACTTCTAACTACAACTACTATTTAGTAAGAAAAAACAACTACAGTAAAAGCTCTTTATTCGCGGGGTATATGTTCCATAAATATGCCACGAATACAGAAACCGTGAATACGGAATGGTAATTTATATGGGATTATAGGGGATACGTTCCTAGCTGACAAAATAAAAAAAAACTAATATATAAAAAAACCAATTTAATTGAAGTTTTTGAACATTTTGATTAATTAACTTAAGGCTTAGGCAATGGTTTGAAGAATTTTGTAATTTTCTCTTGCTTGGCAGTTTTTAAAAGCTTTTGTTTATAGCCAAAGTTTGAACTTGCCACTACAACTACCATCAGGTTCTTTAAAATGAGCGTAAAGATACTTTGCCTTTTCCCGGACCATTGGACCACTCAGGGGCACCCTTTTTTGGTTGTGGTCTTCGATCCATAATGACAACGCCACTTCCATTTTTTTCTATTGCTGGATCGCGAACAATTTTCGCTGACAGTGAAGTTGAGGCTACAGACGATCTTATTTTATCTTCGGATTTTTTTTATCGATCGTACAGTTGATTTCGTTGACATTGAATGAGCGTGATATGGATGCAAATGACTCACCAAGGCGTAAACTATCAAGCATTTCTATTTTCACTTTAAGCGGTAACACAGATTTTTTTTCGTGTCGAAACTTGTTTCTCATTTTTTTAGTTGACATTATAAATTAGAAAAATAGCGGTAGAGACGTGTTACTAGATCACAATTTTTGTAACGAATGTGAAAGACGAAACAATAGAACACGCAAAGCGGCTTTTACCATAGAACGGAACAGCAACATTTAAAAATATACTTTATTCATTGAGTAATAAGGTTGCTTTCATTCTGTGCGTTTACATTCTCAAAAACACCGATCGCGGCGAAGGCGGCTTATGTCAAAGTCCTCGGCGATATCATTTAACAACATACTTTAGGCAAAGTTGTAATAAGATCTGTTTTACTTTTTTTATTAGTCCATTCGACGGCATTTACAAAGGATATTGGGTTGGATACCTATTGGAATCCTTTTATCATAGTGTACTTACGCGAATATAGGAATTGGGTCGCATTTTTTTAATCCGCGAATAGTGAAAACGCGAATGAAGGAAGCGCGAATAAGGAGCTTTTACTGTACTACTTAGTAAAAACCACTTTTTTGGACTCAGAAGACCACTGATCTGAACGATTACAATACTTCTCTTAGTGGGATAAGAGTACGCAATAAAAATGGAAGGTTTTATTCATTCATGAGAAAAAAAAAGACAATAAAAAAACGTTTCCTACGAGCGGAAAACGAGTAAAAACTTCAATGGGATTTCTTAGAAATGTCGAACTGATGTTTGGCCCAAATTAGATACGGTGAACTATAAAGAGCGTTTCGAACAACATGGAGGCCTAACATGGGCTTCCCTAATTTCGGAGAATAGTAACTGGAATGTTGTTAGTAGTAAACAGTCATCGCTTAAAGAGGCCAAAATTCCATTAGTTTTATGCTGGGCATTCAATTTTTAACAAAAAATGGGTGAATGATAAAACATCGTACACTTTTGTTTTACAGCAGTTCTAATAAAAAAAAAAAAAAGTATAGTAATGCCTATTTTTATTTTTTCCAGGCGAGCCTTTTTGTTCACCAGGCGAATAGCTCTAACAATATTTAACAATAAATTCCTTTTATTAACCATCAGATAAAATCCAAAGCTTAGAGACCAGGAATCGGACACTAGGTGCCCACAATACATATTAGCTTTGCGGGCTTCGCCTCTAAACCGCTCGGCTACCGTGGCGCGCCTACTTCTGGCAGTTAATAAACAAGAATTTTACTTTTACGTTGACTCTAAAGACACCTAGTCGGGTGGGAGGTTATACTTGGTCACAGCACAAATACCAGCAACTAAATTGATGTAGAGGTGTCACTCTAACATCAAGATTCCCTAATACCTTACTAAAAGACAAGTTTTCTTAAGAAAATCTGCCATAAACAAAAAAAAAAAAAGTGCATTAGGAAAAATCACACTTAACTGCAAGATTATCCAGAAGAGAAAGCGGAATGAGCAAGTGAGTGGGAGATGAATGAACGTGAAGGGGTATTAGTACGTAAAAACATTGGAGAGAGTTCTTAAGCAGAAGAATTGGAAATTGGAATCCTTGGAGGTAAGAGAGAAAAAAAGAAGGCCAAAAAAAGACATGGATGGATTTACTCCAGTCGAAAGGAAAATCAAAGAGACGAGCAGTTATTTTAAGGGTCACCTCGCATTTAGTAGTTTCGTGGGATTGTTCGCAGAAAAGGGTCTTAACAGTAGCAAATAGAGTTGCTTGTCAATATTAATAACAATAATAATAATACAAAAATAATAACAATAATAATAATACAATAATAATAACAATAATAACAAACATAATAATAATAATAATAAATAAAACCTTATCTTAACACCCATACGACTTTTTTTATTTTTTATTTCGGAACCGGCGCATCGTTTCAAATACCAAATTTAAAGATTCCAAAAATAAATAAAATTTAACAAAAATAAATAAAATAAATGATTTGGAAGGCAAGAAATACGACTGAGTTAATTGCGTAAAATTGGTGTGACTATTTGGTCAGTACAGTTCACGTACATAGAAAGTTGAAACTATTTATTGAACTCGCTATGAGGTCTGGTATGTAATTGAAAGGGTATAGGACACAGCCTTAAAGGGCTGGTAGGTAACTTTAGTCACCCTTTAACCTTTCCTGTTTGGTTTAGCTAGCCACTCACTTATTATTAGTACGCAGCTTACCTCTAAACTTTACACGAATCATGCAAACGTATAGATTATAATTTTATTTTCTTTTTAATTAATTTAAAAACAAATTAGGCAAAAATTAAAAACAAATAAAATAAGTAGATAATTTCTATAAATACAACGTAGAATAGCTATATTAAAGTTACATTATTAATCTGATTTGATTTAACATTATCACGAAGTTCTAATGTTTTATTTCGTTTCAACTTACTTTGTTTCAAATATACAAAATTTAAAAGATATTAAATTCTAATTAATAACAAAATTCTCTAAGTAAAACTTAAATTGAAACAAAACTTTGTAACCAACATAGAATCCTCCATAACTTCTCAGAATTATTGAATACAAATATTTCC
Source organism: Rhodnius prolixus (assembly GCF_049639745.1). NCBI lineage: Eukaryota > Metazoa > Arthropoda > Insecta > Hemiptera > Reduviidae > Rhodnius > Rhodnius prolixus. The sequence goes on along the minus strand of NW_027411593.1, from coordinate 19,386,909 downwards.
TAGAAAAACTATTAGAATTAGTCTAGGCTATTAACTATTAGAATTAATCAATTTAGGCTTATATAGTACATATGAAACTTAAGAGAAAAATGCAGCTGACATTTTCGGGAAAAAAAGTTCCGGAGAAGTGAAAAATCTATTCAGTAAAGCGGTACTTCTGGTATTGGAATTTGTTTTCAAATTCAGAATTTTATTCTCAAAATTATAAAGAACTTAAAATTATAATTAATTATTAGTTTAGAAGGAATGGTACTAAATTGGGTGTAATGGAGGACAAGGACGGAAGTACAGTTTTTTCTTCTTTTTAAACAAATAAAAAATTAGCTGCACGCGAGGAGGATTCGAACCGACAATCTCCCACACAATAACCCACGTTTCTTAACCACTACACCAAACAAGCGCCTCACTTCACCTCTAAAGGTAATCCTTTAACCAATTCAAGCAAACATTTACATGTGGCCTTAATTAAATAAATTAAATGTGAGGTCCCAAGTTAATGTAAATAAACAATTCAATAGAAAAACACATCGTATAATAATTATATTTATCTTAGAGATTATCTAAGAGAGAAGTCACTACCAATCAATACGTAACAATCTTCATTCTATTACTAAGTATTAGTAATGCGCTTTCTTTTTTTTCCCTACTATTAGATGAAATATACGTATTGCGTAATTTTCTGTAATTTAATTTATATAACATTTAGACGAGATATCTTCTAGTATCCATAAGGCTGGTAAGAGTTTATAAATAAATATTTACTGATGAGTGAACACTGCATTTATCTGAGATCTAATTATTATATTACTTACTAATAATGAATTATTCAGGTGATTTGCGTCACAACTGGCAGGTAGATACACGTGACTACCAATAGCGCTACCATTATTTATTGCCCCAAGACTAAAAACGTTTTTAAATAAAAGTAATTTTTTCCTTTCATATATTTTGGTAGAATAATTTGGAGGCTATTGCTCCAAATTAAGGTGTTTCAAAAATTGTCACTAGTATTAAAATGAGAATGAAAAATGAAACCTAGAAATTATTCGCACAATGTAAAAAATATAACCAAAAAAAGAAGTTTACAATCCACACAAGACGTTCTACTAAGAAGTTGTGCACTGAAATAAATAAATAATGCACTCAGTTTTTTTGTTTTTTTTTAGTATATTATGCACGCATTCAAAAACACATTGTCTAACGTGAAGAATGGGTACCCACGTTTAAGTAAATGAGCCGTAGTACCGGTGACCGTATGTCGACCGTCAGTCAGCACTGAAGAGGGTACCAGTCGAACTACTTCTACTACTACTTGTCAAGTCCTTCCACTTACCAGATGATCGCTGTATTGTCTGGGGGTATATACCCTAAACCTTTCCTACTGTACCAAGAGGATGCAATGTATTGGGGGCATGCTACATTATTACAGCTCGTTGCAAGCTTTAGTTTTAAAACCAAAGAACTATCCGCCCTATATCTTCTTCTTTAAACACGCTTGGCTTTTTACACCAGTATCTCTAAATAAATGAAATATTGGTGCCACCATTGAGCGCAATCTCACCTCGAAATGACAAGATGTCTAAACAAATTGAAATCCAAAAACGCAGTTATTCAACCCAAAACGCCCATCTCTCTACTTCCACAACATAAGCTAACGTTCATACCAAACGAGAACTGCTGCTAGATCAAAAGAGCAAGAACTGAATTGATGTGTTCGTTCGATGTAAACGATTATTTCTTTAGTTGTTCTTTGAATGTTCTTGCAATACGTTCTTAAGCCTAGACCAACCTTTTCTAGATTACTCAAATAAATGCCAATTTGTACAGCAAAAATATTTATAATTTAAAGCTGTAAATAATATATATTCACTATGAAAAGCAAACAAAAAATAAGTGATTTTTCAAAAAACAATGGCACGTAGAGGGAAGCCTGCACTCAGAAGAGACCTCAATCGAATTTTTCCTATTTGTTTTTCAAATAAACGTCACCAGGGATGACAGAGGAGGCGAGAGACAGTACAAAAGGATTAGAGCAAGTAGAGAGAGAAGTATAGTACTGGCGATTCTGTCAGCGAGGAGGATTGTTAGGGATGTCAGAAGAGTTGAGAGACTGTACAAGACGATTAGAGCAAGTAGAGGAGAGAGCAGCATAGTACTGCGATTCTGTCGGAGAGGAGGCTTCTGTACGAGAGGATTAGAGCAATTAGAGAGAGCAGTATGGAACTTTTGGTACTTAGTCTTGGCTAATTGGTGTACGAATGGGATGTTGAGGTCATTGTGAAGAGTAAGGTTAGTCACCGTAGAAAGGAGCTATCTGTCGGAGTAATTTTGATTGAAATGTTTGTACTGTCCGTATGTTTGTAGGTTTGGCTGAAACCCAGAGCTCTAGTCTATAAGTCCACATAGGTTTGAGAATAGTACTGTATATTATAAGCGTTTGAGTTCTATCGGCAATTTGGAGCGTCGTCCAAATAGTCTGTAAAGCAGTTTCGCACGTTTTGTATTTTAAGTCTAACACGGTGATATGCTAACTTTTTTTAGGAGCGGGCCAAAAACTAGAAGGAAAAATTTTGATTGGCCTTAATAATTTTTTTATTAAAAAAAAAAAAAACACAAAGTAGGTAGGTGAGTAAAGTCATTTTTATAAAACCAAAATTAAACTAAAGCGATGTATGAAGCTGCGAGTTTTTTGATAATAGTTCCGCTATAATTTGGTTCAAATTGGGGGACGTAGTTATTCTTAAGACTGAACTGAGGTGGTTCATTCTGCAATCTATTTCTGAACATAGCTTTTTCTAAGTTTCATTATTGAGAAAAAAAGCTGCTCACAAATATATGAAGATGCAAACATTGCAACGAATTCTCAGAACATGAGATATTAAATTTGAAAAACTGCATTTCGGCTCTCTCAATTTTGGAACATTCAGAAATAATTGTTTGAGATATTAGATTGGAGTTAAATTAATTCAAGCTGCAGGTAAGATTTCTCTACTTCACAGTTTAAATTCACAATATTACCCCAATTTTTAATTAAAAAACTTCAATTTTTACAATGTAAGTGCAATCGTTATTTTTAATTATTATAAAATATGCAACAGGCCGGTTGTAACCTTTTACTGGGCCAGAGTTGGCCTGTACAAAATTTGTTACAAATATAAATAAAAGATAAATAGGTAATTAAGTACAGAAAAGTACCAAATTAAACAGTTTTTAACTTTAGTAATTTAGCTTTAAGTATAAAATAACAACATAGGGAAAAATAGATAAAAAAAAATGTAGATAAGTTGTAAAACAGTCATTGTTCATAAAAATACCTACACAGGGCCGAGAAATGAACTTAAATACACCACATGGTCTCCCCCTCTACGCTATCTCTAGTGTGTGTGAGTAGTAAATAGGCGGCAGTAGATTACAGGATACAACCGTTCCTATTTTGTTCACCCTGTACACGTCATATGCAAATAAAGTCTCCTAGACTAGCAATAGCATGACCTCCATCCATCATATCTGGCTTTAGGATCGATACATTTATTTATTTCCATGTTTTATACATAAAAACCGGTAAGTACCGCTGACGAGCGACCGTTAGCCGCCGCGATTTTAAAGCGCAACCCCCGCCACTGACACTAAAAAAAAAAAAACTCACCTTTTTAAGCGCCTAACAAAAACACCTCCGAATATAAAGGGGAACAAGGTATAAAAAAAACGTTTGGCGAGGATTATATATAAGCCTTAAAAAAAAGAAAAAAAAAATTATATATAGTGGATATTATTTATTGTTTTGACAAGGCGCCGGCCTGGTGTCACGCACAACCACGTTCATTTGCTAACAAATCCACACAGATCTACTACAATGACTTTTTTTTTTTTAGTACACACGTTAATCATTTGGGCTCAGCATTACCATCTCGAAACACTAAGCAACAACAATTAGCTAACAACACGCAAACTCACTTTCATAATAAAGGGGGGGATTGAAAACATTAAGACCTTCTCTTTACTACATTTGAATTGTGTTCTGTAAGTGTGTGTATGCAATCATTATAATAATGCCAATCATAAATTGATAATCACAGGTGAACATCTGATTAAACACTTTATTTACTAATGTATAGTAAAAGTTGGCTTTAAACAGTTTGAATAATAATAAAAAATTTAAAGAATTTTATTAAAACTGTCCAATAGGACCACACGAAAAAGCGTAATGTTTAAAAAACACCTAACTTTGATAATTTACCCACAATTTCTACAAAAGATAAAAATTATCAAATATTCCTTAAAATAAAGGGCGAATTTTGAATAAATTACTTGGCATTGCAATCAAGATTTGTAATTATTATAACATTTAGTAAGAGGGTCATTTAATAAATAAAACAGATAAAAATATTTAGCGAAGGTAAAGAGCTTAATACTGGGAACTTAAACTTTTGTTAAGTGTTAGTTGGCAACCTTGTAAAGAGTTTCCAGTTAGCTGTGCAATTAATATTTACGCGAACATAACCATTAAGTAACAGATGATGTGTCCGCTCGAAGAAAAAAAAAACAGCATTCTGTGATTCGGATTTTTTTTGTTTACTTTCCGGAAGAGTACAACCGTTAGAAATGTACTCTCGGATGAACGGCAATAGTTGCTGGAATCGGGCGGAAAAAGTTTGATAGTGGCTGCAAGAAAAAAAAATAAATAAACGTAAGCGACGAACACCGCTCTGAGTGTACCCGTGGTCAGATGGAAATGTCCCGGAATGTCAGAGGTAAAGCATGGTTTCTTGTACAAGAACTACAACTGATCCTGAAAACTATTAGCAAAGTGTGATGAAAGAAATTTTGCATGGTATCAAGTTCAACGGGAACGAAGAAGTAAAGAAATAATTACAAATCTGGCTTCGAGATCAAGGGGAATAAGTAGATGCGACAAGTGCATATGGTGAGGATTACATGGAAAAATAAACAGTAATAATAGATAATATAATAAACATTACAATAATAAACAGTAAAAATAAATAATAATAATAAAAATATAATAAACAATACAATAATAAACAGTAAAAATAAATAATAATAATAAAAATATAATAAACAATACAATAATAAACAGTAAAAATAAATAATAATAATAAAAATATAATAAACAATACAATAATAAACAGTAAAAATAAACTAATAATTTATTATTGATTTAATAAACCATTTAGGATATACAGCTTAATTATTGAATGACCCTCATAATTTTATTTTTAATTAAACTAATTAAATAAATGAGAGAAATCAAAAATTACGAAAAGAATTCAATTATCACTAATTATTTCAGTGAATACAGACTACAGCAAAGTTTTAGTTAGCCAAGTATTAAGGCGAGTTAAACAAAGTTTTATTAATCATTTTAATTAATTTTATGAAAATGAACATCAAGTTTAGCTGTTGAGTCGTTATAAATTAGCATTCCTTTCTGAATTAATGTTTATAATTTTCTTTTAAGTAAAGAAATTATTAAGATATTATCGCTGGTAAAAACAAAAAAAAAACAACGAGTTTAGTGGGTTCAACAATTTTTATTTAGATAATTACAGAAAAGAAACTTATTAGTTAAAGGTCCTTCACGCTTCCATGAGCAAAGTATATGTAATCATGAAGACTTATCTACTCGAGTCATACAGTAGGCGAAGAGTCATTCAATTAAAATTATCCACGTACTTACAAAAATTTCATATAGTGATATAAACTTTTTTCCATTTTTTTTAATTTTGTATATTCTTTTGTACCGGTTGATTTGATCTAATTAGTATTACAATACTATTAAATTGTTTGTTAATTTTAAGCGTTTTTTTTTGTGATAATATATTTATTTACTTTAACATTTGTAAACGTGATAACGAAAATGCATCATCTCTGATATTAAGAAGGCATACTGCTTTCTTATAATGAATAATTTCTCGCACAAATGTATAATATTTAACAGATTAAATAAAATCTAAGAGGCGTAGATTGGGGAATCGAACCCATTACCAACAACATAACATCATCTTAGGCCTCGTCTCTAACTGCTCGGCTATCATGATGCTTTATATAAAATAATAATTCATTCTATTAAAATAACTTAAAACGTAAACGAGTACTATTTTTATAATCGAAGGTTAATTTGCTTAATTTCAAGTAGGATACAATAGAAAATTTTGAAAAACCAAGTCCAACAGATTAGGGAAGTTTATTTATAAGATACCTAGTTGTATTGGTTAATTCCAGATTCCGATATAAGGATTATCTGCTAGTGGGTTCAAAGAGTTGTTAAGGCTTATTCACATTCTTGTCTTTTTCAACAGTGCAGTTATGAGTGAAATTGTAATTTGGAGTAAATACAAACTATATGAATTTTTGTTTAAGTACTTGTTTAAAATGTTTCCTAACATTTTCTCAAAAAATTTCAGAGAGATCAGAAGTAAATGTTTAAAGCACAATTTGTAACGTTAGACTTCCTTATTTTAAGACAATCTACTTTAAAAATTGACCACTGGCCCGTCTAAAAGAGTTTTCAATGAATTAAACAACTTGATAACTAACACTGTTGAGTGCTCGTGAACACGTTTTCTTGTAAAACAAACGTAATTTCTCATACGAAGATAAAAGGAATCCTGGAAAATGATATACCGCTTGAAAGCCCATTAGACAAGGAAACTTTTATAGAAAAGTGCCAGCACCTAGGTCGGATAATGATCACGTAAGGGCCTAATGAGTTTTCTTAAAAATTTCGATTACTTTTATTTTTCCAGTATCCAGGAGGAAGATTGAGGCTGTTTGGAGAATAACTTATGCTTCGAAATGGTGTCAGTTTTTAGAAAATTTATCTGTCTTTCTAACCGTGTCATCAGAATCGAATTCGGACTAAAACTTTCTGAGTAATAACATTTTTATTGGAAAAAAGTAATGATTTTAGAAAAAAAAAAAAATTAAAGTGACGTCACTCAAGAACAGTGGAAAATATGAAGTTGGCCAATACGTCATTGAACTCCACTTTAGATGTACTACACACAGTAGGCCTATGGACATTACGTACTGGTTCACCCTGTATATATTTCATTTATATTGTTGCCAGGTAGATGTACATAAAATACAAGAAAGTACATATTCGTTACAACATTTTTTTATTTATTTATTTTTAAAAAACAATATCGAAAATTTGACCACAATGAAGAACTTCCTCTTAAAAAGTAGTAACTTTCAAAAACTTAATAAATGAAAAGTTTGATCTGTCAGATAAAAGGCTAGAAATCAGTGAATAAGATACTATAAAGATTTACTTTCTAAAAATCTACCACACTAAACAAAATGAACATACAAACACCCACACATAAATAAACAAATTCAACAGAAACTATGTAAGCCCAAGATGTAGGCGTCAAAAGAATAACTAGAATATTATATTACGTGATCACCAATTAAAGTAGACTTTTTTGTTTGTTGTCAAACAAAACAAAACTTCGAGTGTTTTCAAATATGTATAAATTATGGTTTGTTTACAAATTTGTTTGTATTGTCTATATTTGTAAAATAGAAATCTATTTTGCAAAAAAAAAAAAAAAAAAAAATGGTCAAGATTTAATATTTTAGCATTTTTTTTTTAATTTAATAAGTGAAGTTTTAATGTTTAAATGCATTAAATTACAAATTCCTAGCTGCAGGAATATAATCCTATAACGTAAGTGAAAAAAAGAACTATGAAAATCAATCAAGATATAAAACATAACGATCGATAGTTGCTAACATTAACTATCGATGTTAAACATAATGAACGATTTATTTCGTTTCAAAATTGTTATTAGTGTATTATGGAATGTTAAAAAGTAATTTCATATGTTCTAGGCTTTTATATTATTTGTTTATATTATTATTATTATCGTTATTAGGAAACAGAAGGAAAAGCTCAGAAAGAAAACTATAATCATAATAAAATAATTATTTGATTATTTTTTTCCAAATTTATTTATAAATGGAATATTCTTCCTCTGAAGTGTGAGAAAATAACATAAGAAATTTATACGAATGGCAGAGAATAAAAAAGGGGACTCCCTTCTGAGCAACACACCAAGAAGGGCCAGGAGCGCCCTACTTGTAGTGGTGCAATCAGTGTACTCTTAAATAGGGTTGTAAATAATTCTGTGAGACCCTCCTTATAATAGCGAACCCGGGCTAACACTACCATGGGGGGAACTTAGAAATCTATTGTAATGTACGTTAGATTATTGCACACTGCGATCAAGGTCATCATGCTTGCATTGGTATGTAATATGTAGTGGAGGGGGGGGGGCCTTCCATATTTGTCTCGTTAGAACTGTATGAACATATGGTTTGGTAGGTGAACATTTTGGATTCTTCAATTCTGGAACAAGGGTGGAGGGGGGAAATATGGTGTGAAAACTCACAAAGACTTTCTCTTATTACTATTTTCAAGGTCATAAACTCACAAATTATCTTCAAACTCCAAAATTTTTGTATCATTTCCCATTTAAAACAGTACATGTAACCTTACCGGGCCTATAACCATTCCTGAAAACTGCTTTAAATCGATTTTTTTTCCTTAAACAATTATAAATCATAATATGATTATAAATTTGGAGTTTATAGAAAAGCCAAGGAGATATTAACGCAAAATTGAACAATCCATGGCACTTTCAATTGAGCAATTTTCTTAAAAATCGATTGTAGCAACACATTTTAACCTTCTTTTATAACAGTACACATGTTTAGTACTTTACAATAAACGAGAATAACACTTTCGATGGAATCTATTCACTCTTTTAATGTTCACTTGCAGTTTCATTTAGTTCCAAATATTGTAAATTAACTAAATTTGTAACAGACAAATAACCTAATTACAGGTTTCCTTGTTCTAAACAGTCATTTTTGATCGTTAGTCAAGCAATCTCTTGAGCATTCAGTAACATTAGTTGAGTTCAAATCGTTTGCGTCAAGTGAGTGAGTTCTACTTGAATCGCTAAACAAGATAAAGATCGAGATATCGAACATATCTGCAGCAAGAAGCTTATTTAAAAATAGTTTATGAAAGAACATCTTTTTTATGAAATACCAACATTCTATGACTATAATTTTTGTATTTATGATACAAAATATTATTCAAAGTTGATTTTACTAATTTTTTTCATTTTAAACTTTAGATTAACATAGATGAACAAGTAAGAGGTAGGTTCATTAAGATAGGAAAGATAGATGAGAAAAAAATCCTTCAGTATTGAGTCTCGAGGTACTGCGATTGTGGAACCATAAAAAGCTCCGAACTCCTAACTCATGTATTCGATGATAACAAGTTAATCTCATCAATGCCAGACTTATGTATAACATTACCGGAGAAAGAATTGAAGATGTGTACAATAAAGAAGATGTCATGTAGTTAAATGATGTAGAGAGTACGACATCTTTGTCAAGCAAAAGTTCAGAAAGGAATATTTGTCTCTTTCTTATTTCTTGACGAAAAAGCAAAAAGTAGTGAAAGAAGAGATCTAGCTCTAGTAAATGACCTACTGGAGAAAAGATTGTATTGGCTGTTAACAGTCAAAACAGAGCTATCTCTTCTGGCGGAGGAGAAGTTTGCATAGACATTCTCCAATGGAGAAGGCTGCAGGGTCATTCCATGTCAAATCAACACGGGGTCTGAACCTCACCATCTCGGATTTTCTTGAAATTTGGCACATGTGTACTATTGGTATAGACTTGGAAAAATATGAAATTTTACTGTGATATGTCAACTGGTTTATGAGTTACAGGGCTGTAAAGTTGCCAAAAATGGGCTGAAAAACAGGGAACCCCGTGTTTTTGAATTACTGTAGATGCTTTCCTAATTGAGCTACAGACTTGGGATTGGTGTCATTTTATAGCATATATAATGCCCTTTCCTGTGATATGCGACACCATATGGGTTAGGATAAATAATGTTTGTTAAATTTAAATTTAAAATTTAAATTTTAAATTTTTTAAAAAGTACATATTTTAAAATTTTAAAATTAATTCCATGAATAGCTAGTAGTGTTATGAATCACTGGGCAAAATATTAATTTGGGACGACAATGGCTTCATTGTTAAAAAAATTTAAGACTAAAGCTCCAATCCGATTAATTCAACTCTGAATTCATGTTAATACAATAATGCTAATAATAATTCCACTAATCAGTCCAAAGTAAAACATACTGTTAAGTAATAGGATCTCTTTAATATTTTAAGCTTGAAAAGGCGTCATTTGTTTGTCATGCATCACTTTCTAGTAGGACATATGTAAGTTCTTCCAGTCAGAGTCACAGGATCAATTTTTATCAAAACATCCACTACTGAGACCCAAAGAATATCGGCATTTCTTGGATGCGAGATGATTTAGAGGGTCCAGCTGGATGAAGAAAAGTTACTTTTACTTCATCAAGTTCTTCATTTTTCTCTAAAACATATCTAAGCCAAGCCACCAGTTTCTTTATAGACTACACTGATATACAACCTGATATGGCGGCTAATTTTAGATTATCAGGGAATTTTGAAACTTCCATTTCGCAAGCTTCTGAGTTCATAGAAAAGTTTTTAACCAATATTTTGGATTTACTTCTGGGAATGAAAGCATGGTATTGCTGTGTTCCTTTAATAGCCAATGCTTGAGCAAACCGATTTTTTAAAAAACACTCAGATTCAACATAATTTTCCTGGGTTGAATATGCAAAGTCTATGTTGGTGATGTTTTCTACTGCCCACTCAAAAAGTTGTAGTGAAGTTTGGATTTGATTTCCATAGGGTCGTTGCAAACTGGCACGAGCTGCCAGTCTCTTTACCGAACCCCCTACGCCATCACAAGGCCCTTTGCCGACTTAAACCAACTTAAAGAGGCTGTTATCTCAGCCAAAGAAGACTGTTCTTGAACAAAGATATTGAATTGAATTATTTTTGTATAATTTGATTAACTGCATAATTTCATTAAAATAATATATTATAACTAATATGATTAATTACTGTAATCATAATTATTAATTCTAAAAATGATTTCAAAATCAATATTTTAAATCTTAATAAATATTAATTATGATTCATTGATTCATTATTACTATTTTCAATTTATTTATTACTTTAATTTTATTAAAATATATTTTCCATGAAAAGGAGCTTTAGTCTTAAATTTTTTTAACAATGAAGCCATTGTCGTCCCAAATTAATATTTTGCCCAGTGATTCATAACACTACTAGCTATTTATAGAATTAATTTTAAAATTTTAAAATATGTACTTTTTAAAAAATTTAAAATTCAAATTTTAAATTTAAATTTAACAAACTTTATTTATCCTAACCCATATGGTGTCGCATATCACAGGAAAGGGCATTATATATGCTATAAAATGACACTAATCCCAAGTCTGTAGCTCAATTAGGAAAGCTTCTACAGTAATTCAAAAACACAGGGTTCCCTGTTTTTCAGCCCATTTTTGGCAACTTTACAGCCCTGTAACTCATAAACCAGTTGACTTATCACAGTAAAATTTCATATTTTTCCAAGTCTATACCAATAGTACACATGTGCCAAATTTCAAGAAAATCCGAGATGGTGAGGTCAAAAATGGTCTTTTTTTGTGTTGATTTGACATGGAATGACCCTGCAGCATCCTTTGGGTCTGTTGGAAATGAATGAATAGGTGAGACTGAAGATAGTTTTGAATAATTAAATGTTAAAGAAAATGAAAAAAAGTAAAATATCAATGCTGAATCCTACGTAGAATGAAGTAGAGGAGAGGATACTGGACCGACTGCAACGTTGAAGGCCGAAGGAAATTAAAAATATTTCTAGCTTATAATAATGAATGATTATACAGGTTTTTGGGACGTACACATAAAAAAAAAAGTAGCGTGTTTGGTACAAAATTTAAGGAAAATGCATTTTTTCGGATTTTCAACCACAAGAGAAATTATTACATCAAGTTTGTGCAGAGAATTTGACTTCCACTCAATCTCTTTCGCATACCACATTAGATGATTGACTAGGGCAGAAAACTCAGGTAACCTCTCTCATTCAGTCAGTGTTCGGTACAACAAAAACTCGTTATAGTGTGGAAATAGTAGAATCTTCAACATAAATCTGATCTAACAATCTCTTTAGATGGATAAAATCCAACAAGCAGAATGAAGAAACCCGAACATGTTGTGTGTGATAAAATGTTTAGATATACTTTCAAGCATTGATGCACTAACCATCTATTTATTCAACATCAGTATTATTTAAATAAGCCAATTACTTGAATTAACGGCTACATAATTCAGCTGAGAATTTAAAAAAATATTTTTTACTACGGAATTTTTGAGCATTGATTAGAATTTGCATATTGGTTCTTGCTCGAACAGTAGTACTGAAGAAACAAATAAGAAACATCAAGTAAGGATTCGATTTTTATTCCTTGTTTGCTATTTAACAGTGTAAAACTATTAACGAAACTTAAACAAAGTCTTCTGTAACTTTGGAAACAATCAAAAGTGCAAAACTTTGAAAAAATTGTCCTAAAAATTTTTACGTGTCATGTTGACTTAATATTTCACTAAAAATTTATTTCTATCTCTGATGAAATTTGTATTTTTTCATGGAGGAGGAAAGAAATAAATAAATAAATATTAATTATGTATAGGTTTCTTTCTTAACTACTGCAATACTATCTACAGGTCAGCGGTTAGCGAATAGAATAGCGACAAGGTTAGCCGTACTTTAGATGCTTCTGCTGGAAACGCCATAACGTCTTCGTAGACCACAATTAAATAGCACAGCCAAATACAGATCTCCACCTTCTAAAAAAATCGTGAAGCAAACTGAGAAGTTGAGCGAGACACTCGTGATATGATCGACGAAAGAAATAAATGAATTCCAAAGGACGGGAGATCGTTTGTAATTATTTTTTGTCAATCACGAATGATATTTGGTCATTGATTGTGTCCCATCATGTTAATCGTCGAAGTATTTAGAAGTTTGTAATTGAAGGAGTGATATCTGATATCTTTTTCCATAAGATTCGATTCCAGACCCGTTTAAGTACCTTAACATTATGCGAGATTTGTTTAATCAATGATTCGTATTCTCTAAAATGTACAATATTACAAAAAAAAATAAATAACCAGTTAAGAATTCAGCTCAAAAACGAGAATACTCTTTCTGGAGACCGACAAGATCTAAAAAAGATGGATGCCAGTGATCTCAGCTGTTAATATGCCTTAACAATAAAAATAGATACCTTTCAAATAAGAACAACTAATTAAAAAAAGAAATCTGGTATCAAGTAAAAGCTATCCGAAGTATTCCTTAGTACAGATAATACAAGATTCAAAATACGTTTCACCCAAGAATCACCATAAAATTGCACTTACCTGTATTCTAGGCGATCTTCTAGTTCCTTTAACCAGCATCTTAACCGGTTTTTTCACTGGAGATCTGCTTGGTCGTCTGTTATTCGATGTTGTGGATGTTACGGTAGTGTTCATTTTATTTCTTTTATTTACAATACGGCCCGTATTTTTCACTTCTTCGGTTTTCTTAACTTCAGAACCAGAACTGGAAACATTTGCTGCTGCAGCAGCTGCTTTAGCCGCATTTGCAGCTGATCTTGCACTTCTACGAGGAAGTTTTTCTTCTTCTTTATTAGGAATTACTTTTGGTTCAGCAGTAACGTTATTTGCTATTGTATCACTGTTACGAGTGTCTTTTTTCTTTTTCTTACCACTGCCCTCTTCGCTTTCAGAAGATGAAGTAGAATCGTATGGATCTGATGAACTACTTGATTGGCTACATGATTTTGATTTCGATTTTGTTGCAGATATTTTCAGTTTTAGACCACCCTAAAAGCAAGACAACAAATTATAACATCATTGAATCGTAGAATGATACTAAGGATGGAGGAATAGAATAATTATCCTAAAACATAAGCGTAAAATTTCATTTGTCACATTCACAATCTTGCATTGGTGTGAAAATCTTTCGACTTCTATTTAACACAAAAAAAGAAACACCAAATTCATAATCACCAGATGTGATCTCTTTTTTAACACATGTGTGAACTACATTGAAACACATACTAGTTTTCCGAAAGATTCTAATTTAAATTCGTTTACACAGCTGCTTCAGAGTGAATTCTACATCGCTTCCTCTTAAATGTATTTGAGATAAGTTATAAGCAGTCTTGAAAAGAATTATATGCATCCAGGAAATAATAATTTTCCATTTAGGCTTAAGTCCCTTGCGTTTGGGAATTCCTTAATAACAATTAATATGAAGCACTCCACAATGAAGCAACAAGTAAACTCAGTGAAACCTTATGTTCCTTCTTATTTCTTGATGAAGCACAAAAGATTTCCCCATATCTTTTGAACCTCTTTCATAATGCTTCAGTCAGGTGCTTATAATTAGTTATCAGCATATTCTCTATTGCTGTTTATTAAATGACAAACAAAAAAAAAAAAATTCCTTTTGAATTGTTAAAATTATGTTACGTTCTAGCTAACTAAATTGAACGAAATGTATAACTAAATTAAAATCAAAGATCTTTAAGACAGTTTCATTTCAGAAGAATATAATTTAGCATATAATTACTGGTGAAATAAAGAATGCAACATAACTATAAAACGAAGTAAATTGCTGATTCAAAACATTAATTTCTTTTTCATTATATAAACAAAAATAATGAGAATTGAAAGATGAAGTGGCGTTATGAAATAGAGCAATGCTTAGGAAAGGTTATTTATTTGTTGCCTGAAAACCGACTAAACCTACCTGATCAAAATTCGTCTCCCTAATGCTAAAAGTAGTTTGAGGGCTATGTGATCTTGAAGAGCTAGAAGAACTTGCTTGACGTTTCTCTGTACTCTCAGAGCTTTCACTTTCACTCCAACTTCTTGAAGATCCTGATCCCTCCTGAAAACCAATTAATTAAATTTTATTACATTATAACACTATAAAACTAGCAATATTCAAATTCTAAAAGAAACTTACGTGACTGTCTGAATTGGATTCTGATGAACTCTCACCATCACTATCAGAACTTTCATCATCAGAATCAGATTCATTCTCCGGAGGAAGCGGACAAGGAGTCATTGGAGGCAAAGGCGTAGCTGGTTCCTGAAAAGCACCGTCAAATTATGATGATTTGAAAATTTCTTCAAAGTGATTGTTACGAATCGAACGATATTTCATAAAATTACCTTTATTGCGTCCATGTCTACCGTTGAGGGTAGATCTTCGGGTTCCGAATCTTCTGCAGGGCGATGGATAACGGCACTCCAATCACAACTTGTAAGAATGTCACTTGAAACACCATACTAAGAAGAAACAAGAAAAGATTGAAATTAGAATAAATTATGAAAATCAAATACATAATTAGACTGAAAGAATAAGCTCATTTTCACTCTACCTTGTTGATTTCAGGCCTAGCAAGTGTAGGTGTTGAGGGTGCAATTGTAGGAGCATATTGTACTGGAGGAGAATATGTAGACGCGCTTTTGTCTACCTGAGGCATGATGTAATACTCCATGCAATACTAGAAATCATCACACCTGATCCCTGAAATGATTCCAGAAATAAAACCACCTCCTAAATTTCGATGAAATGTAAGATGAAGATATATACTACCTTTGTGTTCTTCAAATTTCCAAACAAGAAATAAGTGTCTCATGTAATAATAGTACATATTTACAAAGCAAGAACATGATCCTCTATTCTTCTTAAAAGTCCCTACAACACATCAATCGTAAGAAGTTGAAAAAATACTTGAGATCCTAAAAATTCTAAAATTACAAGATAAAATGTAAGCTACAACAAAAGTCACATTAATGATTTGTTGTGGGTTACACTAAAACACTCAATAATATAATACAGTCTACTATTCTTGAGATCAAAATAAGTTGCAGATGCTCTATCAATAATACACGCACATGTTTTGAAGAAAACATCATTATTTACTTCTTGAAGCAAACAGTTACACTCTTACTATTAGATCAAGATGTACTCGAAGTAAACATTTAACTTAAGTATACAAATATGACTTAAGATATTAAATTGCTCCAATTTTACGAGTATAGTAACCCAATGAGAGTAAAGACATTATCAAAAAAGTAAAGGTAGTCATTCTTCATTAATTATTAAAATACTCTCAATGGTTCAAAACTACAAAAACTAATGTGAAATGAGATTACCCAATTAGAAAAAAAGTCCATAAAAACCCCAAAATAGAGCATATTTATGTTTTAAAAACAACACAAATCCACTACTTTCTTATACTTATAGTAGCAACATTATTACTGTGAATTAATCGATAAAAAAGAAAACTTAATGAACATAATTAAATGTGTAATTGGTTGTTAATTGCAGTCAAAATTTTATGTACTTTGGTTACCTGGGTCTCTTTCTATCGCCATAAACAAAATCAACCTAAACAAAATGGCTGTTCATTAACGGCAAGATTATAAGATAAGTGTAGGACCGAAACATTTCTCATTTGAGGCACAAAATTACAATCACTTATTAAAATGTTTTATTACTACTGAAAACATAATCACTTCAATGACTGAAATCTTAGACAAAATCAATTTATTCTTGATGTAAATAAAGAGCAGAGTATTCCACGGCAAAACGACAGCGGCATCACCACATGGTGGAGATCACACGAACTACTAAGCAGGTGTTCCTGATTTCCCGCTTTACCCAACCCCTTATTCAACTGTGCTCTAATTTATGGAAGTGAACAAGAACTTTTAACAACCATAAATCTTGAACTAGCAATTGTCCATCTTTTCACCAAATCTCAACTAATTTTTTCCCCAAGATTCATCTCTCGTACAAATTTTCTAGAACGTAGCCTCATTAACTCCTTAACTCCTTTCTTCGCTAAAAAAAGAATGAAACCAAAATTTAAAAAAAAATTACGTTACTTATTTAATAGTAATAATACTAACTATAATAAAACATCAACTTCAATTCGTTAACATAATTTTCTGTACAAAGAAATGAATCAACCCTGTATTAGTTCCCAAAAATGTTAAATATAACAACTTATGATAAACCATGTATCTTTTGATTATTCTCCTTCCTCTCTCTCTACAGTTAATTCAAAGCTAATTAAAAAATTGTCTACTTGAATTGGTTGAATTGATAGTATTTAGTTATTTAATCTAAGTAATGGGAGGGCCTATTACGAATAAGTCTTTGAGACAAAAAAATTATATTAGTAATTAACGACTACCTTTCAGTTCCACCAAATCTAAGTTGTTCCCATTATATCCGATATTTACCCCCAAAACTCTATGATTCCCCCCCCCTCCTGAAAAGTGTTTATACCAATGGTTACAGGAGTAATAGATATTTTTAAGCTGTTTTTCTATAAAATCAGAAACCTGCCTTGAATGATGCACTATCGGTTGACAGACTTTCTTCAAATTTGTTATTTTAGCAATTTTTATTTGACACCTGAAAATTATTTGGTGAAGCTGAACATTGCATGAAACACATTAGAGGGTAAATTAAAAAAATTAAATAAACAAAAGCGAAATTGAAAAATCGTAATCGTTGAGTCATTTTCCTGAAAAACACAAAAAAATGAGAAGTCGCCCAAAAATTAATTAATGTTTAAATGATTACTGAAAATGCCACCAGATGTCAGGACATACCAGTTGCAACAATTGCCCTTCCTTCTTATATGTTGTCAAAAATGCTCACTAGATGTCTCTACCAATCAAGATTGAAAATGATTGAAGCTGTCAGCTCTTACAGAGTTGTTAATTAATATGTGAATTTCTGATTTTATTTATAGTCCAGTCAAACTGGGATTTAAGCACAGAATAGAAGATAATAAGCAATAAATTGAACAAATCTTTATTTAGCATTTTATTAGTTGACTCTAAAGTCTCGTAGAATCTCGTGTACATGTCACCGGAAATCACTTGTCAAAGGTCACGTAAATCTACATGCTGCTGCTTCGTTTGATGTAGAATTGCGTCGTGAAACAATTTACAACACGGATGATCTTTTGTCGAATGTGCAGACAAATATTCTAAGCTAACGCTGAGCAAAAATGCATTGACGATTAAATAATGAATAACGAAAATAATAATAATATGATCAAATAATAAGTTAACTACGGGGTTGGAGAAATCTTTTTCTTAGATGCACCAGGAAAACTGGTAAAACGTTCCTAATTAGATTGATTCTGGCAACAATTCGATCCCAAAATGACATAGCCTTAGCTCCAAAATAGTTCATTTAACAAGACTGAGCCACAACAATGCGTGGCCGGGTACAGCTAGTTTTTAATGGATTTTACTAAATATTATAAAATGCATATTTCTAGTGAAAAATCGTAATCTAAAATCTGAATGATTACAACAATTTCTCTTACTACAGTAATAGTGGAAGAGAAACTAAAAATTGTGAAAGCTGTGAAATGTGAAACATCATATTTCACTTCCATGAGCATGACAGAAAATTAATGGCCGAAACCGCTTTAACACTTTGCTGAATAAAACTGTTCACTTAATTGAGGTTTTCTCATAAACTATCCAAAAATAGAGGTACAAAAAAAAAAAGATTGATATTTGCTGAAAGATCTTTCTACATCCATTGATTAGTTTTTAGAAATTCCAGGTCTAGAAGTTTCCACCATTTTCTTACCTTTCAAAATATCTGCTTGATTTCTATACTTTTTGTAATACAAAATATGGATTACTAAGCAAAAGAAATTATTGTTATTTTACTGAATAGTTATTCAGCTATTCATTAGCTAATGAAATGTGCTTTCCAACAGGAAACTACTGTGCAAGTAGCTTGTTATCATGTTTTAAAAGTTTTTTCTTGTTCCTAATGACCTCTCACTAATTAGTGAAACTCTGAAATAAACCCATTTAAACGATAATCTTTTTATCTATTCATAAAAGAAACAAGATTTTGCATGAAAGTACCTTAAAACCTATTTGCCACGCAATCCTCGCTCTTAAATTTACTTAGTAAAAATGAAAGCGTATGTTTAAAGCAAAAATATTAGCTTTTTAATTTTTAAAACATGATAGTGTAATACAAAAAATTGATAATTTGTTCTTTAAATTACAGGAAGGGTTAAAATTATTATCACAAAGTGCGATAAATTAGAATACCTCATGTGATGTTTATAGGAGGTTTGCAACTTATTGTTTTAGCCTTACAAAAGAAAAGTTCTTACATATAAATTTATATTACACCTAGAGCGAACAAAAATAAGACATTATAAATGTATTTACTTTCTTTCTTCAATGGCCATCCGCCTGTAAGTGATTGCATAATTTTTTTTACTTAATGTGTTTAAAGAAAATCATTAAAATTGATTAATTTATGTTCACTTGATTCATGCAATCAAGGACTAAAATAAAGTAATAATTGTAATAAGTTTATTTAATTTTATAGGTGTTTTTGGTAATATTCACATCACTAAACTCAATTTATTTGGTTGAATCAGATAAAAAATTACAGTGCCCTCCAGCTTCAAATTTTATTGATAATTATACACAATTTTTTATTTGTAAAAGGTATTTTTGTTATTTTTAATCATGGTTGTTTTGCTTATTTTGTATTTTTCTTCTATTCTGAATGATAAATTCCTCTGTATAATACACATTAGTTCTCTTAAATCATCATTATTTAGGAGCATCGGAAAAGATCAACCAGTTATTTATGCAGTGCAAACTGAAAATCTTGAGACCAGTATGATTACATCAAGTCCATTGATTGTTGTTATCGGTGACATGTTCGACACGACTACACCATTGAATGATCCCATTGTAAAAGGTATTTAGACTAACATAGAATAATAAATTTCTATAATAAGATTCGTTGTTATTAATGGAAGATAATTTATTGATTGCAGCCACTAAAGTTACTGAGAGGATAAAAAGTGTTTATTTTATTTCTTTGTTTCAGCTTATTTATTTAGAGGCTCAGACAATATAGTTTATGTTCAACATCTGCTTACATTTCAGAAAATTTACTGCCCTTTTTCTTATACCCAAATAATTGCACAAACGTTAAACGATTTTTTGCTAAAAATATATTCAATCAATTCAAAAGTAACACCGAACAATACTCATCTGATTGGCTTGGGAATGGGTGCAGTTATAGCTGGGCAAGCAGCGCTTGACATACCCCACGTCAAGTTTAATCGACTTACTGGTATTTAATCATTAAAATTACTTTATTTATTAGTATAAAAACAAAAACAAACAAACCAATTTCGGACATTAATTTTCAAAAAATATCTGTGCTGATCATACTTTGATTTATACTTGTTACTTTAAGATTTATTTAGCACTAAGAACGTATTCTTGAAGCTAAAACAGAGATTCTGTTGAAAGCTTTTAGGATCTCACTGTAAATCCTTCACAAAATCTTATCAACAGCGTTCATTTTGGATTATGTTCTAACATAAGTAAAATTATTTATTATTTGTATTAATAGTTCAACTATTATTTATTTTAAAACTAAGTATTTCAATCTGTCTGAAAATGAAGATACCCTGGGAAGCTCCTTATGCATAACGTCTTTTTTAATCGCTTTCCAAAACGACAGAATTTGTCATCAAGACAAAAAACAGAAGGTCAACTACTTTCTTTATTCAGTTGCAAGTTTCTAAAACTTAAGTGGGATTCATGTATATATCATTGGATGAAAATATTGTAGATTTATTACTTTTCCGATTGTTTAAACGCGGTCGAATAACATTTTAAAAACCCTCGAGTTACACTCAGGGTGTTGTACGAGTATAGGCAGAGGCTGTAGTGTCATCCGTCTTGAACTATGTATATTACCTGTTTGGTTGCTTTGATTCGACAATAGTTCCTTCAAAGTATTTTTATAAATTAAAATGTATTATGTATTTTGAGTTTTTCAATAAAACTTTATTATTATTATTATTATTATTTTTTTTTTTTGGCGCATCAACAGCTGAGGTTATTAGCGCCCTTTATTATTATTATTATTATTATTATTAGTTCCTTCAAAGCAGTCCCTGTGAATTTGTGATTAAGTCCCTTCATAAGTTTAGTTCGGATTCACATCGGATTTTGTTAAGACTAACAATTCCAAAGGGACGCCAAAAATAATAATTATTTTAATAATTTATTTTTATAGAAACTTACAATGGTCCATTATTATAATTTTTTCTTTTATCTTGACTGTTTTAGGTTTAGATCCCACGTTGTTCTTTTCAAGTATACCTTCTGATCCTTATGTCTACCCGTTACGGCCATCGTTAACAGATTTTACGGATGTTTATCATACAAATGTGGGTATGATTGGACGTTTTGACATTATGGGTGATGTTGATATATATTTCAATAACGATGTCCAAATGCCAGGATGTAATAAAAGTTCGTATTAGACTTTTATTTCTTCTTCTTTTTTTTTTTAGTACTTCTACATATTACTTCCTTTTCTTAATACTACTTAATTTCAACGATGCCATTCTTTTATAATAAATTAAAAATTAATTTTCTAGGTAACCTTTGCAGTCATAAGAAGGCGGCTGAATATTATGCAGAAGCAGTGTATTCTTTGCAAGGAATGTGGGGAATTCCTTGTTATGCTGAAGTTGCACTTCATTTCCACCTAAATCAGAACATATTGTGTAAATTTTGTTCAAATATAAATGACATGGTTTTAGTTGGAGAGTATATGTCTTATAAGTAAGTAATAAAAAGAAATTTGTTTGCTGCTTTCGAGCATTTTTATATATTTAAGAATACTCAACGGAAAAAATATTAGTGGGATAGTAAGTATTAATAACAATAATAATAATAATATTTCATCTTTATTCAGAAATAAATGAAGAACAAAATACATTCTTGTAGACATACCACACTGGTCCATGACCGTCGGAGGGAGATGTCTTCTTACAATATTACACTTTATCTACCCATAAATTTTTTCAACAAAAGAAACCAAAAAGAAAATAATATATTTATAATTCAAAAATTAAATTCCTGCACCAGAGAATATCTAAACTTCCATGCTGACTTAGCAAACTTCACTAGACTGTCCCAATCCTTAACATTTTTAGGAAGTCCTTAAATTCACTGTAAATCAATTTGCCTTTTTTTTATATATATATTTCAACCGAAATTCTTTTAAAATAGGGCATATTGCTATAAAATGGAACATATCCTCTTCCTCGTTTCTATTACACAGTGAACATAACTTGAACCTGATAAAAAGTGAGGTGCATAAAGTTAGGCAATGAGTTGTGTGTTAAAGTGTCGTGAATGTTTGGGCGGAAAACAGATTAAAAGTTGTTTTTTATTAATCCTAAAAAAATAAAAGTAAAGAAACAAGAACTGCTCTTAAAAAAGGACCTAAGTAACTAAGCAGAAATAACTCAAGTTCTATTCCAATACTTACACTTATCAGCATCTTTTTTTTGCCCTTGTATTTTAATATGTAGCGTTCAAAATAGTGTAGGATTTCAAATTGCTCACCAAAAAAAGTTCTTATTTAAGGTATTAAAATCGAAAACGCATCTTAACATTTTTTACCAATTACATAAAGATACGAATATAAAAAAAAAATACTTTTTTATTTTCTATATCTGTATTTATTGTACAATGTTTCAGCTTAAGAGGAGCATTTAAAGTACTTACAAACAGTGAACCACCGTATACTAATGGGAAATTTATTAAAATTTTATATATTTAAAAGTTAGTTTTTACAACATTCAACTTCTATGAATTAATGCACATATAATATATGTTCAGTTATTAGAAAAGTGTAAATAATAATTATTAGTAATAAACAAAATTGAATGACTGGCTATTAAACTTCAACATTATTCAAACCTCTCAATAACTGTTCGCACATCCTACTTAGTGTTCGTCCTTTTTAGATTATCTAGCTCAGACTAATGAAGGGTATGTTAATACGTTGGCATTGATATAACTTTCTGACCAGTAACAGTAGTTAAATTGTATGATGCTGTAGATTTGCCCGTCTCGAAATAATCATCAGCACATTTCATGTACGAAGTATGAAGATCTGTATTTTGGATCCTGTTAATCCTTGATGCTAGAACCACTGGTTACCAAACAACCATAAAATATATCTTCCTTAACCTAATCACTACTACTGGTTAAATCTAAACGATTTAAATTACTGCATGAACACCATTAAAGTTTTCGCATTTAATTTAAAAGTTCATAACACTCACAAATTTGCACTTTTTCAGAGAGACAGCCGAAACAATGGGGCCTTGTTTTCCTTAACTTTGTAAAAAGTTTGAAGGAACATTTACCTGAATTGATAGTCTGAAAATGCTCTTGACAACACACTCTCTGAATATCCCTTGCTTGTTGCATTATAACTCCCTTAACTTTGTAAATTAAATAATAATCACTCGTCGGAATATACCTTTACGTACAATCCTTATTCATAGTCACAATCACAGAGTTCGACTACCAACAAACGCCTTAGAAGAAGAAAAAATCTTCCATAACGAGAAAAACCTCTTCTATCGTCCATCTCTTCTTTTAAAGTAGAATTGCTTGAAAATTGATGACTCAATTTTTTATTATAGAACTACATATTTTAGATCAGAATCTCACCCTCGTCTTTCAGTATAGGTCAAAAAATCTTTTTCACATGGCATTAATTAATTATTATTAATTATTAATTAATTATCTCTCAATACTTTCTAAATTGCCGTCCTTCCCTATAACTTTAAGTAGAGGATTTCTTTTATTTCTTTATACCTTCAAAAATAATTCTGGAACTTGCGTCTAATCAATTCCAATTTCTTTTTTGAATTATCTTTAATCTCTTTTGAACTACTTTCAATCATCCTTATCAGATTCGCTTACTCTAGAGAGCTTTTTTTTTTTACAGCCTTCTGTTCTTTAATTTTTATCTTTTGGAGATGGTTGCTTTACCATTCGTTCCCACTGGCCAAATTCTCACTTGTAGAGAAAATATTTGTTCAAACGCATTATTAATCTTTTATTTTACCATCTGCCCAATACTTTGGATCCATTCCTAAGAATGATTCCCCTCTTCAGTATATATAATATATTATATTAAAAACAGTTGTCTGTTGCTCTCTTAAAAAAAAGTAGATAATAATGAAAACTAAAGATAAATATTTGTACAAAGTGATAATAATAAACAAAACTAGTTTTTTTCATATATATGAATGAATCTAATGGCTATTTCCAAATGGTGTTATTACAATTTGAGAACAGGAAA
The DNA here is from genome assembly GCF_049639745.1 of Rhodnius prolixus. Lineage (NCBI taxonomy): Eukaryota > Metazoa > Arthropoda > Insecta > Hemiptera > Reduviidae > Rhodnius > Rhodnius prolixus. The sequence goes on along the minus strand of NW_027411593.1, from coordinate 19,362,659 downwards.
CTATAGAAACTTGAACTTATTTTCTAAGAACATTTATTAATCCTACGAGTTCTGTAAGTTCAGCAACTAAACAAAAAGAGAAATAATATTTTCTGGTCCCTAATACATCATTTTGAAGTATTTCAAGTGTGTTTACAGTGATATGAACAAATTTACCTCTGCCCAACATGAGATAAGGCAGTGCAAACAGTCACACTTTATAGTGAAGTTATTTTCCATAAATGAATACTTATGTATTTACTTGCGACTAAAATTACGTATTTGTACGGTTATTAAGGCGTAGGATAAATATTGTTCAATTTAGATTTCGTTAAACGTAATATGTTGGTTAAAAAATAGTATTTAATGAAATTATGGATAAACAGACTTCATTGAAACGGAAAAAATTTTGGGAAGAACGATATACGATGCCACAAACTAAAGAAAAGAGGAAGGGTAAACATTTATTTATACTTAAAGTTAGAAGTTTGAATTTTTGCGTTGACTAACATGAACATTTTTTATAAATTATAAAAGTTACGAATTGACACAACTTTTGGAAATTTCGCTGATCTTATTTTTTTTGCAACTGCATTATTTTTTGTGAGAATTTGGATTTTACTTCTGTAAAACTGGGTTCTTATTATTTTACAAGGGAAAAATTCAACGGTATTATTTTGTGTTGCGCATTGCAGTTCCAACCTCCAAACTTATCTTCTGCGGAAAATTAAATTATACATCAAGGTATCTCAGTGAATATTTTTATAAATTAAAGGTACATATAATTTTTATAATGAATATTTACTTTTAGAATCATTCGCTTTTGTGATAACCTTTTCTGAGCGGTCGATCAAACTTCAGTAAAGATGTTTGAAAACAGTTTTTCTAATCAAAGATGTTTATTTAGCAACACATACTGGTTATTAAACAAACCAATTTTTGGCTTCAATTTGATTTCAGGAATTTGAAATTTATTAAACTTTCATTGCAAAAATTCTCTAAATGAAACATAGACAAATTTTATTCTAATATCATTTGGACCGTTCTGCAATATTTTGCCCCCTCTCTGAAGATTTGCATAATATAACAAATGTTCATAAATTAAAGGAGAATTTGCCACAGAGTTGATAATATTTTTTAAAAAACTTCTTTTACCTCTACTTTTGATGTATTCAAAATAGAATGAACTTAGTTTCTATTCCCTGAACTTGAAGGTCAAACCTGAAGGCCAAAGTAGGGAGGTTAAATATTTTGTGGGTAATTTAATATACAGTAAACGGTATTGTTTCGTTGAGTGTGAAACCTCAGTGATTGTCAGTTTATATTAAAACGGTTAACATTTTGTAAATGAAGTTGTCAATACAAAAATGTGATCATTTAACACTTTTGATAACTTAAGTAGTTATCTTAAAATACCAAGTTGCATTCCAATTTGTTTAAAAAAGGAGTAATTCCTTGAACTAAGTTTCACATTGATCATTGATTGCTTTTCATCAAAAGCAAAATGCCCAAATCAGCTGTAAACGAACAAGATCCGACGACACCTGGTTTGTGATAAAGTTTGACTTAAAAGCTTACTATTTTTTGTTTAGTTATCAACGGTTCTAAGACTGTGAATGATATGCATGAAAATAGTTTATTTCAAGCTTAAAATGGGTCATATATTTCTTGATTTAAAGAATAAATTAATTTTTTAAAAATTAATTTCTATGTAATTAACTAAAATGGTATGAGTAGTGATTGGTACCTGAATTATTGGATGCTGAACCCTGACTTTGTTTTTAGTATTTAAAAATTGTTATTTTAAAATTTGCCATTTATCCTTAGATGCTAGATCATTTGCCATTTTAATAAAAAAATTAACAAATATTGGACGAAAACAAAGGCTTATTAATTTAAGTCTATCTTCTGATCTAAAAATACCTAATTGTGTATTTGCACCTTTACTTATTCAGAAATGAAAGAAATAAATCATTATTACCTTTAACTTTATAGATTTTTATCGCTTAAATTCAAATCATTTTTAACACCTAAAGGTTTTGAATTAATGTTAACAATTTTATCTAGTGCGAGATGAACATTTTCTCATGCCAGACAATCGAAGTCTAGTAGCTGAAAGTTTAGGCAGTGAAATTTCATCTCAAAGGCCTAAAATGGATATTGTCTGCGTCATAGATTTAATTCAACCCCAAAATCTAAATCATCGTAAAAGGGCTCTTGAGGAAATCAATAAAGCATGTATCCCACTCAGCGCTAATTTACAACACATTCAGGTATTTAATCTAATTTTACTTTATGGTTTGTAATATACGTTAAATATTCGTTAAAAATAATAATAATTTGTTTTTCAGTTTGAAAAACTGGATTTTGGTGAGACCAACGTATTAACAGCATTCTATAACGGGGATGTCGCAATTGTGGATTTGTCCATACAAGAACAACAGAGAGCTTTATTCTATCATTTAGGTGTTAGAGAAAGTTTTAAGATGAAAGAAAATATCTTACTCTATAACGATACTGATACTGAAGCTACGATCAGACTTAAGGTAACATTTTCTAAGAGAAATATGATTAATGGCTGTTAATATTTCGTACGAATTTGAAGATTTCTTATTTTTTTTAAAGTCAAGTTTAATTAAAGTTAATAAATTCAGTAATCAACATAGGTTGCTGCTGGAAATTTACCCTATAAAAAAGAATCACTTGTAATACACCAAACTTTTACTCTTATCGCAAGGGTCCCAGTTACCAGTTTTCTACGAAATGAATTTTTAATAAATAATTATTGTTTTTAAACATATTAGTGACGTAAACTAAATTGAAAACAGCAATTTAGATAATAGATTGACGAACTATCTCCTCTAGATATCAATTAAATAAATAAATTTAAAAAAAATAGGCAGCTGGGTTATGTTTTTATCTTCGCTGAAGGTATTCGGACTTAAAAATACCGTGTAAAAGATTTGGACTTTCATTAAAGCAGTTTCTTCAAATTCAGAATTTTACAAAAACATTAATCCTCCCCTGTATTATTCAAATGGGGAAAAAAACCTCACTCGAAGGACACTAGAGGAAATCATAAAAACCCCTCGCAAGGACTTAATAAAAACAATTTTCACAGATAAAGATAGGCAGCAATAAATATTCTGTGTGAATAGTGATAGTAGATATAAATTTTAAAGGGACTGGCTATACATCAATTCTAATGCAACCGAAAAGATCTATTTTGGCTCCCTTAAGTGTTGGTTTGTGCTGACCGTGGTGTCTGAAAAATGTTAAATGTATAAAAAATGAGTCCCTGTTTTACTACAGGGTTCGCTATTCCAAAATAGTTGCGAACAATTTACTTAAAACCACTACCTCCGGAGGGTATTGTGTGTATTCGCATTGTTAGATTCGGATACCTGCAGTATACGCCAAGATCTCTGAAAATATGGCTAGTTCGCCTCGCACTGCAGGCAAGTAGGTAAACATATAAAGAAATCAGCTGGAAGAATTTTACTGGCAGACACATTTTAAGTTTAAGGAAAACTGAAGAATTGTTGAAATGTGGATGGGTTCGTAATGCTAAAAGTAGAAGTCCTTGAATATAGAAGATGTAAAATCCAAGAAAATCACGAAGCTTTTCAGTAAAATGGCAATATAATAATGTAATAAATGTAAAGATTGGTATATCTATGACCTTTCATAGTTGTGATAATTTCTTCACTTACAAACACCACACAGATCATTTTCTTAAAACCATTTTTTCAGGTCATATAGATCTTAAAACTTATATTTTGAGAGTTAAACACGTTATTAGAAATTTTTCACTGTCTCAGTATTTTGTCTCGCAATATTTCCTTTTAGGAGTAGGAAGGGGGAAGTAATGCTGACGTAAATACTGAGAAGTGCATGGATTATTGAAATGCCAGGAAAAAGTTATTAACATTTTTTTTTTCTTTTTGTCAAGACCAATCGACCAAGACTTTAGCAGAAAGAGATAGTTTGAATTTACCTGGTTTGACATAGTAAAAAAGACCTAGACTAGCCCACGGGTTCTCCACATTCTGAGTTAACATTCCACTGTACGATTACTGAACTAAACCCTTCTCAGTAAAATATATAATTTATTTATCAAATTCAGTTGTAATCGAAATCAAAAAATTGTTTCTTATTTTAGCTTACTTGTGGTCTTTATAACTTGATTTGCTATCGTCTTTCTGATTGTGGAGCACATCTTCACGTCAATCCAAGTGGACATAGAAAAGCTGTTGAAGACATTACAATTGAACCAAATAGATATTCGTTATGCCTGAGGCTAACCAAACATCTGCAGGATGTAGAAGTTCAATCAAAGTAAGTTAAATTAGTTTGGCTGATCGAACTGTCACTTTATTTTTATTTTATTGATCAACCATTATACAACTGGCGTATCAGCGAAAAGTGATGATTTTTGTCCGTTCAATCTTGCAGAATTAAATTCGGTAATCATCCTTAGCTTTTAATACGCTTCTTCTACAAGCTTTTAGCATAATTCCTGCATGATTGTTGAAGGGATAGTTTTTGAATTGTATGCAAGAAAGTACTTCAAAACTTATAAATAATAAAATAGTAAATTTGTTTTTTGGACCAGTTTTAGTCCACTTTGACTTTATGATCTCATCAAATGTGTATACAACCGATCATATACATTTTTCAATGTTGTTTATTTTGTTAAAGTCTAGAATTTAATAAAAAAAAAGAAAAACTGAAAATGTTTTTATCCATTCTTTGTTCTAGAGTTCATATAAAAGAAAAATTTCTCGCTGATCTAAAAAAAATACGTGATACAATAACTGGTGAAGAATTATCATCTGCTTTGAAGAATATGCGCAAACGTTTAGATGATCCAAGAGTGCTTTGCGGCGAAGTAGTTTATAGCATGCTCATTTCTTTCAGAGATATACAGGTAAAAAAACAGACCTTGTTAATTGAAGCTCTTTAAATAATAATTTGTAAATATTTTTTTATTAATTATGATTTTCTGGAGCGATGTTGCTTTTTTAAAAATTAAGTTTAAAAGTGAAATAATTAGATAAAAAAGAGATACGAAACACAATTGAGGCGCACCCAGGATTTTTTTTTTCTTTGTATGGTTAATTACATTCCTTATTATTTAAAAACAATGCATTCATTCACATACCATCACTTTCTCAACAAGATTTTTTTCTGACTTTATTATTTACAATATTTAAAGTAGAGGGGGCAGCCGGATTACTCAGCGCTAATTCGAGGTGATATCTCGAATAGTCTAGGAAAACTGGCCACATTCTTTCAGACTGTAATAATGAATTTAGTTTAAGTTACAATTACATTTTTTATAGCATCTAGGATTTTTTTTCCATATAATATTTTTGTGGAGGGGGTTAGCTACTAAACCCTCTTCGGTGCTCATATGAAACGCTAGACTTTTCGCAATTCATAAAGTTTATTCAAGGTTCTATATTTTTCGTCAAAACCTTGTACATTCTGTTGTAGCAAGAAGATGCTTTATTGTAAGAGAACAATTTAGTTTTAATTTCCTGATATGTTTTTTGTGCTTAATTCTTTTGTTTATCAATATTTTTGGTTTATATTTCTGTTTTAAGTTTTGAATTAATATTTAGTTGTATTTTCCTTTATTTGCACACCAGGCTTTAATATATCGTAAGTAAATTGTTTAATATACTTTATTAGTGTTGTTTCCCTTTCCTTTCTGAATTATTTGGAACTGAATTTTTATTAATTCGGTGTGTTTCTATTCTACAATATCTGATAACGATTATTAAATTGTTACCAGATATTCTTTCCAATGTCATTCCAATATCATTTATTTCAAGTGATATTTAGTTATTCCTATAATTACTATTGACTTCTTTTGAAAGAGTAGTATTTTACTTTGCTCCTTTAAAAACTTGCATTAATATAAATTTTTTGTGGACATCTGTGAGTTATGCCAGTCCACTCAGTAGGTTCATAGCATTTTTGCAATCATGTTACTTTAGATTTGTAAAGGGAGCTTTTAAGTAACTCTAAATCGATTAATCGATTTCTCGATTCAGTTTTTGAGTCCGAGACTAATACTTACGTTTATATGGGCGCTTATATCAAATGAGCCACGCATGTTCTAACCCCTATCACAAGCTAAAGACTACATCCAATTCCTCCCTTAACATTGAACTTGCAAGATTCTATGATCTATGACAGAAATCATAAAAACAACTTGTTCTTAGAACTTCTTTCGCGTTGACCAGGCCTAGTGTTTGTATACTCGAGTATTGTCGCCAGTTTTGAATTTAATTTTTTGGGAGATTTTCTTGAAAACTGCTCTAATGTTATTCTTTAAACTTGATTGCAATATTGCATACAAGTAGGTATTTAATAATAATAATAATATTATTATTCAAGGGGAATTCGATTAAGGCAATTCTGGATGCAAGAGAATCCTTTTCCCTCAAGTGCCGTTTCATTGCAGATTACCTCTCATTCCTCTTATTTAACATCAAGAAGGGTTAAATGTTTAGATAAGTTTCAAGTTTAAAATCAATTCCTTGGACCAAAAGTTTTACTTTAATGAACGATTTTTTTTTAAACCTTTTCGAAAATGGCTTCTTACTTTCAAGATCTAGAACTTTTATTTGAATAATATTTAGAATAATTCGATTAAGGATACAACTGTGGGAGGGGGTTGGGTTTCTCTCTAAAGTTTGAGTACAGTCACGGTCTCATCGCCTATGAACAATAAAAAGGGGTTAAATATGTTGGTAAAATTCTGTGTTTGAGTCAAAACGTCAAAATCAGAATTCCTGAAGAGAATGCTCTCAGTCCCTCAAAGGGGAATTGTAGAAGTTTGAATAAAAGAAATGAGTCTTAATTTTCCTACTATCAAAATATCAAAACTGACCAAAAAGCTATTCTATTGACTTTAGTCGTTAGAACTTATGTATCTCCATTTTTTCCATTAAAATAACTTGCTGTTTTCCTGCTCTTGAGAATTAATTGCCCTTTCATACTGCACTGAAGACAGATCGTTTTTTTTTTTTTTTTTACTTTTTCTTTAATTTGCATTTGATAGATTTGCCTTTTATTTTGATAATATATTTTTTTTTCTATTAATTTGTAATTTTAATTATTTTAGTAAAGATTTTTTATAGATTTGTTATTTGAATCTTTTCAAACAAAATTAATTGTTGATCAATTGAATATCTAAAACCAAATATTCATTTCAGGACTATGATTCAATGGTCAAATTGGTGGAAGATTTGGAAACAATACCTAATAAAAGCGACTACACACAAACACCAGTTCTTGAATATTTGTATCCATTTGCTTTAAACAGGTTTGCGTACAATTTCATTTTTTTATTATTTTTTTTAAATTTTTTTTTTTTTAGAATACCGATCCATAGTGTAAAATCGCTCAATGAATCGCCAGCGAATTCGTATGCTTGTCTTAAACCATTTGAGGCCTCAAATCTTGTTACTAAAATTGTATTTAGTTTGTTTGCTACCTTAATATTATAGAAATATTATGCAAAACATATCTTCAAAATAAAAATTATTGCAACCAGCGTCCACATCACTACCTATTAGAGGGGATAGAGGAGAGAAGTCAGCTATCGCTGGTACTCTTTAGATGGGGTGCCAAGGGAGTAGGTCGAGCTTTAGGTGGCGTGGAGGATTGTTTGGTTGCAGAAGAGTAGGCTATGGGATTGGAATGATGAAGAAAGTTTCTATGAAAATTGATGAGAGACGGGTGCGTACCTCAGAGAATATTGAGGTCGATATTATTATATTACGTTATTACATATATAGTCGACGTCGAAGGGAGCATTTTCAAGACAACAGAGGACAACAGTGGATTGGAGTAATTGAATATATGTGTTGGGATTGTTTAGTCGAACCAAAAAGTTTAGATCTATTAGTCCTGACAGGTTTTAGTAGAATTTTGTACAAGTTTAATTTGTTCTTTAGATTCAGCTTTTATTTGGTTCTAAGTAGGCGTCGTAGTAATCAGTATCTCTTATTTATTTGCTATCCTTTCAATGTAGTGTGTTGATTCGAACTGTCAGCTGTCTGGGAAAGAAATCTAGTGTATTATTGGATGTTGGGATAGGATGATTAAAACATTAAGAGTAGTCGATTTTTATAAATCAAAGTATGTAGTAGGATTCGATTGAGTTTAAATGTTTACGAAGGGAGTTAAAGGCTTTTGTGGAAAGGATTCTAGTGTAAGGCAAGATAGAGATCAGGTTGTTGGCATGTGTCGGAATATCAGTAGTAAATATTTACTTTTGATTTTTTACAGGCGTAATCAAATAGGCGATCGAGAGAAAGCTCTGCACGTTATAGAAAAAGCATTGTTAAAGAAAGAGAATCATACACCAGATATGGTTTGTCTTTGTGGAAGAATTTATAAAGATAAATTTGTGGAATCCAAGTATGAAGATCGTACGAGCCTGATTAATGCTATACATTGGTACCGCAAAGGATTTGAAGTACAACCAAATGAATATGCTGGTATAAATCTGGCAACATTACTAGTCATCGATGGAAATGAATTTTCTAAATCTGAAGAATTACAACATATCGGTATTTATCACTTTCACTCTTTTCATTTTAAGTTTAATTTAAGGCATATCAGTTTATTACATCATAGGCTACTAGAGCTTTTACAGTGCACTGTCGGCCCCCGCACATAATTCCCACTCTGTAATCTCTCATGGTTTTGTTTTAATTAACTTCTAAAAGTAATCCATTAAATTTTTCTTACTTTTGTTTTATAGGTATGGTATTAAATAATTTGATTGGCAAGAAAGGTAGCCTTTCTTCTTTGAAAGATTATTGGGATGTAGCAACATTTTTTGAAATAAGTGTACTCGCGGAAGATTACACAAAAGCATTGCAGGCTGCCGAATGCATGTTCAAATTGAAACCACCAGATTGGCAAGTCTAATTTTTTTTTCCTATACTGTTAAATAGAATAAACCTAAGATTTGTTGTTGGTGCCCTTAAAATAAGAGTCAGGATTTTATAATTCCACTTTATTTTATTATAACTTGCATTATTTTAGGTATCTTAAATCAACCATAGGAAATATTTCATTAATTGGCAGATTTAGAAAGAAAACAGAGGATTCAGAAGTTTCTGCCGAACAGAGAATATTCAATTTTTGGATGGAATATTTTGCAGAAGCTTCAAATACAAATTTACAGAACACCATTTTTTTTCATGTCAGTGTACTAATTAGTTTATTCAATAAAAAGAAAAATAAGATAATAATGATTTTTTGTGTATTTTATACTATAAATAACATTATTTAAGAATTTGAGATATTAGAACTTTTTTCTTCTAAAGTTATTTCTTTTGATATCTCTACTTTGTATTTTAGCTACAGTTAAGATTACACTGATAGGTCGTTTGATGGACTACTTTTAGGCGATAATGCCTATAAGCCTTTTTATAAAAAATTATATCATGAAATAAAAAAAAAACAGAATTAGGCTAAAATATTAATATCAGAGGTTCTATTTTCAAAATTTCTTTTAGGAAGTGACCAATTTAATGAGTTTTGCGTACAGTGAACGATCATAAGTAAACATAAATTTAAAACATCACACCAAATAAATTCCAAGAGCAAGACCGGGAATGAAATTTGAATAGTTTGATTTCGGTTTGAAGATTACGAAAAATAATTACAAGTAATTTTTGGCGGAATTCTTTGATTTCATTATTCTTTATTGGCAAGAAGGAAACCTTCCGTTGTTACACAAGAGTATTGAGATGTAACAATATGTTTGTAATTATTAAATATTACACAAAACATTTGCAGTTTGTTGAAGGCGAATGCAAATTGAAGCCACCTACTGATATCCTGATGGTTGATTAGGGCGCAAAACAAACCATTCTTTAGAGACTTCCTAATAATGCCCAACCTGACTCGCGTTAGATTTTTCAATACCTAAGGCACCTTCTAACACTGAAGCTTGCTCCCAGTAATGTGAACAGTAGCCCTGCATTAAATAAATATTACGGAGGTAATAATTGCACAAATTCACTATCATACTCACACATCTCCAACTGCATTTTGCTAAAATTATAGTTGACTTTTCTCATATATTATCTGGAGGAAGTTACAGTTTTAGTTCTCACAGATTTAGGCTTTACAGAGCCATCTTTGCACCTTTTACACTTAACTGTTATTTGGATTTTTTAAGAGAATTCAGCTTTACACTCACACGCCAAAATATTCCCTGAAACTTTTTATTAAAAAAATATGCATGCACATGATACTCCCAATATTTGAAACCGTTGAAAATCTAGCGACCGAAATCTTTTCACAGTCGCGATAATTACACTTAACGACAGAAATTTGACCCTTCCCTAACGTGAAGAAAGAGCGAAATTCGGAATTTTATATTTAAGTTTAAAGTAGCACCAGAGAGGATTTATAAAATTAATTACACAAAATAATCGAGATAATATTTGCAACTGGTAGGCCAACTTAGATTACAAACTAAAAGAGAGCAGGAAAACTAGAAATCCTAGAAATAAATTTAAATATATTATTTTTATTACGTTATTTTAGATAAGGAAGTGTAAGTTTCTAACATTGCATCACAGTGTTGACTATATAAACATTTTATTCACCCTGAAGAATTTAATACTGATAAGATAGGTCACTAATGATACTATTTGTAAGTTAGATGTTATAAAAAATGTTACATAAAAATTGTTTCTAATATCCCTGAATGTTTAATTTAAATTTAATAAGTAATTTTATGTATAACAGAATTCTAGATATATTATTAACAAGGAGGCATGTTTTTTAAAAATGGGGTGTGACATTCACCCGGGTTTCTCTTAATAATTAAATTTTGGTGGAACTTAGAATTTGTACACAGAAGATTGTTTGCGTCAATGTTAAAAAGTTCATTGAAATAATAAAACTTACTTTTACAAGTGGAAGAGAAAGAAAAACAGAAAATTACGTTTTGACTTTCTCTTACTGCAATTCATATAATAAAATAAATATAATAAAAAATCCACAAAAATATAATTAACTAATTAATTAAGTCATTAATAAAATGGCATATCCTCTCAGCCTATTTTCTTCAATTTTGGAAATCACATCATTGAATTCCTGTTAGCATTATAAAGTTAACCATGCACAATATATCTAGCCGTGCAATTCATCACTCTAAAGGGAAGTTAAATTCTACCACTCCCAGACTACCGAGAGAAGCATTTGCGTGGCAAGTTATTCAAACAAAATCTGTAGAGCTACATGAAGTTGAAAGACTTGCAAAGTAATAGATTCCAGCACTTTGTTTTAAAAATATTTTTTTTTTTAACATTTTAGATTTTGGTGATGGAACCATCTAAAGTTTTGATGCCCAGCAATGTAACAGTGAATTTAGAGGATGATGAAAAATCGCTTACCATATGTAATGTGTGCCTTCGTTGTGAAAAAGGTACTAATTGTCGCCAGGTACATAGATGGGTTTTTACAGCCAGCATGATCCGTAGTGTAAGGTGGGTTGCATTTAATTTATATTTCAGTTGAATTAAATGATTTCTTTAAATGATAAAAGAAAAAAAATCTTGATTTATTTATCAAAGTAAATGAAAAAAATGAAGCCTTCAAAAGCAGTTGTGTGGTTTGTGGCGCAAAACGCCTAGCTTTTCTATTCGTAGCAAAAGAAGCGTTATCTGCCTCTAACTATCACGTCTGAACCTAAAATCTCATGCAATATAGTTTGTACAATAAATTACTTTTTACATGAAAATTAACTCTCATACTTAATTTAACTTTACTAATTTTCTTACTGCTCTTTTTAGCCTATACAAAAGAGATGAAAGATGTTTATTCCTTTATGTCCATCAAAATTCAGATGATTTTCAAATGTACTTTCCTACAGTGTTATTGCGACAAAGGTTTTATGATTTAATTTTGGAAATGACTGCAGACCAAGAGGGGATGGTGACTGAGTTAGATTCGGAACAGCTTAAGGTATTTTCATTTCTATTTTCGCCCGAAAATAGTGATTTTTAGAAGGAAATTTTGCACATTTTTCTTTACATTGAAATATAAGAAATAGTATTGTAATATATTGCAAATGTAGTTTATTTACGTAGGGTTTATCTTAAAACAGTAAAATATACTTCTGTTGTGTATAATATTTCTTTTGGTTTTTGTTTATATCTTTTGTTCTTTAAAAAAAATCTGTCTATTTCTGAATGTTATCCATTTTCAGAAACATGGTTTATCAGGTTTTGTTGAGAAATTTCCTCTTATGAAGCTTCTGCATGCCCCCACTAACTCAGACTATATTCACTAATTGGGTCAGATGTGGTTGCAAGTTACAGAAAAAGCTCTTTATGTAGAAACCAAATTTTTCTACACGAACTGATACTCCAGTTTCTTAATATTGATGAAATTCAAAAATCTTTCAAGATGGAAGACCTGCAAGCATGCTAAGATCGAATTTTTACATGATTACATATTCTCTTTGCGAGGAGTAAGAGAAAGTAAACAGTGCTTTACTTTCTCTTGTATATAAATAGTTTTCTTCTTTTCTTAATATTGTTTTCTTTGTTAATTTCAGTTTGAATACGAACTGGATGACAGTGGTAAGCGTATAATACTTGGAAAGGGTACCTATGGTGTAGTTTACCAAGCAAGGGATTTAAATACTCAAGTTGGGATCGCTGTCAAAGAAATTCCTGAAAAAAATTTAGGGTAAGATGTCTTGTAAATAAATATGTGTGTACAAGTCCTGCTTTAAATTGAAATTTAGAATCCATAGAATACAAAAACTAATTTCTATAAAATTAACAGCGATGTTCAACCTTTGCACGAAGAGATCAAACTTCATTCTCAACTTCGACATAGAAACATTGTGCAATATTTAGGCTCAGTTTCTGAAGATAACTTCTTTAAAATCATCATGGAACAAGTGCCGGGAGGTAATTATCAGTTAAACAGTTTTCTCTCTTTATTTGACAGTTTTTGGTATTCCAGCATTGGGTGAAAATTTTATAACTTTTAACGTAGTTGATAGGCAATAGGTTGATAGGAGAAAGAGACAAAAATTTGTTTTTAGTACTAAAATAAAATAAAAAAGAATTTAATGTATGTATATAACAAAGATTGGTTAAACAACTAATTATTTATTTTGAATTTCGAATTCCAGGAAGTTTATCGGCCCTTCTTCGGTCAAAGTGGGGTCCTTTGAAAGGTAGTGAATCCACAATTGCATATTATACAAAACAAATATTGGAAGGGTTAAAATATTTACATGATCAGAAAATAGTACATAGAGATATCAAAGGTATTTTTGTTGTTGTTGTTTCAACAGTAATGTACATTCATTAAGTTCCATTTTATTTTTTCTGAATGTGATAGTAATCATTACTAATTGTTTAATTTAGGTGACAATGTACTGGTGAATACATACAGTGGGGTAGTTAAAATATCGGATTTTGGTACATCAAAACGATTGGCTGCATTATGTCCAAATACTGAAACATTTACGGGTACTTTACAGTACATGGCGCCAGAAGTTATTGACAAAGGACAAAGAGGATACGGAGCTCCGGTATGTTAGTTTTTGTTTTATTGAAACAAGTTGCAATGCATGCTTTTCCAATTTAATTTGGGTACATGTAATTTAGATGTATCGTTTGTACCAAATCGTAAAAGAATTAATGGAGATATTTCAAGTTGAAATGAATGCTGACCAGTTTTTACGAAATCTGCTCATATGTTTGGTTGAAAGTAAACGAAATTATTTAACATACTAATAGTTTTAAAATTCTGGTATTTTCGTTTGTGTGAACACAAATTAAATTGAGATCTGAGAATCATTCCTTTTTATCAGTTTCCAAATTTGTTAAAAATTATTAAGAGGGATTCTACCGGAAGCTACTTGAAAGACCCAACTTCTCACACGCGAAAAGATGAGAGGTTTCTGATCAAGGTATGAAGGAAATCTCAAAGTTCTTTCCAAAAATGGGTAAAAACATTGACGACTAATAAGTAATGTAGAAGTTTTTTGTTTGAACAATGTCAATTAATAATGAGGAAGTTGAAGAAAAATCCAGTTATAACAAGTCCCTGATAAAATAATAAGGGAAAGGTGAGAGCAGTGGAAAATTACTAAGCATTAAGATCAGGTGGGAATTCAGATTTGGGAATTAATTAATGGAATTTAAATAAAATAACCTCATTCCAAGGGACTCTACATGCACAGATTTGTCTTACATAGCATGTTTACGGACAGATTTCATTTCTAATCCTTCCCTTTTGCAGTCTTTAAAGCTCTGATTGAAATACATTCCATAAAAAAAGGCTAATAATTCTGTAAAAGTACAGAGAATGCAGTGGGAGAGGTTCAATATTATTGTCAGACTGACATAATTATTGTGAATAATTGTACTAACCAGGAGAATATTAGGCTTCGCTTGCTATTCGGTTTCCTCTCAGGGTATTGTTGACCGAAAAAGCTAGCCTCTTACATTCTAATGTGATGTTACCTGCGAATTCTGTAGGGAGGTGGTAACTAACTGTGAGTCCACAATTGGAAGAAAATTTTTAAGCCTGTTTAATCACAGGTCGTGAAAGAAGATTTTCTTTCTCCTTGACCTTAGAACTCACCTCATATTCGAAATTTTTGTTCTATTGCAGGCCGATATATGGTCATTAGGATGTACGATCGTTGAAATGGCAACTGGAAAACCACCATTCATAGAGCTTGGCTCTCCTCAAGCAGCTCTATTTAAAGTTGGATTTTATAAAATACATCCTGCAATACCTGATGAACTATCTGAAAAAGCTAAGGCTTTTATTTTGCGATGTTTCAATGGTGATCCTAGCAAACGAGCTACCGCTGCTGAACTGCTTGAAGATCCTTTTTTGAGCGAGTGAGTATCCGTTTTTTAAAAATAAATATTTATTTTATTATTGACAATTTTTTAAAACAATTATTCTTTACAGAAAGAAAAAATCATCACGAGCATTGGTTGCCCCGCAGGAATTGAGCAGAAGTGTTTCAATGCCAGCTGACAGAGTGAATAAAACAATGCAATTATCGCAGTCCACAAACTCTGTAAACAGTACTAGTAACAGTACCAACACTACATTTCAGAGGATGAATACTACTGAAGAAGTGTTAGTATAGTTGTAACACATATTTTTGCTAAAAAATGATCTTTATTTATTCTTTATAAGTGGAACTGAACTCCATTTAAAATGTAGTATCAATTCTTAGTGAGTTAGCCCAATTTTAATTTATAAATATATCTCTTTATAAGTAGGTACGTTTTACCGCCTTGATTTAAATGAGATTGTAATAGTCTTGATTGGTTAAATGAGTGTAGATTGTAATATATCGTTTATTTGCCTTTCCAAACTTGAAAAAGTTTATTGATCTACTTATTCGTCGTATTTCTACGCATTTTTTTTTATAAATAAATTGGCCGTTTTAGAGAAAATAGTAGTCAAAAACGTTTTCATTAAAATGTGCAACGGCTCAAATAGACGGCGAAGTTGTATGAGATTAAAAAAAAATTTATTAATATTTTAAAAAATATTGTTACTGACATTGGTGAAGCGTTAATGTAACTTAAAATAACTAATATTATTATTTTACTGTGAAGTGAATATAAGTAGAATACTGAAAAATATTGAGGCAAATAGAACTTCAATGAAAAACAAAAGAATGAGACAAATACAAGAACAATCAAATTCTTGAATAAATCAATTGATTAAAAAACAAATCAAATTTCATGATTATTTTAAGAGTAAAACTTTCAAGAGAGCTTCATAAGTTATTGTCAGTTCAAGAGATTTGGAAACATACATCAGTCACTCTACTAATTTCTTACATACAGACTACTTTCTTTGGTTGTGAAAATTCTTTTAAAAATTTAGTTTATCGTAACACTTAATTATCCTCATTATAGAGACCGAAGGAAGACATAATGGTAAATTTTGCCTAGGGTCTGAAGTGCTGCTTTGCTTAACTTGAGGCTATATGCAGCTACATAACTTAGTTTTATTTTGAATAATTCAAGCATGTTTCAGTTGTTATTAATTGATTTGATTAACTAACTTCTATAAATTTGTACATTTTGGAATTAACAAAATCACACTGGAACAAAAATGAAAATTTTTTATTTCAACAAAAACAATTTTGGAGTTTGAATTTTTTAAGTAGAAAATTTGAAAATAGTTTATTTTGATTGCAAGGAAAGTCGACAATCGCTTTATTATAACTGGTTTTATGATTATCCTATTTTTTTTTACTTTAATGTTATGAAATTATTATTAACTCTTTTCTTTAATTATTTATTGATTATAAGTATCTCCTTGCTATTAATACTAATGCTTATTGGAATTATTTTTGTAAGTTGAATGTGTTTTGTGTGTTTGTGATGATTCTGACAGTGTAAGCACCCAATCATGCGACAGCAAATCTCCGTCAACATTAGCACCTATTGTCATGCCTCCAAGGGGTCATTCAATTAGCAGGTAGGTTTCTAATTTATTGCATTATTTTTATGGGAAATAATGATTACTTATAATTGTACAGAAATGTTAATTTTCCAGATAAGATTAATAAGTATACTAATATACTTAATAGTATATACTTATATACTAGTGTACTTAGAGTAATTTATTCATGGTTTTAAAAATGATATAAAGAGTAATTAAGAGTATATTGCAATGCTGGGGCTGTTAAAAGCTATTGAATTGATTTGAAAATCGTTGCTTTATTACTGAATGAAGCTTGCTGATAAAATGATAAACCCTTTAGTAGTTTTGCCAATGCTTTATTTTTGTTCCACTCTCCGACAGTTCTTAAGTAAAAGAATGAAAGATTTATTCGCCTGAAAAGCTAATAGCACTTGCCAATTCAGTCCTTTTTTATTTTAGCTCTTAAATTAGAGCTTTGTTGCTTTTCACTAATTTTTTTAAATTAAATATAACCTTTCTGGAATATTTTTATAATAAAGGACTTCTTTTTAGTATAAGGACCCCTGAGATTGAAGAGATATCGCCATTATCAAGACGGAGTAGTTACGGTGGTGTAATGTCGCCGGAAGTGGAAGGTGGGCCAAAACCTCCATTGGAGCAAGATGGATTCTATCTGATGAAAAAGGATAGCCAAAGAAGGAAGACATTATCAGAAGTGTTATCAGATGATAAGGATAGCATTTGTTCAGTGTGGATGGAAAGGATACATAATGAATTGACTGATGCTACACCTCTCTTGGACGAAGTATGTATTCATTTCCTGTTCTGCTTATTGATTCGATACATATTCACTTTGCAATTGCGCGATTTATAAACATTAAGGGTTTCTAAAGAATTCCCTTTTCTGTGGGTTGCTACATTTCATTCATTCCTGTGTAATTCTCAAAAAGTACCAAAACACCTCGAGCTGTGATGGGGCTCGATCCTAATGCATGCCCATTTGTTTACAAATCACTCCCGAAAAATTTAATGGAAATCAAAGGCCTGCCACCTATCACACTCTTTCGTCTAAGGATTATTCATCTTTTCAATGGTTAATTTTCTTACTACTAGAACCTTCACCAATAACAGCATTCGTAGAATTCCTTGAATCCACATATTTACAGGGATTCTTGTTTCTTGTGGTTAAAGATGCGCTGATGATAATAGTACTTATTTCGATTAAATTGAAGAAGTACAGTAATTAAGTTTTACATGTGTTCTAATTTAAGGTGTACTCTTTATGCCCTACCAAAATTTCCTTCACGCGATGGCCTGCTTAAGTTGGCTTTGTTCGGATGCACAGTGCGGTTTTCTCATCCCTGCTCGATTCAGTCTAATATCAGATACGTCTAATCATCAGACGTAAAGTCTTTAGACTTTCACTTTTAAAACGATAATTTATATATTCAGCTTTTCATCCCTTCATATTATATCGTTGCGAGTGTTCTATTTTCATTTAAATTGTTTCAGGCAAAATATTTGGGATATATTTTCCGGTTTTAATAGTTAGACAATTTATTGTAAATAGCGAATGATATTTTATTTATTTATTTATTTATTTTATTACAGGATCATTTGCAAGTATTAATTAAAGCAATTCGAGATTACGTTACTGATCGTAACAAAGAAGGAATGGAAATGTCTATTAATAAATTAAAAGAAGAATTTAAATCAGATCCTACATTCCATTTATATCTAGCTTTAAATTCATTTCAGGAAGCGGTAGATTTTTTTACTTTTTTAAAATGATTAATGTGACAAAAACTATTAGCTTACAAAAACATTTTTTATGTTATTTTTTTTTTAGGTGAATAACGTTCTAAGATTGAGAAAGATCAAACCACATTGGATGTTTGCGTTAGACAATTTGATTCGCACGGCAATTCAGACTGCTATTAATATTATTTCACCAGGTTTTGTCTTCTCTTTTTTTTTATTTGAAATTTTATTCGTTGCCTTGAGAGATTTCATAGGATCTGTGAAAGGTTTTCCTGTAGAAATCGATACAAAGTTTTAGAGGTCGGTAGGCAGAAAGATAATGTAAGAGGTCGGTAAGCAAAACGAAATATTACAAATTTTAAAAGGATAAAATGAATCTAGATATCTAATTCTAGAGTTTGTGCTGTAATTCGTGCTTTACGATTTTTTTTTTCTTTTTTGTTTACAAATTACAAGCTTAACAGTATTTTGAAAAGTCATTATAAAATTTTATCCATAGCACAAAACCATGAGTTTTTTGTTTAATGATGACTACAAAATATGTAGTCATATGTATATTGTTTATGGCTACAAAATAAGATTGTTTTTTTTCCGTCGCAAGTAAAAATCTGCACCTTAGTTCCCTTACACTTCATATATTCTGAAATGTCCAAGAGTTCATGACCCTGAAACAAAAGAGACGTCACCGTTAATAATAAATTTTCTAACATTTGAGTATAGAATTTACTCTATAAATATTTGTGCCCATTTTATTTTTATAGCAGATAACATGATTGTGATGTAACATGTAACATGACAAAAAACATTGGATGTTGATGTTTAGTATACATATTCTTCATCTCTCTCGTTTTTTTTTTCATTTTTTTCGGAACTTTCTACCATACTTGTTTTCATCGTGGAAGACCTTCCAATATTTCTTTCGGAATTTCTTTTTTCCATTTTGCTTTAGGAGCAAAAAGCGGCTTAAGAACGATTTTCATAAAATGTTTATTATATAAATACAATAAACAGATTTACTGATATTATTTATTATATATTTTCAAGACAATTAGAGTTGGGGCTAAAGAAAATGTGAAATTAAGTTTTTCTTTTAAGAGCCTAATCCAGTGATTCTCAACCTTTTTTTTGTCGTGGCACACTTTTAACAATTTAAAAATTTGGGGGTACAGTAACAATAAGATAAGTTTAAAAGTATTTTAGTTATCAATAATACACTGTGTAAAATAGTTTGTTTATTTTCAATATAAAATAAAATAATATGCACTACAAAAACAACAGTATATGTTTATTAAGGGATTAATTACAAGTTAATAATAAGAATACTTTTAATGAGAAATTTGAGCTTGATGTTTTTTTATAATTTCGTTTATAATTTGGTCGTATTAATAAATTATAATTATATAATTATATATAATGCTACTCTCATATCTATCGTGTTCACTGGCCTAATCAGTATAGTGTATAATGTTTCTTCTTTCTATAATATTTGGGACAATGAAAACGGAAATAATCTTTAAATAATTTTTACTTTTTGTGTTATTTGTGTATATCTCATTAATTTAAAGAAAATTATTCTTTCTAGAACTGCAAGCAAATTTAGCTGGAGATTGTGGCAAATATGAAACAGGACCAGGCGGTCAATCAGAGAGTACGCCATCAGTTATTTCCACAATAAATTCTCATCATACCAGCATTAGCTTTCAAACTTCTAGCAAATTAAGATACCATAATCAGTTCAATAATCTCAAATTGGAAAATGCTAAGTAAGAAATTGATAATTCTTTGCTTTGTATGAATAGCCAGTTCTTTGGGATATTGTGGTAATGTGCAATTTGTAGATATTGTATTTGTTTTTAACAATATAATAATTGCTTAGATTACTCGAAGAATATGTTGAATCGCAGAGAACATTACAGAATTTATTGAAGGAAATGGTAACAGCTGAAAAGACGATGGTAGAAGTGGTAAAAGATGTGATAGATGACCTTACAAGTATTTCAAGTTCTATCATCCAATTGGGGAAAAAGAAGAAGTGAGTTAAAAGCAAGAAGATGTCTGCATTTTGTTTTTTGTTCAGCTATTTATTAATTATTTTCTAATTGTTAATTCAGTAAAGTTGAAAGTGATGATGACAACATAAGGAATAATAATATCCTTCCGGAAATAAATGTTACTGACAGTAATACTGACGTAAATCTGGTGAAATGGTTACAGTCACTTCATTTAGATCAGCAATCTGTAGACAAGGTGCTTAATTTTGTTTTCCCCCAGTTGTTGTTGTGACAGTATTTTCCTATTTTTTAAAGTCCTCGAAATTTTGAATTTATTAAGGATATTCTTTTCTAGTTCCTCATGGAAGAATATTGCTTAGATGATATACTGCATTATGTAAGTCGAGATGATTTGAAGAGAATGAATCTTCGGTAAGTTAGTTTGTTCCACTAATATGATGCTACAGTCTAACAAAAATATCGAATTTAACATTTAACATTTAGACTGAAAAGCAAGAAACTAACCAACGCTACAAACTTCTCGACAGACTAACGCTCAGTTCTATTGTATCTAACCTCACTATCCATAATGACCTCAAAATCCCTTTCATTACAGATCTTGCTAACACTAGTTTCTTCAAATTTCATTCCTCTACAGCAGTTCATCCTAACCCTCTCATAGAACACCTATCTACCTCCACATTACCAGGTAATCCTCTAAGGAGATTGAAGAGTAGATGGCCCCGTGATGTTCTCTTATCGTGAGAGCAAAGCACGTTACTGGAGTGACACCTTCTCCACTCATGATTTTCTTCTATTTCTTTTCTCTTTCACCATATTTGCTTGTTGCAACAACTGTTGCAGTGGTGAATTACAATAAAAGATTAAAAAAAAACAAACGTTTAGTT
This sequence comes from Rhodnius prolixus, assembly GCF_049639745.1. Taxonomy (NCBI): domain Eukaryota; kingdom Metazoa; phylum Arthropoda; class Insecta; order Hemiptera; family Reduviidae; genus Rhodnius; species Rhodnius prolixus. The sequence continues at coordinate 19,341,541 of NW_027411593.1, read as the reverse complement.
AAACTAATTTACCGAGCAATAAATAATTTACCGGTCATGTCTTACATTTCATACAGCTTCAAAGATATTATCCAGTTACCATCATATCTGAAGAGAACTTAAGTCTCAGTTATAAAGTTACTATCGCATTAAATTTTATCTCGCAGATAAATTTTAAACTACTTTCTTCTGTTCATTTTAGATTCCTCCTTCTTTGTGAAGTGAACATTCAACACACTTATTAGCATATCAACCTTCCAAAAAAAGGTGCATAGTTAGTTTCATTAGACTCAATACAGTAAGTACGAATTGGCGACTGGCCGCAGTTAAGTGAATGCACTTTCTGTTGATTCAATTCTTTCCAAAACATAATGGAGCTTTGGTGGCTCTAAATTAAAATTGTAGAATTTGAACTTTATGCTACTTACCGTTTTTGAGTGATGAGGACCGTACACTTCTCTCTTTGTCTCTCAACACGTACATACTTTTTTTTTTTAAATATATATTTGCCTTTGTCATTAGCGTCCATTTTACGAGTATTCCCAATTTAATTTTGCTTGTAAAAATATTGCTCTGCCCATGTAATGTGTTTACTACCTGATAATCCGAAAGGAAGTCCTCTGGAAAGTTGAGAGAAATCTTCCGGCCACTTTCATAATAGATTACTGCTTGATTAATTAACAAATACACAACATAAACATTTTTACAATTTTGTAAAATAGTGGCAAGGACCACTGCTTGCAGTACTTCTTCTCACAAAGGAACCAGATAATAATCAGTAACAACTGATTTATATTATATATAGTATATACGTTTTGGTTTTAATTAAGTAGTCGCACTTTTCAGAGGTGGAGTTGAATTAAGAGTTTGGAAAGCAATACTTGCTTGGAGAAGAGATCATAAACCTCAGAATAACCACAGAAAACCTGATAAATCTGTTATAGTAAACAACAATTACCCGAATGTTACAAATAATCATCAATTATAAAACTAGTTTTTTTAATTTTTTTTTTTATGTAACCAGTAGGATTCTGTTTTTCATTATTATTACTACCTTTAGGTTATAATTTGAAAAAGAATGAAAGAAGCTTTAACTATTTTTTAGGATTGTTGTAAATATTTTCGCACTGAGGAACCATGTACATATAGGGATCCTGTATTTTATATTATAGTATAATACTAAATTTCAATACATAATTTAAATAAAAAATTAACCTAAATTTTGTACGAGTATATAGACAATGTGCCAATATATATATATGTATATTATAATTTTTAAAGTTAGGTACTAAATAAATATTGATCGTTCTAATAGCTTGTGAGAGAAATACAATTTTGTGATGAAATTTTGTTTTAAAAAAATTATTAGGCTCCGTATTTTTAGAGAAATTAAATAAACCAAAATTGATTATTTTATTTTGAAGTAGAGAAATATTTGTACCAGAACTGATTTTAAAATATTGTAGCTGTATTATTAGAAATAATATCTTCCACCTAGATGATTTTTTTAAATATAAGTTTTCTTCTTCTTTTTTCGACTTCTTTTATAATTTCTCACAAAATTAATTTTGATTTTTATCATTTTTGCAGCATATTTTGAAATAGGAAAGTTTTCTTAATAGTAATTTGTAAGTGCTTTCTTATTTATATTGCAGGGTAAATTAAATATTTACATTTGAGAGTTTGTTGTTGAAATAATCATTATAGATAGTTACTGAATTGAACAAGTTGCAATTTTATATATAATTGATTTTTGTTAAAACTGAGCAAAACCAAAGTTATGTCAAAATTGAATCCGCATAGTAATATATTTCTGTTTCTTATATATTTTATAAAACATAAATAGTTATATCAAAATAAGAAAAATATTTATACAAACAAGTTTAAAATTATCTTTTTTTATATTGTTTAAATAATTTTTTGTTATATTTTTATTATTTCTAATTTTTAACTCAGTTAAAGTTGAAAGAAATTATCCTGTTTGATAATCTTTCGTTACATTAAAGTTATACTTTTAAATAAAAAGTACTAAAATATGACTGCAATTTTGTTCTTAATACTCTTTTTCTAAACATAATGAACCCAGTTTCATAAGCTTTTTGTGAACCCGTACTCTACGATAATACATTTTTTCAGCTTGAAATCAGTGCTCAATGTCAAATTAGTTTCGAAGTAATCACCGTCAATCGAAATTCATAGCAATTTTAATGGTCTAAGTAGGTTTGAAACTATTCATGAAGGTATCTTGAATGGCATATCACTCTGCGCTTGGTAGTGAAACCACTGAAGAGCATGTTACGTTTCAAAAAAAGGAACGTAATTATTACATAAAACATGCAGGTCAAAGGATACATACACTCCAGATAACTTGAGAAGATGTAAAGACGGTATGCTAAGCAAGGTGCCACACCTCAGCTCAACTGCTCGGACTTTATCTTTAAAATTCAAATGTATTTAAAATATTTATTAAAAATTACTTGAAAGAAATATTGTTTGAATGTTATTTTCGACATGAAGTTCAGAAAGTCCTCTTCAATTACTACTAAAATTAGGTTGGTTATTATAGATAAAAATATAACAATAAAAAGTTTTGTAGGCGGTTATAAAAAAGTGAACGTAGCGTAATAAAAAATACAAATAATAGTTTGATTTTTTAAATTGTAAATCATAAAAATTATACAATATAGTTCAGATTAATCCAGAAGATGGATTAATAATTTTGGAATATTGAGTTTGACTCACTGTCAGAAGCAATTTAATGTTCATAAGAATAAAGCTAAAATTTCGAACATAAAGATTAGTTGACCATCTTTATTCAATAATTTTTCCTTTTTGTTTTTATTGACATAGGCTTTGAAGATTCCCTATTAATTTTAATTGAATCATTTCTTTGGGAAGTAGTTTTAGGAGGGTTTAGGTGGTTTCTCTTTTCAAGTGCTTTTTAAAGCTTGGCTTTCTCAATTGTAAAGCTTTATCGCAGTAAAACAGATCCTACTATTTGTAAAGCCGACTAAAATTTATTCAAATTCAAAATTGAAGAAAATTTGTAAGTTAGAACTTTATTTAAGTAATTATCTCTCCATATCCATTGGAAAACCTATATTCGATCTTTTTTTTTTTAAGAAAGCATAAGAAATAAGTTCAAAATAAAATTGTAAAATTTTCTCTCTTGAAGTTTTTTGTTTATGAAATGCTTTTCACGTTATGAAAAATTTTGTTTAGCCTCATTATTATTCATGGCAAAAGTGGAGAATACATTCCACTCTTTGCAACCATCTACATATGTATATTTGTATGTACATAATTTAAACCCTTCTTCTATTATATTTTGCATATAAACCAGCTGAGCCAGACACTTTATGAAATTGTTCTGTTTACACAAATAATTGTATTTGTTACACTGTTAGTTTCTTCAAAATATAAACATATGTACATAACAGCATTTCACTTACTTAATTCACATGTAGTGGATGGCGCAGGGGTGAGTGGGTTAAGAACGGAGCCTTTGGGAACTAGACGTCTGCTCGAAGTCTTATTATTTAAAAAATAAAAATAAAATAATATATAAAAAAAAAGCATACTTATTTGAAGTCATTCCCAACCAAACGCGGCTTGTGAGGGATCTCCCAAAGAGCATGAGTACTGGAGAAGGATATACTCTAGAGGAAGCACTTCTACATCATCTCATCACTTAAGTAATATTGTTAACCAAACAATAATGGATCGCTAAAATTAATGGGCAGTTATAGATAAAATCAACCATTTTATGAAAAGAAGTATAAATAACTGACGAAGGTAGTTTAAAGTAAATAAAATTCTCTTTTAAATTCTATATTAGTTCATATCTGCAAATATTTTAAATTTCTTAAAGATATTAAAGATAAATTGTATTTGTAAAAAATTGTCGTATCATTGATTGCCTTAAAGACGAGGTGCTGCTGTGGATAGTGACTCGGCAGATTATTGTCAGAGACTAAATTTATTAATATTGCAATATTCACAAAATAATGAGAACTTAGTGTTCGTTCTACCGTTATTAACAGTTTTTCAAAAAATTTAAAAATTACAAATGTAAGGATTCTGATATTTCTAAATTGGTTACTGTTTCAATGTTTCTCGACTATGTTTCAATTAAAGCTTTTACAATTTTACTAGAACTATACAGAGGTAACGTTGAATTTTCTATTTTTTTATTCATTGGAACTGTAGCTTGAAATTTGAAGAAAGTATTTAACATTTTAGAATTGTTTGTTGAGTTCAAACATTAGGGCAGAGAAATGATTGTAATACAACCTTCTGATTTTGATGTATTGGAGTAAACCTAATTCCTTATATTTTCATCATTTTTTTTTTTTCTCTCCTGTTTCTCAATCACTTTCTTTTGAACATGTTTGTTAACCATTCCACGCTGATCTCGCATGGTCAGAAATCAAACATTGCTTGGTGCTACATAAAAGGAAGTGTATGGTTGTAGTGGAAGTTTAAGCTCCGCTAGGCTGTGTCAAGCCACTTTAATAAAGAGTATGTACATATGTGTGTGGGAAGAGGATGGTGTAACAGCAGAGTGCAAGTAGAAGGGTTCGCTTTGCTAGAGCTAGCTGCTATTCTAAATCACCCTTGGGTTGCTCTCCTCACATAGCTACGCATTAGAGATTGATTTTTTTCCCTTTCTTTTTTTTTTCCTATCTGTAATTAAAAATTCCCTTTACACTTTGAGGAAGGTAAATGTGATCGGGTTCAAGTACATATTATGAGAAAAGGTAAAAAAAAAAGCATTGCCCAACTTTAAAATCTCTTTAAGCCAACCGATAAGCAAACATTGAATAAGCTCGCCGGTATCAATAGCAATATCCTCCCAAAAAAGAAAGATTGGTTAAAAGCTTTGATTTTGTTTTACCAATATTTAAACTGACTTTCTCTAGAATTAGTTTTTTAAAAAAATCTTTGATTTATAATTTACCATTTTTTTCAATGCTAAGAGGAAGGCAATCATGCTATAATATACAGAATTTACCTGCATTTACTATACTATTAACAAGTATTAATACTTTCTGTTGAGGAATATAATGTTTACAAAAATTGATTAATGTGCCAATTCGTTCTGAGAGTTCTGTTTTTATAATTAGGTAGGAGTCTAGGGAAATTTTTGACATAGTTTTTATCAAATATGGATAAAATGTTAAAATGTGATACCCCCTCTTTAAAAAGAAGAATGTGAATGTTGATATGAAAATTAATAAGTAGGTAATAAATTTCATGTAGATTGAATAGAAACATTTCATAATAATGTAAGTACATATGTGTCTTTATTATGTAAGTACATATCTTTATAGTTGAAACAACTTAAGTTTTTTTTTTTTTTGTAATCTTTTACAGCTTCTGTCACCACATACAGTCGAACTTTAACTAATATTGTTACATGTTTCGTTAATTTAAAAGTGAGTAAAGATGTTTAAGGAATTTTTATATAATTTCCAAAAGTCTAATTTTAGGTTCTGTAATTTAAATAAAATTTTTATTTTAACTTAACTGGGTTAGAATTTACGGACAATAATTTATTGTTGCACCATTTTTAGCTGTATGTAATTGTATTTTCAAGAGGTGAAGCGGGCTTCTTTCTATACATTACCATCAATAGGCACTCTAATTCAATTTTTCGTTGGAACGCTTTCCCAGTCAGACATATTTACATAAAGGTCTCTTCACAGACTAGTCTGTGGATGGGAAGGCATAAAATTAAAGGGAGATAGAGAGAGATGTAAATGTTCCTTTTTACAATCAATTAACGAAGGCTCGGGGGGTCAGTCCCTTTTGCATTTTGTATATAATGGGAGTAGGCATGGTTCAAGGTAGAGCCCTCATTGCTATTCAAAATGGATTGTGTCAACTGGGTGCGGACGGAGCTGTGCTCTAGACCTTTGCTTTCTTTTGTAAACGCCACAAGGGTTGTTTTTTCTTTTCTCTTTGCTCGAAGGATAGTGCAACTCAACGCAAACCAGTGATAACATGAACTGAATTACATATATGTGTTTAACGAATGTTATATTTGTTAATTTTGTATGTTATCACGTTGGCATCCTGGGTTATTCAAATTAAAAAAAACCTTTACTCTTTTCCATTCAAAACCGCTGACGTATTTGGCGAAGCAGTATACATTCAGTCATACAGATTCTTATTGACTGCTAACTCAAATCGAAAAATTAATTCCAGGCAGTATAACTTATCTGTAGAAACATGACTGCTAATAAGAGATATAAGTTGAACTCGTTCGCGTGGGCAACGGGACATGTTATTTTTAGGGATAGAAAGGCTCACCCCAATTACTGAAACAGAATTTACTAAAATTTGGAGCAAAAAAATATGACACCAACAAGTCAGGAAAACTTTGGTGGAATCAACATGGATAAAACTATACTTCTTGTTCACCACCTGATTAATGTCTTCAAACCTCATATAATAGACGACTTACTTATGACAAAAATACAAACTGAATTGGACATTTTTCTTTTTCTTTTACTACCATCACTATACACTTCCAAACGTTAAATACACTATCAAAAATCTTTCTTCAAGAAAATCTCCAGATTATGGTCTCAGTACATCCAAAATACTCTAAAATATCCCTACAAGGCTATGATCGTACATTTAACACCCTGTTTTTCGTACTACATACTTTCGGCTATCAAAGAAGTATTCAGTGGTCCATATGATCCACAGACCAGGTAAACATGAACATATTCACTGATCTAACAGGCAGCCATAACTGCTTACTGTCGTCTCTAGAATAATTTCTTTATAAATCTTTCTTAAATAAATCAATCCCATAGCTTAATATTATACTAAACCACCAATTTGTAATAATGATATGTCCACGTTATGTGGTGGAAAGGAAACGAATGTTTGACGACTTATACAGGTATTTAGATGCACCATTTCGCTAAGAAGACATTATATTCTCCACCAATATCTATGTGCTTAAATCTATAGTAGAGCTAGCAATGAAATACGAATGTATTTAAAAGTTATAGCCGATTGGAGTGAATGGAAGAAAATGATTACAGAAGGATTACGTGATTTTAATTTCGGTTAAGCTATAAGGATGGCAGGAGCACAGAGTACTGATCCATCCATTAGCTGTAGTTTATGTAAATAGTTGTATACAGGGTGTTCAGCATAAGACTACGGTAACATAAGAAATCTGTGATTAATTGCAAAAAAGTAGGCCCCAAAACAGCGTCGGCATTATGAAAGGAATTCACCTACCATAAGAATATAACTGATCAGAATCATCAAATCCAGTACGATTTTTTGCAAACGTGTAATTTAATAATTAATTTATTTAAGAACTACATACAAAAATACATAATTTACATTATAAATGATAAAATAAAATAAAAAGAAGAAATTGGTGTATGATGTTAAATGAGCGTTAGGTACCAATTTGCAATTAATCACAGATTTCTGCATCAATTTGTAAAATAACCCCTATGCATTGTATACCTTTCGAAAGGTGATTGTATGTAGATGTTTTTCCTGAATAGTGCACGGTTTTTTCATATGAAGTGTTTTTGAGAAAAATGAAGTCAAAGTTTTTGGAAAAAATTAGAAACTTGCTATTTCTTATGTTTGGGCCACAATTTGAAATACTTAATATTATTATTTTGAAATATAAATTAGCTTATTTAAAAGGAAATTTAACCTTCTTTCTAATGAGCTAATTGAAATTGCTGCAGCTATAATAGTTTGAGAAATATAGACAACTGTTTGCTAAAAAGTAGTAGTACCTTGAAAAAACATAAAATTAAAAATATCTACAAAACGGAGCCGAATCGAGCCATAGTTTATATGGAATTTTTTGTTGTAAATGATGCCCAGAATCGCCTCCCGAAGTTACCGTAGTCTTATGCTGAACACCCTGTATAGTAGAGGGATGAATGTGTGAAGCGAATGCATTTCTAAATAAGAATGGAGAGTGATATTGTAGTGATAAGCACCTAGACGATGCTGCCTGTATACATAGACGATGCTGGCTGTATGGTGAAAGCCAATGCCAAAAAAAAGGCAAAAAAAACCCCCACCAATTTGGCATCAAATATCATCAAAACGTTACCTATGCTACCGAGTTGTTGATGTAATTGCTTTGGCACTGGAGATAAGCAGTTGTATTGGAGCCTTTTTTAAATGTAGCCCAGGACGTTAATCGTGTTTGACATCTTTTATTGTTTTTCAAATTGAAAATGAGTCTTCAACTCTCATTCCGCAAGCTACTTTCAGAAAGATTGGTGTAAGTCCTAGCTCAGCAATCAATCCTTTTTCATAGATGAGGCGAGAGTGCTGCAGCAGAGTATACTTGGCCCAATCCTCTACAGAGAATACACATCACACCTATACCGCATATAAACAAACCAAAAATATTCATTCTATATCACCTTCAAATAGACATTTATTTATCAAATAGAATTTTGGCAGAAAAGAGGCTAATTAAAATGAGCCCAAAGAAATGACAGCATGCTCTGGAGCAATCCTCTGGTGCGCTATCTTGGGCTCTTCAAAGACAATCGACTCACTTGGAAGACAAAACAAGACTTACAAAACAAAAAAGGACGCGCTAAACATCTATATTGGACGACACTTTAAAAGGCTCCTCATCTTCTAGATCGCATCAGATCTGCCTCTGTAACCACTCCCTCTCACCTGTATCGTTTTTATTATTATCCAAACTAAAAGTATTTCGTAAATTCACCATATTTCCAATAGCAGTAATATTTACAAAAGAAAAAGGACAGAAATGCGTTTCTACATTATGTTTCTTCGAAAAAAAAACAACAACTTATTTTTCTTTTAGGCGCTGTATTCTCACGCACGCCGCCAACAGTAGATTCAGCAGGTTTATGGGTGGTACAATTTACGCATCTCAGTGAGAACACGTACGACGATGATTTGCCAGGACATTTGTCCATATTGAACGTGTGCTGCTTCACAAATCAACTGGTCAACAATTGGTGAATTTTCTATTGAAGCGCAACCCTAATAGCCTATCCCCAACTTTCATGACAAGAATATATTAACCCCTCTTAAATTGTGAAAACGTATGCTTTTTTTAAAAAAAAAGAAATAAAAAATTATTGAATTCATGATTTATTAATTTCCTATTTTTTATGATTGATTTTCTAAGCCACAGCTATTGCCAAAAATCATTAAAAAAAGTAAAAAAATAATGGTTTTAATGGCTGTTAATAATTGAATATTTTTTATTTCTACCTAAGAATAAAGACTAGAAGATACCGAATTTATAATTAACATAATCAAAGAAAATTAAACTAAAATTTTATTTATGCAATTACAAATCGTGGTTAAAAAAGCTATCATATATTTTTTGTATGACTTTAATTGATTATTATTATTATTTAAGAGACGAGTACTGAAAACACTAGATCTAATTGAAAAATTATTCTGCTTTGGTTTCTCTAGTCATTTAAAGCCGCATATGTATTCAACATTTCAAATACTCTTTTTACATAAAGACCCACTTTTATTTCTGGTTGTTTCATTGTGAAAATTAGTTAAACAATTCTCAATGAAGTTCGACTTTAAGTTCTATTGTTACTAAAGAAACGTTAAACGATTAATAATCCGGCCTTATTAAAACTGTCCGGTAGGACAGTTGTATAAGGGTTGATCATCAAAAACTGCACGAAAAAGCGTAACGTTGAAAAACACCTAACTTTGACAATTTTTTTCTCTTTTTCTATAAAAGATAAAATTCCCAAATTTTCTTTAAATCTTACTCCAAACCCTCCTTTATAACTGTAACTTTTTTGCAACAGCCTAGATTTGATAGATATTGAGAAAAAAGATGCTGAAAATGAGCAAAAACGGCATTTTCAAAAATTGTTCTTGTTCTTGTTCTTCTTCTTGTTCTTCTTCTTCTTCTTCTTCTTCTTGTTGTTGTTGTTACCTTTTTTGTAAACAACGTAGCGCCTAAACGCGTGAACCGATTTTCATGAATGAGGTGTCATTCGAGTCGGAATGTTATGTAGATGTGCCTTTTGGGGGTCTCGATGCTGCACATCGAATGGGAGAGGAGTTAGCCCCCTTTATGTAAGGCCCCCTCCAAAATTATTATCATTAATTACTCTGTAAATCTTAGCCCGATTTTGATAAAATTTGGTAGGATGACAGGGTTAGGGCTCCCCTACGTAACATTAAAGCGACGATCTGTTCTTACACTTGTTAAGGGGAAGTATAGCAATCGTTTCAAATTATCGAAACGTGAACCGATTTTCATGAATAAAGTGTCATTCGAATCGAAATTTTGTACAGATTTGCACTTTAAAAGTCTCGACGCTGTGCCTCATAAGGAGGGGAGTTTGCCCCACCCAAGTAAGGTTATTACTAGTAAACTATTATTACCAATATTTCTACTCCTTAACAAAAACTTACAGTTTAAAATGTTAAGTATAAGGGTTGATTAAACGCCAAAAGGTACACAAATCAGCGAGTACCCAACATTTCATTAATACTTCATTAATAGTCAAGTAATTCTACTACATTAATTTTCATTAATAAGTTATTTTTTAGAATTTATTAGATGTCACAGACCCTTATGCTGGCCATTTTCGTCTACAAAATATATGTTCAAGTAGCACTGTAGATTGACTGTAATATCTAGTTATTTATAATAATCAAACTATTAATTACAGGTTAAAAAGAAAAAAAAATATGAGGCTAAAAAATTCAAAACTTTTTTTTTATAAAAAACTTACATTAATGATTTTATTTTATTTATTTATTTTTATTTTTAAATAAAAATCGTCGGTTTAAGTTCATTCTTTGATTAAAGTAATTGTCATTTTATGAAGTAGTCAAACGTTTATAATAATAGGTAATAATTATCTGGCTTTATCGCAAATAATATAGTTTTCTTCAATTACATTCTCAATCTAGGTGTTCTTCCCACAATGTTGTATATATGTAATATAAAGTAAATAAGATATGCATATTTTTAGGACAGCTAATTATTCCAGGATTTTACTATAAGCAAAAATTAGGGGGACTAAATTAAATTACAATTGAGAAATGAATAATTGTTGTTGAATAATCTACTTGTTATTATCTGAGTATTATTTGTGCTCACGAATATTTCGGTAAGACGAATTCAAGACAGTAGCCTACTCTAACTTTGTCTTTTTCTACATTAACATGCATGTACGTATATATGTGATTTATCATAATTATAACAAAAAAATATTATAAATGAAGTGGCCAGCATAAGGGTCTGTGACATCTAATAAATTCTAAAAAATAACTTATTAATGAAAATTAATGTAGTAGAATTACTTGACTATTAATGAAGTATTAATGAAATGTTGGGTACTCGCTGATTTGTGTACCTTTTGGCGTTTAATCAACCCTTATACTTAACATTTTAAACTGTAAGTTTTTGTTAAGGAGATTTTTGTACCTTTTGGATAGATTTTCCTTTTTGTCTATTTTACAAAGTTACATATCTTCTTAACAGATTTTTTTAAAATTTGGAATAAGCAATTCTATCATTATAACCTGAGAAGGTGTTAAGTCGGAACCGTAACTACCACTGGAGAGATCTTTTTATAGAATGATTATAGTTGCGTTCCCCCAAACCATCCTCAATAACAATTTTTTTGAAAAAGCGTTTTGAATAACATAGGAAGGTATTTGTACGTAAATAGCAAAATTAAACTGCGATTTCAGTACTTCCTTTTAAGAGGAGTAAGAAAAATAAACTACGATTGCAGTACTTCTCCCTAAAAGGCAAAGAGGAAAGATTTTTTAATCGAACGACAATTCATTGATTTAAATCGGTTCACTCATTGATAATTTAAACGATTGCAGTACTTCCTCTTAGTAGGTGTAAGAGCAAGATGGCACTTCACAGCCACGTAGAGGAGCTTTAACCACTTATTCGGGCTGAATTTTATCAAAATCGGACTAAGCGTTATAGAAATATTGGTGATAATAGTTTTAGAAAGGGTCTTATTTGGGTGGGGCAAACTCCCCTCCTTATGAGGCACGGCGTCGAGACTTTTAAAGTGCAAATCTGTACAAAATTTCGATTCGAATGACACTTCATTCATGAAAATCGGTTCACGTGACGATAATTTGAAACGATTGCTATACTTCCCCTTAAAAAGTGTTAGAGCTGATCGTCGCTTTAATGTTACGTAGGGGAGCCCTAACCCTATCACCCTACCAAATTTTATCAAAATCGGGCCAAGATTTACAGAGTAATTAGTAATAATAATTTTGGAGGGGGCCTTACATAAAGGGGGCTAACTCCTCTCCCATTCGATGTACAGCATCGAGACCCCCAAAAGGCACATCTACATAAAATTCCGAATCGAATGACACCTCATTCATGAAAATTGGTTCACGCGTTTAGGCGCTACGTTGTTTACAAAAAAGGTAACAACAACAACAAGAACAACAACAAGAACAACAACAAGAACAACAACAAGAACAAGAACATTTTTTGAAAAAGCCGTTTTTGCTCATTTTCGGCAACTTTTTTCTCGAAACCTATTAAATCTGGGTGGTTGCAAAAAAATTACAGTTATAAAGGAGGGTTTGGAGTAAGATTTAAAGAAAATTTGGGAATTTTATCTGTTATAGAAAAAGAGAAAAAAATTGTCAAAGTTGGGTGTTTTTCAACGTTACGCTTTTTCGTGCAGTTTTTGATGGTCAACCCTTATACAACTGTCCTACCGGACAGTTTTAATAACGGTTAGTCCGATTTTGATAAAATTTAGTAAGAAGAAGTGGTTAAAGCTCCTCTACGTGGCTGTGAAGTGCCATCATGCTTTTACACCTACTAAGAGGAAGTATTGCAATCGTTAAAATTTTCAATGAGTGAACCGATTTTCATCAATGAATTGTAGTTCGATTCAAAATCTTTGCCTCTTTGCCTTTTAGGGAGAAATACTGTAATCGCAGTTTATTTTTCTTACTCCTCTTAAAGGGAAGTACTGAAATCGCAGTTTAATTTTGCTATTTACGTACAAATTACCTTCCTATTTTATTCAAAACGCTTTCTCAAAAAAAATTATTATTGAGGATGGCTTGGGGACCGCAACTATAATCATTCTTTAAAAAGATCTGTCCAGTGGTAGTAACTCCGACTTAACACCTTTTCAGGTTATAATGATAAAATTAAATTTATTATTCCCAATTTTAATAAAATCTGTAAAGCAGATATGTAACTTTGCAAAACATACAAAAAAGAAAATCTGTCCAAAAGGTACAAAAATCTCTTTAACAAAAACTTACAGTTTAAAATGTTAAGTATAAGGGTTGATTAAACGCCAAAAGGTACACAAATCAGCTAGTACCCAACATTTCATTAATACTTCATTGATATTATTTTAAGTAATTTTACTACATTAATTTTCATTAATATTTTTTTGAATTTATTAGATGTTTCACAGACCCTTATGCTGGCCAGTTCATTCATTTTCTTTTTCTTTTTTTTTATGATTTAAGTCGCTTCAACAACTTCAACAATCTGCGGTTATTGGCGCTCGCAGCTTTTTTCAGTGCACTGCCGGCCTCCGGACAGTGTTCTCTCGTTACAGACAACTCTGTCCATCACCCGGACAGTGAGCTGTAAGAAGCTCTTAGAAAGAGAAAATCTAAGGGTCAGCAGCTGGATTCGAACCCGGAACCTCCACGTGGGAATCCAATATGCTAACCGCATAGCTAATCCCTTCCCTTTGTTCATTCATAATATTTTATTTTTTTGTTATAATTATGATAAAATGTATATTATATTTTCGTAATTAAATAGGTACTTTATTTTAGCTTTATTCCAAATTATTCTTCTGATTTATCTTTATTATGCTCTTTATTCTGAATAGTCACATATATCGTATGTATGTACATGCACGTTAAAGTAAAAAAAGACAAAGGCAGAGTCGGCTACTATTTAAATTTGAATCACGGATTTAAAACAATATTTCAGTCTAGAATTCGTCTTTCCGAAGTATTCGTGAGCACAAATAACGCGTAGGTAATATCAAGTAAATTATTCAGCAATAATTATTCATTTCTCAATTGTAATTTAATTTAGTCCCTCTAATTTTACTTATAGTAAAATACTGGAATAATTATGTTAGCTGTCATAAAAATATGCATATCTTATTTATCTTATTACAGTCAATCTAAGTTAAATGGTGTTCTACTTGAACAAATATTGTGTAGATTAAAATGGCCAGCATAAGGGTCTGTGAAACATCTAATAAATTCAAAAAAATATTAATGAAAATTAATGTAGTAAAATTACTTAAAATAATATCAATGAAGTATTAATGAAATGTTGGGTACTAGCTGATTTGTGTACCTTTTGGCGTTTAATCAACCCTTATACTTAACATTTTAAACTGTAAGTTTTTGTTAAAGAGTAATTATGTTAAAGGCTTACGTTTCTCCTTGTTAACTACTTCCTTAACAAATAATACTACGACATCACTACTACGGAGTCACAACCTGTGCAGAACATAGTATAGATGTGGGATGTGGGTAACCATACTCCTATAAAGCAACTGGTATACCAAATATCGCCAAAAATTCACTCTAGAACCCTGTTGTTGGGTAAGCAACCGATTTCTTAAGAAGTATTCCAAACATCTATCTTTGGTCTGACTTAGCTGATCTGTTTAATTAGTTACAATCACATCTTTTTGAACAGACTCAACCTTATTAATAAAATTGCTATAAGAATAATATACTGAGACATTATAATAGCAGACTTTTTCAAGCAAGCATCAGGCACTGGAGGCATCTGCTTGAGCTGCGCTATGTTCGAGGGATATCAAGTTGTAGGTAATTCGTAAATATTTTTTTTCACAGACTAGATGCTATCATTAGGAAGTTATAGAAGCCTGTTACTCACCAAGATCTACTTTTCTTTGATTCTATGATCTCTAAAAAAAATTAAGATGTCAGCAATCATATCTCGGTACCAAAAAGTAGTGTTATAAACCCTTGTTACAAGGGATTCAGAACAAAAATTATGCCTTCAACACCCTACAAAATTCAAAATGGTTCTTTCAAAAATTAGTTGCATTACTTTCTGGGTAAACTATTCATCTCCACATTCAAACTATCAACAGATTTATGTACAATATTTTGTGATCGTTAGTTTCATGAAACTATTAATTTCTGGCAACTGCTCTCTTCTTTCCTCTCTCACAATAAGTATAGATACGTCATCGGATGGGCGACATACAATAGAAGAAAAAAAATCTTTAATATATCTCACGTTATTTACAGATGAAATCATCGATAAAAATGATTGGACAAGGAAACTGCATTGCAGTCTCTCTTCTCTTTCTATTGTCCATTTGATTTTCTTTTTTATCTATTTCTTTGTCCACTGCATCTTATCCATTCAATCATCCCTTTTCCAAAATAGTCCTTTCACGTTCGCCTTTCTCATATTAACTGTATTTTTTTTCCTTTTCTTTTTTAATGTTTATCGAAAATAAATAAAACGTTACTATAGATCCCTATAAAGCTTGAAACTTTGTTTGCTACCTTTATTTTGTTCATTACCCTAATACTCCTAAAATATACTTGGAAGTAACAAGTCTTTTCGTTTTCGGCTATTTTACTTCAATTAGTAATAAAGAAAGGTCTTGATTCTTCATTCTTCAAGGTATAATCCAATTTGTGCCGACAATTTAATTCCTCTTTGATACCTCGAAGATTCTTAGAAGGCAAAGCATTGAGCAAAACCTCAATTCATTTTTTCTTCTGTAGACAATTGTTTATTTCGCTAAACTTGGGCACCAGAATAAGTTGTAATTCAAAAGTCTGAGCTACAAGCAGCGTAAGAAAGAATTTCAAACTTAGCTCATTAATTTCTGAGGCAATCTGGCGCAAAGTGCCATGCAGCATAATAACTTTTTTTACAGATGATTGAAAAAGAATATTTTGGATTGCAAGAACCTCACCCAATTGTATTGAATAAATTTCTCATATGATAGCTTGTCAATCGAGAATCAACTCGAAATGTACCACTCCTTTAAAGTTCCATTACTAAACAATAGAAAAGCACGCAAAGACTTTTGATGCACTCATAACTTCAATACTATTTTAATTAGATGTAAATGTTGGTTATACAATTATTTTCTTTTGGAGTTAACACATATTATTCTGAACATGATCAGTACTTTTCTTTGACTTTCTCGAATTGTGTTTAAAGAAAGCTTATAGTCTATATGGATAATTTGCAATATTTTAAATTAATTTTTCATTCTGAATAGTATAACATAAGATGGATAGATATTTAATCTCACCGTATTTTTCTTAGATAGATGAATGTCTAATGAACTTTCTGTAGGGGTTGTGGCTATTTTTTGTTTTTCTAAAAAACATAATGCATTCATTACTGTTCATTGTTTTTGTTGACTGATTCATTAATCCAAAAATGCCAATTTTAGTCATAATTTTTTTTTTATTGTGCCGAGCTTTCGACTAGGGACTAGGTAATCTTCAGGGCTTATTGTTTATATAATATGTTTACATGATTATTGTTAAGTTGGTATATCTTCTGCCTTGTTTGCTTAAGAAATCTTATGATTAAAACTCTTATTTTTTCATACTATTGGATTAATGCATTTAGTTAAGTGCTTCTTTCACATATTAAAGTTGTATATCCAAAAAATTAGTCAAATGGGACTTTGAGATTGGCAGTAAAAATAATAAATCTACTCTCTATCAGATTACATTCATAGATGTTCCTATTTCTACAATTCGCTGGAGTCTTTGGAGTTGAGGTTTCTTCACTTTCAGCCTTTTAATAATTGTATAACATTTCCCATTATTGTGGGACACACTATTAGTTGGAATGAGGAAATAAATTTGGATTGTATTGCTTGTATACACACATATATATATATAATAGTGCGTAGGTGTGTTTATTGATTGAATTGTGATAGACATGACGCAATATTACAATAATATTCTGATCAAACACTTTTCGCATCTATTCCTAATTTGTTTCTTTCATTTACATTCAAAAAGAGCTCCTTAAAATAGGTGAAAATTACTTTGATACAAATAATATTATTAAGTTGCAATGTACTCAATGTTAACTATATGAAAATTCAATGTTTAATCAGTGGTATCGTAAGAAATGTCGAGGACCGTGGAATTCTGGTACCTTCACTGCAATATCTTCAATTATTTTACTTTATTTTTCTGCGATTTTTGTTGTATCTAGTAGTTTTTTACTTTTTGCAAAAAAAGTTATATTATTAAATTTAATGTACTAAAACCATATTCTATGTTTGTAATGCTACAAAGGATAAGTAAACATGAAGTCAATAATTCTCTTACTTCAGAGATACATCAATCGAAAAACGCTTTTAAGAAAAATTGTTTTCTATTGATTCCTTTTAACAAATGAACAAATAAGAGAAGCATTACTCTATTTTGTGTAGTTAATATTTTTTTATTTTGAGGACATAGCTATTTTTTTTTTTATTTACACCTATCCTAGTCGTTTTTAGCTCTAATTTAAATACGTATCTTTGTTACTACATATATTTTAAAAAAAATCAAGTAATTACCTATCATAAGCAATTACAAAACTTTATGATTTGTTAATTAGAACTGAGATAATAGCAATTTAGTAAAGTTGCTTACTTGTGCAATGCTGAACTTGCATTTTCTGTTAAGTTTCAGAAGTGGAATCATTGCAAATGTTCCAACTTTTCATGATCATACTGTATGTTTTCAGTATTAATGATGCGATAAAAGTTTTTGTGGATGTGTGAGGAGTGCGAGAATATAGAGAATATCTCAAAAATAAAAATCGCAGAGAAACTTGGTATTCCAAACCAATTTAAACTATTAATGTTTTAGATACTAGTCAGTCTGAAATCCGTCAAGCAAAAAGGTGAATTTACTGAAGTTAAAGAACTATTTTCCCTACTAGTTTTTCACGAATTTTCGAAATAAATTCAATGATCTTCACTAAGAGTCGTTTGCTGAGTCCACAAAAAAAAAAGAAAAAAAAGAACTATTGATAGAACTAAACACTTTTATTTAGAAATTTTCTTGAGAAATATTTATTTTATGGGAGATCTAGTGTTAGAGCAGCATGCAGTTTATCTGCAGTTATGATATATAATATTTAATGCATTGATTTAATACCGTTTGAGGAATTTCAGTTAAATGAAGCTATTTCACAGATTTCTGGAATTTTGGAAATTTCTCAAAATGGCTCTTCCACTTACTGTCAATTTGAAATACTAACTGCTCAGATGTTTTGCAGTTATCTGAAACATTTTTCTGAAGAGTTCTGGGTATACCTACAGTGTAATAGTTCACTTCAAATTTGATTTTGGGGGGGGGGAAGTTTGTTCCACTGCTAGTAGAAAAAGCTGTATTACAAATAATTACATTGTTCCAAAGAAGTTACTAAAAAGGTAAACTTTCTTTTTCCAAATTATTTTCAAAAATGAATAGTTCAACCCATACTTCATTATTAGTTACATTATTCGCAATTAGAAGAATTAATGATTGTATACAAATTGGGTTTTCCAATTTTCTCTAGCTATCTAAAGCAGTGACAGTAATTAATGATGACATCATTAGATTGCAGTTAACCTCTCTACAAATTGAGACACGTGATAAAGTGCGTGACAAGTGCGTTGCTGAGTTAATGGTAACATATTATTTCTTTGAAACTTCATTGTGCCTCGTATCACTCTCCACAAGAACGTGATATTTGTGCAACATTTAATCTGTTGTTAAGGTAAGAAATTTAAGTTTTTATTAAACATGCTTTGATTTTTTTGAAATTTGTGTTGAGGATTATCGTGTGGGTTCTAGTGCCTGATTTCTTCATTGATAATGTTCATTGCCATTTCATTAGATTTTGAATTCTTGTATCTTGGAGTTTTGAAGTGTTTAATACATATTTACGGTTCCAAAACAGGCTCATGTCCTTACAATTTGAAGTGTTGGCTAATGATTACACATATATAAAACTTTTCAAGACTGACTCTTGAAACTATTCATCAGGTGACCATGATCACTCTGTATAGATGACCTCCGAAGGTTATTATTAAAATTTTTTTTTCTATTGAAATGTATGACATAAGCTCTGTGCCGTTTATTAATGATGGGACTTCACAACTTCTTCCTCAGCTGATGTGATGTGTTCACCAACGTAAGTGTGCAGTAACCGTGCCTGCCCACAACACATTATTAGTCCTCACCTCTATAATACGCAAGATATAAGAACGTGTGTTATACTGAAATTCCTCTTAAGAGAGAAGCCTGCTCGCCCCTTTTACTAGAATTTTCATGAAAACATTTTTTAACAATAACAACCTTGGAGGTATGTATCTGGGGTGCACAAATGAAATTGTTGGAGGGATTTCCGAAAAATGAAAAATCCTGTCTGTTACTTTTGGTTGAGTAATTTTGATTGCCTACAAATTTTTGCTTCAAGTATTTGAAATAATTAAATGAAAAGTTGTTTTTGGTTTCGTGTAAAAAAAAAAAGACCTGAATAGAACTCAGTCAGTGGAAACTAATCAAAAGTTGCAAAATAATGTTGTTTCATCAGAGAATATCAGTATTTCATGCATTATATAATCCACTGGGGTTTGAGGAATGCGTATTTGGTACTCTAGTTGGTGGAGGCAATATCGGAGATCCAATTGTGACTAGGGCTGGAGTACGCTGCTGTAGAAACTCACCCGCTCCACTAGTTTTGCATTGCTAGTCGATTTGATTACACAATATTCATAGTTACAGGGCTGTTCCTGTATTGTAGACACTGTATATATTTATATATAGAAGCTATATGAGAGCTTTAGTAAATGTAGGGTTGGAAGAAGAGTACATAACCGATGGTAATTGGCTTAGGAGACAATCATACGCTAGTCCCAAACTAATGGAGGTTGAATGACGTGTAGTTTGTGCTGACGTCAATATATATGCAGAACAGTTGGCTACTTAAAGTTCTTGCAAGTTGAGTAACGCGCAAAACAAAAAGGATATTATATTGATGTGAGTACATAGGTGCAACCTGGGGTTTCGGATGGAAATTCCATAAACCCTCCATCTAAAGGTATATGAAATATCAGAAGTTTTCCAACAATATGCTATTTTTTTAAAAAAAAGTATTGTTACGTAGATTTTATACATTTGCTGTCAGCGTTCCAAAAACCATAATTCTCTAATCTAAAAATTGAACGTAAGTTTAGATTATCTTAAGTAGAGGATAGCCTATTTGGCTATGCCACTGTGTCGTGACCCAGGGGATCTGTTCTGGCTTCCTCTTGTTGGAGCCTTCTCAAAAAGAGTAATGCTGCTTATTAGATAATATTTAAAAATTTGGAGAGACGCTTATGTTTAAAGATTCTAGATCCGAGTTTTCTTCCCCAAAGGGCTGAACTCTTTGCCATACATGTCCTTGACACTGACAAGAAATACTCTGTACGTATTATTATACCGTATCCTCTTCTTTCTGCGAAACCTGAGCTTGCTCTCCGTTGACAGCTCCATGCGATGCTTGGTATCTCCTATCAAGAGGCCTTCGTTCTACCGAGTGATCTCTCGGGATTATTGGTAGTAACCGCCACAGAAACTTATGCGAGTGACTAATAAGGAGTTTTTCCATCTGCTTGAAGGTGATGATTTGATGATTGCTTTTATGTGATGATAAACACATTTATTTTGATTCACCCACAACCATTACATGACCTTACATGTTTTAAAATGTTCAATTATAATTATTATTTTACTTTGCATCACAAATTTTGCAAAACATTTTTTGCAATCAGAGGACCTCCCAAAACGTGTATTTCTGGTGGAAAATTAATATTGAAAACCGTTCATGAATAGAAAAATTGTAACTTTGATCTTAAATATCTCGACAAATATTACGGATATCGAAACGGGGTCAACGTCATTTTTCACAGTTTTTTAAGTAGTTTTCATAATCATTGTAAAAACCAGTGGTCTTTATGAAACCCCAATCAGGTTTTTGACCGTAACTCCGCCAAAAATGAAGATACAGCATCGGGGGTGAAAAATTTGAAAACTAGACAAAAAAAAACATCTAGTTTATAATTCGCGGGTTTTTTTTCGAAATTCCGCTTTCCTAAAAAGTTATTACCGATTGGAGCGTTTTAAATGGATCACCCTGTATAATCGAAATTTATAACTCGATCCGCTGTTAGTGTGATGTTACGATTTCACGGCAAAACAAACGGCTCTAAGTCTAAGTTATCCCCGAATGAAATAGATTTTTGTATTAAATTCATTAATTTTTTTTTTTCATAACCGCAAGAACACTATTAAATATTATGTTTTCCTAATTTTCTTGAAAAGATTTGCAGTACCTTTAGTGGATTCATTTTGGCTGAAGCTTTCTAAATGCCATAGCAATAAGCTTAAGCGCTTCTCACAGCTCATGTATATCATGGATATATTAAGTTGGTGAAATTAGTGTTTTACTGATTGGTAAAAAGGTCTATTTCGAGACAAGAGCCTTCGAAACGGTTAAATCATCGAAACTAAACTGGTTATTGTTCTGTTTAAAACATTCTTTAGAACTAAGGTATCGTACATAGGCTAAACCTTGCTATATTTGTTGTATAATACAATTTAGTTCGTATATTCAACTTTTGAAAATTTGTTTTATACAGAATATATTAAAATGTGTGCACATTGCAAACTGGAAGTGCATATTGGTAGACCACACTTTACCCATCATCTAGTCTTTCCATTAGTTTAATGGGACTACGTTGCATTTTCATTTTATAACAACATCTCTTGGACTAGACGCAATGCAAATTTACCTATTTACACACTCTCCCAACTTTGGACTATACCCTTATGCAAATCGGTTAATGCTACACCGCTGATCATGAAGTGTGTGCGTGAATAATATCTAAATCAGCATAAATATTTTATCTTGATTAGTCTGGAAGTATACTTTAATTAATTTGTAGATGTTTGGATAGAAATTAAATAATTTAAAATTAATTTAGATAACTTCGTTTCTGGTTAATCTATACTTCTTCAACTTCTTCATATAGTTCTTTAATTTAAAAATAATTCAAAAAAATAAATAATATTAGGCAACCGAAACCAGCGATTATAGTTAATGGCGACGATTAATCTTTAGAGCTTTAGTCATGAGGGCAGGGCAATCGATTCAGATTTTTAAAGTTGCGATATTTCATCGTGAAATAAATGTACCGAGGAGGTTACTATGTATCTGAATAATGCATTGAATACAAAAAATTGAATCGCAACATAAAAAGTTAATGTAACATTTTTCCCTATATTATAAAATCTAGAGAGCAATTACACAATATTGCTTTTAATTTCAACGGCTATTAATTGATATAGTTCTATTATAGTCTGTGATAGATTAGCTGTCTAAATTAGTTTTGGTTACTAACTTTACATAGCTTTGGTTATTAAGTTGATTTGCTTTAAATTAAAGACAATAAAAATTCTTATGGTGCATAAATTCTGTTCTTTTAATGAGACGTTTGCGTAAAATTTGTTTTTACATCGGAACTACGGATTTTAAAGTCGAGAACTATGGGAGATCCCGGATTTGAATCCATCTGCTGGTCCTTAGATTTTCATTGTAGGAACTGCCAGGTAATGGTGAGTATTGACTCTAACAAAGAGAACACTACCCTGAAACTGGCACTACCTTCAAAAAACTCCGGGCGCAAATGACCCCTAGTTTAGATGTTGATGTGCCTTAATTGAATAAAATTTTAAGTCAATAAATACGGGTACAATTAATAAAAGGTATAAATGTTCGAGAGTGATCGGTAAATGAAAAGTTTGTATTTAGCCAATCATTTCTGTCTCAAAACTCGATTATGGACTTGATTTGGAATCAGATATTGATCGTAAAAAAATGGGTAAGATCCATATTAATAAAACGAAATGTACTGAATAAAGTTCATTTTCTTGCTTCGAATTTTTAGTAACTGGTGAAAGAAATGAGCTGTTATTTTTGGAAGTGGTATAAGTCCAATTTTTAAAAAAATGAGTTAATGGTAATTTCAGTAAGATATAGACACGTTCTTTCCATATTTATAATCATACATTCAATAGAGTACGATTTTTTTTATAAAGTCAACAAAAGAATTTTGACTACAAAATGTTATCCCAAAAATATTTTTTTTGAAAGTAGAATAAGTCCATTTCTAATAATTATAATTAAAACAATTTTCTTATTACAATTATTTTTGATTATTGCTACTTCAGTTATTTTTTTATTTATAGTTTTAAATATAATATTTTTAAATTGATTCAAATGCAAAACCTTAAATATCTCGATACATGGAAAAATGGACTTATACCACTTTCAAAAATAACAGCTCAATTATTGATTGCGATTTAAAGTTTAAAGAAATAATAATAAAAAAAATCAAATCAGCGCATTTTATTTTTATATTTTGGTAAAGAGGATATAAATGTAAATTTTATGCAAAGTTAAAGTAATCCAAAGGAGATTACACAGTTGAGGATTATGCGGCAATAGTAAAGAAGATAGCTATGGAAGAGATGTAACTGTAGTTCTAGACACTGGGAAACCATAGTGTTGTGTCTATTAACATATAAAGTCCTACAAGAAGTAGGAACAATCAAATGGGAGGAGAGGAAGGGCAGAGCTCATTAGGAGACTGTGAGAAGAAGATATTCTCACTTCCTCTGTCTGTATCTCTGGGATGAGCAAGTGTGTAAGAGACGTTTTGGATCTACATCCTCTCTCCTTTTCCCTGAGGTTTGGCTGGTAGGGAGAAGTTTTAAATTAAGAATTCACATGGAAATGAGGACCAGAAAGTGGGAGAGATAGGGTTATAGCAGGTTTGGAGATGGTTAAAGAGTTCGGGTTGTTGGGAGAGAGGGTCTCTATGCTGGCGTGAATTAAGGAGACCCAAAGCCTAAATTCCAGTGAACAAGTTCGCCCTCTTCTCGGCAAGAGTCTGCTTCCTGTGTAATGTATGCAGCAGTTACCGGGTGATAGCGGCCGAGAGGTGCTTCACAGTTCTACCAACTATTGCCACTATTTCCGCCAGCCTTCCCCTCAGTTGCAAAACATTGTCTCCGGCTACAAGAAAATTTACATTTACCGCTGTATTTACCACCGCGACAGCATAATAGCACTCCATCCTCACCTTAATCTCATTCCATCTCTTCCAACATCAAAATAGTTAGCTGTAGAGAGTCTCTCGCTGGGAGATGAACACTTATTGCGTCACCTAGCGCTAACCACATTCCCTGCACACAACACCAGCTACGCATTATGTTCAAATATTCTAAAATAAACAACTTTGTTTCTTCAATTAACTTATGTAAACAGTAACGATTTGTTATTACAGGTGTTTACAGGCGATTACTATTTTGATCAGGTTTGTGCAACTCGCGCGGCTCGTGTACCGTTTTTGGCATGAAATTTAATTCAAAACCCGTAAATACCCAAGGATATGTACAGTCTGAATACTTTATTTAAAATTTAATTTATAACTATTTTACTGCGACCTATTTGGTCATACGGCATCGAAGTATGGGGATCGACTAAACGTTCCAATTCTTTAAGCATCCAGACTTTACAATCAAAAATACTACGAAAACTACTTAACGCTCCATTCTACATTTGTAACCTCACTATCCATAATGACCTCAAAATCCCTTTCATTAACGACTTTACTAAAACTCGTTTCTTAAAATTTCATTCCTTTACAGCAGCTCATCCTAATCCTTTAATTGAACACTTATCTTCTTCCACATTACCAGGCAATCCTCCAAGGAGATTGAAGAGAATATGGCCCCGCGACCTACTCTTCTCATAACATTATAGTGATCTGATCACGTTAATGGAGTGTCGCCACTGGGTGCCTTCTCCAATCTTCATTCAAGACATTACATTACATCGCATTTGCTTGTTGCAACAACCTTTGCAGTCGCAAATTTCATTAAAAGATTAAAAAAAAAAAAATTTAATTAAAATACAATTATGAAGTATTTTTTTAAAATTATTTATTGAGAAATTTACAACTGCATAAACTTGCATCTAGTAAATATGATAAATGCAAAAAATGAGTGCAAGAGTGGAGCAGTTGTCCAGTGACAACCCTCCGAGACAAATTACAAGCAGTGAGAAAAGAGAAAAATGCATTAAAAGCAAATTAAATAAGATGAAGGAATTTATTTACAAGTAGAGTTGATGGAAAAGAGAGTAATTAGTAGAATAATTGCGATGGAGTTTAGCTATATGAGATAGGAGAGGGATATTTACATATTTACAAAGAATTATAGATCACTTGATTGGAATGTTCGTAGTCACTGGTTGAGCGCTTGGTTAAGGCAAAGGTAAAAGTACGAGGGTCGTTTGAAAAGTCCGTGCAAAGTCAGAGAGATAGCACTACTGGCGCGTATCCAGGTTATGTTTAGTTAGTAGCATCTCTTGGAAGAACACACACCAAGTTTCAACCAGATCGGTCTATTTCTTTGTGTTTGGCATTCGTTTGAATCGAGGAAGTCGAGTGATTTTCAAAAAATGGACGAAAAAGAATTTCGTGTGTTGATTAAACACTACTTTATGAAAGGCAAAACGCCTCAGGAGACTAAAGAGAAGCTTGATAAACATTATAGTGACTCTGCACCTTCGATTAGAACAGTTTATAAGTGGTTTCAAAATTTTCGGAGTGGCCATATGGGCACAAGTGACGCTGAACGTTCTGGACGCCCTGTTGAGGTTACTACTCCAGAAATCATTGATA
Organism: Rhodnius prolixus; assembly: GCF_049639745.1. Classification (NCBI taxonomy): domain Eukaryota; kingdom Metazoa; phylum Arthropoda; class Insecta; order Hemiptera; family Reduviidae; genus Rhodnius; species Rhodnius prolixus. The sequence goes on along the minus strand of NW_027411593.1, from coordinate 19,315,745 downwards.
AAATCCATGATATGGTGATGGATGACAGAAGAGTGAAGGTGCGTGAGATTGCTAGTGCTGTGGGCATCTCGAATGAACGGGTACATAATATTTCGCATCAACATTTGGACATGACAAAGCTATCCGCAAGATGGGTGCCGCGATTGCTCACGCTTGACCAAAAACGAAATCGTGTGAAGTGTTGCAAGGACGGTTTGCAGCTGTTCCAGAAGAATCTGCAGGACTTTAAGCGTCGTTTCGTCACTGTGGATGAAACATGGATACATCACTACACTCCTGAGACCAAAGAACAATCTAAACAATGGGTTACCAAGGGGGAATCTGCGCCAAAAAAAGGGCGAAGACCGTTCCTTCGGCCGGAAAGATTATGGCGACTGTCTTTTGGGATTCGCAAGGAATAATCCTCATCGACTATCTGGAAAAGGGTAAAACTATTACAGGTGCATATTATTCATCGTTATTGGAGCGTTTGAAAACCGAGCTGCAAGAAAAACGCCCACGATTGGCCCACAAAAAAGTCCTTTTCCATCACGACAACGCACCAGCTCACACCTCAGCAGTTGTGGTCGCAAAATTAATGGAAATAGGGTTCCAACTCGTTTCACATCCCCCCTATTCTCCAGACTTTGCTCCCTCGGACTACTATTTGTTTCCCAATCTGAAGAAATGGCTGGCGGGAAAAAGATTTTATTCAAACGAGGAGGTGATTGCAGAAACGAATGGCTATTTTTCAGACTTGGACAAATCCTATTATTCGGGAGGGATCAACAAACTAGAGCAGCGTTGGACGAAGTGTATAAGCCTAAAAGGAGACTATGTTGAAAAATAAAAAAGGTTTACCCCAAAAAATTAAGTAGTTTTTATTTTTGCACGGACTTTTCAAACGACCCTCGTAAGATTAAATAAGCAAATTACAATTAAATCCATAAAGTCAATAAAGTTCGGCTCTTCTTCTCAGACATTCTTTTAAATAAATAAAAACATAATTCATGATCAATTCATTATTTGAACCAAACAGAGAGTATAATACAAAAAGAACATCTTTCTAAATATTTTTGTCTAATTGAGTGATACGCTGGACAAATAAACTATATATGTGGCAAATCTTTGTACACTTTCAAATCATAAAACTGACAGAAATTTTTTTGAATTGTTTATATACTTATTGTTACTGATGGCATATTTTCAGTTATTTATTTAGTTTTTTTAATTCATGAATTCCTTTTCTAAATAACTTTAACTGCGAGTAAATAAGTTTGTAAAACGTTAAAGTTTAATTAAAATGTATATATTGGCAGTTAAGAATTGCAAAAAGAGAAGTTATTTCGGTAATACCTAAAAGTTTTAATATTAAGTGAATTGCAGCTTCTTAGAGAGGAGCAGAGCAATTTTAGATTGCGATACCCTAACAGGTTTTTTTGCTTTAAAGTAAATAACTGTAGATATTATCAATAAAATTCTAATTGAATCACATTTAAAAAAGGGCCCATTAATATTCATTAGTGCTTAACGAAAGGAAATATCTTGTACATTAAAAATTGTTTCTTCGGTTGAGGGGAAGCAATTGCAAAAGGAAAAGAAAAAAATGCGAGTATTTATTAAGGTATTATTATACTTTTATGTCCGCGAATAAATTAGAGGATTCAATTTCCCGATTGGATTGTTGAGTTGATTTTCTTTCCCCTACTAACTTACTAAAATGATAAAAATGTTTGGAGAAGATAATTGTTAGTCGTAAATTTGAACAGATTTTAATAATAATAAGAGGCTGCACGTGCGAGAACTTTAATAGTTTTTGAGGTTTGGTGGGTGGAAAAGAGGAGAAGATTATTGAAACCCGAGACGTAAGATGTGAGGCAAAGTCATGGCGCGAATTCAGCTAGAAGGTTGGGGAGGGCAAATGAAACCATGCAGCCCGACCGCTTTGTCAATTATTCATACGGCAAAACTGTTTAAATCCGACAATAGTCTAGTTGGTAACATATTTCTCGGTCTCTAGGCGGGGGCTAACTGGTAATTTTCCAGATTTAAACTGCATCGCACAGAATAAATGAAAACAATTTTCATATCAACAGTAAGCATTAACTTGGATTCAGCTGGGTGAATCTGTAATGATGAGCACATGTTTAGGTGTTCACAAATTGTTACCAATTTATAGCGGAACGATATGACCGTTAGCCGTTCTCTGTAGATCGTTTATTTACATTAATTGGTGTTGTTAATTAAATAATAAACCTACATTTTATTAATTTTTGGTCCTTTTAAGAAATCCATAAAGAAAAAGATAGTCATTGCCATTGGATTATATGTAAAAATAAGAAAGAAAATAATTGTTACCTTTTAAGAGGAATTTGCGTAAAAATAGAATTCTTGCTCTGTTCAGTTGTAATTCTAATTCATAATTTTGACGGAATCCTTTGTCACATTGCATGGTGAAGAGATAATAAGTTCCATCAATATTTCATTTCTGAATTGTGCTATTCACCAACTAGAAACAATAATATTAGCACTTCGAAACCATGCTTTCTATATTAACTACATTATAATGTACACTTGCACATCTGGTGGTAATTTAGGGAACTAAATATTTAGGAAAAATAATTAAAACTAAAGTTACGAAATCAAAATATACAGTATTTACTCTTAGACGAAAAATCCTACCTCCCATGTTTATGAACCAATCTCCTATCCCAGGGGTAGGCAACCCGCGGCTCGCGAGCCACATGCGGCTCTTTTATCCAAATTTTGTGGCTCTTTAGCCTGCCCAAAATATATTGTATATTTCAATTTTATTGAAACAAATGAAAATTTTATTTATTAAAGTAAAGATATTTTTTCAAAAAGAATTTTAAATGTGATAGGTTAGTAATTTGAATAGAATTATATTAAAATACAGTACGTAATAAATAGGACAGCCGCCATTTTCATTCAAACACAGATTTAGTTATCATTTATTTGTTTATTTACTTTGCAATATGTGGAAATAAATGTATAAAACGTTTAAATGTTATTGAATATTATAAAATAATAATCTGTGAATACAAATGATCTACAGAGTTTGTTTACTCTATCATCCTTGCGGCTCTTGGTAAGATTTATTAAAATTATTTAAGGAGAAATGACTCTCTACTTAAAATAGGTTGCCGACCCCTGTCCTATACCAACTGTGGACAAAGTAGGCTATCTTGGAGTGTACCTAGACAAACGGTTGACATGGAATCCCCATACTAGACTGAAAAAACAAGAAACTAACCAACGCTACAAAACTTCTCGCTAGACTACAGGACAAACGATTTAAAGTCAACCTACATAAAAAAGACTCTTATATGTACCTTCTATTATTGCGACCTATTTGGTCATACGGCATCGAAGTATGAGGATTGACTCTCTGTGCATCCAGACATTACATTCAAAAATACTACGAAAACTACCTAACGCTCCGTTCTATGTATCGAATCTCACCATCCACGATGATCTCACAATCCCTTTCTTTAAAGATCTTGCTAAAACTAGTTTCTTAAAATTTCATTCCTCTACAGCAACTCATCCTAACCCTCTAATAGAACACCTATCTTCTTCCACATTACCAGGTAATCCTCCAAGGAGCTTGAAGCGAAGGTAGGCCCGCGATCTACTCACATTAGAAGAGCAGTATAGTACGAGTATATTCACGTTAATGGAGTGGCACCACTGGGTGCCTTCTCCTATCCATATACATGAAATTGTTATCTTTTATCACATTTGCTTGTTGCAACAGTTGCAGCAGTTGTCCCCTGGTTACATAAAGCTTTCTCTTATATATTTCTCTCTTATATTCCCTCTTCGGCGAATGTGTCCCAACCTTTGTAGTCTACCAGCTTTTATACAATACTAGATTCCTCAAACAATTTTACCACTCCTTGGTTTGTCCTGATTCTGAAGCCTCATTTGTCCTCGCAGATCCAAATCTTTTCCTTAAGGATTTTCTTTCCCATCTTCATAACTTTTGTCCATTGGTTTCTGAGCCGAAAACCTTTGTTTCTGAGCTGTAGTTGACTACTGGCCTCAGTACTTTTTAAGATAATAGTTTTGTTCCTCATTTATTCACAAATCATATTTTTAAGGATTCGTTGATATTTTGTAAAATATAAATTCGATTAATTCATTTATTTATAACCTGTCAAAGATTGATGGCCTGCCAAATATTATTACTTTTCTGTAAATATCTGCCATTTGATACCAACTAGCGAGTGGTACAAATGTTTATGTTATGCATGGTATGTTTGTGATTAAAGTTATATTGAATGAAATTACAACACCTTCATTAAATGCAACAAAAGGGTGCACACATACTTAACATTTTAACGGATATGTAACAAGAGTTAGATGCCGCCTACATGGTTGGTCGGATAGCAGCGGCTAACCGACTAGTCAGCGTGGCCGAAAGCCTCGCCACTACAGCCCCAGCAATATAATCGGTGTCACATAGTTATACCACAAGAGCGGGTGTAACAATACCGGATCTTACTTGCGGGACAACAATAACAATTATATTAAATGTAAATAGTGAGACTATATGTAGGAGGACAGTTAATGCGGTGGACTATGCCGTGCGTGGTCTCTCCCTAGAGGTTTAGGCCCTTGTTTTATGCTCCCTTTACTGGGCTTTACCACTCTTCATACTCCTTCTTAGGGCCAACGCTCTTCCTTACTTGTCTTCTCCTTCTTATCTTAATACCCTCCACTAATGTGAATCTCCTGACTTACTTGAAATACGATTCAAACTTTGTACTAGAATACTCCTCTTTCCATACTTACTGCTTAACTAACCCTACACTTATTTATTGAACATTTAATTAATCTAAAATGTTTAATAAAAGTATTATTTTAGATAGAAGAGGAAGTAAGTTTATACTTCCACTAACAATCGCTTGTTTTTCGCATTCTAAATTTCTTAATTTCCTTTTTCCATTGTTTTTTTTTCATTTTTTGTTTTTACTAGAAGACATTTCAGTACCTCGGAGGTATACAACACTAAAACTAAGCCCATTTTTTTCAAAATTTCTTTTTTTAATGTTTCTAATACAAAATTATTGCTTTTTATTACCCAACCATCTGTTAAGGTGCATCTATGTTACTTATTCTCTAAAAGATTTAAGCAAAATAACTTCCGTGGCCTTATACGAGGGTCGTTTGAAAAGTCCGTGCAAAGTCAGAGAGATAGCACCACTGGCGCGTATCGAGGTTATGTTTAGTTAGTAGCATCTCTTGGAAGAACACACACCAAGTTTCAGCCAGATCGGTCTATTTCTTTGTGTTTGGCATTCGTTTGAATCGAGGAAGTCGAGTGATTTTCAAAAAATGGACGAAAAAGAATTTCGTGTGTTGATTAAACACTACTTTATGAAAGGCAAAACGCCTGAGGAGACTAAAGAGAAGCTTGATAAACATTATGGTGACTCTGCACCTTCGATTAGAACAGTTTATAAGTGGTTTCAAAATTTTCGGAGTGGCCATATGGGCACAAGTGACGCTGAACGTTCTGGACGCCCTGTTGAGGTTACTACTCCAGAAATCATTGATAAAATCCATGATATGGTGATGGATGACAGAAGAGTGAAGGTGCGTGAGATTGCTAGTGATGTGGGCATATCGAATGAACGGGTACATAATATTTTGCAACAACATTTGGACATGACGAAGCTATCCGCAAGATGGGTGCCGCGATTGCTCACGCTTGACCAAAAACGAAATCGTGTGAAGTGTTGCAAGGACGGTTTGCTGCTGTTCCAGAAGAATCCGCAGGACTTTAAGCGTCGTTTCGTCACTGTGGATGAAACATGGATACATCACTACACGCCTGAGACCAAAGAACAATCTAAACAATGGTTTACCAAGGGGGAATCTGCGCCAAAAAAGGCGAAGACCGTTCCTTCGGCCGGAAAGATTATGGCGACTGTCTTTTGGGATTCGCAAGGAATAATCCTCATCGACTATCTGGAAAAGGGTAAAACTATTACAGGTGCATATTATTCATCGTTATTGGACCGTTTGAAAACCGAGCTGCAAGAAAAACGCCCACGATTGGCCCACAAAAAAGTCCTTTTCCATCACGACAACGCACCAGCTCACACCTCAGCAGTTGTGGTCGCAAAATTAATGGAAATATGGTTCCAACTCGTTTCACATCCCCCCTATTCTCCAGACTTGGCTCCCTCGGACTACTATTTGTTCCCCAATATGAAGAAATGGCTGGCGGGAAAAAGATTTTATTCAAACGTGGAGGTGATTGCAGAAACGAATGGCTATTTTTCAGACGGACAAATCCTATTATTCGGAAGGGATCAACAAACTAGAGCAGCGTTGGACGAAGTGTATAAGCCTAAAAGGAGACTATGTTGAAAAATAAAAAATGTTTACTCCAAAAAATTAAGTAGTTTTTATTTTTGCACGGACTTTTCAAACGACCCTCGTAAGTAAGAAAAAACCGCGAAAAAACTCTTTCATTTGCTCTCTTGTAAAAAAAATTAAAAATGTGACATAGTGCTGTGTACCTCCGGCGTACTGAATTATTTAAGTAATTAAAAATAAATTGGAGGTCACTAATGCTATTAATATTAAGAGAGTATTAATAATATAAATTCCAATTTAAACTTTAAGTCAACGGGCTTCTGTCGTCGCCATTCCTGAAGTAAAGACGCACCAGCACATCACAGATAGAAAACTGTTGAGACTTCTCGGGCAGGAAACTCTAAAGTATTGATTTTCAAAATCTTAGTTTTTCTTCCAGCGCCCTCCCCCCCAAAAAAAATTATTGCCCTCTGCATGCATAACATTTATGTGCAAACAAAAAATGCGATTACGTATTATTTATTTGCCAACTAAAATCGCCAGATGCTCCTTATCTTGTGCATCCGCGTTCCAGTTGCGTACTAAGAATATGGATAGCTTGAGCTACGCCATCAGCCCATCTCTACTTAGGTCTGCAAAACACTGCTCGTCTGGTGCAGTGTTTCCTCCAGTGTAATTCTAGGGGCTTTTTTGTCTTTCTACATCGTCGTCAAACGGCCATTCCAGTGAAATCTTTTTAAAATTACTATATTCTCCTTTCTGTTACACAGGGATTTCCAACTCTTGATTTATTCTTCGCCTCCAAGTCCTCCAAGACCTTCCATAACTGCCTCAGTACATCTTTTCCTTTCTAGCCTTCTTATGAGGAGCTCTTCATTTCTTCCTAATGCCCTGCATTCAGAGGCTAACTTCACGACTGGTCATAACATGTTCCTATAAATCATCACTTCTGTTGATTTCGAGAGATTCCTGCTCCTCAGATGGACCAAGACGAAAGGAACACTTGGGAAATTCTTCTAATTACGTACTACATGGGAGTATTTGTTAAGAATTTTTCAAAAGTATAAAAAAGTGGTAGAAAAGTTAATTAGTAGAAGTCTATCTTCGTCATCTTGGGAAAATATTGATATCAAATGTTTGCTTGCAGAGAGAGATCAAAAAACATGTTCTTATTCTCTGTATACAGACATCTTCTGAGAGGCTTACCCCGCTAACTGAAGGGATCTTTCTAGTTCAGATCAGTTAATATCATTAGCTTTCTTGGTTTGTGTCAACACTGGCACTCTTTAACTTCTCCCGTTCGCTGTAATTTTATAAGAAATGCAAACAAAACTGAAGCAGAAGCAAAGTAACTTCTCAAAACTTCATTTTTAATAAATTGTATCCATATTGCTCCCCTTTTTAGAGAGGAGGAAAGAGGGAATCACGAATTACTTTGTCTTTAATCGGCCTCATTCTTTTTTGTTGAACAAACTAATTTTTATTTTATTGAATTCTCCTGAAAAGATTGTTCATATCTTTTTTTTTCCGGCAATTACAGAAAAATTTGCTGTAGATTAGTAATTATGTCAAAAAGTTGGTCCCTATGCGTTCATGAAGTGCAGAATTACAAGTACACCTGTAGATATTCCTCAGCCAACTCATGAACGATTTAAACAAGGTATTCTAAGTTGCAGTGGCTACTTAACCCATTTGTAAGTCTCAGTTGCAGGATGCTCTTGCTTCGATGGCACCTCAAAAATGGTTTGACCAGTTACGATTGGGCTATTTTGTAATCGAATGACCCAAGACATTCAGTGTTGTCCATTACATCTTCCTAAGGATAGTAGAATTTTATTGCTCTAGTTTGTTATACAAAAAAATGATTTATTACAACACTTGCAAATTTGAGAACTCCGATCAAAAAGTACCGCTTGCAACTTATGGTTCTCTATTCACCCAACAAATCTTTTTCTTACTGAATTGTTCTAGAAGAATCGAAATGCGGTGAAAACGGACAACATACTGACGTTTTTATTTTTATTTTTAATTGTATTAGTAATATTTACAATTAATTTTAATTAATATTAACAAAAGAATTGATGTAATTAAAGAAATATTTTGATTGTAATTGCAATGAACATATGCGCGTTTCAGTAACGTTAAAGATATTGATGTGAATTGATTTAAAGTAGAACATATGTGGTAAACAAGAAGAGAGCAGACGTATAGGTAGGTTACTATAGGTTACTATCGTATAGTAGGTTACTATCAAGTTTCATGAATGTTTGCTACTAATTTACAAGAAAAAGTTTACTTTAGTAGCAGTTATATGAGATGATGCGAAGTAGGTTTCATTAAATTTATACAGTTTACATGGAACTATTATTATTGGAAATTGATACCTGTTTACACTAGCTTACTGTTCATTTGGAAAAGAAATCTCTCTCTCTGTTTACTAATCAGAGGGCTCTCTCTCCATATGTTATATTAACGAACTTTTATTTGTGTTTCCTAACAATATTTGTTTACTTACTGGTGTGAGAATATTTTTGTTCTCATCAGGATTTTCGCTACCATAGTTACCTCGGCACTGGTTAACAAATTTACTTAAACTTAGAAAAAGGGAAGGGATTAGCTATGAGGTTAGCATACTGGACTCCCACGCGGAGGTCCCGGGTTCGAATCCAGCAGCTGACCCTTAGATTTTCTCTTCCTAGGAGCTTCTTACAGCTCACTGTCCGGTGATGGACAGTGTTGTCTGTAACGAGAGAACACTGTCCGGAGGCCGGCAGTGCACTGGAAAAAGCTCCGGGCGCTAATGACCTCAGCTGTTGATGCGCCAAAAAAAAAAAAAAAAAAAAAAAAAAAAAAAAAAAAAAAAAAACTTAGAAAACTTTATTATAGGGTTTAACTATCCCAAATTCTGCTAACAGATAGAACCTTACATTGAAAATTGTGACTTTATTTTGTTACTTCCAACATGTTTCTGAATACCCTAAGGGAAAACTAAAAAACAATCGCAAAGAAGGCAGAGTAGATCCACAAATTTTGATTGAGGTACACTGGGCCAAAAAAGTCTGTGAACACTAACCTAAATTTTATTACTTTTATTATTATCTTAGTAGAAACTTCTTTTATTTCCAAATGAAATATACTATTCGATAGAGAGAAACCAGAGTTTTCATTTTATATTCAATCTTTTATTTTTGTTCAACAGGAATATCACAATTACATGTTTAACAAAACAACCCCACACACGAATGCAAAAAAAGTCTGTGAACAGCTGAATAAATGTGTAAAAACATTAAGATAACAAACAAAAAAATGATTGAATAAAGTTTCAAAGTTCTCTATTGTATTGTAGAAACCACTACAGTCAGTTTTGTGAATAAATAATCTAATTAGTACATATTTAACCACTAATATGGAAGTTCCCAGACCAATTCGAGAACTTATTGTGACGTTGCGAAATGAAAGAAAAAGTATTCGAGAAATAGGGAAGATAGTTCAATAAAACCCTTCAACGGTGCATAATATTATTAAAAAGTACGAAAATTAGGAAAATGTGATTAGTAGGCCACGCAGTGGGCGGCCACCAAAACTTAATTCCTTTCATAAACGATTCATTTCAAGAAGAACCCAGGACAAGCGCTCAAAAAATCAGTCAAGAATTATCAAGTGATTATGGTGTAAGCGTAACACCGCAGACAATTAGAAATAAATTACATGAATACGATTATTGCGGTCGAGTCCCAAGGAAAAAACCTTTTATCAATAAAATAAATCGTAAGCGCCGATTGGATTTCGCGAAAGAATATGTTTCTAAGCCTTCTAGTTTCTGGGAAACCGTAATCTTTTCAGATGAGTCGAAATTCAATGTTTGTGGGTCTGATGGACGACAAAAAGTGTGGCGAAAACGAAATGAAGCTATGAAAATGAAAAATATAAAGCCAACTTTTAAGCATGGGGGAAGCAACATTCTGGTGTGGGGTGCATGAGTGCTAAAGGAGTGGGCAAGTTAGATCTAATTAATGGTATGATGGACCAATATGTGTATGTGGATATATTAAGACGCAATTTAAGAGAAAGTTCAAAAAAATTAGGTTTGGAGGGAAAGTTTGTCTTCCAACAAGACAATGACCCGAAACATACCGCACTAAAAACTCGGGAATGGCTTTTATATAATACACCCCGGCGCCTAAACGCCCCTCCACAATCGCCAGACCTTAACCCAATTGAACATTTATGGGATGAAATCAGCCGCCAAATAAATAAAAGAGAAATAAGAAACCGTGAACAACTAAAAAACGCTATTCTAGAAGAATGGAATAAAATTCCAACATTGACGACCACAAAATTAGTAGGATCGATGAAAGCTCGCTTGTTGGAAGTGATTAGGAACAAAGGAGGTCCTACAAGTTTTTAAAATTTATAATACACGTACAATGTGTAAGAATGATTTATTTCTGCAAAGTGTTCACAGACTTTTTTTGCATTCGTGTGTGGGGTTGTTTTGTTAAACATGTAATTGTGATATTCCTGTTGAACAAAAATAAAAGATTGAATATAAAATGAAAACTCTGGTTTCTCTCTATCGAATAGTATATTTCATTTGGAAATAAAAGAAGTTTCTACTAAGATAATAATAAAAGTAATAAAATTTAGGTTAGTGTTCACAGACTTTTTTGGCCCAGTGTATGTATTTGTACATTATGATCGATTAAAACACAGTGACATACAACAAACTCGCTGAATTTCTTTCTAAAACAAAATCTCTAATTGATTACCCTAACTTCTTATCTTCTGAGGAAGAACAGAAGACACACTGATTTTTGATTTTATAATTGATAAATAGAAAAAGCTCTGAAAATAACCTAGTTAGTCCCTTGGTTATAAGCTTGGCAAAAAATAAATAAAAAATTATCACTTGCTGAAATTTGCAATAATCTTTCTTCCTTTTAGAAAAATGTATAAATATATTTTTTTTGATTATATTGTATTAGATAATACAGCAATATACTTACTATACTTTATAATACACGGGGTGTTCATTTTAAGACGGCTCTAATGCATTTCATGCTTAAATGGTTGTTCTGAGCAAAAAATGGTAGAGGAAAAATTTGTTGCTTGTCACCTCTAGTTTCCGAATATGTGACTTGATTTTAGATTCCCGTCCGCATACGCGGCTGACGCGCGACCAAAAGTGAGGGTTCGCAGTTGACCTCCATTTTCATATACACAGTTTTAAAGAGTATAAAAAGTAATGAAAGAAACCGGAAACCATAATTCGATATTTTCAAAATTAAAGGTGCTAGGCCATTTCAAAATCTGGCATTTTTAATTATATTTCAATTTTTTTAACCTGTTATCAAAGAGAAAGAAGAGCACGCGATAGGTCATTTTTATGTATTTTTTCATCTCCTTTCTACTAAAAATATTGCCAAGGCAGTAAAGCTAGTATTTTTCCTAATATCGGGAAATAAGTCGTTTTCTGAGGGATTTTTCTAAGAAAAATCAAATGTTAAGAGCTTTAGATGTTCTCAAGCATACACAATATGGCTAAAAATGAATTTTACATCTGTTACAAACAAGAAGGTTTAATAATTATTTGGTAATTTTGGGAGAGTTGCGTTTAATTACCAAAAAAATTGGAAACCTCCTGCCACATATTTAAGTGATCAATATCTTTCATGTAAAGGATCAAACTTACTCTTTAATTTATCAAATAATGCACTTTACTCAACTTGTGAAGCATGTACTATGCCTTCAAAAGTGCCTCCTCTGGAGCCAGGTTAGCCTGGAGGTTATCAACTGCTCTCTGTATCTATAACTTTTTATACTCTTTAAAACTGTGTATATGAAAATGGGGGTCAACTGCGAACCCTCACTTTTGGTCGCGCGTCAGACGCGTATGTGAGCAGGAGTCTAAAATCAAGTCACATATTCGGAAACTAAAGGTGACGGGCAACAAATTTTTCCACTACCATTTTTTGCTCAGATTAACCGTTTAAGTATGAAATGCATTTGAGCCGTCTTGAAATGAACACCCTATTTAATATACTTTTCAGAATATACCTACATATTATTGGGCTTATCTCTTAACTTTCCTTGCCTGTTTTACGGCCTAACGAGATATAAATTTATAATTTTTTTTTTTCATTGTTTGCATTCAAAATAGATGCACCCCTTGCGTCAGTATTGAATCCCACCCGTAGGGGGAACGCGCCCTCACACTGCAGCAATTTGAAACACCACTGACCAAAAAATGAGAGAGCTTTTGTTCAAAAAGTAACTATTGCGACCAGGAATGAATGATGTAACTACACTTGACTAAGTACACGGTTCTAATGTAAAAGTCTACCACCAGAGTGTTCTCCACATCATTTTTACCCATTGTTTGACCTTACTTTTTTTTTTTTTGTTGTCTGAGGTTGGTAAAGCTAATATGTACATGAATACAACACTAACAACTCTATAAATATTCAGATTGTTTTACAGTTAGTTTGACTGGGCTTTCTACGTATGGTATTTTGAAGCTGATATTACGGTGTAAATATTCTCCCAGGTTTATAATATCCACCCCCAATTTCACTACCAAAACTTAAGGGAACTAAAAGTGAAGAAAAGGGAAGTTACAGGGCCAGCGGCAGGGTGAGACGATGCAATATGTTAGCAAGTGATTTGCAAGCGTGTGCACCCACAAGAACTGCAGAAAGGAGCCTGGTTAGGTTTGGTAATGTATTCATACAGGATGATCCTCTCGTACTACTCGGCTTCCAGTTCTGTCTGCTTCTGTATGGATCCTCCGGTATCCTCTTCTTCTTTCTGTAGTTTACCATATCATACGCTCCGACACATCCTACAGTATTCATCATTTTACCCAAACTGGCTATATTTACTTTTTAGTTTTGCATATCTTCTCCTTCTCTTAATACATCGTTCACTTTCCTCCTGTCTTTACTCATCTCTTTGTACATCTCCACATTCTGTTTGCTCAGTTTCAGTTTCGCCAACATATTCCTTGTATTCCTGATTATTTCAATTCCTCCACCACTGTCTGTGTTCCTGCTACTCCAAATAATCCTTTATATTTCCTTACATTTCATCAGCGCAGATCTCTATCTAGCTCCTAAAATTAGCATTTATGCATGAGAGTACCCTTCGCTTCAAAATAAATAGTGCTACTTTGATTTTTTTTACTGCCTGTACTTTTTATTGAAGAAAAACAGTATTTAAAGTCTATTATATTCTAAATGGCGATCATTGATTAGAAAATATTTGATCATTTAGGAAAAACAACAATAATGGCGGCTCAGTTTTTGTTGTTAAGCTTCTTTAACTATGATTTTTGGTGAATATCGAGGTGCGGTCTTAAATAAAAACAACTTTTTTGCTTCATACCAACGTTTCGGTAATTTTTACTACCTTCTTCAGGGTATTATAAAAAAGTTGTATTATAAAACGTTGGTATAAAGCAATAAAGTTGTTTTTATTTAAGACCGCACCTCGATATTCACCAAAAATCATCTTATCAACAACGGTCGAAAAAAACAATAATCATCACTTCTTTAACTATCCCAACGGGACTATTTCCATAAAAATTTGTTCAAAAATGTTCACATCTCTCGACAATACCACTCACTGCAGTCTTCAATAATTAACCATCTCAAACAAAGTAATGAAAACAATAAAAGCTTAAGAAATAAGTATGAAATGTACTTTAAAATAAAATACAAAATCCATATCTTAATTGAAAGGCATAGAAATACTGTAAAATTCATAGACGACGACCCATTATTGCCAATATCGTTCGTTACTGGCTTTATCAAGAAGTAGTGAGTTTTCTTCCTGTACCGAACCATGATCCATGAATAGCAAATTACTTTTCACTTCGATTACAAGGATAGAAGGTCCAAATCCTGCAGCTTCCACGAACATGATTACATTCAGTATTCTAATCTTTTAAAACAAATTACAACAAAAAGTAGTTATTCACAAGTTTTGGGTGTGGAGGTGCTTAGCTTGGGTCTCGAAAATAAAATATGTTGAGAAAGAAGGGTTTGACTCAGTGATTCTATTCTATACAGGGTGAACCAGTAAGTATTGTCCACAGGCCTACTGTGTGTAGTACATCTAAAGTGGAGTTCAATGACGTATTGGCCAACTTCATATTTTCCACTGTTCTTGAGTGACGTCACTTTAATTTTTTTCCCTACTTACTTTTTTGCAATAAAATGTTATTTCTCAGAAAGTTTTAGTCCGAATTCGATTCTGATGACACGGTTAGAAAGACAGATAAATTTTCTAAAAATTGATACCATTTCAAAGCATAAGTTATTCTCCAAACAGCCTCAATCTTCCTCCTGGATGCTGGAAAAATAAAAGTAATCGAAATTTTTAAGAAAACTCATTCGGCTCTTACGTGATCATTATCAGACCTAGGTGCTGGCTCTATTTATAAAAGTTTCCTTGTTTAATGGGCTTTCAAACGGTATATCATTTTCCAGGATTCCTTTTATCTTCGAATGAGAAATTATGTTTGTTGTACAAGAAAACGAGTTCACGAGCACTCAACAGTGTTAGTTTATCAAGTTGTTTAATTCATTGAAAACTCTTTTAGATGGACCAGTAGTCAATTTTTAAAGTAGATTGTCTTAAAATGAGGAAGTCAAAGGTTACAAATTGCACTTTAAAAAAAAAAAGAACAGTGGAAAAGATGAAGTTGGCCAATACCTCATTGAACTCCACTTTAGATGTACTACACACAGTAGGCCTATGGACATTACTTACTGGTTCACCCTGTATACGAGGGTCGTTTGATAAGTCCGTGCAAAGTCAGAGAGATAGCACCACTGGCGCGTATCGAGGTTATGTTTAGTTAGTAGCATCTCTTGGAAGAACACACACCAAGTTTCAGCCAGATCGGTCTATTTCTTTGTGTTTGGCATTCGTTTGAATCGAGGAAGTCGAGTGATTTTCAAAAAATGGACTAAAAAGAATTTCGTGTGTTGATTAAACACTACTTTATGAAAGGCAAAACGCCTGAGGAGACTAAAGAGAAGCTTGATAAACATTATGGTGACTCTGCACCTTCGATTAGAACAGTTTATAAGTGGTTTCAAAATTTTCGGAGTGGCCATATGGGCACAAGTGACGCTGAACGTTCTGGACGCCCTGTTGAGGTTACTACTCCAGAAATCATTGATAAAATCCATGATATGGTGATGGATGACAGAAGAGTGAAGGTGCGTGAGTTTGCTAGTGCTGTGGGCATTTCAAATGAACGGGTACATAATATTTTGCATCAACATTTGGACATGACAAAGCTATCCGCAAGATGGGTGCCGCGATTGCTCACGCTTGACCAAAAACGAAATCGTGTGAAGTGTTGCAAGGACGGTTTGCAGCTGTTCCAGAAGAATCCGCAGGACTTTAAGCGTCGTTTCGTCACTGTGGATGAAACATGGATACATCACTACACTCCTGAGACCAAAGAACAATCTAAACAATGGGTTACCAAGGGGGAATCTGCGCCAAAAAAGGCGAAGACCGTTCCTTCGGCCGGAAAGATTATGGCGACTGTCTTTTGGGATTCGCAAGGAATAATCCTCATCGACTATCTGGAAAAGGGTAAAACTATTACAGGTGCATATTATTCATCGTTATTGGACCGTTTGAAAACCGAGCTGCAAGAAAAACGCCCACGATTGGCCCACAAAAAAGTCCTTTTCCATCACGACAACGCACCAGCTCACACCTCAGCAGTTGTGGTCGCAAAATTAATGGAAATAGGGTTCCAACTCGTTTCACATCCCCCCTATTCTCCAGACTTGGCTCTCTCGGACTACTATTTGTTCCCCAATATGAAGAAATGGCTGGCGGGAAAAAGATTTTATTCAAACGAGGAGGTGATTGCAGAAACGAATGGCTATTTTTCAGACTTGGACAAATCCTATTATTCGGAAGGGATCAACAAACTAGAGCAGCGTTGGACGAAGTGTATAAGCCTAAAAGGAGACTATGTTGAAAAATAAAAAAGGTTTACCCCAAAAAATTAAGTAGTTTTTATTTTTGCACGGACTTTTCAAACGACCCTCGTATGTCATCTATGTAGAGATACCCTATTCTATTTTCTGTTTCATGCAGCTCCTGTTTGACCAGCCTGAAACAGATCAGTTGTCCTTTTACAAAAGGTTTTTCTTTCCTTGTAAGACAGTGTCTGGTTATTTGCTGATATAAGAACATATTGACTATTTTGTGTTAACCTCTAATCTTCGATGGTTAATAAAAAGTTTTTAAAAATGGGGTTGTATTTGATTCGCTCTGGGCTTTGCTTCATTAGTTTGCTGCTATATGATGTGACCGGAATCAAAACAACAGATATAATTGGGTCACGCAGATTCAGGTTGGGAGGATTTAACCCTTATACTTCAAAAATCAGCAGTGAATCAACAAATATCTGAATTGGAATTGAATTTAACAGAATCAAGCGACGAAGATAGATTCTCTAATGTAGAAAATAAACGGAATATAGAACTAATTCACTCATATTTATTTTAAAAAAGAAAAAACAAGCAAAGGATTCATTGTTTGTACGGAGAACTAAATGTAAATAGCATAAATGAAATATTCAAACTTTGTTATCCTGCCTCAGTGGACAAAGTAAATAAGAAGTCCTGGGGCACAAAAAGATAAATTTTGAAAATATATTTATCTGAAGGTGCACACTGACTAAATCTATTCACGACGATGTCAAAACATGGTGGAAATTTTTCCTTTTTAGTTTTATTTATTTAGAATCAGAAGGAGAATTAACCTTTTTTTGTTTAGAAAGATAACGGATGGATAAATTCTGATTTAGTTTTGTATAATCGGTGACGGAGAGTGAAGTAGAAGTGGATAGGATCCCAAATAGGATGATGGTATGATTGGGCAGGCAGAGACAAAATTAGGCAGTCACAGTACACGCGGTTATTCATGTATATATATATGATGTAAGAGTTTAGGTTCAGCTAAGGAGGTTCTATCAGCAGGAGGAGGCTGTTAACTAGTTTACTCAGGGATCTGACGATAAAACGTGCTTGTAAATAGGTTAGGTTGTACTGTGTACTGTACTTTAGACTTTGGGTGTGAAGTTAGGGTAAACAGGATCCAAAGTGGCTTCTGTAATAAGTCGGTTTGTTGATGATTGACGTACATCTCTCCACTCTGTCTATGGTAATTGCCCTTGTTCTCTTAGACATAGTCAAGCAACGTTGGTTTAATTGACGAATACCGAACGCTAATGGGGTCTTATTAGAACTCGGCTCGTTCTACTGCTTTATACATAGACCGTTTGCAGTCAGTTATCCCAGGACTACACGTACTTCTCACTCTCTTCTTCTTCTTCTCTTCTGATTAACTCTCCTCCAGGAATATACACGCCATATTACTGTCTATGTGAGAGACACTGAGATATATAGATGGGTCTGTTAATATTCAGTCAAGAGATATTGCATGGTTCGTTTAGCTCTCAAATTCCTATAGTCATATGTATAAACACTTCTCCTTGATTAAGTTGAGCAAATTTTGGGCAAACTTTTGTGTGAAAACAAATTTCTTAACTTTTGTGTGGAACAGTTTAATTTGGAATCAGTTTTCTGTTCTTTGAGAACCAAAAGATTAATTGTTGCTTTAGGTAAACATTTATTTCTAGGTTTTTATCCATACGTTACTCTTACAAATCTACAAAAGCAGATATAGACTTTCTAGAAAGAGTCAGATCAAAATGAGTCTTTAAGATGCCAGAGTTGTTGCTAGTGTGACTTCGGTACTTTTCTGTATACGAGGTGTGGCTATTAAATAACGAGACTATTGCTGTAAAACATTTTATTTTAAATTTATACATATTTAGTTATTATCATCTTCAATATACACCCCTCCCCTATCCCTACAACGCTCCATGCGAATTTACCATTGTTCGAAACAGTGCTGGAAGTCTTTTTCTGTAAGCTCCTGCATGACGCGTGCCGCTTTTTCTTTCACAGTTTCAACGGACTGAAATCGTGTTCCTTTTAATGCAGATCTGACTTTAGGAAACAGATAAAAGTCACATGGGGCCAGGTCAGGCGAATAAGGCGGATGGCCTAAAACTGGGATGTTGTACTTGGCTAGAAACGTCTTGACAGACGCAGTGTGAGCCGGCGCGTTGTCTTGATGGAGAACCACATCGGGTCGTTTTTTTCCTTACTCTTTCACGGAGTTGAGCAAGCACCTCACGGTAGTAATATTGATTAATTATAATCGATATTTTCATCCGTTTTGGACGTGGCAAGGGCGACCCGGGACCACTCAAAAACTCGCGCACGTGATAAACATTCATCGCCATTAACTTCTTTTAATAAAAGATAAGTTTCAGTAGCGGTTTTACCCAGTTTCATGTGAAATTTCACGACAATTCGTTGCTCTACTACATGTGTAGTATCATGTTTTCAGCAAAGCGAACTAACACCTCTTACACAAACGACGGTTCCGGTCAGACAGATTTCTCTACAAACACGTGAGACGCTGCAATCGAAAGAGAACGCAGCACTGCTGTCGGTCGTTAGGATTTGGCGCAAGCATAGTTCTTCTGTATCAGTCTCGTTATTTAATAGCCACAATCTGGATTCTGATAGAACTTCATTCATTATTAAAATTTATAGTTTCCGAAGTAATATCTTCGGAATTTGTATTGGAAATCTGAAGTACAAGAAGTGACATGGCTTTTCTAGGAGATTAAAGTACGTTAAAAGTAAAGTAAAAAGAAAGTAAAGAACGTTTGCTAGTGGCCTTCGGTTCGCTACACCTAATTTGGTAGTAAGACGTAAAGCCCGTCTGAAATAAAAGGCATTACTTTACTTTTTTTTAACCCGTCCAGCTCTCTATACTCTCCTACAGACTCCTTCTCTTAATGGACCAAAATCTTTTCTGAGGATCTTCTTCTCAATTGTTAAAACAGCTTTTCATAATTTAATGTTAAAGTTCACGACTCACTTCCGTGGATAACTTGGCCTTTCTTGAAAACTGTTTGAAATTTTAATACTTTTTGAAACGACCAAAAACACCTATTTCTTGCTGCTATTCGGGGATGTCCACACTTACTGCACGGTTTGCAGTTATTATTGTCCCTAAATAGCTAAATTCCTGATGATTGGGTCCCATAAAGTGTGGAGAAAGACTGGATACTCAAGAAGCTATTCACCTGCCAACGGGTTGGTTGAAGGAACAGAGAAAGATCTTATATACGTTGACTGGAGGACTTAGAAGAGATCCTGTGAGTAATGGCTGTGAGAAGATGGAGACAGGTGGTCAAGGAGAGAAAGAAGTGGAGGAAAATGATGACTTCTCAAAGGCTGTAGTGTCAACCAAGCACTTCCTTTACTAAATTAAAAGTTTACTAAGTGTTTCTGTACAGGTCAAAAGTAAAGCCTCTCTAAACATGATATCAAGATTTGTATTTTATGATCAGATTTTTATGCCACAGATAAATAAGATTTTCAGGAGTAGTTTTTTAAAGAGCAATATTACGGGTAGAAAAGTAATTGACTCCGACTACAGCCAACGCAGGGAAAACCATTACATTGCGCTTCAAAATGCAAGTTTTAAGAATCATCTGAATTTCTACTTCAATTTAAAAAAAAAGAAAAGTTCATCTGATTTGTATCTTCTTTGAGACAATAAACTGAATAAGCCAAGATTTTGAAAGTGCATCTTTGTTGCAGAAGAAATGAAGAAGTCACTAATGTTAACCAGATTTAAATTATGTTGCTGTTGATCAACTTTAAACTAAATTTTTTGGTTCATTTTGAAAACTGAAATAATTTCTTTTAAAATTGTGTTTCTGTAAATTTTGGTCTTCAGGGGCTGTGGGCTTAAACTATTTTGCGAACATTTGTTGGTATTTAGTAAATTATAGACCGCTATTTAATTAAAACTATTTAATTATGAGAGATAAGGTTTAAAATGATTTTACAGTTTGTCTGATAATATGTAATCAAAACACCGTTGTCTAATATTTTATTCTCAGACAATGGAACGCCCTCTCAGCGAACGCAGTTGAAATCTAGTAATTTTTAATTAAATCACTGTCTGTCATTTGTTATTAAAGAGGCGAGAGAATAAAACTTTTCCATTAAACACTTAATCTACATCTAGCAGGTTTTTTTTTGGTTTTTTTAAATTTCTGTAATCTGCTACTGAAAGATTTACTAAGATTACATTAAGTTTTCTGTTCTTATTTTTTTTTCCCCATAAAGCGTCTTTCTTTCTACTTATTTAATCAAGGTTTTAAAAACATTCATATTCATGAAGAAGTTTTCAAATAAATCCACTCAGGTGTAGACTCTATATATACACATATAAATGCAAATGGTGTACATCGATCTTTAGCACTGAGTGTTTACAGTGAAGTTGTACCAAAAATGTCATCTGCATTGCTCTATCCCAGTTTTAAACAGATTTTAAAGAAAGGAATTGTCTGGGCTAAGGATGAAGATAAATATTAATTAGTATTTGAATGAATAAGAGCCTAAAGAGGGGTTGTAAGGGGACAGTGGCCCTGGAGAAAGAGAGAGAGCGATTGGTCCTGGAGAAGGATTTAGAGAGAGCTAGATGATGACGTAGTGTTCGGAGGGGTTTTCAAGTGGAATGGCTGAGATCCCATTAGGTAGGCATTCGACTGCACCATAATTAGTTAATGCAGGATCTATCTGTCGATATTACTATTAGTTTAACATTAAATTCACTAGCCCTCTATCCGATAGAATGGATTAACTCGTAACTTATTATAATTCAATAAATCTAATAATATTTATAATTTTAGATTATCTTTAGATTCACTTTTTCTCAAAAAGTGAGATTTGATATTTTATAAATCGAATGTTTCTTTATCTTTAAACAAACATATACATATGTTTATTGGAATTGTTGCGATGTACATTTTGGTTATCAAATTGTCTTAAGAGATTTCTCTTGACAAATCATGATATTCTTTCATTAATAATTTCTAGTAGTTTCCAAAGTTCAAAAATCGCTAGTGAAGATTTTAGTTTTATTTATACTTTTTCTTTCTAGATAAGGAAAGTATTGGTATGAAAAGTTTTATACCATTCACGATACTCGAAGGCTTAAAGTGCGGACCAATTTGGAAATGTTCCATTAATTGTGGTATCCACTATATTTAGTTGCAGATTAGCCGAGATTAAACTGAATAATCTGATTGCACATGATTTGCATGCATTGATAATGTGGCAAACACTTTGCAAATATACCTGTGTGTACTATGAGCATTATGCGCAGCACAGTATTATGTTTAGCATTCGACTACTTCTTTGTCAAATAGGTGAAACAACTTTCGTAAAGGTTCAGTTTCGAAAATCCGATGATTGTAGTACTTTCTTTCGCGAAAGTAAGTTCACGATTGTATTTTCTATCACGGAAGTAACAGAAAATATAAAAGTGAACTTAACTGCAAGTTTGAAACTAAGTCTAACAATTTGTTTTGTTTTTAATATTGTAAAGTTTTTGTCGTTTTACTAAAAACTTTAACTACAACTTGTGACTGCCACTAGTTAATTTAATAAGTGTGGGTTTGATAAATAATAAAACTCGCTAAACTTATAAGAAGTAATTTGATTTATTAACACATTAACATTACTAACATTAACATTTACTAGCAACTAACGCTATTCATTACAGTCACCATTTACAACAGTCACAACAGTTTACTGTTACTTACTCACTAAGTAAATACTCCACTAAACTGTTCCACGACTGACTATTGGTCCGCACTGCTCTGAATTGCCCTAGTCTCAGCTGCACTAACATAGCTCTACTCACTAACTGACTAACTGCCCAACTGGCTAACTCTGAAGGACTCCGCAACACTGACTGTCTCCAACTGTGTCTGCCTCACTTCAACCTGCAACTGCCCCACTCCAACTCCGACTGTCTCACTCCCACCTGCGACTCACTGACTGGGAAAACACACACTGCCTCCACCCCAACTGGGGCCGCACCCTTGGCTTTTACACAGTGGTGGACCGTTATAGGCTTCGGTCACTAAACTCCCAGAACAATCTAGCCCTTTCTTTTCCGGCTCAGGTAAAGTCTGTCCTTTTGTTTACACAGTGGTGGACCGTCATAGACTTCGGTCACTCAACTCCCAGAACAATCTAGGCCTTTCTTTCCCGGCTCAGGTAAAGTCTGTCCTTTTGTTTACACAGTGGTGGACCGTCATAGACTTCAGTCACTAAACTCCCAGAACAATCTAGGCCTTTCTTTCCCGGCTCAGGTAAAGTCTGTCCTTTTGTTTACACTGTGGTGGACCGTCATAGACTTCGGTCACTCAACTCCCAGAACAATCTAGGCCTTTCTTTCCCGGCTCAGGTAAAGTCTGTCCTTTTGTTTACACAGTGGTGGACCGTCATAGACTTCGGTCACTCAACTCCCAGAACAATCTAGGCCTTTCTTCTCTGGCTCAGGTCAACTTCGTTACAATATTTGCTTAACTCGCCCTTCTAAAAAAAAAAGAACTCATTTCCGGATTAAACAATGTACTCAGTGTGTTTATTAATTTATTTTTTAAACGGAAATAATAACATTCAAGTTGATAATATCTTTAAAAATATCACTTTCAAATTAAAACCATTTTTGTTTTTAGTCGTACTTAAAGAATATACTTTTCCATTTCGTCAAACAAAATGGAATCCTCTTAATTGTGTGACTCGGTCCAAAAAAAAACTGAAAGTACTCGGCAATTCTCAAAACCGAAGAGGGAAACCTGCTATATAATCTGTTATTACTGTTCAACTGAGATAAAGAAAAATCAAAACGAGCTACCTAATTAATTCAAAGTGAGTGGAACGAGACTTTTCTCCTTTTAAATTTATTTTTAGTAAGAAAAGTTTAGTGATAAAGGAGGTGGAAAAAAAGATTTTTTTTTCCCATATACCCACCAAGAAATGAGGAAGGAGCTTACCTGTTCCAATAATTAGAATCTTCCTCCGTTTGTGGCTGCTGGAAGAGGGGAACTGAGTTCTGAGGACCCTTGGGTAATTAAGTTTTGGTATAATTGAGAATATCCTCTTACAAGGAAAAATTTGTATAATAGTATCCTTCCTGTTTTAATATATATGTATTTATTTCCGTCCTAATAATGGGTAATATTCCTTCAAGAAGGACGTTTTACTTCCGAAAAGATTCTTATGATTCTTAAATAATTTATGTAGCAATAGCATATTACTTATTTCAATTCATGAGTAACTTAAGAGCGTGACTTGATTAAATTCAATTTAGAAATGAAATCAAGAAGTAACTCTATTCTCTTTGACTAACATCTTATTGTTTACTGATTCTGGCAAGTTTACTTAAGCTGAGTGATTTCTCCGTTGCAGATGGGCGCTCTTAAGATGAATTTATCCAGTCCTAAAATCTGGAGATGTTTAAGTCAACATCTTTATACAGATTAGCTTTGCTTTTGTATGGGGGTGTGCATGTGGCCAGATTTAAAGAAGATAATTGTGAGAAACTCAAATCCAGTTGCTCCCATTTTGCTGAAGATACTGCCTTCTTTATTTCTTCATTTCCAGAGTTGATACAATAGCCAAACGGTTATCGATAGCCCTTGAAAAAAAGTTTCAAATACTTCACAAAATGGAAAATAAGGCCAAACTATGCCAAGACACGAATTATTTTGTTTACACGTCGTGAAGTAACTAATGGTAACTAATTCATGGTAGTAATTAATGGTAACTCCCTTCCGTGGAATAAGGAAGTTAAATACCTCGGGTTGGTGATAGACTCCAAATTAACTTTCACAAAACACATAAACTCAGTGTGCGATA
This sequence comes from Rhodnius prolixus, assembly GCF_049639745.1. Classification (NCBI taxonomy): domain Eukaryota; kingdom Metazoa; phylum Arthropoda; class Insecta; order Hemiptera; family Reduviidae; genus Rhodnius; species Rhodnius prolixus. The sequence goes on along the minus strand of NW_027411593.1, from coordinate 19,291,569 downwards.
AAGCGGTAGGAATTATGTGCAAACTCTTTCCTCTTTTGAACCACAACTCTAGCAGCATAGATTTTCTTAATAAAAAACTAATTTAATACCTTTACGAGTATATCCGCTCCGTACTCCTATGTGAAGCCACTGTGTGGTCCCAAACTTGTTGCACCAATTACGGGAAGTTATAAAGAGTCCAAAACGAATGCTTGAGGCTGGTTGGGTCATATCCCCGGTGGACACCCATAGACTACATATCTTGATGTTGCCAGCGTGTCTACATTTATCTATAACGTCACAGAAAAATTTGTCTTCCCGTATACACAGTCCCTATCCGCATGTAAGAAGTATTGTAGACTACAACTTAAATTCACATAGTTATAAAAAACATAAGCACAAAAGGCATATCCTGCTATAATTTAACTCTAGGTTGTAAGTTTTTTAAATGTTTTTTTGCCTTATATTAAGTCTGGACTATTTATCAAAGTAAAAATCATGGTTGTGGAGAGTATATAGGCACTGCAGCCTAAAACCTCCTTTTGTATATATTTTTGTACAACTGTTTTTTTAAATTGTAAATAAACTTTTCAATTTCCAATTTCCAATTGTGAGAAACCGAAAAAAAAAGAAGTACGATGGGGTATATTATGATCTTGATGTCAGATAGTAAAATAAATAATAATAAAATTTAATACGGATACTTTAATAAAATCTCCTCACTTGCTGAAAGAAAAATACCCACATTATCATGAGATGCTTGATGGGAAATTTACGAGTCATTTCCCACAAAATTTTCTTTTGAGCAAACGATTTCTTGTCAAATATATATTTCTTTAGTAAATTGAACATTTTTAAAGGGCATTCCTCAATTGTGAACGATGGTTGTATAACACGCTGTCTGAATTGACTATCGCACAGTTAAATCCGATATTCGGAGGTGTAAAAGTAAAATGAATTATTCACCCAGACTAAAGCCTAACCATGCTTCTCTAATGATCACTACAATATTTAGTTAAATGGATGAAATAGAAGAGAGTATTAAAAAATATTAATACAGTACAACCTCAATTAACCAGCCCTCGGTTAACCGGGATTCGGATTAACCGGGATCATGTTGAGTCATCATAAGAACAACTGGATCGGCGCCGAAACAAAAGTTAATTTTCGGTGGCGACAGGAAAATTTTTTGTCTTCCGATGTAACATAATATTCTAGGCGTGGCAGCAACTCCTTTATACCTGATTTTCTTGAAGGGTCATTATGTAACATATGCAAGTAAAATCCCAAAATATGGTGCAATGAAATCGACGAAGAAGAGAATGATCACCCAGGAATATCCCTGGATGCAGCAATCGAATTCAGTTGCTGAATTGATTGAATTTTTTTACGATAAAGGACATTCCAAACCAGTGACAAAGTTGTGCTTTTTAAATTGCGTACACTCATCAGAGAGTGGTCGTTTGATAAAAAAAGAGCAAACAACACTTGAAAAGTGTTTTTCAAAAAGTTGAACGGCAAAAAAATGCCGTTTATTTAATTTAAAAAGAAAAAAAAAAAAAAGGATTGCCGTCTAAGATAGGAGTTGATCTCTGGGACGAAACAGTAATGTATTACTACGTAATACTGTGTATTCGGTTTAACCGGGATTTCAGTTGTCCGGGGTGGATATAACCGAAGGTCAGCCCGGTTAATCGAGGTTGTACTGTATGCACATTGTGATTATAACTTCAGGAAAGGTCAATAACCAGCGGAATTTGCTTTAAAATTATGGCGCAATTGGATAAAAAGAAAATAATGGTTTTTAGAATGCGATTTATAAATTTATACTTTGTCAATAGACATTTTGTTGCAAACAAAACCTCACTAGATAGCAGTGTACTCGGGGGGGTAAAAAAGTAGAAATACCCGCAGGGTGGGGACTCAGATAGAGTGAGGGGAGTTTGAAATCCGCAAACCAGCTGGAAAGATTCGAGTGTGTGCAGTGTGTCTCAAGTCAAAGAGTTTTCCGCTCTGGCAAATTGACGTTCAAGAACAAAGTTTTCCTTTTTTTTTTCTATAGTCCCTTAGTTTACCGAAGGAACAAGCGCACACAGGGGGGGCGGATCCAATTTGGGGCCAGTAAACGGTTTCTTTTTTCGCGGACAGTTCTTCCTCTCCCCTAGGCTCTTACTATAACCTTTATCTAGCCTTCTCTCGGACAATTGTCTTTGGCCAAGTGCAATCAGAGGAGAGAGAGACCCAGTGCTTTGTGTATTTGCAGACTCCAATGCTTGTGTGCGGGTGTATGTGTGTTTGGTGAGGTAGAGAAATACTGGCTTACTGGACAGAGTGTAGAATACGCCCCTCAGGTTGGTATAGACGAAGGCATTATATTGGGGGAAGCCTTTGTCCATGGTAAATTGACAGCAATAGTGTGTCCCAGTACTAAAACTCTTTTCCAATGGTTCAGGATGGACAATTTTGTTTGTTTTTACATTCTATCAATTCTTTTATTTTACAAACCATTCAAACTTGTTTTTGTATATACTTTTATTCGGATATTTACCCTCTCGATTGGAAAAAAAAATAACATCATTCAATTAGGAATATCTTTTTACTATAAATCTTCGAAAATGATTTTTTTAAAATACTCAACGGACTGAACCAACCAGAGCCAGCGTTTTGAAATTGATATGTGTACAAATATATGTTCAAATCCGATATGAGTATTTTCTTACTGCAGCTATTACAGTTTTAATTGACATAACTGACAATAGGCAGAAAGAATATTGCCAATTACAGTCATTATTTTTTTGGTTATTTAGGCCAAAATAAACAATAGGGACCTAGGGACTAGGTCATCTTCAGGGTTATTCAATTCACAATTATAATATTATATGCTAGGTTTCTTCTGTTGTGTACGAGGGTCGTTTGAAAAGTCCGTGCAAAGTCAGAGAGATAACACCACTGGCGCGTATCGAGGTTATGTTTAGTTAGTAGCATCTCTTGGAAGAACACACACCAAGTTTCAGCCAGATCGGTCTATTTCTTTGTGTTTGGCATTCGTTTGAATCGAGAAAGTCGAGTGATTTTCAAAAAATGGACGAAAAAGAATTTCGTGTGTTGATTAAACACTACTTTATGAAAGGCAAAACGCCTGAGGAGACTAAAGAGAAGCTTGATAAAGATTATGGTGACTCTGCACCTTCGATTAGAACAGTTTATAAGTGGTTTCAAAATTTAGGAGTGGCCATATGGGCACAAGTGACGCTGAACGTTCTGGACGCCCTGTTGAGGTTACTACTCCAGAAATCATTGATAAAATCCATGATATGGTGATGGATGACAGAAGAGTGAAGGTGCGTGAGATTGCTAGTGTTGTGGGCATCTCGAATGAACGGGTACATAATATTTTGCATCAACATTTGGACATGACAAAGCTATCCGCAAGATGGGTGCCGCGATTGCTCACGCTTGACCAAAAACGAAATCGTGTGAAGTGTTGCAAGGACGGTTTGCAGCTGTTCCAGAAGAATCCGCAGGACTTTAAGCGTCGTTTCGTCACTGTGGATGAAACATGGATACATCACTACACTCCTGAGACCAAAGAACAATCTAAACAATGGGTTACCAAGGGGGAATCTGCGCCAAAAAAGGCGAAGACCGTTCCTTCGGCCGGAAAGATTATGGCGACTGTCTTTTGGGATTCGCAAGAAATAATCTTCATCGATTATCTGGAAAAGGGTAAAACTATTACAGGTGCATATTATTCATCGTTATTGGACCGTTTGAAAACCGAGCTGCAAGAAAAACGCCCACGATTGGCCCACAAAAAAGTCCTTTTCCATCACGACAACGCACCAGCTCACACCTCAGCATTTGTGGTCGCAAAATTAATGGAAATAGGGTTCCAACTCGTTTCACATCCCCCCTATTCTCCAGACTTGGCTCCCTCGGACTACTATTTGCTCCCCAATATGAAGAAATGGATGGCGGGAAAAAGATTTTATTCAAACGAGGAGGTGATTGCAGAAACGAATGGCTATTTTTCAGACTTGGACAAATCCTATTATTCGGAAGGGATCAACAAACTAGAGCAGCGTTGGACGAAGTGTATAAGCCTAAAAGGAGACTATGTTGAAAAATAAAAAAGGTTTACCCCAAAAAATTAAGTAGTTTTTATTTTTGCACGGACTTTTCAAACGACCCTCGTATGTTTATGTACTGAATGTTATCTTTTTTTAAAAAAAAACAGACACGTCAAAAGACACACCAAACTTACATATAATATTATAGTTGTCAGTAGCATCTGAAGATGACCTAGTCCCAAGGTTGAAAAAGCTCGGTAAAAATAATAAAAAAAATGACAGAAATCGGCAATATTCTTTCTTCCTTCCGTATAAATAAATTAGTCTCCAAAAACAAAGAACTATATTTTCTTCTACACCAACGTTTTCCAACCGGTGGTGGTACGCGAAAAATAATCAATAATGGCGGAAATAAAAATTAAAAAAAAAAATTAAATCATAAAAATATCATAAAAACGTTTTTTCCTATAATTCATAAAAATTATTTTAATTAAATAATATTATACTGTAAAGTTGTTAATATGTACAGTAATAAGGTTAGTCTGTCTCAAGATATACGAGAAAATATAATAGCACATTTAACAGGATTAAAATTGTCGGAGTATTTTCCAAAAACCGAAGAACCACAAATGATAATTGGATTTCAAACCCCTTCTATAAAGAAAATTTAGGAAAAGCTACATCATTATCGATAAAAGATAAAGGAAATTTAATAGAATTATCATGTGACAGAACTTAAATGATAACTATGAAGAAATATGCTTAAAGAGACTGATTGTAATGAATAAGCTCTATCCAAGCATCATTAAATGCAAGGTAGTTGAATGCTTAAAAGAAATTAATTTAGAAGATTTGGGCACAAATATAATAATCGTAAAGAAGAACTTTGTAAATTAATTAATAATCTTGAAGAAAAAATTATGTACGCAATTTTTAATTATTTAAAAAAAGTTTTAAAACTAAGATCTTACACTTTACTAAGTTTATAAAGTGAACATGAACTTGAACTCCTTTGCAACGGATACATTGTATCTCTATACAAAGAAAGATGATAATAATAATAAAATAACTAATTTCACGAAATACAATCATTTTTGCGAAGTGGTACAATTTAGCATGATGTACTACCAAGTGGTACGCGAGCCAAAAAAGGTTGGGAAACGCTGTTGTACACAATGTTTTTTAGATCTAATTAACTTGACATCTTTGTAACTGTGATATTTAATTCTATAGTCGTCATTCACTCACTTTTGAGCCTATTACAATTCTACTAAGAATTCACGATTGCTATAAAATGGAATGGTAGTCAAAACCATACCACATACGTATTTTAAACAATCATAATGACCAATGATCGGCAGATTACTAGAAGATTCATTAGGAAGCATCTCGGAATTGAATCTTATGCAAAATATCTTATGAGTGGATCAAAAATCAGATAAGAGGAATGTTCAGGCAGAGTAAAAAGTCATTTTTATGCGAAAGAGTTCATTACTGCCAAAATTTGACAGAAAATAATTCTGAGAACACTTCAAAAAAAGTGAGGAAGCACGGAGAGTTCGACATCCTCAGCAACAGATGCCCTTAAGATACACCTTGAAGCCTCTTTCTAGAGTTTAAAATGATTCTAAACAGACAGACTGGTCTGTTAGTTACCTCTCATTGTTTTGGCTAATGTAACCATTGGAGGGACCTTGGCTTACTAGCCAACACACTTGGAAATTGATCTTACATTTAAGGGCCATGCCTTAATTAGGGCACATTGTCAGTAAAGGTTCTAACTTTAAAGCTAAATCTATATCTTCCAGAATCCACTAAATATAATTTCTTGGAAACATATTTTAAATAGAAGTAATAGTTTATTTATGAGAAGAACCGTACAAAAGCTCAGGATCATAACTAAAAAGATAAAACGACACAAAATAAACACATGGATCAAGAACCAAACATGGTTAGAAAATGTTGCATCAGTATTTACTAGAAGGAAATGGGCAGAGCACCTAATATGCTGAAAACCAGTTGGGATGAAGGAGTTTTAAAGGAAAAGATAATAAATAGCTCTAAACTTTTGATTGGGACTAAGAAATGAAGAAGATCTGCGAATCTGCAGAGGTGGCCGAGAGTTACCATGAACTACTAATGGAAGTGGATGACAATGGCGTTCTTTGAACTTATATAGCCTGAATGGTTTGGAACCTTTACAGGTAAACATATAAGACGAAACGTATTTGAGATGATTCACATAAAAAAAATTTATCTAAATGTCATTAATTTCAGAACGGGCACCAACTTTCAAATTCTATTTCTTATTTTACACAAATTCCCTAACAATCTGCATTACAAAAGTTTGTGAATTCTATACCCTTTAAAAAAGCTCCTGTTACATGATTTTAACTGATCACAGTACATTTTCAGATGCTCTATTCATCATTTATTCAACATGTACAATATTAACTTATATTTTATTTCTATATTCTGTATGTTTCTTAAAATTTGTTCTTATGAAATATCCTTAATATATTCTTTAAGTTGTTCAGTACATCGGGAGTATTTTTTTAAAACGTATTTTTATTAATTTTTACCAATTGGTTATTTGATTTTGTTTTTTAAACCTAGTTTTAATTTTTGTTTTATACCTACTCCTTTATAGATTATTATGTATGCACTTGGAGTACCCTCTAAGTCCAATGAAAATCGGGGAATTCCAAGACCTCTGCAACCTTTTTTTGCAAGCTGAAATCGTGTAACACCGCTTGTGATACCAATGTGCAGCTACCGGAATGTCAAACTCTAGAATCGCAGCTAAAATCTATCCTACCTCTTTGGAAAGAAACTTAAGTATTAAACCCTAGTTTTAAAAAATAATGTGTTCAGTTTTCTAGAGTGATCGACTGCATTTTTTGCTTATGTGTATCTATTTACTGATGTGAATTATGGGTATTACGAGTTAAATGCTAATGAGCGTCACATGTGGTGTTCTCAATGCATTCAATCAGATTTAAAATACCCCAGGGACTTATTCAAGCATGCAGGATGTTCAGCTGGAATCTTTCATTATTAAGTAGCTAAACACATTGCTATTGTGGATCATAATGATCTCAGAGGTAATAAACACCCAGTATAAGGTAACTATCTGTATAATATGCGAATATTAACATTATAATTTGCAATACTATTATATAATGTTCAGATTACATCCCAGGTCATTAGTATTTAATGAATGTTACATGAAGTACATGTTTTAATAGTATTCACTCGCAGGAACATACAGTCATTATCGATAGAAATCCAACGCAGTTGGGAGTGGATTTTCTATAAAGTACGTGTGTTAATACCAAATCCAATAAATTGGTCAATAGTTAATATCTAACGGCGCTAGTAGTCAGCCATTTCTAACTGAAGCAAACTTTACCTTGGGACTGGTTTAGTATTATCTTTAAACTCTAATTTGGGAGCCCTTCGCTTGTTGAACAATTCTTTGCTTAGCCTAAGAAGAATTTCTTAAAGTTAGTATCAGGAATTTTGATTTAAGTTAGCCGTATCAGATAAAACTGGCGAACTTTTTAGAAGTAATTTTTGAAGGAACTTCTTATTATTATTTGATAATAATTGTCTAGTACCTCTGTTCAATCTTTGTCCTCTAGTATTAGCGCTATGGATCAACAGCTAAAGTCAAAATATCAGCAATATAGATGTATTAGTTATAGATTAGGATTCCTAATTGAGCGCTTGCCCTAAATAAGAAGGTTAGAAATTACTTCTTTTCAAACATTGTGCGAGATCTTTCTTCAGAATATTTGAAGAGGACAAGAGGGAGAATGGTGGATTGGCCCCAGAGAATTTAAAAAAAAAAATGTATTTATCTTTTAAAATTGATGTTAAAGAAATGCCAAAAAATCCAATCACTTTCAGAATGTATCAAGTTCGCTATATACACTATGTAAACAGATTGATTAAACATTTGCAGAAAATACATTGTATCGGAAAATGACAAAAGCTTTACCAACCTTCTTATTTGGTGAAAGTGTGTTAGACCACCGTGAAATGGTTTAGCAGGATCTGGGGAGCCGCTTTAATAAGTTGTTCATAGTCTTAAAAAGAAGACAAAACCAAACTTTTGAGGGAAGGAATGGAATGAAAAAGAGGTTAGGAAAAAAATAATTGTCTTCTAGAGTTCCCATGTGTTCACTTAATAATACATGGTTGGAAGTTTGCGGAGTGGCTTTTCTAAATGGAAATGTCAAAGGAGTGAGATACAATCCCTCGCTGTTCTCAACAGTGGCTCCCTTGTGATTCCGCCGCCTCACTCTGCCAGAGCTGCTTATACTTTCTGATCTTTAAGACTCTACTGTATTACCAGTCGTACACACTTTGGAAACAGTAGCTGCTTTCTTTTTTCCACCAACATCGTCGTCCAGAGTATTGCCGCTTTTCAGTCGCATTATTTACCTCCCCTCTATAAACTCGCACATATAACTAGCATTTTTATATACACAAAAAAAAAAAAAAATTATAGGAGGAAGCAAAAAACCTTAAAAACAACAAAAACCCAGTCTCCTAAAATACAAGAACATATGGTTATCTTAGGATCCCTCGTGAAAAATGCAGTACCAGTAGGTTATAATTTTACTACAAAAATGAAAAATATATTCTTGAACACATCCATGGACTTCCTAGCAACCTAAAGTTGTTTTGAAAATCACAAATTTGGACTTTTAGATTCAAGCAATTAAAAACGTTTCACTTATTCCTCGTAATTATAATCGAGCAGGTTTTCTATTTCAAGTTTTATCAACAACCAAATTTACTTGTTATAACTTTTGTTATAGTTGTAAATTTTACCTATAAAGTGAAAAAAAATTCAAGGGAAATATCGTTTTAAGGTCTAATGATGATGTCTAATAATTTTGTCAATGTTTTAATGAACAGGTATTTCTAAATTGAATTCATTAGTACAACACACTGCACAAAAAATATGCAGTGAAACTGTCATACGACTGATACAGTATTCGCTTCATTATATAATAAATTCAGGGTGGTGGCTCTGGTACGACAGAGGGTTTCGTGGTTCTCATCTTGGGTTTTATTGTGCCATAAGTATGCGGTCAAATTTGACACTCAGCTGACAAATAAGCTATTATGGCGTGGGCAGCTCGATGATCTGCTTTCAACAATAAAACCCTCTTACATCGCAGATTCTCTTAGTCGAGCAAAGAGTTCTGAACAGTTTCTATTGTCTCTTATGGAAGATGAGGAGGAGCCCAGAAGATTTTGCGCGCCTCACTCCGATGTCAATATGAATTTGTCCGATTTGAGTCTATTGCTGAAAATTAAGGGTGAACTTTTGAAACTAAATTCGGTTCCTTGTATAGAGAAGGATTATCGGGAGGAATTACGTAATATGTGTTTTTTCAGTAAAGAAAATCTTCATCACTTTTTAGTAGAATGTCCCGCTCTAAGTGACTTGAGAAAACGTTTCCTTGGTAGTGCCATTCTTCAAGGGAGTGCAGTTGTTATCCTCCAAGTCGTGTAAACCTGTGCTTGAATATACTCCTAGAGCTATGGATTTGAGGAAAAACTTGACCTAATACTTCTCATGTTTATAACTAAGTTTTCATTTATTTACTAATATTTACACTTTCTTATTTATATGTTAAAGCACTTCACATAATTCATATAACTTCATATAATTTCTATTTTTCTTGTATTTAATCACTGATTTAAATTATTTACCTCCCAGTAAAGATCTCGTATGTATCTGATAATTACTTATAACATTCTTTATTTAAAATCCAGTATTTAATTTTATTGAGCTGAGTAAAAATTTTTTCTGCAACCATGTAGGGAAGTTCTCATTACTCAATTAAAATCAGCTGTGTAATGCCCAACTTCCCACACTAGTGGGGGGAAATTCCCATTAGTGTCACTTTCCGCACAAGTGAGTGGAAAAACTTTATTGTGCTTCCTTGATATAAGAAGTTTTGTTATTAACATAAATATTTTCTGTAAAACTCTAATAAGCTTATTTAAATTTATTTTATTTAAATAATTAAAAAACGAATATTAAAAAATAAAATAAAAATTGAAAGGAATATAGAAATAAAAATAATACTTTAATAAATAATTAGATATTTTTAATTATAGCAGTTAAAAAGGTTATAGTGTTACCTTATAGAAATTTAAAATGGATTCTAGTGATGCCTGTTTAGAAAACACTCCTCCATCAATAAAAGAAACAGCAGAAAATGTAATAAGTAATGTAAATACGTAAGTAATGTAAATAATTGTAATATAACAATAAATGTTTATAATAAATAAATTACTTTTTGTAGACTGTAAAAATGAAATTTTTAATTTTATTAGTTAATAAATGGTTGCAGAAAAAATATAATATTTAACTCTAGTGTAAAGTATTTTCCTCACACTCGGCAATTTGCACTCGCATCGCTTCGCTCGCTCGTGCGTGCAAACCCTGCCTCGCGTGAGGAAAAGTACTACTTTCCACACTTGTTAAATAAATAACTATTTATTTTATTTTAAAGCAATTCAGTTTTTCTTTTCCTTTGACATTAATCGAGTTAATCTTGTTTAGTTTGTTCATATATTTTTGTAATATTTCAATGTCTAGCAAACTCTGGCAGACGGCGTTAGCCATGCCTATTAATACTGTTAATAATTTTCTTTATTTTTGTAATTTTTTGTACTTTTGTATTTTGTAAATAAAAAAAAAAAATAATGATAAATATTTTACTATTTAAATAGGGTCTTCTGAAGGAGAAAGGTTGGAGATTATACTTTTGGTTTTATGCCTTCTTTTGAACCAGGATATAACCAGGTGACAATATTTCTTATTATTATTAGTAATTAATGAATTTAATGTTTACTAGAAACAAATGATACAATGTAATGAACCATTCTAGGATCGGAGGAGGAAGATGTGCTCCAGAATCTGCTATTTAGTGCACTGACGAGCAAATGACCAGAATTAAGGCAACAGGCCTCATATTCAAGTGTGACATTAACCATTAAGAGAAACAGGCCTGATTGTTCAGGCATTTTCTTCCAGTTCGTGATCTGGTGAGGATTTAAAAAGTTTTTATTTAACTATTAATTGATTTTCCCCATTTAGATTAATCAATTGAGATTATGAGTTACAGAAAGACACCTTTTAATTGGGCCACGCTCTTCTTCAATTCCCTCGTTACTATTGGGACTCAAGATGTGTGGCTCAAAATCCTGATCTTTTGAAGCGAAATGTGGAAAATATGTTACAGAAATGTACAAATAACTGTTTAAGTCGGGATAATGATACTGCTCTCAATGTTGCCTATAATTTTCACTATAGACATGTTTTGTCTCCCTTGTCAATTGACGGGACATATCTCTCACTGAAGGTGCACCTAACTAAATTTGAATTGCTTTCACAATTAGGGCTGGCACCTAAAAAATATCCAACACTTTATGTCCTAGGGAAGAAATGTATATTTAACCCAAAAAATGTGTGCCAGTTATACAATTTACGTGAGTTGGACGATCTGTTGCACCTCTATCTTGTATGCCCTTAGTATTCTGCGATGAGAAATAAGCTTTTGCAGGGATTTATTGGCCTTCCAGATGCATTATTATCGCTCCTAAATGTGAACACCATTGAGAGAGTAAATGAGTTGTTTTGTTTTACCCAGGGCCGGATTTTCCTATAGGCTAACTAGGCTTCAGCCTAGGGCCTCAAGATCAAGAGGGGCCCTACATTCAAATTGTTAGCAAAATTAAAATTACACTATTCTAAAAACAGTGTTTTTAGTGATGTACAATGTAGAGATGTATTATATTATCTCTTATGTAATTTACAAACTTAAAAATGGGAGATGAAAGGGCCTCATAAGTGGAATAGCCTAGGACCTCTTTTCATCTAAATCCGGCTCTGGTTTTACCATTCAGGCTCTCAGTCTGAGGGAAAAGAAATTGGAATTGCTGTAAATAATGGGCTGGCTCTGTTGCATTGCTACTTGTATATTTAGTATTTTTTTATAAATTGATTATTAATAATATATATGAGGAATATATGTTTTGGTATCTATTTGTGTAGGTGTTTTCTCTTTCCGCTTTTATAGATTTGTTTATTGGCTATTCTAATTGTTTGAACAGTTTGTTAAAGTAAATATTTTTAATAATTTCTTTTAATGAATTCATATTAATTAAAAATGTATTGCTCAATGTATGACTTGTAGTGGGTCGAGCTCTACTGTTATGCAACTTATCTTTTGGCCGTGAAATAAATAAATGAAAAATAAACAAGTTTAGATTAATCGAGGCTTCATGTTAAAGATTGTAGAGTTAAGAGGTAGAGATAAGGGTAGTTGTATGATGCAAATAATAATTAAATTTGAATTTTTATGTAATTTAGCGAATTGCAAAGTATTTTTTTTTTTGGTAATTTTTGGTGCATCGCCCTTGAAAGAGAGAGCTTTTTAAACAAGTGCTTTAAGCTAAGCTAAAGTAATGGCAGAGGATGAAAAGTTGAAAGCAGCATATTTCACGAATACTTCAAAACAAAAGGATGAAAACTTCCCATACTTTGTCTATAATAATGTGAATGTGCCCACTTTATGAACTTTCTCTTCTCACCAGTCATACATTGTGGGTGAACTTTTAGATTCTAAAGAGAGAATCATCATCGGCGGTGATTTCTCCTTCAGAGAATACTTAAAGTCAAATCTGTCGAATCAAATCAAAGATGTAAACACGATGCAGAGGGATGTCGAAAGTATTCTTAGACTCCCCTCTCTTTGATGCGTCAGGTATTATAAATAAAAAGAGACCCCCTCTTCCTCCATTTACTGACACTTCTCCAGTTAAACTTTACCAGCCAGCATTACATACCATCAAGACGGGTAATCCTAATAAACGTTTCCACCATCTCACTGGTTGCCTCCTTCCGCCTATAATGTACAACTCATATACCGGTCCCTTCAGCCAACTGTGAATTCATTTTTCTAAAGGATGCTATCCCCTTTCTCCAGCGAACTCTCTTACTGGAAGAGTGAGTGACGCCTAAAAAAAAAGGGGCAACGACATTGAAATGAAGGGGAAAACTGTATAGGAGTTCGTTCAGCATAAATAAAAAGACGTTTCACCTGCATACCAGCGGCTCCCTATTTTATGCAATGCTTCACAGTCGTGCAATGACGCTAATGCTAATAACATGCTAAATACCTACTTTTTGCTTCCTTTGAAGGTCTTCTTCAATTTTTTTTTTTTGTTGCTTTAATCCCTGGTGGTATTCCTTCAACAGAGAGTGTACTTAAAGAAGTGCTGCAGAGAAGTGTGTGTTGTGTGTGGTGGGTTCCCTCAATTGCTGTTTAAGCAGCAAGGTCTTAAATACGTTTACTTATGAATACTCGTATTTATTATTATTATTATTATTATTATTATTTTTTTTTTTTTTTTTTTTTGGCGCATCAACAGCTGAGGTTATTAGCGCCCGGAGCTTTTTCCAGTGCACTGCCGGCCTCCGGACAGTGTTCTCTCGTTACAGACAACACTGTCCATCACCGGACAGTGAGCTGTAAGAAGCTCCTAGGAAGAGAAAATCTAAGGGTTAGCAGCTGGATTCGAACCCGGGACCTCCGCATGGGAGCCCAGTATGCTAATCTCATAGCTAATCCCTTCCCTTATATTATTATTATTATTATTTACAATGCCTTACAGTTGAATAATGCAGACTTTATTCCAATAAAATCCAAAATTAAAATACTACTTTTTGTTTCTAGTGAGGGAAAACGTTCATAAGGAACAGCAAATTATCAAGTCAATCTGAGATCGTCCAGACTGCAGCGGGATGCCCAGCGACCGTTCAAGAGGCTCCGCACATCATCCCAACCCAAGATCTAGAGTTTTTCACCAGTAGTTTTGCATATTACTTCCTCTGGCTTCTTAGAGCCTAGTAATATATGGCGATTGCTGTCACTTTTGCAGGATATATTGCAGGAAAGAGGCCTTTGATAGTTAGATAGGTAATTTTTTATTGGTTTTAGCAATATACGCAATAACTCGTTTCCAAAATCTTCTTTTACAAAATACAAATACAATCTTATTCTTATCTTATTCTCAATTCACTTGAACCAATAAAATCATCAGAGAAAGGATGTTCGACAGTGGCCAGAAAAGTCTTCATTAAAAAAACATTTTATTGGTGCTCTACATTTCGGGTACATTATTGCTCTACATCTGGGGCTTCAGGAAAACGATATAATGTTGGATATACCTGTTAGAGTAACCTAACAGAAACTATGCAAAAAAAAAATGAAAATAATAAAAAATAAGGCTATTATAAGGTACAGTGGGTCAAAAAAGTATTGGCACACTGAACTTTTCAGGGTTTTCATTTTAAAAAAATCCAAAATTTATATGTTAAATACTTTTATTTCCCAAAAGAGTTATAAAAATACATTATTGAGGGGGAAACAAATAAAATTTAGATAATCCATCAAAAATAACTTTTTTCTGCAACCATGTAGGTAAGTTCTCATTACTCAATTAAAATCAGCTGTGTAATGCCCAACTTCCCGCACTAGTGGGGAAAAATTCCCATTAGTGTCACTTTCCTCACTAGTGAGTGGAAAAACTTTATTGTGCTTCCTTGATATAAGAAGTTTTGTTATTAAATATTTTCTGTAAAACCTTAATAAGCTTATTTAAATTTATTTTATCTAAAAAATTAAAAAACGAATGTTAAAAAAATAAAATAAAAATTGAAAGGAATATAGAAATAAAAATAAAACTTTAATAAATAATTAGATATTTTTAATTATAACAGTTAAAAAGGTTATAGTGTGACCTTATAGAAATTTAAAATGGATTCTTGTGATTCCTGTTTAGAAAACACTCCTCCATCAATAAAAGAAACAGCAGAAAATGTAATAAGTAATGTAAATACGTAAGTAATGTAAATAATTGTAATATAACAATAAATGTTTATAATAAATAAATTACTTTTTATAGACTGTAAAAATGAAATTTTTAATTTTTTTAGTTAATAAATCTAATGGTTGCAGAAAAAATATAATATTTAACTCGAGTGTAAAGTATTTTCCTCACACTCGGCAATTTGCACTTGCACTCGCCTCGCTTCGCTCGCTCGAGCGTGCAAACCCTGCCTCGCGTGAGGAAAAGTACTACTTTCCACACTTGTTAAATAAATAACTATTGGGTAGTCAAAAAAGTATTGGCACACTTGTATTTATTTATGTATATATTTATAAATTTAAAGTTTTAATCTACTGGGTATCACTAATATTTTTTCATCATACCATTGGCATCTATGATAGCCAGCAGTCTTCTTGGCATCAACGATACAAGATTTTGAGTCATCTCTTGTCCAATTTTACGTCATTCTTTTAACAAAGTTTCTTTCAAATCATTTTTGGAAGAAATTTTATTCTTTCTTACTTGCAGGTCCAACAGATACCATAAGTGCTCTATTGGATCGGAGACTGTGGTGGCGTTTTCAATTGCCTGGGAACGTTGTACAGTAACCATTATTTTGTTTTATACGCCGTATGCTTGGGATCATTGTCTTGTTGGAAGATGAAAGTATCTATAATCCCCAGTTTTTCGGCGCTACTTTTTAAATTATGCCGCAAAATATCGACGTAAGCTTCGGCTTTCATAATATAGTCAATGAAGGTTAAGTTTCCTACACCATTCCATGACATAAACCTCCATACAAGCCCGTGCTGGTATCAAAAAGGTTATAGATGACATAAAAAAGGTCTCCAAATTTGAAAGTTCTCTTTTATTATTTTAAATGATCATTTTAGGTGTCCAAAGTTAACGATTTATATTTTATTTATTATATGCTTAAGCCTGCTGATTGCAAACATTGTATTTTTGTCTATGTGATTCAAAGTTGGGTGTTATTTGTACCTATCTTACCGTAGCCCCTCCACAAGTTACTGTTTGCTAAAAATTGTGAGAGACAATTTTAACACGAAATTCCAATGCAAATCAGAAAAGTTTTCATACTTGATTTTATAAACATAAAGTTTTGATTTTATGCAACGTTGGTTCTTATATACAGATCAGCTGTATGTTTTCCATAATACAAAATGAAATATACAGTACAAATATTAGTGAGCTACTTCATCTCTCTGAAATGTTCTTAGGAGAAAAGAGAAGGTGAACGCAATGGTACAGGGCGGACGGAGAAGATGCAGAAATCACTTGAAATATCTCCCGAGTTTAATTCAATTTGCCCTCTTGACTGTGAGCGAGCGAAGGTTCCATCCATCCAGGTTCTCCAGACGCGGCTTTAAGTCCTAACCAAACAAATAACTGTTTGTAATAGGAATTAATTAGGAGAAATTCAGTGAGTGTGACTTCTTAAGTTGATGTTTACTTTCCACTTTAAAAGGATCTCTGTCAGAGAGAGTACTTACTAGTACTTCATAGTACAAAATGAAAATTTACTTCAATTCTACGGCAGCAATCAGTGAATTACTTGTGCTGAAAGAACATAGAATTATGTGTTAGTATTTTTTTATGATTTTTTTTTCCTTTTTTGTTAATACTTTTCGTTAATTGATAACTAACTTTCTCAAGGGTTTTAGAGACCAAGCAGTTAGATGACTGATTAGAGATGAACGTTGCTCACGTAGAAACGGTTTAAGGTTATAACACAGAAAGAAACTGTCCAATTTTGCTTTTGCGTTTTTCTCAATGAATTAAGACCACCTTCATAGGTCGCATCGAAGCGGGAGAAAACTGTTTGTTCCGCTAGGTTTTAAGGGGTTATAGGCAGTCAGAAATTTGAAAAAATCGATTTTATATATATATATATATATATATATATATATATATATATATAAAAGTATAGTATCTCAGGAATGTTGTCCTAAAATGGAATGTCGATCCGAGCAAAACTGTAAGAGTGAAAGTGTTTACAAGCCCCGACCGTTCGAATTACCATCGCTGAGCACAGAGCTCAACTTGCTACGCGGGAGGCAAGAATCCTACGCAGACAACAGAAATCGGAAAACTTGGACATTTTGGAAGACATGGAGGACTTATTTTATGGGCCTGGAATCGATGACACTGTGTAAGTTGAAAAAAAGATTATCCAGGTTTTATTCGCAAATCTTTAACCGCTGAAAACTTTAAACGCGTTTTTCTCAAAACTACGTTTTCAAAGTCGGTGGACACGATATCTCAAAATCTACTGCACCGATCTTTTTGAAATTTTACGTATGTCTTTTACACATATTAAAATCGTACTTGGACGAAGGATTTTTTTTTTTTCAATGAATAGAACTTGTTTTACAAACATAAAATGGTCAATTTTTTTAGTGAAAATCGTGAATCAAACTTTAAAGTTGTCCCAAAAATTAAAAATTCAATTTTTTTTCTAAATCCTTCGGTCAAGTACGAGATAAAGTCATCTACTAACGAAATCTTTTCGAAATTTTGATTTCAGATGACCCAGTCTCAAGATATCATGTCCACGAGAGGGTTGCATTTTTTTGATGTGTTGCATTAAAATATTCGCCATTAGTACAATTATTATTAATTTGTAACGAAAAAATTACAATAAGTTCTTTAAACATGGACTGATATGGCGCAAAAGTTCCCTAATAAAACAGTAAACACGTTTTTCTCCCAAAAAAATTGAAAAAATGACTTTTTTGGCGCCTCTGACTGCCTATAACCCTTTAAGGTATCAAAATCTCTTATTAGAATTCAGTAGGAGTTTGGTGCCCATTGCAATAGAAAAACGCCCTTTACAATAAAATAAGTAGTAGTAGACTTTATTTAACAAATAAATTACAATAATTAAAATAAATATGCATTATATAGTGTAATAATAAAGATATAGACTCCTCCGACGATCAATTGATCAGAGATAAAATCTTTATTATTACATTATATAATGCATATTTATTTTAATTATTGTAATTTATTTGTTATATAAAGTCTACTACTGCTACTACAATAAAACAAACGGGTGGTATCGACAGTTTACACATACTTCTAGAAAAAATTTAATTACAAATATTTGGCAGTAGAAGCAGTAAGAGAGAATATTCTGTAAAATTTGATTACATTAGTACCCAGTATTTGGTAAATCAAAATGTAATAATTTTTCAACTAAAAGTTAAATACTTTATACCTTTTTCCAGTGAGTTATTTCGTTGTAAAAAATAAATAAAACAAAAATTGGTGAAAAGTTTCAGACGCAATCGTGCATAAAAACAATCCGAATAAAACTAAAGCTCACGTACTGGCTCTTAACTATTATTAAGGAGTTATAAAAAGCTTGCAGTAAGCTATAAAATAGTTAACTGTCCTATACCCAGGTTTTTCTTTACCGATTACCTTCGTTTTGTAATGGATCAGGTGGTACCATTGTAACCTTACCTCCCCTTTTTGTAAGAGAAACATTTGGCTGAAGACAATAAAACAAGGCAGTTAAGTTAAACAGAAATGCTTGCCAAGTTGGCCACAATAACAATAAGTCACGCAGTTCGGATTAGATAGGATTCACTGGGTATAGAGAAACCATGGTTCCAGGTGAACTACCAAGTACTTTGAATTAAGCATGGTTTACTCTCTTTTACTTGTACATGTCTTAAATAGAACTCTTGATATTCTTGAGGTAACGCTTATTGAAATTCTTGCATTGCCCTTCTTCTCCATTTCAACATAAATCTAGCTTCTTCCACTTTCCCTGAACATTATGTTCGTCACATTAATTATTCTGGTAATCTGTTTCTTCTTGTCAATAATACAAGTTGAGTAAATAAATTTCTTCTGTTATCGTGAAATTGTCCTTTTTCTTTCCCTTTAACGATAGGGTAATGTTTTCATGATAGTTACAAATATTGTTTTTGAAGCCTATTCTACATTTTAGCCACTTTTCTTGCTATTCAATTCTAAATTTTTTGTTATAAATTATCGAGTGGTTAATATAACCTTCAGTTTGCAAAATGGAAGAACTCTTCTCAGTAGTTGTCCAGTTTAGCCAGCGTTATTTGTAAGGCATCATTCCAAATCAGCGAAATAGTTATTCCTACCGCTTCGTTCTAACTACTTCGGCCTACATGTTCATGTGCCAAGTCAGTGAAATGAAGATTCCGTGTGTAAGAAAAGTGATTAAAGTTGTAAAGATGTGGTATAAAATGGTTTGGAATAAAATTTATTAAAGTTTTGAGCTGGTGTGCCTAAGTTGATATTGGTTGAATTTGGTTTTGAGTTATGATAAAACCTAGTGATTAAAGAGATATCATGAAAATTATAGTTGTTATTGCATAAGGTTTAAAGTTTTTTAATTAAAAAAAAATCTTACTGATAATGATTTATATACCATATTAAATGGTTGGAATTGGAATAATTTGTTATTATTTAAAAGAGGCCTAAAATTACAGAAAATTAATAATTAATGAATTTAATTGTGATTAAAAAGTGTGTTTTATTTAGTTGTTTTCTTTTCTTTTTTTTGGCAAAAGTATTCATTTATTCTCTTTATTATTCATTTATTTCACTCACTGGTGGATCATTTTTTTTTATTTTTTGCAAAAACGTGTTGTATTTATAAAGATATGAATTATTTTAATGTATATAAACGAATCTCAACTCTGCTCCATGCACTTGAGTGTTATTTATTCCATTCTGTAATGCAATTTATGTATATAGCTGGAAGTAAACAAACACTGATTATTATTTATTATTATTATTGTATAAGGTGTCAGCGAAGTAAGGAATTAGTGGTTCAGAACTATCTTATTTGTTACTCAGCGTTTGCGATTCACAACTGATTAAAATGAAAATTGATTTCTAGTCATCATTTGCCATCATTATTGCTTGATAATGCTTTTTTATCAGGAGATACAAGAGAACAAAAATAAATAAAAGTAAATATTCAAATCAAGACAGTTTAGTTCTAAACTTTTTTTTTTGTCCTAAAAAAAAACGAGTCTTGGGATTGTCCAATAACATTGAAAGTTGGTGAACAGTTTCATTTCTGCCCGGACGGTCACCCTTTATTAGAATATAACTACAACGTGGAAGTGCCTTTATGTCTATATTATCACCAACCCACAGTAACTGAACAGTGTGCAGTTAGTTACCACAATATCTGCAACTTGCTGACCTCGCTGTTCTCAGAGCCACATAATAGATTACCTAAATAATGTGCCTAGCTCTGCAATATAGCTTTACCATTTCACTAGGGTAACTTTATTACAAGTCATAGAAGCTAATATTGGCATTCTTCTATGTATTTGATTGAAAAAGAAATAAGAAATAATAGCGATAAACAAAAATAATAATCTAATAAATTTATTTGCTGCTATTAAATGAATAAAAACTGCAGCTATTGTGATTCACCTTAATTGTGATCCGTTCATGAGGCAGTAAGAACAATTTTTCTTTCTCTAACCCTGTAAGTGATAGTATTTATGTACTTATAACGGAGTTCTCTCGGTTGTAGAGTCAAAGAGGGAATTTTTAGAAAATGACCTCTTTAAGTTTGATTGGGTAAATGAGTTTGAAATATAATGATTATATCTATCGATTATATAGGTCTTTATCTCATAGAAATTTTCTTTTTATATCAGTTATTATTAGACAGGAATAATTAATTAGTTACGAAAAACTGAACTCAACAGTAATGTAAACAAGTAATTTGAACACTATTCCATAAAAGGCAGTTGTTAAAGTTCGTAATGTTTGTCTCTAATATTAGAGAACATGTTTTTTTAAATAATCAAAGGTCAAAAATAGAGAGCTTTCTACAATCGATGTGAATAAAATTTCTACAATAGATTAAAATATTTATATTTTTAAAGTAAATTAAATTTTGGATTAAAATTTAATGTATTAATTCAAAATAATACACACGATATTATTTAAGTATTATTTAACTAACGTCCCCTTTATCTTTATTTTTTTTAAATAAAAAGTTCTTGAATACCTAGGTTCAACTTTGATATCATTTGTTTCTCTTTTCTATCCACAGCTCACAGTGGACCTTGGCTTCTTCAGAAAGTGTTTTAGGCATCTTTAGTGTTCCTTTATAAGTACCTTTATGCCCTGCGGATAATAGAAATATCTTCGACTTTTTATTCGTTGACATAAAGTGTTTTATCTAAAATGTTTTAAAATCTAAAGTATACGAGGGCAAACACCGCTTCTCCTAATTTCTTTAGGTTTACTTAGTTAAACGCCCACTGGTATTTATACTCTTTTTTGAAACAATAGTGGTGGATTCACTATGCTAACCAGAAGAATTGGTAGTTGGACGTTAAGCCCCGCCTGAAAAATAGGTGATTACTTTACTTTACTATACTAACTGAAATGGGGTTGATGGCGCTTCTATTCAAACAAAATATTTGTTCAAACATAGAACTAATGAGGGAAAGAGATTGCGGTACACTAAATGGACGAACACCTGTGCTATTAAGGCGCATTTAAGGAATCACAAATACATTAAACATTGCTACACTTTGGACATTTGACCCACAATTATATTAATTATGTGTAATACTGGAAAAAAAAATTGCAAAAGAGTAAGGGTCTGAGTCCCCAATTAGGAAAGCTACTTATTACAATAAAAGGTCTTCCCTAAATCTTCAGATAGAAAGAGAAAAATAACACTATTATCTTGAATAATAGAGATTTAGATGGATTTAATTATCTTTAAACAAAGTTTAAAGAATCACCGTTAAATAAGCATTTCGCTTCTTGAAGAGTTGTAAAGAAATAGATAGGGTTATCTATTTAGATTGGTAAAGGTTGTTTAATGGTCTACCATTAAGGAGTAGTCAGAACTAATGATCTTGCCACTCTTTAAACACACGATAAATCGAAATTAGTTCACGCAGTCTGCAGATTTATTTCTTTTAACGCATCTAATGTTTAGTTTTATCAAGTTGATAACAGTCCGGGAAGTATATATATAAGCGAAATTGCATTTAGTACTTTATTTATTTTAGCTGAAATTAATATTGATTTTAAAGGTTAATATGCTATTTTAAGGGGAGCATAACAAATATACTAGATATACTCGTAACATTTTGCATATTGCATTGATTTAAAGAAAACCACTTTAGTGTATTTTAATTACCGTTCATTTGAGTTGTTATCAACTTAAGGAAGTTACTAAGAACTTATTTCACCATTATTACTTTCTCTTACTCCATTAGTAAGAGGTTTTGTAATCATGCAGATTTTCTATTTTTAGTTTTCACTTGAAATACTCCTTGTCACACAGCAATTTCAATAAACGAGTTTTTGGCCGGTAAAAACATTCCTGTGGCTCCTCAGCCTCCTTATTCGCCTGACTTGAGTCCTTTGACTTTTTTCTCTTCCCGAAGTTGAAAAATCACCTCAAGGGAACACATTTTGGGGCAGTCGAAAACATTCAAACGGCTGTAACCGACCAGCTGAAGGCTATTCCAGTATCGGAGTTCGAGCACTGCTATGAGGAGTGGAAAAAAACGTCTCCAGCGCTGTGTGGCTTCATAAGGAAGTTATTTTGAAGGTGACAATATAGAATTGTAATTCTTTTTGGATAAAAAAATTAGTCTCATTGCTTAATTTACAGACCTCGTATTTGTTCTAAGGAACCTTGAGTTATAAAATTTGGTTTTTAATAATTGCTATTGTTTGTATGCGTTTATAAATGAATTGTTGTTCATTCTTTTTGGTGACTGATTCATAGTTTCAATAGGATGAAAAAATAATTACCATTTCAGTCGAGTAAAATTTATTTTGCCGAGCTTTCGACCTAGGGACTAGGTCATCTTCAGGGCTAGTTTAGAAAGTAATACTATTACATTTCAGGGTTGGTGTGTCTTCTGTCTTGTCTGTTCATGGACTTAGTATGATCGGTCTATGTGTAATATGTGTTATTACACATATTATTATAGTTGTGAGGTTAAAACCAGATTTTGAAATAGTGGTAGTGATATTATTCTCTTCTTAAGTGAGCACAAATCCATACATGTAAAATCAACATCCGTCTTACCAGAGGTGACGGTTAAATACCTTGTAATCTTTGCAGTGAAGATCCCGGGTCCGAATACTACTGCCTACCCCTAAAATGTTTCTCTTCAGAAGTAGAGAAATTAAGTAGCATTTATTGAATTGTTGTTGTAAACACAGTTATCATTTTGCTTTATTCATTTATTTTAAATAGAAAATAAATTATTTAAATGGATTCTAGGAGACGAAGATATGACAGAGCTCTATCAGAGGGAGTTCTATAAGAAAGGAATGTTTTTACCTCGCTATATTCTGTTTTATGGAAATCCTGCAACCCACATATCTATAATGCAAGGCTACTCAGCACTTGTAGGTAATTAAAATTTAATATTTAATTAAATTCGCTAATTAAATTACGATTGCATTGTAATACATTAAAATATTACAATTCTATTAAGGAATAAAAGCAATAAAGGCAACATTTTTTCAGTACGAAGTACCTGACTGTTTTTGATGTGAATCCTGAAAGCTAGGGTCTAATGCGAGGCTATTTTCCGCTTGCATTAATTATTCTAGGGGAATTAACATTTAATATTTAATGAAATCCTTTAATTAAACATTGCAATGGTGTAATGATCAACACATTACAGTTCTATTTGCGAAAAATAGCTTTATTACTTTTGTTTTTATTATTATTACATAGAATCAAATTTTTTGTTTATATTAGAATGCAATGGGATTTTAAATTATTTTAGAAAATGCAAATATGTGACTTTCTTCATTGTCATTCTCAGCATATCTGGACTTAAGGTTAAACACAACGGCATTTTAAAACCAATGATAAGGGTTTTATTTCAAAGACTAATGCTTCAAAATGCAGCAGAAAAATTTTACTAGCAGATCTTATTTCAACATAACCGACTACACTATCCACAGAACTGATCACCCTGATGACACTGCCCATAGGGGGCACTGCTATTCTAATAAAAAACTATCTTCAACACAATCTGATCCCAACTAATCCTACCAATTCTCTTCAATCAGCAGTCATCTCTCTCCCAATAAACTGAACAGACGATTCAAACTTCTCTCTAGACATCTCGACAAGCGATGTAAACTCTTACTACAGAATAAATGACTTATCTACAGCATGATACTGAAACCTGCCTGGACTTGCGGAATGGAACTTTGGGGCTCAGCCAAAGCTTCCAATATCTACAGGAATCCAATCCTTCCAGTCAAAAACACTCCATCGAATCGCTAATGCTCCCTTACTATGTCCCTAACTCTACCTTGCACCGAGATTTCCTTGTTCCTTATGTTTCAGAAGCTGTAAGATCCCCTTTATATTAATTTCCACTCATCAATCACCTCAATACCTAATCCACTAGTATCCCAACTTACTGCATTGCCTGGAAATACTTCAAGACGGCTGAAGCGCAGGTGGCCACGCGATCTTCTAGTTAAATGAAGTAAGTGCCAGTGCACAATAGTGAACTGTACCTCTTTGGGAGTTTCAGCCAAGGGAGAATTCTCCCCTCGTGCTATTCATGTACTTATCTATTATCATGTTGTATGTATCAGCTTCACTTATTGCAGAAATATATTGCAGTTGTGAAAGTAAATAAAGTAAAAAAAAAAAAAAAATCCAAATTAAAATATAACTATTTACACCAACACTAAGGCTTATTTTTAATTTTTAGTTAACTAAAACCATATAACAATTCACTAATTAACATCACACGACAATAAACTTCACCAAGAAAACAGTCATAAAGAAGCAAACAATCTGGTGGACTGTGGACTTAGGCCACTGTCAGTCTCAACAGTATGAGCTTTTGATTAAGTACAAACATTTTGTGCTTCTCCTGATGGCCAATAAGTGCACTAAGAACTTACTGCATTGTCACTCTAAACCAGGGGTGGGCAATCTTTTTCTGTAAAGGGCCACATAGGGGTATTGGTTTATTACCGAGGGCCGCAGTATATATATATTTCTTTTTATATTTATTTCGGGTTCTTATTTATTAATTGTTTTTATCTATTTATAATACAGATTATTAATTAAAATGAAATTTATTAACATATCAACAAAAAAACGGCATTAGTTATTTTTATGAAGTTGCTTCATATCTTCCTTCTTCATTTTTTCTATTAAAAGCCAGACGAAATAAAAATAATGCGATTACATTCACATTTATATATCACCATAAAATGAAAAACTAGAGAAGAAGCGAAAATCCGCAGCTTCGACGGCGACAATACGCTTTGTGTCGGTGTAAAAATGTCGTACTAAAAGTCGAGTGATCATTCAAAGAAAGAGCGCGGATTACTAATATAAGATTTGAACGCTGGGACAATAATTGTACTAGCGAAAATTAAGATTTAAATTTTTATTAATTGCCATTTTGTGCCGTGGGCCGCAGGAAAATGTTAAAAGGGCACCCCTGCTCTAAACAAAACAGTTGTTGTAGAATACTAAGCTGCCAAAGATAACTGTCGTTATCTTGATTTCAATAAAAAGTGGACTTACTCAAGGGCATATATATTTAAATTGGTATATTCAGAATGGATCATGTACGTTTTACCCCAATCACTTGCTAGTGAACTGCGTGAGGTCTAATTTACACTATATTTTCAATCTTCTCTACTCCGCATGTGTCAATGATTATCAATGATAAGCGAGGGAAGTTTTGATTAAATATTAGTTTGAACGAAATTGCTTTAGCAACAATATAAATTTATATTGAAAGGGTGATGGGAGGGGGAGAGGCCAGGTCGTTAAAGCTTACCTGTGTAGTTAGTTTCACTTTATGGTAACACCAGTTGATTAGGTAAATGTATGGCTTCTATTACCGTTTGGCAGCAGAGCGCTCGGACTGCTCTAACTTGCTGTATATGGCTTCACTGGATGATTGAATCCACCGCCACTAGGATCATATTCTCTTCAACCCATCCCATACACTCTTTACACTAAGTAAATTGCAATATATCAAATTTTACTCGTTTATAATTAATATTTTGCTGGTTTAATGATTACATCGATACGATTTTCATTTTGTGCATGCGCACTATCGAGCTATATTATATCCTTTTAGTGTACAAATTATGGTGTGTAGAAAGTACCTAATCCTCAAAATCAGGTTCTTGTACGCCCTTTTATCGTCTGTTCTGTCTCTAAACTAACTGATAGCTCTACCTGTTCTCATATTTTTCTTTTCACCTACAGCGACGACCCATTTCCTATTTCACGTCAACTGAATGAGATAAAACCCTGAAGAATCCTAATAAATTAAATTCAAATTTAATTAGGGCTTTACTTAGACCGAAGACTTTCTTGGAACCCCCACACTAGACTTAAAAGAACAGAACTAAACAGACGCTATCGACTACATAAAAGACTCTTAGACGATAGATTCTAAACTCTCTCTGGACAACATAAAGACTGATTTATACTTCTATTTTGAAAACCCATCTGGGCCTATGGAATAGAGCTGTGGGGTACAAACCAAACGCTCCAATCTCCAAAGGATTCAATCACTACAATCTAAAATACTTCGAACTATCGTAAACGCTCCATTTTATGTCTCCCAACCTGGACTATACACACTGACCTTAACATTTCTTTTGTCACCCAAGTTGCTAAAACACGATACAGAAAACTCCAGTTCAGCCTGCAATCTCTTGTAAATCCTCTAGCTCAAAATCTTTCTTCTAGAACTGTTCCTGACAACCCGACAAGACGTCTTAAACGACAGTGAACTCGTGATCTTCTCTCAAGTGAAGAGAGTGACTAACCATATAATGTTTTGGGTAACTTCTTCACTCAATTACTTCTACTGTTCACTGATTGAAGCACAATAAACGCAAAAAAAATAAAATTAATTAATGGGTATAGCCTCGTTCTTCAGGAGAATCATCTGATTTACTTTAGCAACCTTCTTCCTTTCACCTTGACATTGTAAGGTTCCTAGAAGCTTTGTTAAAAAGTATCTTACCTGGCAGCTGAAATCCCCATTCTAGAAAGTTAAAAAAATAAAATAAAATAATAATAATACAGAATATATGTAGTTGAAACTTCTGTCTAGACTTTTTGATATTGTGATAGCTTGTATGTATAAATTTGTATTAATATATAATGAAAAGAAAATAATTTTCTCTTAGTGAGTACATTGATGGAAAGAAGAAGGTTGCAATGATTAAATTTTGCTTAAGCTATTTACTAAGAAAATGAAGGTTAAATTGACTTTATTACATTTGATGCAGTAAAAAATATGATGAAAAATCAGGTATGGGGAAATTTTTCTTGGAAGGGAAGAACAAAAGAAATCTATTTTCAAGGAAGTAGAGTTACTTGTTCAGTAACTACGGCCGTGGTAAATTGGCAATAAGTTTGGGCCAGGAAGGGATATTTGGCAGGCATATGCTGGTATTAGTGTGTTAGGAGCTTACACGTTTTTCCTTGCTATTCCAGAATTTTGTTCTATCTAACGGCAATATAAAAAGTCTTTTTTACCCATCATCTGATTTATAAACCATCTTATCTTAGAGCACAAATAATAACTTCCATCTACTAGGCCGGGTTTTTCTCTTATCCCGAGCTCCTTATATACTTACAAACACACTCAACATATACTAGCACGCGTCCAAATAATAAAAAATATGTGCCAGCAGTCTTTGGGTCTTCCTTGTGTGAAGTGTGTTTGTCTGTGTGTGAAGTACATTGGGGAGACTATACACCAGGCCTTCCAGCATCGGAGAATGATTCGTCAGCGACTAACGGCCCGTAAAATGGTTTTCCTATAGTACGCGCGACGGTAGAAACCTCCCTTCTTACGTCTTTATTAAAACTGTAAGAGGGCGCTTCTTGAGAAAGAGAAGGTGCAAGGCTAGAAGATCTTTGTTTATTGCTCTCAGTCTAAAGGAAAATTGCCTTGTCGGCCCTCTTTATATACTTAATGCAGGGCATTGCTAGTTCGTTCTTACCAACATTTGCAAAATTGATAGTGTAACATTAAATAGTGACAGCATATATAGTGTGGCAACTATATAACCTATACGATAAAGGTTTTTTGTTCTGTAGTGTGACCTGTAAAAGAAATATGTTTCAATTTTTGATTTAGCAGTAAAAAAGCAAGGCTAGGGGAAACAAATGTTGCATTAATATTCTTAAGTCATGAGTGAATTTTTATAAGGAGACAAAGATAGATATCATTCTGTCAAATAATAATAACAGTATCAATCAATACCATATCAACCTTAGCGATATAAATCAAATGAAAATTGAGTGCTTAAGAGCTAACTAATACTCTTGTAAGCAAGAGTAATAGTTAGTAAAAATGTTGAGTCTCTCAGAATTTCCAACAAAGCATTTGCCTGCAAAAATTGTTGCAAAACAAAAGTTGCGGATCTAGAGCGGATGAAGTTTTAAAAGGATCATTCCCGAGTATACTAAAAAAACCGAAGAGCTGATCCCATAAACTGGACATTCTGGACATTTAGACAGTTTCATCTAAAAGGTCTTCTAGGTCCGTCCCATGATTGGCACCAAACACCAAATTTGAACTCTACGATTCTACATTTTTGAGTTATGCAATCCACACAAATATACACATATCAATTTGTAAACTAAAAAAAAAAAAAATGTTGAACAACTTTTTTGTCTGTAAGGCAAAGTAAGTAAAATACTTCGTTTTCGTAAATGAAAACGAATTAAGTTTACAAAAGATCCCTAGGAAAATCTTATAACCCCTGCAGACTGCATCTAACCTTAACGTTAAAAATTAATAACAGAGAGATGTAACTGTAAAATATCTTGGCTCAGAACTCAACAAGGGTCTAAACACATTACACTGAAATCATGAAAGGTCTACAAAATTTTCAGGCAGCTTTATACCCTTCTAATTAATCAACGGTCACATCTGAAACCTCAATGCTCTTGTAGTCTCTTTTTTTATACATCAACACTCAGATCTTTAAGGCGAATCGGTAGCCGAGCGGTTAGAGGTGTGGCCCGTAAAGCTTAAGAGGTTGATTCCCATTGATTCCAAGCCTAGGCCTTGGATTTTATTTAAAGGTTAATGTGAGAAATTTATAGTGAAGTATATTTGCTAGTCGTTTTGTCCTCGATACCTAATTTGTATTTAGACTTGAAGCCTGTTTGACAAAAATTAACATTACTTACCTATTTTTTTTTTTTTTTTTGTCTTAGGCCTTCTCTAACTTACCATGGGTGGTATAAAATTTCAATGAAGCTGGAAGATTTCAAAAATAAAGTACAGTATCCAAATCCTACCACAACGTTTGAAAAGAACTATATTAACTACATATAAATGAAGCTGGAAGTACCCACAATACAAGAATTTGTGGAAAATAGAACACAAATTTTCGAGAGAATCTAAGTACTGCAGTGGTTGGACATAACCTCTGACCTTGGAGAAAAATAGATCCGATAGATGTACGAGGGTCGTTTGAAAAGTCCGTGCAAAAATAAAAACTACTTAATTTTTTGGGGTAAACCTTTTTTATTTTTCAACATAGTCTCCTTTTAGGCTTATACACTTCGTCCAACGCTGCTCTAGTTTGTTGATCCCTTCCGAATAATAGGATTTGTCCAAGTCTGAAAAATAGCCATTCGTTTCTGCAATCACCTCCTCGTTTGAATAAAATCTTTTTCCCGCCATATTGGGGAACAAATAGTAGTCCGAGGGAGCCAAGTCTGGAGAATAGGGGGGATGTGAAACGAGTTGGAACCCTATTTCCATTAATTTTGCGACCACAACTGCTGAGGTGTGAGCTGGTGCGTTGTCGTGATGGAAAAGGACTTTTTTGTGGGCCAATCGTGGGCGTTTTTCTTGCAGCTCGGTTTTCAAACGGTCCAATAACGATGAATAATATGCACCTGTAATAGTTTTACCCTTTTCCAGATAGTCGATGAGGATTATTCCTTGCGAATCCCAAAATACAGTCGCCATAATCTTTCCGGCCGAAGGAACGGTCTTCGCCTTTTTTGGCGCAGATTCCCCCTTGGTAAACCATTGTTTAGATTGTTCTTTGGTCTCAGGAGTGTAGTGATGTATCCATGTTTCATCCACAGTGACGAAACGACGCTTAAAGTCCTGCGGATTCTTCTGGAACAGCTGCAAACCGTCCTTGCAACACTTCACACGATTTCGTTTTTGGTCAAGCGTGAGCAATCGCGGCACCCATCTTGCGGATAGCTTTTTCATGTCCAAATGTTGTTGCAAAATATTATGTACCCGTTCATTCGAGATGCCCACAGCACTAGCAATCTCACGCACCTTCACTCTTCTGTCATCCATCACCATATCATGGATTTTATTAATGATTTCTGGAGTAGTAACCTCAACAGGGCGTCCAGAACGTTCAGCGTCACTTGTGCCCATATGGCCACTCCGAAAATTTTGAAACCACTTATAAACTGTTCTAATCGAAGGTGCAGAGTCACCATAATGTTTATCAAGCTTCACTTTTGCCTTTCATAAAGTAGTGTTTAATCAACACACGAAATTCTTTTTCGTCCATTTTTTGAAAATCACTCGACTTCCTCGATTCAAACGAATGCCAAACACAAAGAAATAGACCGATCTGGCTGAAACTTCGTGTGTGTTCTTCCAAGAGATGCTACTAACTAAACATAACCTCGATACGCGCCAGTAGTGCTATCTCTCTGACTTTGCACGGACTTTTCAAACGACCCTCGTACTTCAACACTTATAACGAACCCATATGTGATAATTGTAAGTGAACAGCCCGTGTATGTTTTATTTATTTGAATTCTATTTCATTTTGTGAAGTAAAAACAAACTGCTAGGGGAAAAAAAGATATTTTTCTTTCACTTCTTTTTGTTATATTCTTGCTAACCAAAGAAGGATTCCTAAGAAACGCCAAAAGACATATCGCAAGTAATAAAGCGAAGAAGTGTTAATGCAGCGGTTTATTAAGTGATTTTTCTTTTTCACTTTCCCTTTCAATAAGCAGATTTCTCATTGGGCAAGAAAAGTACTGAAGATAAAAAAAGTACTGAGGACAAAGGGTCTGCCCGCAGGAAATTATTCAACCTTGGTTGCACGTCATTCTCTCCATAGTAAAGATTCGGTCGGCTTGATTCACAATGGAGCAAAAGAGAATGAGTGACGTATAAGTGTGAGAAACGAAATAAAGATGGTTGTGTAAGAAGAGTAGCAAAATAAGCAATGTCTGCTTGGGTTTTTTTTTTGATCAGGCTTTTTATAGTCTGTAAAGAAAAGATCTTTTTTTTCTTTTTGGGGTTTTTTGTAGAATAGAAAGTTGGTGTTCGTGTGCGAGTGTTTGGTAAAAGGGAGTTACTAGGCGTTCGAACAGAATTATTAGCCGAGGGAGTTTGATGCTGCTTACAAAACTACCTTTTTCTCTTTCGCTTTATAACAGTCAAAATAGGAGGCGATAGCAAAAGCGGCTAGCAGCAAGCGTTCACCCAGTCTGTTGTTAAACCCACCAGTACTGTTGCTAGCTTGGAAGCAATGGGGCGTACTGTGATACCTCCTCAGGGAATGGTCTTCCAATCAGTGCCCTCTCAATACTCCATCTCCTGTTCACTGCCCTAAAGACCTATAACATCAAGAATCACAAAACGATTTCAAACCAACGAAGAAAAGAGATTGAAAAACAGAAAAAAAATAAGCATCCATCAAGATGAGTTTTTTGTTGTTAGGGGAGAGATGGCCTACGCAAAATTCGTTTATATTACTAGATAGATACCTAAAATAAAAAGAAAAAAAAATGAAAAATACAAACTGTATTTATTTTAGATGACGTGTTAACTGGTGCGTTAAACGCGCAGTTTCCGATAGTTACATCTTTTGTTTATTTAGATTTATTTCGTTTTTTTTGAATAAAATAATGACTAAACACTCTGTAAATCTGACTTCAACTACAGCGTACATTCGCTACACGCTTTTTTTTTTAAAAAAAAATTTAATGTAATTTTAAAATATAGGTATAATTACGGTGTCCATGCGTTCTTTATTTAACCCTTTTAGTACCGGCGAAAAGAACGTGCCTAAGCGAACAATACCGGGCCGAATCGGCGAATTTGCAGAAGTTTGCGAAAATGCTCGTAAAAACGAAAGTAGAAGTGATATTTACAAAATATAAAAAGCAGCATATTCGGAAATAAAGGGAGAATAAAACGATACGAATTGTGTTTCATTATTTGTTGAAAATCATAAGAATAACATGAACATAAGACTTAACAAAACTCGTACAAAAGTGATTTCTCTTTTTCAAATGGTAATTGCACATAAAAAAAGTCATCATTTGGTCATAGCTCTATATACATCTTTTAGTATAATGTATAGACATTATTATTGTCAATAATTCGCACTAATTCTGCGTCATCCATGTTCGTAACAGGGTATAATTTTTTCAAAAAGGTATCAACAAAACTGACAAAATTTTCTACTGCTAATTGTGTCTCTATGAAAACTTTGACGGTTTTTGAATACTGACTGCACGTTAGAAGGATCAAGAAAGACTGAAAAAGATTTTAGGCTTGCCGAGTCGATGCACGCATGCCACTTGAATACTCCGATAACTATCATAAACATCATAAAGATTGCGATTACGGTCCAGAGAAACTATCCCGTGTCGACGAATATCCGAGGGATATCCCGGGTCCCGTTTCTATCTTATCACTCTAACATATACAGACCCGCGGCACTAATCAGCATAAAATATTGTAGAGAGAGCGGAAACGGGCGAGGACGGTCGTACGCCGAAACGGGGGACCCGCTAGTATAGCCCGAGTCAGTGTGACCTGCGAGCCGGAAGTTCGTTACGGTCGTCCTGGTGTCAACCTGGTTGAGAGAGAGACTATTCTTAGTTGCTATTAATACGTATGTGTGTAAAGAGTTTTCGTTTATTTGTAATAAAGTTTTGTTTTGTTTCGTTTACGTTGGTTTCCTTCCGTACCTTCCCCCTCCCTACAATATAACAAAAAGTTAAATCTAATAACCATTTTTTCACTTGTGTTGCATATGAACCATTTTAACATTTTATAAAGTTATTTTGAAACACAGACCTCTTGTGATGAGTACAATAAGGCCCCAACGGAGGCGCAACGATATATCGTCGTTGGTATTTTTGGCAAGTGCACCGAACGACGATATATCGTCGTTCGGTACTAAAAGGGTTAAGAGGACAGTCCTTTATTTCACTGCTCTGTCCTCTAAATTTATTTATTTTCTAAAATAGGTCTTTTGTTCCTTATTTTTGTTAACACGACGGAAAGTTTAAAAAAAAAAAAAATAATTTTTTCATTAGTGAATAATATTTGGACTTTAAACGATCATAAACTCATAAAATCAACCAAAGCATAGGTTCACTTTGGACCCAGTCTTTACTGGTACAAATCATCCTGGATCTGGCTCTCTACATCCTCTTTTTAAGGAAGAGCAGTAAACACAGGACCTTCAAGTGTAGTAGTGTGTAAAAATTTAAGTAATTTATAAGATTCAAAACAGGGAACATATTGTAACAGTTTCTCTACAAAATGTTAAATCTATGTCCAATTGTTTTTCTGAGGTAATTGAGGTAAATAATTCCCCTAATACTGGTTTTGATTTAAATAAATTTACTTGCCCGTCTATTATTTAGAAAAATGTATTTATCTCTGTGGGTTCGTTGGATCTTTTACACTGTCAAAGTGCTGCTGCTGTACTGAGGAAGGAATTCCACAATCTTATTAATAAATGTGTTAGTGAGGATATTGATTACATACTCAACTCTAAATAAAACTGCTTATACATATCTTTAGCTACTCTCGGATATCTGGTTTGGAAAGTAAATATTAAAAAAGTGAGAATAGCAGAGCAATTAAGACTGTGCAATTTATCCAAGGCAAGGTTCTATATAAATGAAACCTATTATGAATTTGATGAAAACAATCTTTGCCTCATTTGTAACTATTTTTCTTCTGATTAAGTTGTTCATTTTCTTTTTAAATTTACCTCACTTTTACCCATTAGAAGGCATTTTCTTGACTCGTATCATTCGTCAAATGATTCTGTAAATGATAAGTTTCTCAAGTTGGTAGATATAAATTGTGGGAATCAAATTAACGAAATTTACAGTTTTAGGTACCAAGCTCTGAAGCTAAGAAGTTCTTTGCTCTTAAGAGTGATAACTGTTGAGTAAATTATGTCTAACTAATTAAGTTATGTTTCACTTATGTACGTCAATGAGTTATGTTTTAGTTTACCACTTTTTTACCTCATAAAGAATAGTTTCCTTTCTTTTAATACTGTAATAATGTAATTTTATTTTATTTTTTTGTGCATTGTTGTTACAATTCCCAGCTAAAGATACTTTCTTATAAGCTTGTAAGAAATAATAGAATAATATTTAAATGAATGAAGAAACCCAGTTACAAATAAGAACATTAGAAGCATGTATTTTCGTCAAATACAACTTACAAATGAACTGTACGGAATTTTAAGACTTTTTAAAGCTGAATGAACCGGCGCTATTAAAACAAATTAATTCTACTAAAAAGTATCACAATTAATGTTATTTAAATTTTTTACAATGAGTGTTTATGTGTAATAATTAAGATTGTTTAAAATTATAATATATGCATTATTGTGTTGTACTATTTTCATAATCAATGTTATAAGCTTAAGAATTTTATAAAGTATTCTTTTATTTTCTTCGATATGTCCTTTATTTTGCCCCAAAAAATATGGTCATTGTAGGTTTAATAAAAAATTTAGAAGCAATAAACAGCAATAAATCAGTAAAACAGTTATTTTGAATTAAAACTAATGCAACAATTGCTTACTGTTTCAGGATCCGAAGCATTAACCGTTGCGCAACCTCTTGTACAATATTTGTTTGTTTGTCTTTTGCCCTTTTTTTGGCATTGGCTTTCGCCATACAGCCAGCATCGTCTAGGTGCTTATCACTAGAATATCACTCACTCTCCATTCTTACTTATAGATACATTCGCTTCACACATTCATCCCTCTACTATATACAACTATTTACATATACTACATCTAATGGATGGAGCAGCACTCTGTGCTCCTGCCATCCTTATAGCTTAACCGAAATTAAAATCACGTAATCCTTCTCTAATCATTTTCTTGCATTCATTCTATAACTTTTAAATACATTCATATTTCATTGCTAGCTCTGCTATAGACTTAAACACATAGATGTTGGTGGAGAATATTACGTCTTCGTAGCGAAATGGTGCATCTAAATACCTGTATATGTCGTCAATTTGATTATTGTGAAATTTAATTGCTATTTTTTCTTGAATTATTTTAATTGCTTTACTTGAGGTTCTATTTTAATCGCCAAGTATTACTTTTTTTTTTGTGTTATTCAAGTGTAAAAATAAGTAATAATTTATATTCAAATTAATCATTTGCAGCTGTTGACTTAAGTTTGTTACTTTCTCTATTTTTTTTTTTTTTTAAATTAGTTACGCAATAAGTGGTTTTGAAACTCGTTGATATGGAAATTCACAATGGTAGGTGAAGCAACATGTAAATAAGTTTCACACGGTTCTGTAAACCCAGTTAGTGAGAGAGAGCATACGGCGGTCCCACCTCGTCCTACGTCCTACATCGAGCTGACACACAGTACTGCTGCAGCATCCCATCATGTCATGCCGTTCACCCTCTTGGAACAGGGATAGAGTTATCAAAATTGAGTTTACCCTGCGGTCACAGTGCTGCACCATTCCCCCGTGTCCATAATAAAACCACCCCCGCTGCTGGTGTTGTCCACAAGCTGAAACTCCTCTCGACCATCTTTACGGATAAGCTGCCTCTAGAGAAAGAGATGGGTAGAGTGAAGAAATGCTATGATAGAATGAGAAAGAGAGATCATGGCCATTTATTAAAGCTGGTTAAAAGTTCTTCCCGTTCAGATCCTATTAGCTTTTGCCCTACTCTGTGTCCCTGCCTCTCCTCCCTCAGGACTCTCTTAAAACTTTGAAATTCATACCCACACATCTCAACACACAGTGCTACCAACTCCCCCACATTTGCCGTCTAGTTTTGATTAAATACACACACGTACACCTACACACCACGACAGTAGTTTTATATTCGTTATTTATGTCAGAAAATCAATATAATTCTAACTTTTGTTCGCACAATTAATTAATATAATAAAAGTTTTGTTAACATCAAACCCAAACAAACGCTTTTATCCAATATCCAAAATTATTGTTCAATATGAAGCAAATAAACATGCTTGACAATCAGATAAATGCATTTGTAGAAATGAAAATGTTGAAAACATTTTAACAATGTGTAAAAATAAAGTATTATCAAAGCTTATTTTCAAATAAATTTATGGCATATCCTGGAATAAAGGCCTTTTTTCACTAGATTTTTCGCTGTTTAGATGAAATCAGTTCAGATAATTTGCTATAGAATAGAATAACATAGAATAATTTTTATTTGTTTTCAGGGTTCTACCCTATGCAAATTGAATTTGGTTAAATAAAATAAAATAATACCTTATTAAACATAAATAAAAACTTAAATTGAAAACTAAAAATATACATTCTGATAGAATACAAATAAAAAAGAATCTAAATTTAAAAACATAAAAAATTAGAAACAAAACAAAATTATAAAAGTATTTTTTATAAACTCAAAACAAAATTTCTCATTTTAAAGGCACTTCTTATAAAATAAAATAAATTATTTAATTTATCAGTATCGGCTACCTCTAATAGAGCTTGAACTTGAACATCTACATCTGACATACTAGAGATATATTTATTCAAGTATTTATCTCTACAAGATTGCGGCCTTGAGCATTTTAATAAAAAGTGCTGTAAATCCTCTCTTTCGGGAATACTGCAAGTAGGGCAGCTGGAGGTATCTGCTTGAAAACTGTTTCTGAAACCAGAAGAAGTAATTTGAAAAGAACGAGGCTGACATAACCTCAATTGACTAATTAATTTATGTTTTATAATTGGCACCCTCAGAGTCAAATATTGCTCACCCACTAATAGAGAGATAAGTTGCTATATGAACGGTCTGCTTTTAAATAATTTTTAAGCACCCAGTAAAGCATGATAACTTAGTGAGAAGAATCTTTTATAAAAGCTTAACTGGGTTTTTCTTTGTGATATTGAGATATCGAAGACCCAAGATTCCAGAAACTTATTGCTACTGCATCATTAGGTTTCTGTCGGCTGACTAAGATCTGATTTTGGTTTATAGATTTCAGTTACCTCTAGCGGCAGAAATGATCTTTGATGACGAAATTGTGGTTGCTAAACTTAAGAGGTAGAACTGATTGGTCGATCAAGAAGTGCGGTCGAAAATGCGTTCATCGACTTGGAGAGAGCTGCAACAGAAATAGGTCTTGAGGTAAATCAACCAAAAACAAAGTATATGTACACTTCTGGAGCGGAGCAGAAACAGGATACTTTGCAATTCGGAAATTACACCTTCGAGTGGTTGGATAATTTTATTTATCTAGGCACGCAGGTGAAATCCGACAACAACGTGCACAGTGAAATTAATAGATTACTGCTGGCTAACAGGACATACTTTGGTTTGCAACATCATTTTAAAAGTCAGTTACAAATAAAAAAGAAAGCCTTATTTTCTAAGAAAGCCTAAGATAAGGCTGTAGGACCCTTATCCTCAGAGTGCTGGGTCACCACCAAAAATGACGAGCTTGTTCTCCTTAGGTTCGAAAGAAAAATTCTTCGAAGGCTCTATGGAGCCATTTTGGATGGTGAAACATGGAGACGGAGAAGTAATGCAGAACTAAGGAGTTTGTACAGGGATGTCGATGTGGTGAGTATGGTGAAGCTTGGACGCCTTCGTTGGGCTGGACACGTTTGGCAGAATGAATCCCGAGGAAATACCACACAAGATAATAAAAGAAAATATATATGGCATACGACGAGTGGGTAGACCGAGGTCGCGATGTAGAGATGGTGTTTCGAAGGATGCAAGAACTCTCCTTGGAGTCCGAAACTGGATGGTGGCAGCATTGGACCGGGACAACTGGCAAACTTTGATAGAGGAGGCCAAGATTCGCGCAAGCGAGTTGTAGCGCCATTTAAGAAGAAGAAGAAACTTAAGAGGCCAGAAATAGAAAATTTCATTCTAGCGAAGGTTGAAATTAATGAAATGAAACTACCAAAATGACAAAAATTCCTACTTTTTATTATATCTAAAAAATTTAACAATATTTATTCGCTGTTTATAACATTGCCATTAGTTCCAATTTAACAGGGATTTCTTTTTTGTAAAAGAAGCAAGTTGTTCTGGTAATTAATTCTAAATCCCAAAGCTCATTAAAGGCTATCTCAAACTAATTTTCAGAAAAAAATGCTAGAGAGCAGTAATATTTTTTTTGGATTCCAAGACACATTTGCGTAGAAGGTTATAAGAAAGGGCTGTTGGAACAGCTTGAGGAGAGGCTTCGCTACCGTCTGAGCGGGTATTTCGGCCGCACGATCTAAAATTTCATTGAGTTATATATGATTGGGTATATATTATTAGTTATATATTATTGGGCCGCCTCAGAGACAAAATGAAATATAGAATAGAAAAAGGTGAGTTCTTCACATTACAATACTTACAATTGGAGGTCATACAAAGGCATACTCTTATTTATTGTCTGGATGAAAAACTCATAAATACTTTTGTATTAGTCAAATATCACATTCTAGAGGAATGTAACAATTTAAAAGTATACCTAGAAGAATTAGAATTGCCCAGCACAAACATTTGTTACTGTTTAATATATACTTTAGGATTTAGATTTAGGCTTACAATAACAGAATTACATCGGTATTAAAGATTTTCAGATGCCTCATTTACTCGTAAAAGTTTGCCTCTTTTCTTCACTGAATGAATTCGAAAGATCTTCATCCTAAACGATGCCATACTTACAACAATATCTTGTAATGCAATAGATTAATAATTGAAATTGATTAGTTGTAATAAAAACTTTTAACTTTGATCATAATGTATTTTTTGGAAACCTTATATTTTGTAACTAACTCCAAACTTGTTTATCTTTTACTACAGGAGAATATTATTAACGGAATACTAAATATTTTTTTAAAGACAATATCTATTTTATAGTTCAGATTCATTTGTACAATACTGTTTTAATACATAATCAAATTTTTAACAAAATTTAACTTATGAAGCCAATCTGGAGTAAATATTAAGAATATCAAAGATATGATTTCTCTCTGTACGATTTGAGTTGATTTTTTTTTTTTTTTTGCTACGATGCGCATGATTAAATTTGAATTCTGATCCTTGGTTTGAAACTCTGGACTAATCTTTGTGAAAACTCCGTTCAAAAGGATATGTTCCACTTTTTTTTGGCATTGTGTTACTCGTATATCCTTTCTTAATTCAAGCATTCTCTCTTAGGGGCTCATTGAGTTTCAAATTAGTTTTGCACAGCAAACCTTCAAATTTTAATAATTGAATTTAATGATGTTTATCTAAACAAAATTTACAACGATTATCATAATCTACAATACATATAGTTTCGAAGTTATTGTCTAATTAGATTTCTGGTATATTTGCATTTCTGTAATTTATTTATTTATTTGTATTTCTTGGATATTTTCTAGAAGTTTTGTGTATACTTTTTTGTTTGTTTCTGTGTATTTATACGTTTTTATTAGTTTTTTTATATTAAAAGATCATCTTTTATGCTATTTATTATTCTCTCAGCTTAACGACACCGGCAGACGTTTTCATCATACCATAAAATGCATTGAATTAATTTTGTTTTTTTTTATGTGTTTATAAAGAATGCATATATACATAAAATAATGCAATATTCCTAATATTAATATCATTCGTACGTATTAATCTGATAAAGCTCAGATTACTGAAGTAAACTGTATTGGTGAGGGCGGACTTTGGACATTATCAGTAAGTAACGAAGTTATGAGTCCAATGATTAACTTTATTGGGACAAATGAAGAGATAATTTACCGGACTGGTAGAAAAGGGAGAGATTTCTAGGGGCTACGATATTGTTTTGGGGCAAAAGTTTTGTATGGCATGATCGCATACACATAAGCAGTCCCAACTCCGACAGTATCACCTATACTAAAACTTTTCCTCCCCTTTAAACTGTATATGCACATGTTCAGGCACATAATGAAACCCTATAATACCACTGTCCATCCAAAGGGATGAGGAATTCAAAACTCATGGTTAGATAGAAAGCTGTTTGGGTGAGGAAACTCATACCCACTGGCTGTTTAAATGGATACCGCTGAAATTCCTCACATAGTCAGTACGTTCAACATTCTGGACACCAAACGGTTCGTGTGAAAAAAATAAATAAAAGAAAAGTAAAAAGTGGCATAATTTGTCAACTACTACAGACTCCCGGGTTGCTAAATATCCTGATGGACTGTTTTGATGAACTTTACTACCCCCTTCTCTCTTTTAACTCACAGCTCCAAATAATTACATGAATAATTAAAATTTTCTTGATTACTCAGCTGTTAATAGCGGACAACGTAGTTTCACAGCATCTAGACAGCTTTACATTATATAATTGGGAACAATTGATCACTCACCGCTAGTCTTCAGTTAATTGTATGCAAATTTTTTGTGTAAAACCTTCTTTTTTTTACGTGTTTGATTCATTTATTGAGGTATTAGTATTTGCAGAACTCATTTCAATATTAGTCCTTTCAATGACCAGGTTACAGTAATTAACCTTTTATGTGGTTTTCCTGTAGAAGTGTAATGCTTAGGTTAAAAAAAAAATTAGTATGGGTTTTGCTACAATTCTTTAAAGAACAATAACAAATATTGAGGGAAAAAAATGTTTCGCAAGACAAATTATTTTCCGCTAGAGGAATTTGATTTTACTGTAGTGATTCAATAATACTGCTTCACTTAACCAAAAATTCTACGTGTTCTAAATTCTTATTCTCTACTGTAGACTGAACCGATCTCTTTCTGTAGACTGATATTGTTTGACAATGAATTAAACAAAATTTAAATCTCAATTTTCATATTTTAAATTATAAAAACATTTATCCTTTAATAGGTGCTCTACGAAGCTCAGCTTCTGAATGTGATGACTGGTTTTGAAATATGCCTCTAAAAAGACCAAAGGAAAAATGAACAATATCAATTTAAATAAATAAACAATTTTAGAGACAAATTTAACTTTTTAATTTTTATAATAGTCAACGTAGTCCGCTATCTTGGGCTTTACCTTGACAGAAGACTTATATGGAACCCTCATACTCGACTTATTAAAACAGAACTTAACAGACGCTTCCGACAATTGAAAAGGCTGCTCGACAACAGATCAAAACTCACTCTGGACAACAAAAGACATATATTGTAAGTATATTAAAAGCCAGTCTGGGCTTATGACATTGAACTGTGGGGTTCAACTAAACGCTCAAATCTGCAAAGGATCCAGTCCTTGCAGTCTAAAATTCTTCGCTCTATAGTAAACTCTCCTTTCTACGTCACCAATCAAACCATTCACACAGACTTGAACATTCCTTTCGTGCAACACAAGTTGCAAAAACACAGTTTACAGAAAATTCCATCTTAACATTCAAAAACATCACAATCCACTTGTACAACATCTATCTTCCAGAACATTTCCAGACAACACTTCCAGACGTCTTAAAAGACAGTGGCCTCGCGATCTCCTCTCTGATGAAGAGAGTCAGTAGAATTTAGAATGTTTTTTGAGTGTTACCGCTGGATAAGTTCTCTACTCTGGTATGTGTGAATGTTATTTATTGATATCATTGTTGCTTATAACGCAAATTGCGTTGATTGTAACTAAATAAACGATTAAAAAAAAAAAATTATAATTTGGAGTTGTAAACAACAGAAACAAAAAAAGCTTTAATTTTACGTAAAATATTTATTTAAATACAATTTATTATTTATGAGGTCTAATTTTAATTGAATAGCAAACTGAAGTGTTTCAGACTAAACGGAGGTAAAGTGATGAAAGCCATGGGCGAAGAAAGAAGCAACCTCCTCAACGACCTCGACCAGTTCAAGTGTACTAATATTTCTCTACTTCTTCACAACATGATGATGCTTTTGATGGTGTAATATTGAAGTTGTACGAAGAAGAAAGGAGAGAAGATGAAGATGGTGCTGAAATGATTATGAGATTTCTTGGTATAATAATAATAATATAATAATAATAATCAAAATAATAATAATACGAACCGAAAAGGCTGCTATGTAAAATACAAAGGGGAATTACTTCACTAATTAAATCCTCTTTTGATCCGTTCAACCTTTCTATGTGGATTTTACTTAATTAATAACTTCCATGGATTGGTGAGTGTGGAACGAACTGTAGATTTAGAAAGCGGCTGGAAGGGTTGGGTTTGTGTTGTGCAGCTCTTCTAATACGACAATACTTTCTAAAGTTCTGCCATGCCATGTTGCATCACACTCAAGCAGCCCCCAGATGAGAGACGCCCGGGCAGAATTCACATAATACAAACAGGGCAAG
Organism: Rhodnius prolixus; assembly: GCF_049639745.1. Lineage (NCBI taxonomy): Eukaryota > Metazoa > Arthropoda > Insecta > Hemiptera > Reduviidae > Rhodnius > Rhodnius prolixus. Next base: position 19,249,002 of record NW_027411593.1, on the reverse strand, counting down.
GGAATAGGGCACTACAGAAAACAGGCCACGGACCTGGGATGAGTGCGTTCAAAAAGAGGATTTAGCGCGCATTCATAATTCCCTTACTCTTCCTCCTCTTCACTCCCTGAAATCCTTCTGCGTTTAACCGCCTGTATCCTTTTCCTTCCTATCTATGACGTATAAGCATCCAGGAAAACTAAAGTCCTAAATGAAAGTTTTATGCCAGGCATTCCTTTGTATTAATACCGTGTCGATGGCGTTTTGCCTTAGGCATCTTTTTTGTTTTTTTGATATTTATTTCATTTTAATATTATTTTTATTCATATCAAAAAAACGAACATTTTTGCTATTGTTTTCAGTCAAACGAATGAACTGGAAAAGAAATGGAAATTGAAAATGCCTGAAGGTATTAATGCAGACCAATTTTTGACCTTTATAAAAAAATAAAATAATACAATAATTTACAGCATATTCACTTTGTGCTTTCCTTTTGCACAAATACATTGCGTTGTTAATTTAGCTTTCTTTGTAAAAACATTAGCAATACTTCAACTCAGAGAAAAATGAAAATCAAAATAAAATTTGAATGCTCGTATACAGGGTGAACCAGTAAGTAATGTCCATAGGCCTACTGTGTGTAGTACATCTAAAGTGGAGTTCAACGACGTATTGGCCAACTTCATATTTTCCACTGTTCTTGAGTGACGTCACTTTAATTTTTTTTTCTAAAATCATTACTTTTTTGGCAATAAAAATGTTATTACTCAGAAAGTTTTAGTCCGAATTCGATTCTGATGTCACGGTTAGAAAGACAGATAAATTTCCTAAAAATTGACACCATCTTGAAGCATATGTTATTCTCTAAAGAGCCTCAATCTTCCTCCGGAAACTGGGAAAATAAAAGTTTTTTAATTTATTTATTTATTTTTTAATTTACAATCTGTATAAATATGTACAATAAGTAAATAGGAGGTGAATGAGATGAACTGGTGCGGGAAGAGCAGGAGGAGAGAAGCTACCCAACGATAGCACTCTCTACAGGAGAGAGGAGAATGTGAAGAGGAGAATATGAGGAGGAGAGAGGAGAGATTTAGTTCTTCAGACTGTAAGGAAGTCGCGGGGCCACTGGCGATTCAGTCGGCGAGGAGTATTAGGGATATCAGAGGAGGCGAGAGACTGTACAAGAGGATTTGAGTTAGTAGAGAGAGTAGTATGGAATTTTTGATATTTAGTCTTGGCGAATTGGTCCATGAAGGGAATGTTGAGGTCGTTGTGAAGAGTGAGGTTAGTCACGTAGAAAGGAGCGTCAGCTATCTGTCGGAGGAGTTTTGACTGAAATGTTTGTACTGTCCCTATGTTTGTAGGTTTGGATGAACCCCACAGCTCTAGTCCGTAAGTCCACATAAGTTTGAGGATAGTTCTGTATATTCAGCGTTTGAGTTCAATGGGTAATTTGGAGCGTCGTCCAAGAAGTCTGTAGAGTAGTTTCGCACGTTTTGTCATTGCTTGTCTTTTAAGTCTAGTGTGTGGGGAAGATAAAAGTAATAGAAATCTTTAAGAAAACCTATTAGGCCCTTACGTGATCATTATCAGACCTAGCTGCTGGCACTTTTTATAAAAGTTTCCTTGTCTAATATGCTTTCAAACGGTATATCATTTTCCAGGATTCCTTTTATCTTCGTATGAGAAATTACGTTTGTTTTACAAGAAAACGTGTTCACGAGCACTCAACAGTGTTCGTTTATTAAGTTGTTTAATTCATTGAAAACTCTTTTAGATGGACCAGTAGTCAATTTTTAAAGTAGATGGTCTTGAAATAAGGAAGTCAAAGGTTACAAATTGCACTTTAAGCATTTACTTCTGATCTCTCTGAAAGATTTGAGAAAATGTTTGGAAATATTTTCCTTGACTGTGTCAATCAAAACAGCTGAAATAAACAATTAATTGAAAATTTAAGTTAGATCAGACGGCAGAAGTAAAATGGTACCAGTTATCAATAATCAATAGAATTAAAGATATCTTTTTAATAACCTTGATAACTTTGCCTATATGAGCGCAATAAACTACGTAAGCTGGTTTGAATCCCGTAACCGGGTTTATATTTGTTTATCATTTGATGAAATCCCTGTGCTACACACCGTTTTGGGGACTAGTGTTGGTTGAAGGTTGTAATGAGACCTACGTGGCGATTGTAAAATCCAATGGATCAGTCTAAATGTACACTATGTATACATTTAGCGCAGCACGAGCATCATAGGATATTGTAGACTGGTTTATATATATACTCACCCACACACTGGCAGTCACACGCAAACCATACACCAATAAAGAGCTTTATACAACCGCATATTGGTCACTGATGGTAACAAGCGATAGTGGCAGGGGGTGAAGGGCGACAGCCGGCGAAATATTTACTTATGCGACTCCCGGTTTAGGCCTCCGGTGCAACGGCGTTCAGCTCTTTGATATCCTCCACTGTTTATTGATACAAGAGAGGTTTGTGCATTCAATACGTTGTTTTGTTGACATACTGAAGGGAAAACCAGAGAACTCGCTGGGTCCGTCGTCGTTATATGACTCGCACAACTCAACATCGCCAGTCCACCACAGCAGTATTAAAGTGTGTATAAACATTGGGCCGTGCACATAGAAGCACGTACTGCACTGTTAACACTAAATAAAAACACGTAGAAAATTATCTTTCATCAGACTTTGTTGGCCATACTGTTTTGTAACTGTTGCTTTCATTACTGTTTTATTTTATGCAGGCCTTATGTTTTTAATATTTGTATTTTTTGGTATTGTGATTTAAGAAAAAGCATTGTATGTTTATAGAAAATATTGTTTTTGTTTTTTTAATTTTTACAATTTACAAAAGTAATTATTCCAAGTTCGTCAGTGTCAGTTTTGATCGTTTGTCGAGTAGTCTTTTCAACATTTTATACCTCAGATTGAGGTCAGTTCGTTTGAGTGTCGTGTGGGGGTTCCAAGTTAGTCGTTTGTCAAGATGTAGTCCGAGATATCGTACTTGGTTAGAAATTGGTATAGTAGTATTGTGGAAGGAGAGAGTTTTCTTGTTTAAGGTGAATACTATGTATTTAGATTTCAATTCATTCACTTTGATTCTCCACTTTTGCAGCCAAGGCTCGAGAAGATTGAGGTGCGATTGGAGTGCACGGCATGCTGTTACAGGATCTAGATGAGGAGAAAGAATTGCAGTGTCGTCGGCGAAAGTGAAAGTAATTGTAGTCGGGTTAGTTGGTAAGTCGGCAGTATAGAGAATATAAAGTAAGGGGGCTAGAATGCTTCCTTGAGGAACTCCAGCGAGTATTGGAAGGATAAGAGAAGAAGAAGAGCCTTGTTTGACTTGGAAGAAACGGTCGGAGACTTAAGAATGAGGTAAAAGGTAGAAGACAGTAGGCGTTTGAGTTTATAAAGCAGTCCTGCGTGCCATACCCGGTCGAATGCTTGAGATATGTCAAGGAAGACACCCGGGCAATACTGCTTTAATTCAAGGGATGTAGCGATTACATCCACCACTCGATGCAGCCATTACTTTTCCATTTGTGACTCACTAGTAACAGTTGGAGCGGATGTTGGTGTAGTGGTTATTAAAGTATATTTCTAAGTGGGAGATTCCCAGATCGAATCCTGCGAATAGCTATTTTTCATTTGCTAGTAAAAATGTTAATGAAGTATGTGCTTCTGTATAGCAGATTCTGATCTATTGTTTTGTTCGTGGCATCCATCTTCTGATGGCTCTTAATATATATTTTGAGTTGCCCAAAGGAACTTGATTAACTCCTAATATCATTGACCTGGGGCTTATTCTTATTGCACTACCGTTCTCCAGATATTCGTGATGCTTGCTTGGGAATCCAGTACTATACGAGTCCAGTATCTATTACTTCTCTTTGTATTATTTCTTTTTAAATTATCTGTCCGTTCTTCTGATTAATACAGAATGAAAATAATATTTATTGTGTGATTTGCGTGTTGGAAATAAAATATTTTCCTCGCTAATGATGATTTTATTGTAAAAATATTTTTTAGCTATATTTCTTTTAATTGTGAAAAATAATATCTGCTGAGTACTGTCATTATAAGGAAATGTAATATTTAGGTCGTTTAATTCAGGAGATAAATTGATAGAGATATCATTCTACGAATAATCTTTACTGGAGACTTTAAGGGCTTCAGCTCTAAGTCTCTGGTAACAGTATATTCTTAGTGATTAGTAGGCTAAAGGAACCGATGATTAAGGAAGGGCTAAGGATTTAGGTGGAGGGTTCGGGATTGCCTGAGTGGAAAGACTTCGAATTAAGGAAGAGCTGAGAGTGTGGTGTAGGAGGGAGAACTGGAGATGGAAGAGGAGGAGGTACCCGGATGGTCGTTTGTTTTAGATATAGGGTGAAGATGGTTACATTCCTTTAGGTTTAATTATATCAAGAACCCAAGGGTTTAACTTCAAAGGGAGCAAAATGCCGCGCTTGGTAGCGGATGGTGTGCTAATATTTTGGGTTGTATGTGTACGCGAGTTTCGTATGTATGGATACACGATTTTAGATGGTATGAGTGGGTGGGTAATTTGCAAACATTGTTCTTAATAAAACACAAGCGTGCACGAGGCTTCCTCCTCATGCTACATGCACACTTTGGGGGGGGGGCGGTGCCTTAGCAAAATAAGCCTACGTCACATACACACTCTCGCTGGTGCTATATATTCGCATCGAGAGAGGTAAAGAGCGACCAAGTGAGAGGTTGCAGAAGAAGAGAGGATGTTCTCTCGATATTGCTATTCGAACCTCATAACACGTGTGTCCGTGTGTCTATCAGTATGTATGTGTAGTTGCTCTTATATTAAATTCCACACTCTAGAGGCATCTTGTTTTTGCGATTCTTTTTTTTTTTCTATTCATCCGCTTCACTCGGCCATCACCGGATGTGATACGTTAAAAAAATAAAATAAAAATCTGTATATACCAAAACGTATGGGTATCTCCTCAATATTCAATCGGTTTATAGATGGATATTGCATTAATCTTTTTAAGAATGAAAATACTAAACAGATATGATTGAAAAATATACTCCTATCTTTTTAAACTTAATTTATCCTTTAACTCCCACAAGCTCTTGATAGCTTCTTTACTCCTGATCAGCAATAAATTGGGAATCTGAAATCCCCCAAAATGGTTTTCAGGTTTAAAACAAGTCCCAAACATTAGGAATAATTTGCGAGCATAATATTTATTTTAATGTCCTAAAACATACAGAATGTCCTTTTAACTCCGTTAATAGTGAAAGTATTCCAACTAATACATGATAAAAATTATTTTAAATTAAAGAAAGAAATAAAGACTCCTATACCTTCTGCTACTGCGACCTATTTGGTCATACGGCATCGAAATATGGGGATAGACTAAACGTTCCAACTCACTTCGCCTCCAGACATTACAGTCAAAAATAACTTTGAAAACTTCTTAACGCTCCGTTCTGTGTATCTAACCTCACCATCCATAATGACCTCAAAATCCCTTTCGTTACAGATCATGCTAAAACTCGTTTCCTCAAATTTCATTCCTCTACAGCAGCTCATCCTAACCCTCTAATCCAGCGTTTCCCAACCTGTGGTACGCGAAAAATAATCAATGATGGCGGAATAAAAAATAAAGAAAAATACAGCATAAAAATATCAAAGAAACGTTTTTTCCTATAATACATAAAAATTATTATTTAAAAAAGTTTTAAAACTAAGATCTTACCCTTTACATAGTTTATAAAGTGAACATGAACCCTTGAACTCCTTTGTAACAGATACATTTTATCTCTATGCAAATAAAGATAATAATAATAAAATAACACACTTGGAATAACAAATTTCACGAAATACAATCATTTTTACGAAGTGGCACAATTTAGCATGATGCACTACCAGGTGGAACGCGAGCCAAAAAAGGTTGGGGAACGCTGCTCTAATCGAACAACTACCATCTTCCGCAATACTAGGTAATCCTTCAAGAAGATTGAAGAGAAGATAGCCCCTCGATCTGCTCTCCTCTTAAGAGCAGACTAACACATGTCCACGATAACGGAGTGACACCATTGAGTGCCTTCTCCATTCGTATTTCCTGATATTTTTTCATCATATACCACATTTGCTTGAAGCTGCAACAATCGTTGCAGTTGTAAATTTCAATCTAAGATTAAAACTAATCATTCGTAGTAAACGAAAGTTATTTGCAGTTGCATTCAAGTAATCAGGCTCATTTGAAGCTCTACTGATTTGAATCCAAATGAGTTTTTTTTTTTTTGTTAATACTTTTAGTATTATTTTATGTATGCGAGTATTGATATAAAATTAAAAAGACTTTGGTAAAGACTGATGTCTATTCAATGCTAACTTATCATCGCTGCTAAATGAATTGTTTTTAAAAGAATCATGTAATCATTAATTACCTTTTAATCTGTAACTATTTTGGGTTCATCCAGAGTTGTTTAAATAGTAATCAAATTTTGCCTTAGTTCATGCAACTAATTGTGTGGCATATTATAGTTGCTTGGTTCCAATAAACTAGGTCATGATTTTAAGACAACTGATGTAAAGTTTGTAAATTTTGATTTTGTTTTAATTTTTTTCAGAAATTCACCATCCATAAAGAACATAAAAAAGTGAACGGAGGAATCTGTTAGTCGTGAGCAGCAGGAGGAGAGAAACTACCCCATTGGTAGAACTGTCGACTTGGTACCCATTTAGCTGGACAGTCAGGAAGAAGTTCTTCGGGGCTACTGGTGCCTCAGTTGACGTGGAGGATTGTTAGAAATGGTAAGAGAGGTGGAAGGATTAGAACTATGAGAAAGCGTAATATGGTATTTCTAATATTTTTCCTCGGCTAGCTGCTGGTTCTCCTGGCATGTCTCCTGGCACCTGTCAAAATGTTTACAAGTTTTACTTTAACAACTAAGAAAATTAGTAAACATCTATATTTTTTAACAAATTATTGTGCCCCAAATATATTTAGAAAACCTCCAAAAGTCCAGCTGAAGTGTTGGAACTGGATTTCATGTAGTTCTTAGTAAATAGTTTATTAGTTTATTCTTTTATTTAGGGAGAATAAAAACTAATATTGATTAAGATAGATGGCATGTCAACGTGCGTAAATATTACCGCTTTCTTTGGAATGGTCCATTCGTTTTAGAAGGAGTGTTCTTATAAAGGTTAGGTAACAAGAATGAGCGCTCCCATACATACACACATATTATATATATATATTTATGATAGAGTTAATCTATTTCTAACCAGTTAGGGAGGAGAACCTCCCGCTAATCCGGTGTAGATCTGTGAAAGAAAGTGTCACGAACAGGCGCCTAACTGCTGAATTTGGAAAGCCGAAATGTACAACAACCTCTGGGGCCTATATCTCTCTTTCACGCTTCGGTCTACACATAAAAACCTTCAACTTATACGGTGCCATGGTTATTTTAAAACTAATCATTATTCATTGAGTATAAACTAATTCATTTTTCCCTAAAGGTAAACATTTAAAACTAACTCTAAAACTATTAACTAACCGGGACTCTAATATATTTCTGTCAGTTTTTAGATATAAACGATTTGTTATAAAGAAAGGTCGTGTCTATAAAGTGTTAACCTATGTCCGCACATTTTTCATTAATATTTCAAGTTATTGAAACAATTTTTTGTACCGCATTTCATTCAGATAGTTGAATTGAGCAAGTTTCCTACAAAAATTATGTCGTAACTACTGAAAATAATGTTATAGTAATTTAATTAAAAATATAAGTAATGCCAAATATATTTTGGTGATTTGGATTTTGTGATGTAGCAAACTGAGAGCCATCGACTAATGTGGAAACAATAAATACTTCACAATTAAAAGTATTCCAACAAACATAAATTTTATTTTACATTGGTCTCGAACTGGCATTGACTCTGATTATAAATTCATGCTCATAAAATAGCTCTAAATATTACCTAACCATTTTAAGGTATGTTTACTTCAGTTTTACTTCTGAGAGAAAAGTTCATTCATTAAACTGTACTCGCAAAATTGAAATTTAAATCCATAAATGACCGCAGATCCAAACTCGACGTGAAACACAAACTGACTATTTACAAGACCCTGTTAAGACCCATATGGACATACGGAGCAGAAGTGTGGGGCTCAACCAAACCCTCTAACTCCAAACGCCTACAGACATTACAATCTAAAATCCTAAGGAAAATCCTGAATGCTCCATATTACATTTCTAACCTTACCATACACACTGACCTACACATCCCTTTTGTCATTGACTTAATAAAGTCTCGCTACTGCAACTTTCACAGCCTCCTAGCTCTCTCCATCCTAATCCTCTTGTCCAACAACTCTCCTCTCCTCACCTTCCAGAGAATCCTCCTCGTCGTTTGAAGCGGACGTGGCCTAGAGATCTGTTGTGATTAAATCATTGTGAAAGAGTTCACCAGTGGGTAATTGCTCTAACCATGACATTACAAGTGAACTGAACCAGTAAGATCAAATTTACTTGATGCAGCAATTGTTGCAGTTGTAAATATGCAAATAAAGTGGAAAAAAATTGAAAAATCCATAAAATTTTAACTTTAAAATTTTTTTGATGTTAACAGTCCATGACTCTCTCTGACCACAATAAAACGTATCTGATACCGTTATTGATTACCAGTCCTTTTTTTTACTGTATTTAAATGGATATGTTCTGTATGTGACCATAAGCGTGGCGAACTAATAGAGTTTGTGTCCATCGCTTTCATTATAGGATATACAGGGTGTTCATTTTAAGACGGCTCAAATGCATTTCATGCTTAAACGGTTAATCTGAGCGAAAAATGGTAGAGGAAAAATTTGTTGCACGTCACCTCTAGTTTCAGAATATGTGACTTGATTTTAGATTCCTGCCCGCATACGCGACTGACGCGCGACCAAAAGTGAGGGTTCAGATATAGAGAACAGTTGATAACCTCCAGGCTAACCTGGCTTGCGAGCCAGAGAAGGCTCCTTTGAAGGCACATTTCATGGTGCAAAAGTGCATTATTTGATAAATTAAGGAATAAATTTGATCCTTTACATGATAGATATTGATCACTTAAATATGAGGCAGGTGGTTTCCAATTTTTTTGGTAATTAAACGCAACTCTCCCAAAATTGCCAAATAATTATTAAACCTTCTTGTTTGTAACAGATGTAAAATTAATTTTTAGCCATTTTGTGTATGCTTGAGAACATCTAAAGCTCTTAACATTTGATTTTTCTTAGAAAAATCACCCGGAAAACGACTTATTTCCCGATATTAAGAAAAATACTAGCTTTACTGCATTGACAATATTTTTAGTAGAAAGGGGATGAAAAAATACATAAAAATGACCTATCGCGTGCTCTTCTTTCTCTTTGATAACAAGTTAAAAAATTGAAATATGATTAATAAATACCAGATTTTGAAATGGCCTAGCACCTTTAATTTTGAAGATATCTAATTGCGGTTTCCGGTTTCTTTCATAACTTTTTATACTCTTTAAAACGGTGTATATGAAAATGGGGGTCAACTGCGAACCCTCACTTTTGGTCGCGCGTCAGTCGCGTATGCGGGCAGGAATCTAAAATCAAGTCACATATTCTGAAACTAGAGGTGTCGGGCAACAAATTTTTCCTCTACCATTTTTCGCTCAGATCATCCGTTTAAGCATGGAATGCATTTGAGCCGTCTTAAAATGAACACCCTGTATATTTAAAACAAAAAACAAAAACAATTTACGAATCCTACGAAAGGACAATTCTTTAATACTCTAATAAAATGATGGTGGAAAAGGTTATCCCCTCCTCGTCTTGTTTCTTTGTTAAAATTTTCACCTATCCTCTGCAAACGAAGTGCACCTATTATCTTGATAAAAAGATTAACATTCCCTTTTGTTGCATAGATATTGTCAACCATTATCTTGATTGAAATTGCTAAGATGAATTATACTGGAATTGATAGTAAATAATGAACCAATCGACTCGATTATTTCGTTTAAACTTAAAAAGACAGATTAATATGAAGAATCTGAAAGGAATAATATTGAAATATTAATATTCTCACAAGAGAAAAATATTTTTTTTTACGTTCAACATAAAAAATTAGGAATGTTAAAGTATTTGTATACGTTACCATGTTACTGGTTTAAAATTACAAGAAAACTAGCCAAATTGCGTACATTTAAATTTAATGCTAGAATTTTTTCTTTTTAGGTGCAGGAGAAGGTCCATTGGAACGAATGTTCGGATTGGTGTTCAGTAATTTTCAATGTACATTCACCGCAAAAAATTAAATTGGATATAATTGACGACCCCGTGATGACCCGGTATGTACCTCAGTGAATAGAATGTATTGGAGGTACATCTGTATTGAGTACGTTGCCCTTTTAACGTTTAAATGGATCGCTAAGAAAGAGAAACTATTAAGTTTGTGTTGAAGCAACCTCTTCGCCTATGTTTTTCATATGAAAAACTCGGACAACGGAAGTGAACAAGTTGATTAGTTTGGCAATTCTCTTCCGTCTTTGCTAGACTCCACTTATTGTTATTTATTTTTATTTTTTTTGGAGCACCTGCCTTTTACTTACATCCGTTTTACGAATGTTTCTCCTATTCTATTTAGGTCGTTTACCCCTACTACCTCCGGTAATGTCGACCACCTGTTCTGTGCACCTTCCATTTTAATAGCAATATGTGTGGTGCGCGATGTTTCTATATGAGGACGAATATATAGCGTGCGAAGCATCTGTCTTACATCTTTGTTTGGGGTAAATAACCTCATGATTGTAATTTTGGCCAATTTTTTTCCTTTAAATATATTTTTATGTTTCGCAGCAAAGATAAGAAAGGGAGGTAATGAAACAAAACGAGTTTATAAAAGATTGTCCATTACTCCATGTTCTTTTATACAATTGGCTACAAGAAATATAATAATAGAGCTAAATCAAATCTCCTTTGCTAACAACTGTTACGTCTTTGTTAATATTTTGTTCTAAAAAAGAAAAGAAATCTGCTAACCTCGCATTACAGTAGATATGAAAAATATTTCATGTCGAGGTAACATTAAAAAAAAAAATACTCACGCAATGGTACACTAAAGATGCGTTCTCCAAAATGTGAAACGCCACTTTAAGAAGCGTCTCTGTATCCTGTAATCGGCTGATCTTCCCCTCCATCCCAACACTACTGTTTATTCATATGCCGATGATACGGCCATCCTATCCCATAATTCATATCCAGTAAACACAATCCGGACCATACAGATTCATCTTCACATCCTCGAACCACGGTTTAGCAAATGGAGAGTAGAGGTGAATGAGGCTAAACCTCACTTCATAACTTTTACTCTCAGTTATTAAGTACTCTCTCCAATCTATCTGAACCAGATTCCTATTCCTGCGTCAGATAAAGTGCGATATCTCGGACATCTCGGCGACAAACGCTTCACACGGAACCCCCATATTCGACTAAAGCGACATGAACTACCGAATGATCAAAAGACTACTTGACAAACGATCCAAATTGACTCTTACGAACAAAACAGCGCTCTACGCAGCCCTACTTCCCCCAATCTGGACATACGAACTTGAACTGTACGGTACTGCAAAGCGTTCCAATCCCTTTAATCGAAAATCCTATGCACCATCATTAAACGCTCCTTTCTACGTTAGCAATCACACTATTCCTTGACCTAGCCAAAATCCGTTACACCAAATTTCATTTTTAACTTCCTTAACATCTTAACCCGCTCGTACGCAATCTGTCTCAAACTACTCTTCCCTCGAATCTTCGCCCAAGATTTAAGCATCGAAGGCCTCGGGATCAGCTGTAGTACGGTAGACAAGGCCATCCATCGAATTCACTTTCATCGATATCCTGAATTAGCCGATTCATGATAATCATCGTTGGTTGGCCGTCATTCAATTCCGTCAATTAATTTTGTTTATATATTTACACAATCATGTTTACGAGGGTCGTTTGAAAAGTCCGTGCAAAAATAAAAACTACTTAATTTTTGGGGGTAAACCTTTTTTATTTTTCAACATAGTCTCCTTTTAGGCTTATACACTTCGTCCAACGTTGCTCTAGTTTGTTGATCCCTTTCGAATAATAGGATTTGTCCAAGACTGAAAAATAGCCATTCGTTTCTGCAATCACCTCCTCGTTTGAATAAAATCTTTTTCCCGCCAGCCATTTCTTCATATTGGGGAACAAATAGTAGTCCGAGGGAGTCAAGTCTGGAGAATCGGGGGGATGTGAAACGAGTTGGAACCCTATTTCCATTAATTTTGCGACCACAACTGCTGAGGTGTGAGCTGGTGCGTTGTCGTGATGGAAAAGGACTTTTTTGTGGGCCAATCGTGGGCGTTTTTCTTGCAGCTCGGTTTTCAAACGGTCCAATAACGATGAATAATATGCACCTGTAATAGTTTTACCCTTTTCCAGATAGTCGATGAGGATTATTCCTTGCGAATCCCAAAAGACAGTCGCCATAATCTTTCCGGCCGAAGGAACGGTCTTCGCCTTTTTTGGCGCAGATTCCCCCTTGGTAATCCATTGTTTAGATTGTTCTTTGGTCTCAGGAGTGTAGTGATGTATCCATGTTTCATCCACAGTGACGAAACGACGCTTAAAGTCTTGCGGATTCTTCTGGAACAGCTGCAAACCGTCCTTGCAACACTTCACACGATTTCGTTTTTGGTCAAGCGTGAGCAATCGCGGCGCCCATCTTGCGGATAGCTTTGTCATGACCAAATGTTGATGCAAAATATTATGTACCCGTTCATTCGAGATGCCCACAGCACTAGCAATCTCACGCACCTTCACTCTTCTGTCATCCATTACCATATCATGGATTTTATCAATGATTTCTGGAGTAGTAACCTCAACAGGGCGTCCAGAACGTTCAGCGTCACTTGTGCCCATATGGCCACTCCGCAAAATTTTGAAACCACTTATAAACTGTTCTTATCGAAGGTGCAGAGTCACCATAATGTTTATCAAGCTTCTCTTTAGTCTCCTGAGGCGTTTTGCCTTTCATAAAGTAGTGTTTAATCAACACACGAAATTCTTTTTCGTCCATTTTTTGAAAATCACTCGACTTCCTCGAATCAAACGAATGCCAAACACAAAGAAATAGACCGATCTGGCTGAAACTTGGTGTGTGTTCTTCCAAGAGATGCTACTAACTAAACATAACCTCGATACGCGCCAGTAGTGCTATCTCTCTGACTTTGCACGGACTTTTCAAACGACCCTCGTACTTGTTGCCCGCAGTTAACTGTGTTTGAAGAGCTTGGTGCAACAAGGAGTTATCTACATTTTTTTCAGAAAATGTGTTTAGTGGCGCCCCCTATTGTATGTTCAATTCTACATCTTTTGGTGCATATTACTTATTCTCTAACCTATGTTAGATTTGGAGCAAAAATGAGTTTTCTACTGCAGAAAACTTTTTTTTGCTCCAAACAGAAAAGATGACGCCATCAATCAAACAAAATTTTTTTATTATTTGGATTATTTAATGTTTATATTAGGTAGATATTATTATTTTTCTTTTTGACAGGCATAACAATATATCTAACATTCGCTTCGACAAGACACAAAATGCCACTTAAAAGCTCAAAAACAAGAAATCTGTTGACTAATGTACTTAATATGTACTCAAGTTTTACTGAAAATTATGATTTTGGTGCAAAAAAGAGTTAGCTGCAAAATTACTTTTGCTTGTAGCAAGCTTAAAAAAATGCCCTAGAAAGTTCAAATTGAGCCCCAAATGACCCCATCACAATATATTAACTAATCCTTACAGAAGACACAATATAAGGAATACATCTTAATGTATATTTAGTTTTTTGTCCCTACTAAACATTTTAAAAAACTGTAGATAACTCCTTTTGGCACCAAGCTCTTCAATTGTTTTCATTAGGAAAAGTAAGAAACATAGAGTTGTAGAAAGAGGAAATAAAATTTATTCTCTTTAGATTTTCAATACATCATTAAATATAAATAAATAAATGGATAGATTATTTACTAATATCCGAAGTACGTTCCTTTAGTAAGTTGTTTGTGAAGATGTTGTAGAAGAAATCATGGAAATATTAGTTTAGTATTTGAGGTTATCTTCTTTTGAAAAAGTCTTTCAAATCTTCTTTGGCAGCAAAAATATAGAGAAAATATATCGCCGTAGTAATCACTTTCTTTGTCCCAATACTGATGGTAACTTGGTCAGACACAGCAATGAAATTCAAAGATAGGTATGCTGCTAGCAATAGTTGGTAATATTGGAAAATCTCCTGGCGAAGGGGAAAAAAAACATTTTGTAGCTGTCACTGGCAGTATTAGAGGCCAACAGAAGCTTGGATTTGGTGAACGGCCTATTTGAGAGAATTCTGGAATGATTTAGAAAGAGATTTTTAGTGTGTTACTGTATCCGAAGGTGGAAAGGAACTCTAGCAGTAAACAGCTATCTAAAAGAAGGAGCTAGGAACAACTTTGGATTGGGAATTAAGGAGTATTTTCTTCCTGTTGCTTCAAGAACAGGATCAGAACAGGAAATTGGTGAAACCTCTTTACTAAGGATATGCCTCTAGCCCACCCACAGTGCCATTCTTTCTGTCCTCGTATCAAACAGAGTTTGCTGAAGTCTTTTTTTTTCTTTTGCAATAAGATCGTCGCAAAAGGAAAAGTAGAAGAGAAAGAAGAGAGAAAACATGAGAAAGTAAATAAAAAAACTGAGAGGGAACAAGCATGATTCAGTGTCTTGTCGGAGAAACTGCGGCAATTCAGAGATCTTAGTAATTACTTTTCGTCTTCTGTTCCATTCTGTTTTTTTCTCATCTATTGTCCATATTCTCTGAACTTCTGGACTTCCTCTAACAAAGCGGCAGCAATGGACTTTTTCACAATAATTAAATTAAAATTTTCTTTTATTTTGAAATTACAGTCCTATATATAAAAAAAGATTGGAGTTTTATAAATTAATTTCTTTATATCCAAGTTAATTTAGTGGAAATTTAATTTGATGAAACTGGATGAATAAAATCACTCTTTTCAAGTGAAAGCAATTGTAATAATGTAAAGAAAATATTTCAATAATGACGTTTGGAGCAAAAATAATCAAGATGACGTAAACAAAATCAGATTAAATGATATTACTGGTGAAATTTATGTTAGGTTAGTTCTAATTTAAAAAACGAAACTCATAAAACATTTCTGCCATTCTTCTTTATTTGAGTTACGCAGTAAAGGCACAAATAAAGGTGTTAACAACTGAAGTAATGAGCAACTATTTTTATTCGGAACAGCGGGCCTCAATTTTGTTTTTTCGCAGATCAGTCAATGGTATTTACGAAGCGCTGAACTTATAATTAATTTACTCGGATAGAATTATATCTCAAGGTGATAAAGCAATAAATAATTTACATAAGTTGTGTTTGTGTTATGATGAAAGTGCTCTAATAGAAGTAAAATTCCTAGGCGTTGTTTATTCGCTCATGCCAAAAAATAATTGCTGTTTAAAAAAAAAAAAAAATATTTTCTCAAATTTAAGGTAAGGGCTTTAAAAATTTAATGTAGAGAGTTGGTAATCGGCAATGAATTGCACGTGAAGCTAAAAGTTCAGACTTGTTTTTAATTGCTGCCTGACGCAGCCAGACTGCTGCATAGAGTTACCGATAACCCTATCACGTTTAGTACAGTGATAATACCCAGTATTCCCGGCATTTGGGATCTTTTAGCGCTAACGATTTAGCATGTTCATCAGATAACTTACCTTTACATTGTGATGAAAGGACGTTTATGCCCAAAATGACCAATAAGGTTCATTCATTGTTAACAAAAAAACAAGATTTTGGTTATATTCCAGGATTCGCACATTTCGATGCTAGTGAATGTAATTTGATTCGTATACCTAATCTAGTAATCAATGAACATATATTTGAATCGAATTTTTCAATAATAATGTGGGAATTAAGATGATTTAAAACTAAGATAACTCTATGAGTCCCATGGTATTTTTATATTCTAATTATTGATATGAAGGCGAGAAAAATGGTTCTTTTAAAAATGAATAGGCCATCACGCGACTAATCATTTAGCAAATCTTTTCCAGCATCAAGAATTGAAGCGAAGAATTCTTAAACAAGAGTTTTAAATTTTTCTAAATGGTTGAATCGACTTCAATACTCGAAGGAATGAGCTGTAGGATCAGAAACAAATAAAAATCCGAAATTGCCAGTTAAACAAGATGATGTAACACCATCACTTCTTTAAAGTTTTTTTGATTCTTTGTTGGAATATATTCGATGTTTGAAGTCATGTATTGTCCTGGATGAAGAGTTCTTAATTACTGTTCGTGTGTTTTTTTTTTAAATATAATGCTTGTCTTTAGAAGTGGGAATCAGTGGTTTTTGTAATTTGAATTAAAATCCTATACTTTTAAATTGATTATATTTTCGTTTGAACTAAGGAAACAAAACTGCATGACTGAGTATTGTAAGCAAGTTTATAGAATCTTTTTATCAAAGTAAAAAGATTAATATAGTATAACCTGCAGCTAAGTTTTAGTTAATATTCAAGAATCAATAAATATAAAGCAAAAAACTATCTTTTTTCTTTTTGCTCAGCTCATTAAAATATACCAAATTTTTCTACCATACAAATTGGCCAAATGTTATCCATTTGTAGATAATTTTGTATGTAGTTGCAAGCAAAGCTGACTGTTTTAGAATTCTAATGCACGAATTACTATTGCTGAAAATATACAATTTGAAATTCTGATCTAATTCTGTCACAAACAGTAAGAAAAAGCAGCAATAAATATACTATACTCAGCTTTTTTAGAATCATGTTTGTCAGCAATTAGAAACTTTATAAAAGTTTTTGAAACATTATACGAGGTGTGTTCAAAAAGTAACGGGAATTTTTAAATTTCGCGGGTTTGGAGAGTCTGATTGTAAAATTTTTTTTTTTATTATGTTGGTACACATGCCCCTGAAGTACGATAAAATTTTCAGTAATATTCATTGTTTACTTCTTAAGTGGCAGCCGTTAAGGTTAGACGTGTTTTTCGAGCTTGGCGATTTTTGTTTGTTAAAAAAAATGGATCAAAGAATTTGTATTAAATTTTGCGTAAAAAATGAAATAAAGTGTGTGAAATGTTAATAAAGGCATATGGTGAGTCTGCTATGAGTAAAACAAGGATTTACGAGTGGTATAAGCGTTTCCAAGATGGCCGCGAAAACGTTGAAGATGACGAACGACCTGGACGTCCAAGCACATCAACAACCGATGAAAACGTGAAAAAAGTGAAAGAAATGGTTATGAACGATCGCCGAATCACAATCAGAGAAGTCGCTGATGATGTTGCCATATCAATTGGCTCATGCCATGAAATTTTTTCGGATGTTTTGGGTATGAAACGTGTGGCAGCAAAATTTGTTCCAAAATTGTTGAATTTCGAACAAAAACAGCGGAGAATGGAAGTTGCTCAAGAGTCGCTCAATGAAGTCGACAACGATGCGGATCTACTGAAACGTGTTATAACAGGTGACGAAACATGGGTTTACGGATATGATGTCGAAACTAAGGCTCAATCGTCCCAGTGGAGGCATTCTGGATCGCCAAGACCGAAAAAGGCTCGACAAGTGCGGTCGAATGTGAAGGTTATGCTCACTGTGTTCTTCGATTTTAATGGCATAGTGCATCATGAATTCTTGCCACAAGGTCAAACAATCAATAAGGAGTACTACCTACAAGTTCAACGCCGTTTGCGTGAAGCAATCCGAAAAAAACGCCCGGATTTGTGGCAAAACAATTCATGGATTTTGCACCACGATAATGCACCTGCTCACACTTCATTGCTTGTTCGTGAATTTTTGGCCAAAAACAAAACTTTAACGATGCCCCAGCCTCCATATTCGCCAGACATGGCTCCATGTGACTTTTTTCTATTTCCAAACATAAAGAGAACATTAAAAGGCCGTCGTTTTACAAGCATAGATGACATTAAAAGCGAATCGCTGAAAGAGCTGAAAGCTATCACAATGATCGAGTTTCAGAAGTGTTTCGAGGATTGGAAAAATCGCTGGCACAAGTGTATTGTATGCGAAGGGGACTACTTTGAAGGCGACAATATTAATGTAGATGAATAAATAAATATTTTTTTCAAAAAACGAAAATTCCCGTTACTTTTTGAACACACCTCGTAGTTTTTCCTAGGGTGAACTAACCAAAGTGCCAATACTGTTAGTGGTTACTGTTTGGGCTGCAATAAAGCTTACCATGTTATAAGATTATGTTAAAAACATATAATATTAGGAAACATATATATGTATAATGTAAACTGTTGGTAGTAATAAATAAAATATGATGTTACACTATTACTAGGGTAGTGCACCAGTTTGAGAACAATATCCTTGTTAGAGAAAAGACCCAACTCGTAGTGGGATGATTGCAGGCTGCAGTTTGTCGGCTTAAGTGTAGTAGAGGAGCTTGTTAAAGCAATATCATAAATAATTCTTGGTAATGTAATGCGTTTTGGCGCAGTACTGTTCTCCATGT
Organism: Rhodnius prolixus; assembly: GCF_049639745.1. Taxonomy (NCBI): domain Eukaryota; kingdom Metazoa; phylum Arthropoda; class Insecta; order Hemiptera; family Reduviidae; genus Rhodnius; species Rhodnius prolixus. Next base: position 19,230,415 of record NW_027411593.1, on the reverse strand, counting down.
GCTGTTGGGATGTATGTTTGTACTATGGATTCTCTGGTTCCCCTTGCCGAGTGTGTGAATTGGTACCAAGATGACCCGCGAAGATATTTTCTCTTCTAGTACATTCCATAATTAATTACCTAGCTGAAATAATGCTAGCAAATTCCATACAATCACTACTATTTAGGTTAGGGATGGCCGCATGTGGCCCGCCTTAAATAATTTTATAGCCCACGAGTTTCTATCTAATTTTACAAAATTTGTTTATTATCTCCGAATGGAACTAATTGACTTACAATGTAATAATGAACTAGAACACCTTTTGGAAACATCAGAATCAAAAATAGTATTTGTAACATTTTTCTAATTTGAGAAATCTGGCACATAAAGTTGTGAGCGCATTTGGATCAACTTGCACTTGCTAATCGTTTTTTCGAAAATGAAATTTACCAAACATAAAACTATACTATAAACTACCCGAAAATATGTACATTTTATAGAACTAATTTACCTCTAAAATTGGACATAATATCCGCTTTCTACAATAGCTGAATTTTTGAAGGAGATATAAGGTGATAAAGTTTTTGACCTTTACATTTCCTTCATATTTCTAATTGCTGTATCTCCTGTCCTATTGATTTAATCTCTGCGAAAATATGGACAATTATAGTACTCATCTACCTCTTTGATTGTGCAGAATTCCCGCTTTCTAGCTGTATTTATGAAGGAGATATAAGGTGATAAAGTTTTGGAGTTTTACATTTCCTTCATATTTCTAATTGCTGTATCTCCTGTTCTATTGATTTAATCTCTGCGAAAATATGGACAATTATAGTACTCATCTACCTCTTTGATTGTGCAGAATTCCCACTTTCTAGCTGTATTTATGAAGGAGATATAAGGTGATAAAGTTTTGGAGTTTTACATTTCCTTCATATTTCTAATTGCTGTATCTCCTGTTCTATTGATTTAATCTCTGCGAAAATATGGACAATTATAGTACTCATCTACCTCTTTGATTGTGCAGAATTCCCGCTTTCTAGCTGTATTTATGAAGGAGATATAAGGTAATATATTTTTGGAGCTTTACATTTCCTTCATATATCGAATTGCTGTACCTCCTGTCCTATTGGTGTAATTTAGGATAATTATTTTATTAAAAGTCTAATGTGAATCCCTTACACTTTTTTACCCATAATACACAGTATAATTTGTGGATTTGATTAGTTTTTATGAGCTCGAACTGGAGAGGTTACAGTAAGAAAAATATGAAATATGTGCTTCCTCTTACTACCTTGCTACTTGCATGTTATGTCCGCCCGAAAATTAAAGACTAATCCACTTTTAAATGTGCAAAATAAAAAGCTATAATTATTAACAAAAAATGTAAATGTGGTTCCTATTTGTTTTTTTGCTTATGTAGAAAAATGAACCTTCTTATTTTTGTGTAATACGTACATTTCTGTGACAAGTTCATCTCTTCTTTCTATAAGCTAAGTAAGACAGGCAGTTGGGAAGTTTGCCAGGTGACAGCTGTGATGCGAGAGTTTCCAGCATCATCAGTTAGCCAAAATCTTTTTACCATTCCTCAGCTGACAGACAGTGAAAATTTATTATTTTATTTCCATGACTTTTTATCACTGTTCAATTTTAAGTAAAAAAAAATTAAAACTAAGATCAACGACTATGATTCTTAAGGAAAAATAGATAATTCCGTAATTGACTCATAGGGTCGAAAAATTATTAATTATATTGGAATGACCTCGTTTTTAACTTAAAAGAAACCTAAGAACTATTTATCAGTACATTTAAAAAAATGTATGGAAGAAATATGTCTAACCGCAATTAATAAATTTTCTTGAGATCTCTATTTAAATAATTTTTACAATGTGAAATGTGTAGCACATCTAGATATAGATGTCTCGCAGCCCTTTCTCCCTTCAAGAGAAAAATCGGTAATTAATCTTGATCGGAACTCACAGTTCCTCCCGAATTCTCCAAATCTTTTTTTTAACCTTCACTACATTCATTCAGAAAGACTGTTTGTAAGACAGTTTCATATTTTGAAATAAAATGGGCGTCCATTAAAGATTTCCCCTGACCCGGGCGCTGAAACTGTACATTTGTTATGATATAATAAATCTATATAGGTTACGTGCCAATTTGTAACTCAGAACTGACAACGGTCTTGTTTTTACAGGTGCTGAAGTGTGGTGTGAGGTTTGATAATGGACCTAGTGGAATACCGAGCAGTCTTCGAATTCCTTTACTTGAAAGGCCGCACACCAAAGGAGAGTCGATCGATGAGATGAAAGAGGTTGTTAATGGTGATAATTTCAAATCAAATGATGTAGTCAAGAACTAGCATCGTCAATTCAAATGTGAATGGACTACGGTGCAGTTTGATTTCCAGACTTACAGATTTTGGGACCAACACGGAGTAGTATAGTTGGATTTCTTAGCATAGGGTACCATGATCACTAGGGCATACTACGCTTTACTTGGGCGGCAATTGCGGGAGGCCATCAAAACCAAGAGACGTTGCTCATGCTCACTAAAGGTGAGTCCCAATTCGCAACTCACATGTTGCTTAAATGGAAGAATGCTTCTGTAACTTCGTAATTCTACAGGATCCCCCTTATTCACGAGACCTCGCATTATTGGACTTCCTTATTGGGCAAGCATTTTCCTGATGATGAATCTCTGATTTCCGAAGTCACAACGTAGTTTTTGGAGAATCCAGTCAACTTCTTTAAGTGAGTGTTTACAGTTGCTTAAAGAGATGAGAGCAATGGTATGTCCCTAGATGGCCAAGTTTCATTGCTCTCAGTGCACAGGAAGTGGTACAGGGTAAATCTTTAATGAACGCCCGTCGTAGCTTTCTACGCGACCATCAATAACTATACTTCCCAATAATGCATGCCTACCGAAGAAGCCTCCTTTCTCCTTAAAACATTAATTATTCAAAGAAATCTCAATTTCACAAAATTTATAACACTTCTACAGGGGGTTGGACAGAGAGTAAAAAAAAAATATTTAAAAACAGAAATAAGTTAAAATATGGAGCTAATAGGTCAACAATCTGGAGATGATTTCCTATGTAGTTGATCGATCGACCACCTGTAAGCAGCGCTACTACGATGATGTAGGGTAACTGGGGCTAATGTTGTATTCAGATTGTAAAATATCTGCACCAAATCTGCACCAAATGGCTTCACACTTCATTGGCCAAACTTCCTTCTGTAGTGATTATTATATTATGATTTATTTCAGTTATTATTCATTTAATATGGAACTTATTTACACCTGGTATTCAAGTAGACCTATCATTAATCAAATCTCATTGTAAAATATTTTTTCTTCTTCTTTTTTAGCAATGTACCTTGAGGTTATTATGTTCCGGCTGTACAATGTTTACAATCCATCCAAGATTGTATTACTCTAAAGAAAGCTTACAGATACTTATACACGCATGCAAATATATGTTACTTGCCTTCACGCCTTTAAATTACTCGCTTTCAAAACAAATAAATTCACATTGTACTCATAATTAACTCATTAAAATTTATATTCCTAAAATTGGTTGGGATTGAATACCTAACATTCCTATTGTATTCATGATCTTACCTACCAATAAATATTATTACAATTTATTTTCTTAAAAACAGGCGTATTAGACAAAACATTTTAAGGACTTGTGGATGTATGCGATTGGATGAAAAGAAATGAGGAAGTAATTAAAACGAATGAAAGCACCCAGGAAGTAAAATTTGATATTGTATTTTGTCCAGGCATCACTCGTTTATCCGATATGAACCTCTCTTGATTACCTGCTAGCACACCTGGAGGCAACTCACATATTAGAAATTTTATTGGCAGGTATTTTATTTTAACTTTTATTAAGGTTAATACTTTTTCTTATAGGTACATAGCAGACTTGTTTTATGAACTATTCTAGCAAAAAAACACAATTTTGTTTTAATGGCTACTTGTAAGGCTACTTGGGGGACATATTAATTTAAACTTATTAGAATTTTTGGTTTTAATTCTGAAAAATAAGGTATTCTAAATAATGGTTGGTTGCTGGTTCTGTTACAAATGAAACCAGAGTTTTTTTTTGTTTTCTTTGCAAGCCAAAAAGCAATTCTCTGCTTCAGCAGATGATTTAAAAATAAAATTAAAAAAATGGGGATACAAAATTTTGTTATAAGAAGGAATTCATTAATAATTGTCACTCAATCAATTGTAAAGATCGTTAAGAAAAGTGATTTTGTCTTAAAACTAAAAGTGGTCAACTCAAGTGATTGTTATATATTTTTATTGCTCACATTCCATACTTAAAGTTTTTTCTTTTATTTCTAAGTATTAATAATTTTCCAATTTCTGTTTAGCAAGGTCAAAGTTCCTTTCTGTGCTTTCTTACGTGAATTATGCAAACCCATGATGACAAACTACACTGTCAAGTCTGCTTGAAGAAGATTGGAAACAAAATAAATTAGGACCGCAAATGAACATTTTGTGCAGTTTTCCAGTCCTATGGGACACCTAACATGGTAGAAGATTATTTTGTTTAAAATAGTAAATCTAAATTTCTCTTCGAAAATTTTGTAATTTAGTTTTTCATCAAGAATCACTTAATGAGAACAGAATCATCATGCATACTAAGCCAATCATTTTTTCTTTTATTTTGTAAACTTCAAATCTATCAACTCTTGTTGCAACATTATCAGCATAAATTCACTACATTTTTTCTTATTTAGTTTTCGTTGATGTTATAATTTATAATTAAATTTTTCTTCTTCCAAAAATGAGTTAGAAACAATTTCTTTGTTTGTTTCAGTCTGATTCATTTCAGAATATTATTTTAAAAAAGATATTTTGCGTAGTTTAGTAGGTAGTAACCTAGAACATTGATTTGCAAGGAGTATTATTCCTTAGTCGATAATTTGAAAATGATTGCAATTCTCCTCAGTGAGGCCGAGCATTAAGTTTCTCCATGCTTTTAAATTATTATTCTAGTGCAGTAACGATGTAAGTGTTCTAACTATGTTATCTCAGTAATGATGTGTAATTTTGTCCTTCCTCTTCGATGATGGTAAAATAATTAGGTAAAGAGTGAATTAGTGAAAGAAAGGAGGGCTTAGTGATCCTAGTTAGATTGAGATACGATGCGAAAAGAAAGGTGTGATGACGTTGTCTGTGGTTAGTTGGATGCCGTCCCCTTTGGCTGGCAAGTGCGTGCAAATGGGAGTGAAGTGTCCCAAGGGTTGTCTGGTGAAGAACTTCTTGTCACCACTGATGACGATGTCGTTGGTGATGAAGGAGAAGAGGAGAGAAGGAGTAGAAGAAGAAGAAATGGTAACTCTGCTGCGAACGACCTAATGAACGATTGCAGTGTAAGACGTGAGTGGAAAGCTCTTTTCTATTTTCCTCTGTCCACTTCTTCACAATCACTAGAATTGAGTTTGTTTCCATTCCCCATTTGTCTAATGCTTGGACGTTCCATTTCTCTCTTTTCTCTTTGATTCTTTCAATAATTTTCAAAATTTTAGTTCGACTAATTTAGAACTTCTAAAAAGAATGAATAATTTGGATTTGATTCTGGAATTAGATTTACTAGAAAAACCTACCTCTTGCGAACGTAGAAGATTCCTTTTTATTCGCTCCCTGATTGTAAAAACTCCCATTTTATTGTCGGATTCGGAACGGTACAAAGTAGCATCGTAATTGAAAATATTGATGTACATTAGCTAATCGTATTTCTTATTTTAAATTCGCTTCAATCCGAAGCGGCACCACCCTATTGTTATTCACTAATATTATATTTGAACCTATTAAATTTATATTATTTACTATTGCTTGTTATATACATTAGTATTATTTACTTAATAGGCACGATGAGCCACAGGCTGACCATCTTTGTGGTACCTACCATTAGGCTATGGCTGTGACGGCTCACCGCTTCCTGCTTTAGAGCACGATATAAGTTAAAACAACTTGCCTGATTTGTTTTTAACAATACTTTACGTTACTGTATTCTAACTATATATGAACTTTAAAGCAGTTTTACGAGAAATGAGATCTAGAGGTTAATATTTCAAGACAGAAAGTATAGCTATAGGTGCCCACACCAACCCCTTCGCTGTGTGTAAGATGATTATGAAAGCATATCCTACTTTCGGTTCCTGTATTTCAGGGTATTTACTGACGAAATGCGAGATGAAGATGAAGGCAATAGAATTGAGAAAGGCTAAGTTTGGAATCCAAAATTCAGCCCTCTCAGGACTGAGACGGTCAGGCTAAGGCAAAGAAAAGAAAGCATCACACTTTAGATGGAAAATGTGGTTTTGTATTCAAATAGAATTTGGGAATTCTCTGCAATAAATAAAATAAGGATACTCTACCTAGAAATGGATTAATAGACGTGTTGAGATGTTTCTTGCAAGGCATACCTTAATTAAGGTCAAGAGATAAATATGCTCCACTGAATTAAAAAGAATGCAGTTGTCTGGCTATGTTTTGCGAATGCGGGACTTCAGCTGACCCACGAGATTCTTCCTCTCGTTAAAAGTTAAAAGGAATAGAGCTTGCAAGAGGTGGCTGGATAGGCTACTGAGGAAATTATAGGAAGGAGTTTGGGTGTCACAAAATATGTTCAGATTCGTTGAAGAAGAATTCGCCAAAGAGATAATTTTGAAAACTTATATCAGAAAAACTGGATGGAAATAATATCCATCTAGTCAAATGATTGACATGGAAACGTCATACTCGACTCAAAAGAATTGAACTGAATCACATTTACACAATATTAAAGAAAATATAAGACAAATGCTACAAACTTACTTGACAAAGGAAAACTGTACAGCTAGCTACAATATGGACTTATGGACTTGAACTGTACAGGACTGCTCAATCGTATTCAATCCTTACAATCCAAAATCCTACCACAGTCAATGCTCCCTGTCAACATCTATACATATTTAAAAATACCCAGAAATTACATAACAAACTTTCATTCAAATCCAAGCCCTATAAATCTCAACTCTTCCCACGAACGAAGGTCGCGCGACCATTTGATGAATACCCAACGACGGCTATGCTGAGAGACAGTAGCACCTCCCTAACTCCTTAAGGGCACTTCGTACGTCTGACATCACTGGAGGGCGCCGTTCACGAAATCAAGCTCAGGTTTAGCACCAGCGCATATATTTATGTCCATTTCATCCATTTTACAGCGAGCAAGCTGTAGTGTTGTAAAATTCTTTAATAAAGAAGTATAAAAAACAAATTAATATTTGCTTTTATTGCCAACAGTAATAGAGGAAATAATTTAGCTTTAAAACTTTTGTGCAACGTATTTTTTTTTTATAGAATGAATAATTGAAAATGTATTGGCATCACAAAATTGGTTAATAAATTTGAATAAATAAAAGGTAAAGCTTTTTCATTTTATTATTTAAATGCAAATTAGATTTGTTTTAATATAAAAGAAATAAATCGGTTGGCTGGTTGGCAATCACTTTTCCTTTTTTAATTCGCATATTTTTGCGCAGTACCGGAAAATTGGTGCTTAGGAAAAAATAGAGGAACTCTTGTGAATTAGTGAGAGAATTCGTGCTCTTTTAGATGGTGTTTTGGAAAACCAATTAGCCGTAATTGAGAGGGCTGCATTTTGAGTAGCCTGGGTTTTCATAATAGTGGGTAGTGATGGTGGTAGTGCAGAGAGAGGAGTGAAAAACCCTACGTCAGTAGTTGATGCTGCTGTTGCTGGACCAATCGTCCTGCTCTCAGGACCAGACTGAGTAGAGTTGCAGTAAGTACGTTAACCACCAGCACTTCAACTTTTGTTTTTACATGGCCAACCTTCCTTCTCCCCCGTAGTTGATCCATCCAACTCCTCTCTCTCTCTCTCTCTCTCTCTAGCCTCCAAACCTTCGCCCACTCAGACTCACTAATAGCTGGCACGGTCACTCCCGGAAAATTAACTTTGCGCGCTTACCAAACTTTCATGCAGCACTAATTACATAGGCAATCATCACTTTTCTGTGCTGTGTTCAACTGCACAATCAGGCTCTTTGCCTTGCTCGTCCCTCCTCTAGATTTTTTGACCAGATTGTTTAAGCTTGCAATACTCTACCACCCTTCTCACTCTGCACCAAACTTTTAAGGGAGAAAGCCTATTAAAAAGCTAGAATATTGATTCTCTTTTATTTCCTTACTCACACACATTGAGAAAAACAACTGCTTAACTACAAAAGTTTTTGTCTGTGTTTGATTCCATTTGTAGTTTACTCAGGGCCTATTTAAATTGTTTAATTTAATAGTTATTTTCCACCAAATGACGCTATTTAATTTAACAATGGTTACTCCCCTTTTTGCTGTAAGAGCAAGTATTGCAAAAAAAAACATGGCTCCGTTTTTGTTTTTATACTTCCATTGAACTCTTCTAGATCAGATTCCTCAGTAACAGGATTTTATAAAAATAATAGAACTACAAAAACATCGATAGAGCTTCTTTTTTTTTTTTTTATAGCAAAAGCCTAACAACTGAAAAAGCAGAGTTTTACTCCTGAATTATCACTTCCGCTGTGGGTTGTAGAATAGGGCAACACAGTGTCTTCTGCTTATCGTAAGAGGCGTCTAAATGGGGCAACTAACCGTAATACCTGTAATCCTCCTCTTTTCCACCATTCTTTGCCCATCCAATCACCCATTCCTTGAGCCTCTTCTCTTGGGGGTCGGGATGTGCCCCGTGCTCGTGGCTTCCCTTGCGGGTGAGTCCTATGATGGAGGGTGTACAACTTAAAAACTGGGTTCTACTCAACTCGCTCCCAGGCCGCCGGTCAGTACACTGGCCCGGGTCGGAGTAGCCTTCATTCGGCGCATAATCTCGTCCCGCGGTGATAGTTACGGATTATGGATTACCAGGATTAGGGACCGGCCGCAGTCAGAAACTTTGATACATAAAGTCTTTTTTCTGAATATTCTTTCTTTTTTTCCGGCGCGTGGACAGCTTGGTCATTAGCACCGATTCTAAATATATATTTTTGTTTTGTTTTATGATTTAAGGCACGTCAACATCTAAGGTGATTGGCGCCCAGAGCTTTTTTCAGTGCACTGCCTCTCGTTACAGACAATACTGTCCATCACCGGACAGTGAGCTGTAAGAAGCTCCTAGGAAGAGAAAATCTAAGTGTCAGCAGCTGGATTCTGAATATTATTATTATTTTTTCCAAATTTTGATTCTAGTAATGTATTAAATGACACTCACTGTTCATGTTCCAGGGCTAAAGAATTCCCTAATATCTTAGAGTGCAGGATCCAAGACCATGAGCTTGGTTGATGTTCTTTTACAAAACATTAGAAACGTTTTCGGCACTCATTTGTAGTTTTCTGATACTAGGACAGCTTCCCAAAATTCACTTAATCACTGCTCAAAACGTGTTCAAAATAAAAGTTTTCCATGTATATGTGCATGTGCTATTATTATAATTGCAAGGTTAAAGAAAATGGAGCAACAGTTTTCGAGAAAATTCTGGAAATTGAGAAATATGACCCATGAAGTCTCAGATTTGCCTGAAACTAGCATTATTCTCTTCATGTGGTTTTTTGATCATTAACATAGTGTTTGCGTAGGCGGCCAAAAAGCAATTTTTCTGATGGGACACTTATAAAGGATTATAAAATCTAAAAGTACTAGATAGGATTATAAAGGATTATAAAAGTGTTATAAAAACTAAAAGAACTACAAAATTCTAAGCAAGTGGTAGTGATAGTTCCAGAATCAGCCCAAAAATAAGTTATCCTGGGAAATAATAGAAATTTATAGAAAACTGTATAATAAGTTTTTTAAAAAAAGAAAAAGGCAGAGCTTTTAAGTAAATGAGTTTTTTATAAAATCAAAATATCGGCCGAAGGACCTATAATTCTTACGTCTCGGCAGTTATGATGGTATCCGATCGCGGAATGCTTGTCTCTGTTTTATGATTTTTTCCAGATTTTTTTCATTTACAAGATATCCTTATTACGCAAACCCATATTAACAAATTGTTCGCTAAAGAATAGTTTTTCCATTCGTGTAAAGTCGAAACCTATTATGTTTTTCTATAAATTATTTTATTCTATTATCTTTTTACTTTATTTAAGAATTTTTCAAACTGTTCAGCAAATACAGCAAGTAAAAAAGAATGAATCTACAATAAGTGGGAACGTTGACTTAGCGACAGCTGGCTTGATTTCTTGAACGGCGGCCATCCACTGATTACAGCCGTAATAGATCCTTAAGGCGTTATGGAGTACTGACTTTATGGACAGTAAATTCTTAATTTCGAAAATTGGTCATTCACTACAGTATAAAAAAGTGAAATTTCTTTGTAGTTAGGGGGAAAAAAGAATATATTAATCTATGAAAAGTTTAAAACAAGAGGGTATTCTAGTAATTAGGCACCTAATTTACTGTAAATAATATTACTTTTTAACATATTATTTTACGACTCAATAGAAATAAAACTAACCGTATTAATAACCTTAAATGCTTGCATTCTGTAAATGTAATTTTGGTGAAGGCTTTTTCTAGAAGTAAAATTTATTCTGTAAGCTTTACAAGAATCATCCACCCAAGAATTTAATGTCACTTTTAGGAATTAGATAAGTGTACTAAGGAAGGAAACGATAGAAAATTGGTAAGCGAAGAGGTCTTGTCGCTGGTGAAGGGGATGGTGAATGAATTTTCGTTAGAGGGTAGATTTTGGCAATTCAGTAAGGGTGATAGCATATTGCTGTGTTTTGGGAGTGAGTGAAGAGCCGGAGGGAATTTAAGGGTGTTTTCATTCGTGTCTCCTATTGCCAGAGGAGCAGAGACAGAGAATTGGGGAGTATTTTCGAATAGCAGAAGCTGGCAAGGGTGGCTTAAATGAGTATGTTTGAATTGAGAGTTTACTAAATAAGTCCCTTAACGGTGGTGGACACTAAATAATGGAGCAAAGTTAACGGGTGTTAAACCTAACCTAACCAAAAACCTTTCTATTACCTCTACACACGCGCGCACATACAAAAACCATGGTACGAAACTGGTTTGACTGCGAACAGATAGCTAAACCAACTATTCTAACCCATCTCCAGGTCCTTTAGTACCTGGCTGGATAAAATTGGAAATGGACATTCTATACTGCTCACTTACATAGTATTAAATCCCATTCAAAGGGATGCTGCTAGTTATGTTAGGTTTATGTTAACTTCTATTGATTAGGGTAGGAACTGACTAATCAAGGATTCGCACAGATCTACAAGGGCTTATGCGTGGGTTTGGCGAAATCAGTTGCCAGTTCATCAATATAACCGTTTGTATAAACATAACCAAACCTCTCTACATCCATATTGTGCCTGACATTGTGGTGAGCATTCTCACAAAATATCTTTTAAAGATCTTTCTCTTTACGAAAGATAAAATTTAATTCGTAAGAATATCTTTTTATAATTACCTACCAAAAGAAGTTTACTTATTAACAATAATAGAAGTTTGAACAGAAATACTTACCAGAAACTACTTCCATTAACTTGAACGGTGTTCTGTTTTTAGTTTCTTCCCTAGTTCATACTTTAATGCTAGTTACTTTGCAAGATGCTTTTATTGTTTCCTAAATAAAATCCGAAGAAGTTGTAATAAATAGTTTCTCAATAAATTCGATACAATTTTTTTTTTTTTTAAATAAATAACTGAAAAGACAAGAAACTAACCAAGGCTACAAATTTCTCGCCAGACTACTTAACAAACGATCGAAACTCAACCTAGATAACAAAAGGCTCATAAGAGTTATAAACCTGCTGTTACTGCGACCTATTTGGTCATACGGTATCCAAGTATGGGGATCGACTAAGCGTTCCAACTCACTACGCCTCCAGACATTACAGTCAAAAATACTTCGAAAACTTCTTAACGCTCCGTTCTATGTATCTAACCTCCCTATCCATAATGACCTCAAAATCCCTTTCATTATAGATCTTGCTAACACTCGTTTTCTCAAATTTCATTCCTCTACAGTAGCTTATCCTAATACTGTAATCGAACACCTATATAGAACGCTCTTATAGAACACCTATCTTCCTCCAAATGGGGCGCCACGGTAGCCGAGCGGTTAGAGGCGAGACCAGTAAAACTAATATGTATTGTGGTACTGGGTTCGATTCCCGGTCTTAGGCCTTGGCTTTTATTTAATGGTTAATAAAAGAAATTTACAGTAAAGTATGTTTGCTAGTCGCCTTCGTCCACGACACCTAATTTGGTAGTTGGACGTAAAGCCCGCCTGAAAAAAATAGGCAATTACTTTACTTCCACCACATTACCAGGTAATCCTGTAAGAAGATTGAAGAGAAGATGGCCTCGTGATCTACTCTTATCGTGAGAGCAAAGCATGTTACTGGAGTGGCACCACTGGATGCCTTCTCCGCTCATGATTTTCTTTTATTTTTTTTTTTTGTCAGGTACTATATTTGCTTGTTGCAACAACAGTTGCAGTCGTAAATTCCAATAAAAGATTAAAAAAATAAATAAATAATTTATTTGATTCTAAAACAAATGATTTTTAAACAAGAAGTAAGTTTAATCGTTCCCCTTAAGTTTAAAGATCTGCATCGTCCTTGTTTTTTCAAAAGCGTTCGACTTCACCATTAGGGTCGTTTTCTAAGGCTTCTAAGTTTAATTAAAGCCCATGCCTAGAATGGGGGATCTACATCTGGAGCACAAAAGTCTCCTGAAGGAAGTAGATTAACTGGAATGGTGTGTTGGACATCCACGCCAATATCCCAGATTAGATTTTTTTCTGATCTTAGATAGCTTTCAGTGCGGTTGTTTGTCAGGTAACCAGCAGAGTTCTACAAAAAAAAAAAAAGCTACAGGCGCCAATAATCTCGGGTATTAAAATATAAATTTAAAAATAATTTTCTTTCATTTTATTGAGAAATCCTTAAACATCAGAGAAGCAAATCTAACTACTGAAAACAATCCAAACATACATAGTAACTACTATCCATGGTTGACAGATTTATTTCTTCTACAGATAAAAACATCCCTAATCATATGTATAAAAGTGTGTTTACATATATCAAGAAATCAACTTCCCCTTTGTAATGGTAATACGAATATTTTTCTCAGAGAATATTTTTTTTAAAAAAATCTTTAATATTATCTTTGTAAAAAAATCTAGCTTGACGTTATTTCTTGTGATATTTATATATAAAATAATAATAATTATTATTAAATCTGGGCAATATATCTTTGTTTTTCAAAGGATTCGACCTGTTCGCTCTATTCCTTATTACACTTCATCTTGGATGTATATACTTATATATATATATATATATACTTAGATTTATTTATGGCTATAATAAATTTTGAAAAATATGTAGAAGTCATCTAAGAGATGGGAGAAAGGACAGCTCTTTCCAGGAAGGGTAAATAGAGCAACAAATTTATCCATTCTTATAAATTTATTGGCGTTGAGACAGGCAAAAAAAGAAGAAGACAAAAAAATTGGCGAATATTTGAGAAGATTAGTTCGTCCATGGCGGGCAGACACTTCTCCAGTATGAGTAGATTTATCGTTGCACGGTCCGAAGTGCCATATTTCTAATTCTGAGGGTCTTTGACAGTTATTGCCTACTGTGTAAGAGGTTATAATCAAGATGTAAGATTTGACAATTTTTTTTTTTTTGACTCATTTAAGTATCTCCTTAACAAAAACTTACAGTTTAAAATGTTAAGTATAAGGGTTGATTAAACGCCAAAAGGTACACAAATCAGCAAGCACCCAACATTTCATTAGTACTTCATTGATATTATTTAAGTAATTTTACTGCATTAATTTTCATTAACATTTTTTAGAATTATTAGATGTCACAGACCCTTATGCTGGCCATTTTCATCTACAATATATTTGTTCAAGTAGCACACCATTTAACTTGAATTGATTGACTGTAATATCTTTTTATCTATATATATGCATTTTAATAAAATTTGCATACTTTTTAGGACAGCTAATTATTCCAGCATTTTACTATAAGTAAAATTAAGGGTACTAAATTAAATTAAAATTGAGAAATGAATAATTATTGTTGAATAATCTACTTGTTAGTAACTGTGTGTTATCTGTGCTCACGAATATTTCGGTGAGACGAATTCAAGACTGAAATATTGTTTTAGATCCTCCGTGATTCAAATTTTTTAAACAGTAGCCGACTCTAACTTTGTCTTTTTCTACTTTAACAAGCATGAATATGTGTCAGAATAAAGGGCACATTAAAGAGAAATCATAAGAATAATTTGGAATAGAGTTAAAATAAAGTACCTATTTAATAACGAAGATATAATATACATTTTATAACAATTATAACAAAAAAATGTTATAAATGAAGTGGCCAGCATAAGGGTCTGTGACATCTAATAATTCTAAAAAATGTTAATGAAAATTAATGCAGTAAAATTACTTAAATAATATCAATGAAGTACTAATGAAATGTTGGGTACTTCTGATTTGTGTACCTTTTGGCGTTTAATCAACCCTTATACTTAACATTTTAAACTGTAAGTTTTTGTTAAGGAGATTTTTGTACTTTTTGGATAGATTTTCCTTTTTGTCTATTTTGTATAGTTACATATCTGCTTTACAGATTTTTTTAAAATTTGGAATAAGCAATACTATCATTATAACCTGATAAGGTGTTAAGTCGGAACCGTAACTACCACTGAAGAGATCTTTTTAAAGAATGATTATAGTTGCGGTCCACAAACCATCCTCAATAACAATTTTTTTGAAAAAGCGTTTTGAATAAATTAGGAAGGTATTTGTACGTAAATAGAAAAATTAAACTGCGATTTCAGTACTTCCTTTTAAGAGGAGTAAGAAAAATAAACTGCGAATACAGACAAAGATTTTGAATCGAACGGCAATTCATTGATGTAAATCGGTTCACTCATTGATTATTTTAACGATTGCAGTACTTCCTCTTGGTAGGAGTAAGAGCATGATGGCACTTCACAGCCACGTAGAGGAGCTTTTACCGCTTCTTCGTGCTAAATTTTATCAAAATCGGACTAAGGGTTATAGAAATATTGGTAATAGTTTTAGAAAGGGCCTTATTTGGGTGAGGCAAACTCCTCTCCTTATAAGGCACAGCATCGAGACTTTCAAAGTGCAAATCTGTACAAAATTTCGATTCGAATGACACTTCATTCATGAAAATCGGTTCGCGTGTCGATAATTTGAAATGATTGCTATACTTCCCCTTAATAAGTGTAAGAGCAGATCGCCGCTTTAATATTACGTAGGGGAGCCCTAACCCTATCATCCTACCAAATTTTATCAAAATCGGGCCGAGATTTACAGAGTAATTAGTAATAATAATTTTGGAGGGGGCCTTACATAAAGGGGGCTAACTCCGCGCCCATTCGATGTACAGCGTCGAGACCCCCAAAAGGCACATCTACATAAAATTCCGAATCGAATGACACCTCATTCATGAAAATTGGTTCACGCGTTTAGGCGCTACGTTGTTTACAAAAAAGGTAACAAGAAGAACAAGAACAACAACAAGAAGAACAAGAACAAGAACATTTTCTGAAAATGCCGTTTTTGCTCATTTTTGGCAACTTTTTTCTCGATACCTATTAGATGTGGGTTGTTGCAAAAAAATTACAGCTATAAAGGAGGATTTGCCCCATATTTTAAAGAAAATTTGGGAATTTTATCTTTTGTAGAAAAAGAGAAAAAAATTGTCAAAGTTGGGTGTTTTTCAACGTTACGCTTTTTCGTGCAGTTTTTGATGGTCAACCCTTATACAACTGTCCTACCGGACAGTTTTAATGAAAATGAAACAAATAGTGTTTTGAAAATAAAGTCTGAACAATGGTTATAGGAACTTCAAGAAGGATTACATTTAAATTTGAATCAAAGAATGCTTGATTCATTGAAATTTGAATCATTTTTAGCGGTATTAAAAAATAATATTAAAAATAAGTTGTATATTGATTCATGTTGTACTCGATTAAATTCAGTTCAGTTCCTAATTATAATTCGATAAGTCTGATGCGTCAGATTTCTCCTTGCTTGACGCAACAATGCAAGGTACGTAATAATTTTTTACATCTTCATTTCTTGAAAGCGATGCGATGGAGTTTATGTTTTAGTTAGGAAATAGACGCATCTTAAGACAAGAGGAGATAATATCGCAAGAAAGATCTAAGAAAAACGCCTCTCCTACATACAATAAACAAGCGTCTTATAAATACAGTGCTTAAGAATTGGGACCCACTTCATATTCAAATCTAATCTTCTTGTCTATATTATTATTATTAACTTTTATTTATCTTTTGTAGATCTTCAGCCTTCAGCCTGGATCTCACATTTAGCCAGGAATGAGACGGACTCTTGAATGCTTCAGAGCCTTGTTTGCTGTTTTCAAAAATGTCCATGATCAAATGCCTTTAATTTCTCTCAAACAAGAGTGTGGCTAATGATCATGTTTGAACAGATGTTTGTGTATGTGTAAGCAATATGTTATTTATTTTTTTGTGTTAGTTCTAAATTTTTTAGTTTTTTTACAATCCCTAAATCTGTATTTTATTCCAGATAATGCTCTGGGTTCATTTATAGCTAGACTATTTTTAGGGCTGCTACGAAATTCTGCAGGCAAAGTCTTTCTGTATTTTGTGGAGAAGAAAAAGCAATGATCAAAATAACCTCTTTTCCTGATACTGCGATCCCAATTAGTGCTATTAACAATATTAATAATTTTGGAACATCGGATATTTTTATTACTCAAGAAGAAGGTTATCGAAGTGTTCGGTAGTTCAGTGGACATCGTTAGTTGCTATACCAGTAATTAATGCTTGCTAATTTACCTTCCGAGGAAAGGTTTTTTAAAGCCGTATTTTGCAGTTAGTTCCATAGCACTAGTCATGTTCAATGTAATTATAAAACGGGATTAAAAAAGGAAGAAAAAAAGGTCTAATCAGTATAATCTATGACCTACGTAAATTCTAGTTAATATTCATTCATTTCCCCCGGTAGCGTTCAGTTTAGTGGGCAAATAAACAGTCGCCCTCCTATGCGTACTTTCTCTTCAGCCCCACCCGGAGGATTAAAAATCCAATCTGGTGTTGTGTTGCAGCTATCTCCGTAATACCAACCTTCATACTTTTTTTTTTGTCACCGAGTTGGTGGTAGTGGTTTGGCCGGTCTGCAGTGCCGCTGGCCGATATAAACGATGAAGCTCCAATTACCCATCAAAAAACCTTTTGTTCGACTCCTATAGCAACAAAAAATATAAAAAAGGGGGAGTATATCTCGCCCTATCCACTCCAGATTTTGGCTAATGGAACTCTCTTTTATGAGATACATTGTATCTGCATGGAATTCAATCTAACATGGGGCTGTCCCATTGTTTACGGGCTTGTACCATACCGCTATCGTATCCACCTACGGTGCCGTAACGGATCTGATTTTTTTTTGAATGTGTAAAACATTATCTAGATAGCTGTGCACTCACAGAACAAAAAGAACAGTGATTATAATAATTTTATGTAGTAATGCGTGAATTTACTACATGTATCCAAAATAATTGCTAAATATTCTTATTCACCAAGCATTCATATCCTTATTCGTGAGTGCTGAATAAAAATATTTTAGTTACGTTTTTAAATCATCCTTTATTGTTAAAACACATTATGAAATATGTCAAAATAGGAGAAAGCTTAAGTAACAGCTCATGTAAATAAACTGTTGATTTTAAAACCAAAAGTACATTCTAAATGATAAAAGAAGATAATACGTACCAATAATAAACTTAATTATGTGATTGACTTTATACAATCTTATTTGAATAACTTATATCAAATATTCGGTCTTTCAGCAAGCGACTATGTGAATCCCAACATTCACTAAGTGTTCGGGAACTTAGTTCTCGATATCTTTTTTCCTCAATTTGCAACCCATGCATAATACATGATTATATTGTAGTTAATTTATTACAAGATATTACCAACTCCAGGTTTTTCTAATAATTCGCAAAAAAAAAAACACTACCGTACAGAAAAGCGTTTTAAATAAAACGAAGAAATGATCAGTGCAGTGTAGAAGTAATTGTGGGGACTGAATTTGTGTTGATTCTAGAAATTTCATAAATTTGTTCTCTAAAATCCTTCTTGAAATTGAAAAAAAAGTAAATGATTCTAGAAATGTTGGAATTCTTTATCAATACTTTTATTGTATCTTAATTAGTAAAAAAGGGAAGGGATTAGCTATGAGGTTAGCATACTGGACTCCCACGCGGAGGTCCCGGGTTCGAATCCAGCAGCTGACCCTTAGATTTTCTCTTCCTAGGAGCTTCTTACAGCTCACTGTCCGGTGATGGACAGTGTTGTCTGTAACGAGAGAACACTGTCCGGAGGCCGGCAGTGCACTGGAAAAAGCTCCGGGCGCTAATGACCTCAGCTGTTGATGCGCCAAAAAAAAAAAAAAAAAAAAAAAAAAAAAAAAAAAAAAAAAAAAAATTAGTAAAAATGGTAGAAAATTTGTAAACCTTATTAAGGATTTGTTTTCAGAGAATATTATGAATAATGCGGATAAGCATTCAATTGGATTGTTGTGCTACGATTATTGTTTGGATAATCTAAGAGAGAAGCACAGTAAAAGAATCTATATGAGTTAATTTCTAATTTCTGCTGATGTTTAAGAGTTTTTATTCTCTGTTTCCAGATTTAAGAATAAAGCTTACAAATAAAAAATCAAAAGAGATTATACTTTTAAAGAACAACCGCTGGATCCATAGGCATCCGAAAATAGCTGTATAAACGCTGACTCTTCGCATGACAGAATTTTTTGAAGCAATACGGCATCTGAGCGAATGGAGCACTTGTGTAAAAACTCTGGTTAGCAATTTTTTTTATGAAAATACTGACTTACAATCTCTCGTTGGGAACTATTTGATTTATAAATGTATAAAATAGGTTTGATTATCGTTGCTAGGCGATAATCATGTCTTATTAAAGGCGCGTCTTTATGTACTTTTGAGTTAAGGCTGGCTCTCTAAAAGCAAGATAACTTCCTTGGTTCTCAAAATGTAAACTTTTTGCTGACTTTGGTTAAGTATCAAGATTCATTTTCATTAATATTTTAAGAGTATACTTTGGAAGTTTAGTTCCACTAGAATCAGTTTTAATTGTGATCATGTTAGATACGGAAGCAAGAGCTTTAAAAAATTTGAAAAGTTTTGAACTTGTGTTGTCTAGTGGTCAAGAGCGTGGCTTTGTAAGTGGGAGATCCCCAGTTCGAATCCCGAAAATTGTTCAGAAAAAATGGTTTATAGTAAAGTATGAGCTTCCGGCCCCGTCCACGATAACTAGTTGGACGTTAAACCCCGCCTGAAATAATAGGCGATACTTTACTTTACACTACGAAGTTCTGGAATTTTTTAAAAGCGTAAAAATGTTACCAAACTCAAAAACTGTAAGCAAATTGTCTAGATTCTTCGATACTTATACTCGTGGATGAGCTGCAGTACTCTGAAGAAGTGAATATTTAAATATCAAATTTCTAGAAAATCATCTTTCAAGTGTTTACGTTGAGAAGTAAGAGATTTAATAATAATTATACTCTAGTAGATGAGATTTCTCAAACAGGAGGTGTGGGATTCCTTGGCCAAATCCAATTAGTGATGTGGATGACAATGCCTAAGGCCCCTCTCGGGGGAGTTTGGGGGATGGCCGTTCCTTCTCTACCCTTTTCTACAAAAGCACCCGCTGGCCGAGAGAGTGTGTACGAGGGCAGGCAAGGGTGAGCGGGTGTGAATTCAGCCCACATTGGCAGCAGGCAAGGTGAAATTGACCAAATATTTGCCCAAGGACAAACTCCCTTCTAAACATCTTGTCCAACGGCCACATCACCACCAATTTATCTTCAAATAATTAAAGGCTAGGACGGTGGGCTGCTGTTGATGCCTTAGTTCCTTATCCTATCACGGCCAATGATGACTATGGAAGTGGTCAGCTATCGCCACCCTACTAACTGCCAAAACTGCTATTACACACTAACTAAAGCCACTGCCGACATCCCTCTACTTCTTGAGTATTTACTTAGCACTTCATCTCCTGCTTGATAAATGATTTACTGCTACCAAAAAAAATAAAAAATAAAAAGGCCCAAACTTTGATAAAAAAAAGTAATTAAAGAAAATTTTCGCTCACTCGAAGACTCGAAATTTTAAGTTTGAAATACAAACGTCGACTGGAATAAAAATTCTCGACTCATCTACAATTTGTTGAATTGGTAGGCTCAAGCAAACCAAAATTCTAGAGTGGTTAGTAATGGAAACACAAAACTTTTTTATCTTTCTCCCTTTCACGAAGAGATGAAAACAAACAGATGCAAGCATCTACGGCAGGGATTCTCAAACTCAATTAAACCACGGGCCACTTGGTGCAAGAGGCAAGATTCACGCGGGCCACAACATATTTACAAATTTGTCCTAGTTTCCCAATATCTGTATTCAGAGACTGAGAACAGACAATCTACGTTAAGGTAGATAGTTGTTTATCAGTCAATCTTGATCAGTATGCCGTTTTATCTCTAATTTCATGGACGGATATAGTTGCTCACACAAGGACATACCTCAAAAATAACACAAAATTTGTACAGCTAACATTTTTGGATATTTCTCACCTAAATAAGAATATATTTTGGAAATTCCTACTTCGTCTTTTAAAACCGAATAATTCTGGAATTCCACTGAGAGTGGCAGACCTATAGCTTCTAATCGTCGCCGGAAGTAGTCACCGCGTTTATACAAGCCCACTGGCCCGCAGGAAAGGCCCTGGGCCAGGTGTATACTAGTCTTCTGTAGTTAAAGGGTTAACAAGGAATTGTTCTGTACGGTATTGCCTTGATCTACCCTAAGCGCTGTATTCTTCATAACAATTTTATTCATTCATTCATTTTATTTCAGTACACCGTGGGCCACAAGAAATTGCCTGAGGGGCTGCATGCTGCCAGTTTGACATCCTCTTATCTACTACGGTGTGAGACACTTCCGAACGGGTCTACTCACTAAAATACTCTCATCATCTTGGAGATACTGGAAATGTCAACATATTACACACTGTACTTATGGCCTCCAGATGCTTTCCCTGCTGAGCATCTTCAGTGAACTCGCAAGATAGTAAGTTCTATCCAGCCGTGATAGTCGTGGACTTCGTGCTGTCTGTAGAAGTGAAGTTATAGAGGAGATTAGAGTAAGATAGGTTGATGGACGCCAGTATGAAATCTTGACGGGGTGGTTGAGTGTTGGTATAGTGGTTAAGAGAGTATGGCTTTGCAAGTTGGAGATCCACAGTTCGAATCCCGCATGTAGTTACTTTTTATTTGTTAGAAAACAAATGTTTATAGTAAAGTATGTGCTTCAGCCCTCGTCTATGACACCTAATTGGTAGTTGGACGTTAAGCCACGCCTAAAAAAATAAACGATTACAGTACTTTACTTTATATGAAATGTAGACTCTTCCTAACCAAAAATAAATTATAAAAATATGATTAATGAAAAGAATTAGTCAAATTGTTAAATATTTAAAATAAATAATTAAGGATATAATTGAAAAAATACTTCTAGCTAGTCAACCACATGTAACTACAAATAAATAAAATTACAAAGTGAAAGAAATAAAAAACTAATTGATCAACCATGTACCAGTATTAATGAACCAACCAGACTCGTAAAGTATTTTTAACACTACTCAAATTGAAGAGGTCAGTAAATTAATATACCCACATGGCCAACATTAATTAAACCATTAACTTTATAAGTATTAAATTTTTTGGCTACATGAATTATTAGCGGAATTCGTCCAGACGATTTCCGCAAACTTTATTGTCTAGTCTGCAAGTTCTCATTAATTATATGTGTTATTATTTTAAAGTGCACTTCGCCGAATTGTTTGTATCCTGTAGGATAGGATCTTGATATAGATGAGGGAGTACTATTAGAGTACTATTTGTCTTTTTCGGCAACTAATTGTTCAACCAAGAAAAATATTGCTAATTTTAAGCTTATTTTGTCCTTATTGTCTATAATAATGTCTATTTTTTTCAGGCTGACTTTACATACAACTACCAAATTAGGTGTTAAAAGAGGCGGATAGCGAACTTACTTTAGAGGAGAAGGTGGTAATATGGGTCGGGGTTGGAATTTGGGACACCCCTGTTTTTGTGAAACCAGTAGTGCTATCTGTTAGTTTTTGGTGCCTTACTACTCTTTGGGATAGGCTTTGTCTGCTGCAGAAGGCAGCGCGTCAATCGAGTGGCAGCTTTGTCCAAGAGAGAACCGTGTTGATTTTGTCAATGCTAAACAAGTTTTCTTAAGGTTGATTTTCCTCTGCTTTTAGTTAATACCGAGGAAAGTTAGAATAATTTCCCTTAGATATTAAAAATGTAGAAAGTAGAGAGTTTTAATTGCCAGTATAATGGATTTCAAGTATGCTTGTATATTGGAAAATAAATGAGGTTATATTGTACGCGGTGTACATAACAACCTCGTTAATCGTCTGCCGAACAAGAGTGAAAAGTGGCACTGTGGACGAAACTAGTGACTTATAATTATTATTATTTTTTTTTTCTACAGGGTACTATGAAGGGCCTAAAGAGGTCATTTCAAAAATTTCTTGACATCTCTCTAAGAAAACTGATTACAACCTTAATGTACGATAATTGTGTAAAATATAGTTTTGTGGCATATTTAAGGCTTATTTTTACAATTCATGGAGAAACGAGAACATTAACTATAATCATTATGTGTGTCCCATATTACGACCACACTTTCTGAAAACCCAATATGGCACCATGTCAGACTTTCTTCAGTGTAACTCCAGACTCCTAGATGTGATCCATTCAGGACTCCAAATTTACAAAGACAAATGATGTATGTCTATGATTTTACTTCAGAGGAGATTTTAAATTCTGTAGTGTACAAAATATGCAAGGTAAAACAATACTGTCCCATGTTACCACCTTCTCATCTACTAAATTCCTTTTATTAATCATTAAATACAATCTTAGCTTTGCTACCGTTTCTCAGATAGCATTGTTCTGCAATAGCTGTTCACGCGTTGATTTGGTTTTTTAGTTTTCAGCAAGAGTTATTCGTACAAAAAAAACAAAAAAACTGAAAAAACCAATATTAAAGAATTATTTTCTTTAAGAATTAAATAATTATAAATAAAGCCTAAAAATAAACAGCCTCTAAAGGCTCTGAAATAAAAGATTATTGTACAATATATTTGAGCAGTAACAACTTCTACTCTTCTGTCCTCTAGTTGGTAATGTAATTTGGCTAGCCAGTATAGAGGCACGTTGTTTCTCAGACGACTGGGCTTAATGTGAAGTCCTTGCTCGTTTTTAAGTACACAAAATTGTCGTCAGAAGCGTGATGGTACAGTATCGCCCTCATTAACAACATTACTCTTCCCCCGCTGACCCAACCTTGCCTAGTTAATGTTAATTAGCTAATTAGAGCGGATGTGCTGCAATCTAGTGTTCATGCAACATCGAAATTTCCTCCTAGTAGACTTCTTTTTTTTATAGTGCACTCTCATTAGTGCACTCGGTAATTTTCAAAGAAATTTCTATATTTTCCAACTTTTTTTTGCGAACTGCTGTTTACATTAATTTAATTTTCTGTTGCTTCTACCAAAATATATACTTTTTTATTTGTACTTTCGTTAAGTCTACATCTAAGGGAGAAAAATTATTGCAAATTTCAATCTTATTTTGTCCTTATTTTTGCTACAACTTAGGTCATATTCAAGGCTCTGAAACCTATTTATCAGAAAAGATTACTTTACTTGTGCAAGGCTTGATTTCACTGTGATCATCTGCAGTATTATGTAGTATACATGTATATATGTATATAATAACCTTATTTTAAGAAAGACTACTTTAAAAATTAACCACTGGTCCATCTAAAAGAGTTTTCAATGAATTAAACAACTTGATAAACTAACACTGTTGTGCGCTCGTGAACACGTTTTCTTGCAAAACAAACGTAATTTCTCATACGAAGATAAAAGAAATCCTGGAAAATGATATACCGTTTGAAAGCTCATTAAACAAGGAAACTTTTATAAAAAGTGGCCAGCACCTAGGTCTGGATAATAATCACATAAGAGCCTAATGAGTTTTCTTAAAAATTTCGATTTTTCCAGTATTCGGAGGAAGATTGAGGCTGTTTAAAGAATAGCTTATGCTTTGAAATGGTGTCAATTTTTAGAAAATTTATCTGTCTTTCTAACCGTGTCATCAGAATCGAATTCAGACTAAAACTTTCTGAGTAATAACATTTTTATTGCCAAAAAGTAATGTTTTTAGAAAAAAAATTAAGTGGTGTCATTCAAGAACAGGGGATAATATGAAGATGGCCAATACGTCTTTGGACTCCAATTTAGATGTACTACACATAGTAGGCCTATGGACATTACTTACTGGTTAACCCTGTAAATATATTATGTACAAATGTTATTCTTTACTCAGATTCACATAGATTGAAATTTATTAATTCAGTTGACTGAAACGTCAAGACGTGAATAGACGCTTTAAACTACTTTCTAGACTACATGACCGCCGCAAATCCAAACTTGACTTGAATCTCTGTCTAACTATCTACAATTCACTGTTAATACCGTGTATGGACATACGGAGCAGAAGTGTGGGGCTCAACCAAACCTTCAAACTCCTAACACTTACTGACTCTACAGTCATAAATCTTACAGAAAAGAATTCTTAATATCTAACATATCTAACCTCACCATTCACACTGATCTTCACATCCCTTTGGTCTTTGAACTAATCCAGCAAGTCTCACAGCTTACTAGAGCTCTCCATCCTAATCCTCTCGTACAACAATTCTCTTCTCCTCACCTTCCAGACAATAATCCTCGTCGCTGAAAACAGAAGTGGCCTAGATACTTATTGATTTGTATGTAAACCTCCGTGAAAGAGTTTTTACCATAGGGTGATCTAACAGGACTTTCAAGAAAGCTGGACCAGTAAGAACAAATTTACTTGATGCAACATTTGTTGTAATTGTAAATATTTCTAATGAACTAAAAATAATAATAATAATAATAATAATTCATTTGTGATTTGGTTAAACTGATCAAGCTCGGCTTATTCGTCGTATTGAATGAAGGCGATTGGTCTGCCATCTCTTCTTCCTTTTATTGTATGCACTTTTATTTGCTTATAAGTTTAAGCTATCAGTTAAGTGTGTGCACATTAATGCACTTCTAACAGATAGAACAGCGGTTCATGGTTCCTATCCTCTATCTATACTGACTGTAGACTTTGACTATTTCTTTTTTTTTGTAATTTATGCAATTTTATTTGCTCTGAATTTTCAGCTGCCTGTTTAAGTGTATAAACATGATTGCACTTTTAATTTATTGAAGAACAGTTGCAGGTTGCAAGGGATTGGGAGAAACAACGGAAGAGGTGGGGAAAAAAGAGCGAATTTATTTGAAGAAGTAAACTAGTACGCCTGCGGTACAAAGTTTATATTGGCTGTAAAATTCAGACCAATCCATTATCTAATTGGCTATGAGGTTTCCTCTTCAGACTGGAACGTTCATTCTGCAGTATCCATTATCATATTAAGTGAGATGTCTCTACTTTCACTGACTTCAGCATCCTTACCCCCCAACCTGTCACATCTCTTCGTATTAGTTTCCCTGCCCAATGCTCTGACTGGAGAACCCCATTACTACCTATCGTATCCCAGCTACAGATTTCAGTTGACAATAATGTTAATTTATTTCTGTTTTTACGTTCAAGGTTTGAAGTTTACAAATTAATTGAATTGAATGCAATATCATTCGATTTCATCAACGTTTTTTTAATAGTTAATATACATTGAAATGAAATTTCCTTTAAATGAATCGATATAATTACCATTACTTGGAGCTTCTACTTTGTTCTGAGTTAAATAAAATTTTATCGGTAAGGAGAGGCTGCACCCAGAAGTTTTGCTGAAGGATGGAGTTGGTTTTTAAGTAATAAATGCATTATATTTTCACTTTCTATATGTTTACAAATAAATAGGGCAACATGAACTCTTTAAGCTATATGAGTAGTTCAAGGCACGACTCGATTAACTCCAATAAAAGTGGAACAATGCGATGAAACAATGAACATTGATTTTTAAAATTCAGTTTTAGTATAAATCCAAATAAATTTACCGTTACCATTCAGCGCCTGCTACGGAATTTGAGTTGAATTATTGCAACGATTTACATTAGAGCACGCAGTTTAATGAAAATGCCTTCTGAAATAAATTATTTATTATTTAATAGCCAAAAAATGGTGTTAATCTTTATTACTTGAGAAATTTATTAAAAATATAAGAAGCTATGACTGAACCAAGTGCTTTGACACTTAAATTTAAGATATTTTAAAAAAGAAGAGTTAATTGATTTGAGCAGTGAACGGTTCATTTAATAATCAGTAATAATTGACTGTCATTAATGATTTAGTAATTAATTTGGTGTTCATCGTTTTGTGAGTTACCAGGCGGCTCCAAAATAGAAGGAATGGGCAGCCAGTGTGCTATTCCGAGCTACGGCTATTTGTGTTACAGAGTAGTCAGTTTCTCAGTAATCTAGGCCTCTACTGGCTAGACTTCCTTTTCTTAAGTGGAAACAGACGTTAGGTACAGACTAGCCTGCAGATTGTCACAAAATATCCTCTGAGTCGCGATGACATTGGCTGACTCTCTTTTTGCCACGGAACCTAATCTATTTATACTTATTTCCAATATTCATATTGAAGAATTGTGTTTACACCACTGAGTTTCCATTATTGTGTGTATTTGTAGTTCAGCCATTTAATCTTGCCTAAGAGGTTGATTATCATTAATAATGTTGAGCTCAATTACGTTTTTTGCAGCATATTATAATAATATTATAAAAAATGTTTTTTTAATAACATTTTTTAATAGGTCAAAAAAAGTGACTCTTCCAGCCTCTTTTTTTCTGAACAGATCGTACTACCAAATTTAGTAAATAAAGTATAGTAGTTAATTAAGAGATTTCTGTTAGCATTCGATAAAAGATCTTATAAGCTTTAAGTATAACGTGTTTTCTAAAGAAGTAGCCATGTTTTACATTTATTACACAGATTACATCGAATAGATTCTGTTTAAACATAATCTTGTGTAAAAGGGTTTTACAAATATTTGAATGTTAACCATTTAATACCTACTAAGTACATTTAGTTTAGTATAATCCTTACTTGGACATACGAATTTCCTGTACCTTTATAAGTTCACAATTATTGTAATGGCAGTGACCTGTTGCATTACTTTGTAATGATGCGGCAAATCTTCCCTTTATGGATTCAAGCCTAATAGTTACCTTTGAAGTTGCATCGCAAATGCAGATTATGGCCATTAAAGCAAATGGGCGAACCTTACTATACTAGCTTTATGGCTTTAATACTCTTTACCTTCTAACTCGTTCGGCCTCTTCCCTTGTAGGAAAGTACAAAATTTAATCTACAGTCCTATTTTGGTTAATTTCTTATAAGATCAACTTGTGCTTATATTAGTTATGGACAGATTAGATTTGAATTTTGTTGTTTCTCTATCAGAATATTATGTTGTGGATCAGACAGTTGGAAACTGTGTGAATGAAACTTAAGTGGAAGTCAAAATCTCTGCAACAAATTGATGAACCAATCTCTGATGATGATTGAAAATCATAGCTAAAGCCGAACAATTCAACGATAATATCCAGTCCTGCGGATCCATTTACATTTTCAACTTTTTATCTCATGTCTTCAACAAGGTTATTTTCATCCTTATATCCCTGTGGTGTTCCTCAAGGAAGCATTTTCGGCCCATTCTCTTCATCGCATACATTGCCAACGTGCCTATTCACCCACTAACAACTTTTTACTGATGTAGTTGTTCTTCGTATACTGATATACTTTGTCCATCAGTATATCTTGCAACTGCATTTACTGTCACTTGAACAGTGCTTGTATAAACGGAAAATGAACTAACCAAGCGTGTTGTTTTGCCTTCAATCTTGATAGTCTAGAAAGGTTTTTATTTGTCAGCCAATACTCTGTTCTATTATTAATAATTTATTTATTGTAGACGGTATTTATTTATTGTATATCTTTACAATAGATTTGTGCGAACAAATAAGCAAAATCATAATTTTTTAAAATGAACTGTACCTTATTTATTGCTTCTTAAAATGTAATAAAACTATTTTACAGTGTTGATTATTCTGGAATAAAGATCCGAACAAGATATTAGAAATTTTGTATTACTGCGCGCAATACAGTGGCAATAGTTGTTAAATTTTGGTGTTAATATTAAAGATAATATATGGCTGGTACAGCTGATAGCAGTGGCCGAGGTATAGATAGTGTTTATAGCATGTGTTACCTAGGATGGTGGCGGCGCTGATGGCTGAACAACACAATGTTCTCTCCACACTATTACGGTCCACTATTATTGCTAAAATGCACTCTCCTGTGCATCTGCTTCCAGCTAACAGGAAGGAATGCACACAACTATATCTCATATATATACATTATTTAAGTGTGTAAATCAGTGGCACCCTGACCAATGCATGTTAGTGTATACTCTAACTCTCTCATTTGGAATTTGGTTAATTTCGATGGTTTGCGAATTTATAGTACCAACTGTAATTGAACTGTTAATGCGTAGTTATTGCTTAGTTTAAGAATAGGGAACGTTTATAAGTCCTACACTTTTTTGTACAATGAAATACTGATGTTTTTATTCCTCAGAGATTCTCGACTTCTTCTAGATTACATTCCAGTAATTTAATCCAGTTTTTTAACTTCGAGTTTTTGGATATTTACAGACGACTGTGTACTTATAGTATTTAGCTAAAGATTTTTTATGATGTTGTCACTACTTCATTAAATTTATCACGAAGTGATTGATGTTCAAGGGATGTCTGAACACCGCAGGATCTGAGCCTTCCATACCCCAAATCCACCTGCGAAAAAAACACTGTAAGTTAGGATCCTCCGTTACTAACATTCTTCAGATTTACCTAAATATCGGTAGATATCCTTTTAGTTCCAAATCTTCCAGCTTTCTTGGTGAGTAAAAGAAAGTCACTTTAATTTAAAGTTCAAACTAACCTAACAACTTCGAAATTGGCCGTATTGTGTTATTGACCTATTCATTATGCAAGTAACTCTAGCTCTCTCTCACATTTCAATTTTACGAAAGACTTTTTGTCTTTCGTATTTTTTGTGACTACGAATCATAAAAAAAGGAGAGTAATCGCCTATTTTTTTTGGCGGGACTTAACTTCTAACTACCAATTTGGTGATTTGTCAGGGGCGGAAGCTCATATTTAAATAATTCTCATAAATTATAAAAAAATAAAAAGTACAATAGCTAAACACGAGCTTCGAACTGGGGATTTACTACTTACAAATCCACGCTTCATAATCACTACAACAACCCCTGGTTAAGTACTATTGAAGAGAAGATCTGTGACTCCCTGCCTAACACTTTTTAGCATGAAACACCCCTCTGTGTACCTCCAGTTGTTCGCTGGACACCTAAATTTCTTGGGATTAATTTCTGTATCAGAAACTTGCTTCATGACGACAGTTGTTTGTTCAGAATCATGGACAGTGTTAACAATCTCTTGTTTCATCTTTCATTGACTATATCTTGACATGTAAAGATACCCAAAAAATCTGTTCGTCTGAGCAAAGTCATTGATTCGTCTTCTACATCACCCACTAATTTAGAGCTTTAACTCAGCTTGCTTAATGCTTTACTCGGTGTCTGACTATACGAAAGATCTTTACCTCTTTACAGTCTCCCAGTCGTACATACATTAAGCAACACAGTTCAAATTATACTAAAGATACCACCAAAAACCATAGACCTCACTATGTATAAGCTCCCTGCAACTAATTTCTAACTCCAGACAAGCCCAGTTTTCTCCTATCTAGCTTTGACAATATAGAATAACAGCAGATTTATTCTGTTCCATTAACTACCTAATTATAACATCAAAACCAAATGACTTAACAACCCCCTCACAATAAAACTTCTTACTCGGCACTTCTGTTTTGGGGGAAACAAATAGTACTTAATTTTATCATGGGGCTCCTTTGAACACTTGTCCGTCATTTTTGATACCCTTAAATCTATCAAATTATTAATTGTGTTAAATAAATTACAAAAACACTTTATTTCTCATAATAATGATAAATATTAATTGTTTGCATAGATCCAGTGTGGAGGTAAGATCTGACACCTTCTCCCAGATACTTTTATGTCTTCCGATTCTTAGAAACATGCTTGCAACTGAATGGTATTAAGTTTTATCCCTTTTATATTGAGACACTCTAGATATTTATTCAGCTTCAAGTGGCTATGAAAATGTAGAAATCATGATGTTAACGTAAAAATAATTAAGAATGAAATTATTAGTAATAAACTTCTGGTCTTTCTATCATTGAAAAATGAATTCCACTTTTAAATCATGGTTCACTGAAGTTGTATAAACAAGGCCTTTATTTTATTTATTTTTATTAGACAATAAATAATATATAAGGTGAACCTCATTATGAGTTTAACGTTTCCTCTGGTGTAGTTTTACTGGTGGTAACGGCATCCAATTATATAATTATCACGCCGATAGGATTTCAATTTCCTTTCAACCACCAGAAGGGGAGTGAAGACCTGTTTTTTTTCATCCCCCTGAACTTTTTTAATGAACTTTTAAACGCGGTTAGCAGGAAATGGGAAGTTAGTGAAGAGTAATTCTTTTTTCTTTTTTTGAATCATTGACCCTCTGAAACTTTACAAATTACTCACTTGAAAGACTCTCTAATAATTGTTTTGATGTTATAAAAGTTTGCAAGAACCCAAACAAAAAAAAAACAAACTCAGAGGAGGAGAGGGGCCGAAAATTTCTTTCTTTTTTTCTCTTTCCTTGAATAAACTGAACCACCTCGCTGGTCTTAGTAAATTTCGTTTTATTCTTGTGCGCTGAGTTTACACCATGTTTTATTGTCATTCATTGATCTTTCTATGAAAAAAACATTTAAATAAATTAATAAATTTAAGTTTCATTAATATTTTTTTGCAATAAATAGAGTCTTTTTAAATTTAGTCTTTTGGTATTTTGGAAAGGGTCTTGACTTGGTTATTGATGGAATGCTTCTTTTCAAATAAAAAAACCTTATAATCTAAGATTTATTATAATTAAAATACAATTATCAGATACTGTTCTTGCTAATAAATTATAACCTTATTTTTTTATTTTTTTGGCGCATCAACAGCTGAGGTTATTAGCGCCCGGAGCTTTTTCCAGTGCACTGCCGGCCTCCGGACAGTTTTCTCTCGTTACAGACAACACTGTCCATCACCGGACAGTGAGCTGTAAGAAGCTCCTAGGAAGAGAAAATCTAAGGGTCAGCTGCTGGATTCGAACCCGGGACCTCCGCGTGGGAGTCCAGTATGCTAACCTCATAGCTAATCCCCTTCACTTATTATTATTATTATTTTTGCATTTATTCAGAAATGGTATTTTTTTTTCCAGATCAAAGTGATGTCAGAAATCTGAAACTCCATTACTACACATTACTCCTAAACACCATTACATACACTAAAGTTGCGATCCAGGAGGCCATATAAAGGAAATCACGAAAAGGAAGAGGCTCGCCCTTTAAACTCCTCCCGAATTGACGAAACTCATGCTACGTATCAATTCAGTCATCTGATCGTTCCATTTACAGATACTTTCCAGGTCACAGTTAAAAGGAGAATCGTATTGTATGTGTTGAGGAGTGTATACAGGGTGAACCGGTAAGTATTGTCCATAGGCCTACTGTGTGTAGTAAATCTAAAGTGGAGTTCAATGACTTATTGGCCAACTTCATATTTTCCACTGTTCTTGAGTGATGTCACTTTAATTTTTTTTTCCTAAAATCATTACTTTTTTCCAATAAAAATGTTATTACTCAGAAAGTTTTAGTCCGAATTCGATTCTGATGACACGATTAGAAAGACAGATAAATTTTCTAAAAATTGATACCATTTCGAAGCATAAGTTATTCTCCAAACAGCCTTAATCTTCCTCCGAATGCTGGAAAAATAATAGTAATCGAAATTTTTAAGAAAACTCCTTCAGCCCTTACGTGAACATTATCAGACCAAGGTGCTGGCACTTTTTATAAAAGTTTCCTTGTTTAATGGGCTTTCAAACGGTATATCATTTTCCAGGATTCCTTTCATCTTCGTATGAGAAATTACGTTTGTTTAACAAGAAAACGTGTTGACGAGCACTCATCAGTGTTAGTTTATCAAGTTGTTTAATTCATTGAAAACTCTTTTAGATGGACCAGTAGTCAATTTTTAAAGTAGATTGTCTTAAAATGAGGAAGTCATAGGTTGCAAATTGCACTTGAAAAATAAAGGGTTAAGGTTTATTCACATTCTTTTCTTTTTCAACAGTGTATTGTGTGTGAAATTGTAATTTGGAGTAAGTTCATATGAATTTTTGTTTATAAAAATAGTACTTGTTTAAAATATTTCCTAACATTTTCTCAAATATTTCAGAGAGATCAGATTTTTTTTTTTTTTTTAAGTGCAATTTGTAACACCGTAATATTATCAATAAATCTGCTTGCAACGTACCCTTGTTATTTTTGGAGGATCCCAGAAGAATTTCTTGTACATTACTAGTACATTATAGACACTATCTGTTGCTTGAAGTTCTCTTCAGACAAAGTGGCTGTGGCCCAGCTTCAGACATCTTCATGTTTCATCCTTTGACTTCATCTAATTATTGTCACAACGACCTTCTTCTGACCAAGATTCTGTTTAGGAAGCAATATTTTATTCATGTGTTTTTTGTTTGTTTAAATTCCATTCACTATCTTTTAAATAATTAGAAATTTATCTGGATATTCTTTTGCGAGTGTTGTGGTGTACAAAAGGCATAAATATGAAAATCTTATAAGAAGTTCATGCTGTTAACTTGTTTCTGTAAACATTTTTTTCATTGTATTTCAAACCTTAAAGAGATCTTTAGAATTTTGCAATATGTATTTGTAAAAATAAAAAATACATTGTCTTGTTTGATGGCATCGGCATTTGTTTGGCCAATATATTATATATTCTATTATTCAGTATTGTAGTTATTTGCGGACCTAAGGTTCAACGTATCATCTTTCACCTTATTATCTTAAGTAACAATCAGACCAGTTTATTGACTTGTAAATCTACACAATGTATGTATATATGCAGTACTCTAATTACAAGTTAAAGTCACCTAATTTAATTCGCTTAAAAAAAAAAAGTAGTAAAAAACAAATCCTTTAGTTAAATTAATAATTATATTTTATTTTTGTGTGAGAATTACTATTTAAGAGACAGGGAGGGGGCAGAGGAAAACAAATTAGTTCAAAACACAAATTCAAATTTACATTAAGAAGCTTAAACTTGATAGTAGTATCTGATATCATCGTGTTGGCATAAAATTCCTTGTTCGAATCACACACCTTAAAGTGTTTTGGAAAAGCCTTTTAATTTTCTTCTTTTTCAGTTTTTTACCTAAACAAATATCAAAGAGTATTTATCAATTTTAATCTGTTCTTAAAAACAAGGAACAACGAAAGTTTGAAGGATTTGGGATGATGTAACATTATTACTCTTTTCTCTAATTTATGATTTCGGTAAAATAAACAGGGCAGATAAATCTCAATTTATAATTATAATAATAAAGAAGCTAGGAACATAAATTTTCTGCGCTGTAAAGATGACAGGAATAAACTCCTTAACAAAAACTTACAGTTTTAAAAGTTAAGTATAAGGGTTGATTAAACGCCAAAAGGTACACAAATCAGCAGTTTCCAACATTTCATTAATACTTCATTGATATAATTTAAGTAATTTTACTGCATTAACTTTTCCTTCACATTTTTTAGAATTTATTAGATGTCACAGACCCTTATGCTGGCCATTTTCGTCTACAAAATATTTACTCAAGTAGCACACCATTTAACTTAGATTGACTGTAATATCTATTTATCTATAATAATCAAACTATTAATCACAGGTGAAAAAGAAAACGTTATAAAAAATATAAAAAAAATAAGAGGCTAAAAAATTCATAAACTTTTTTTACATCAATGATTTTATGCATTTATTTTTATTTTTAAATAAAAATCATTGGTTTAAGTTCATTCTTCGATTAAAGTAATTGTTATTTTATGTTGTAGTCAAACGTTTGTAATAATAAGTAATAAATAATCTGGCTTTATCGCAAATAATATAGTTTTCTTCAATTACATTCTCAATCTAGGTGTTCTTCCCACAATGTTATATATATGTAATATAAAATAAAGAAAATAAAGATATGCATATTTTTAGGACAGCTAATTATTCCAGTATTTTACCATAAGTAAAATTAGGGGGACTAAATTAAATTACAATTGAGAAATGAGTAAATATTGTTGAATAATCTACTTGTTATTAAATGTATGTTATTTGTGCTCACGAATATTTCGGTAAGACGAATTTAAGACTGAAATATTGTTTTGAATCCTCCGTGATTGAAATTTAAAAAGTGGCCGACTCTAACTTTGTTTTTTTCTACTTTAACATGCATGTATATGTGACTACTCAGAATAATTCATCACTCATTTTATCATAATTATAATAAAAAAATATTATGAATGAACTGGCCAGCATAAGGGTCTGTGACATCTAATAAATTCTAAAAAATGTGAAGGAAAAGTTAATGCAGTAAAATTACTTAAATTATATCAATGAAGTATTAATGAAATGTTGGAAACTGCTGATTTGTGTACCTTTTGGCGTTTAATCAACCCTTATACTTAACTTTTAAAACTGTAAGTTTTTGTTAAGGAGATTTTTGTACCTTTTGGATAGATTTTCCTTTTTGTCTATTTGCAAAAAGAGTTTGGTTTTGCAAGTCGTACTGTTAACATCGCGTCTGACTGTTTCGGCCATAAGTTGGTTTCTGTGTAAGTTATCCTTGTGAAAATTTGCATAGTGTAGCAATTTAGTGCTCTGTTTTATTTGTGAAAATTTGAGGAAAATCTAACGAACAGTTTTCTAATTATTAATAAAGTAATGAACTATTTTATATCTGGAGTTGTTTAATTTTGCTGTGGTTTTGTCGTAGTGGGGATTAGCAGAGTAGGAAGCCACGCCCGCTTCTTTGTGTATGTACTTTATCTGCTTGTGTATGTAAGTACTGATTGTGTTTGGATTTAGGTGGGGGATTAGTTCAAGGTCTCGGATTTGACTAATTCTACTCATTTCATTATCAGTACAAATACGCTAAGCATTCTCCAGTCCTTTATAATTTACTTGCTTTTTAAATTATTCTATTATTCTAATAGAAATCAAAATTGGAAAATATTTTCTTCAGTACAATATATTTGGATTAAAATTAATCATAATAATTCGCAACATAGTAATTTATAATAGTGTCTTTAATTAAAATAACATAAAGTTAATAGCAATGTCTCTTAGTTTGAATGATATTATGGCCTCCATTAAAGAATTTAAAGCTGAATTTTGTGCAAAATATGATAATATTCTAGAGAAAATGGAAGCTAATGAAAAGAATATAAGTAAATTCTTATTAAAAGTTGATGAAAATATTAAAATGGTTCAAGAATTAGAGAGAAGGCTTTCTAGGTACGAAAATTTACATAGAAGGAAAAATTTAATTTTGTACAATTTACCTGAAAAGACTAATGAGAAACCTTGGGCTTTAGAACAAGAAATTCAAACTATATTTTCTGATGTTCTACAATCTGACATTACTTTAAAAGATACTGATGTAATCAAAAGAATCGGTTTAGTCAAAGGAAAACGACCCATAATAATCAGATTTACATCGTTAAGATGTAAATTAGAATTGTTGAGAAAAGCAAAAAACCTAAAGGGCTCTGATCTTGTGCTGAGTGAAGATTTTCCAGTGGAAATCAGAGAAATTAGAAAGAAGTTATATTCATATTGGAAGGAAGCAAGAAATTCTAACAAAAAAGTTTACATGAAATATGATAAATTATGGGTGGAAGGTAGACTTTACAGTCTGGAAGAGTTGCGGAGTAAGTTTGGAGCAACTTCGGTTTGTTCTTCAGGAAGTGGGTCAGAAGAGGATTCCGCCAGTACTGGAATTGAAAATTTATCTGACGGGACCCTTCGAAATTGGTTAAAAGAAGGTAAATTGATTAAAAGGCGAATATTCAAGAAAAGAAAAGCAGAAGAATCTCCTGAGAAACGTCACACTTTTCGTCGGCCACAGACATCGAAACCTCTCTCAGCAAAGAAAAAAAAAGGGGATAAGAAAATGGAAGAAAGAGGATCCGGAAAAGAAGACAAAGTTGAAGAAAAGGAAAAATCAGGGGGAAAATGTTCAACGTAAATGTGAATTAAAAGAAGGATTAACAAACCAGCCTCTCTCAGGTAATAAATTTAAAATAATTTTCTGGAACGTTGAAGGATTTAACAAACTATTTAATATAGATTCGGACTTAATTAATTTTCTGCGGAGTAGTGCTGTATTATGTTTCACGGAAACTTTTATAACTAGTCAGTCTATAATTAAACCCACTTGGTTAGATAATTTTTGGGAATTTAATTCTATTGCTATTAAAATATTGAAAAAAGGCCGACCTAGTGGAGGTATTATTACTCTTGTTAACAAACTATATTGCGATGACGCGAGTTTATTACTTTCTTCAGAGAGAGGCTTATTTGTTAAACTTAGAATTAACTCTTTCTCTTTAACTATTGGAAATATATATTGGAGTCCTTTGATGGACTCGGATGAGTGTATTCTGATGTTAGAAGAATTTATTAGATTTCTAGATAATTCGGAACACATAATAATTGGAGGTGACTGGAACGCAAGGGTTAGCGATTTAAATCAGATAGAAGATTCAATATTTGAAGGTTATAATGTTACTGGCTTTAGGAGTAGTTTAGATGCATTTTGTAATACTAGAGGAAGGAAATTAGTAAAATGTATGGAGGAATATGGTTTTATACTGTTGAATGGTAGGACAATTAGTGATAGCCCAGCTCAGTTTACTAATATTACAGCTAATGGTTGCAGTATCGTGGATACTGTATGGTTATCACCTGATTTAATTGAGTTAGTGCATGATATGGAAGTCTCCTCCATTCCAGAACTCAGCTATCACTTACCTGTAATTCTTTCTCTAAATAAATTAAATAAACATCTAATAGAATGTAAGGTTCATGACAGAATGGAAAAATATTGTTTATTTTTTAATGAAACAAATATCAAAAATTATTTATCTATATTAGCTCAAACAAATAATATTTACTTTAATTCTGACTGCTCTGAATTGTTGTATAATAATATGGCAGACTGTTTTATGTATTGTGCACTTTCGTCCGGTCTTATAAAAGTGAAGAAAAATGTATGCTCGAGTTTAATTTTCAAAAATAAGTTATGGTATAATGAAGAGTGTAGAACAGCTAAAAATAATGTCAAAACTTGTTATAAAAATTTAAAGAAAAACGGATATTCTGAGTACAATTATATCTTACTTTCCGATAGTAAAAAACAGTATAGAAAATGTTTAGAAGAAGTGAAAAAGAAATTTTATGATGAGAAATTAAACTGTTTATCTGACGTCAAGAACTCTAAAACATTTTGGCACACTATTAAATTTTTTAATAAGAATAAAAGAACAGATATCCCAGTTTCTATTGAACAGTTTAGCTCCTATTACAAAGATTTTTATATGGATAAAATTACTTTGAATAATGATTTATTCTATGTTTCAGACCCAGTTTTAGATGGGGATATTACACTTTCAGAATTACAAATAGCAATTGGTAATTGTAAATTGAATAAAACGCCAGGGTCTGACAATTTATCTTACGAAGTCTATAAAATAATGCCCCCAAACTGGGAACATTACGTCTTAAATTTATTTAATAACATTCTGCATACTGAAATAGTACCAGTTAAATGGACTGAAATCCTAATGTTTCATTTGTACAAAAAAGGTGATCCTTCTGATCCTGGTAATTATAGGGGAATTGCTTTAATAAATTGTATTGTCAAACTTTTCACGTCGATATTAGCAAATCGTATAATGAATTGGGCAAATAATAGCAAGATACTTCCTGAGGAACAAAGCGGGTTTAGACCAGGAAGGGGATGCGTTGACTGTATTTTTGTCTTAAATTCAATAGTAAATATTAGTCTGGGTTATAGAAATAAGAAGAATATTTTTGCAGCATTTATCGATTTCAAACGTGCGTTTGATTCGCTTGATTATAGCAAGTTATGGCCCAAACTTCATGAGATTGGTCTGAGCGCTAAAATTATCAAAACTTTAAAAAGTTTATATGACCGGGCAACTATAGTCCTAAAAGATAATTCTACAATGGAAATTGTAGACGTGACTCAGGGTGTCCTGCAGGGTGATTCGTTGAGTCCCCTAATATTCTCCCTATTTATCTCGGACCTGATTGTTCACCTAAAAAATAGTGATTGCAATGGCGTTAATGTTGACCATCATACTGAGATTACTGCGTTAATGTATGCCGATGATCTTGTATTACTTGACGATAATTGGGCAGCAGCAAATAAAAAACTAAAATCACTTTCTGTTTATTGTCACCAAAATTCTTTAACAGTAAATTCTGATAAATCTAAAATATTGATTTTTAAAAGGGGAGGTAGAGTGAAATCTATAAAACCCCTTTTTTACGATAACTTCAAAATTGAAATAGTAAAACAATACATTTATCTCGGAGTGCTTTTCTCTTCTTCAGGCCTTTTTTCACTTACAGCTGACCATTTTATTAGAAAATCACAATTAGCATCCCGTAAAGTTAGAGAAATTTTAATAAAGTCAAAATCGGATTCGCTAGTGACAAGAAAAAAATTATTAGAATCTATGATTAATTCCGTTTTATTATACAGCGCAGAAATTTGGGCTCCATTATATTGCAGTAAGTTAGAATGTGTTCAGACCAGATATTTTAAATCCATCTTCCATTGGCCACGAAATGTGCCTAATCATTATGTACGTATAGAAGTTGGGTTAGAGTCTATTGAAACTGAGGTTCTAAAAAAGATGGTTAGATGGTGGCATAAAGTTCAACTAATGGATGGTAACCGCCTCCCAAAGATATGTTTGAATATTTTAAAATCTCTCAGTAATGACAGAATATCTATGGTTAAATTTAATTGGTACACTCAGTTAATAGGAAAATTGGATTCTATTGATGCAGTTAGCTTGCTAAATACTAGCGAAATGTCACAATTTAAGGATGAATTCAGCAGTAGCATTCTGAAATTTCAGAATAATAAATTTTCTTTAGACATTAACGCTGTTCTGCATTCAAACTACAATCCAGACTTCAGAAAGATAAGTAGTCTAACGCTGGGTGAGCAATATTTGTCTCTTAGGGTGCCAATTATAAAGCATAAATTAATTAGTCAAATGAGGTTATGTCAGCCTCGTTCATTTCAAATCACTTCTTCTGGTTTCAGAAACAGTTTTCAAACAGATACCTCCAATTGCCCTATATGCAGTATTCCCGAAAGAGAGGATTTACAGCACTTTTTATTAAAATGTTTAAGGCTGCAATCTTATAGAGATAAATACTTGAATAAATACATCTCTAGTATTTCAGATGTAGATATTCAAGTTCAAGCTCTATTAGATGT
This sequence comes from Rhodnius prolixus, assembly GCF_049639745.1. Taxonomy (NCBI): domain Eukaryota; kingdom Metazoa; phylum Arthropoda; class Insecta; order Hemiptera; family Reduviidae; genus Rhodnius; species Rhodnius prolixus. The sequence goes on along the minus strand of NW_027411593.1, from coordinate 19,190,631 downwards.
AGCCGATATTAACAAATTAAATGATTTATTTTATTTTATAACAAGTGCCTTCAAAATGAGGAATTTCGTTTTAAGTTTATAAAAATACTTTTATAATTTTGTTTTGTTTATAATTTTTTGTTTTTAAATTTTGGCTGTTTTTATTTTTATTCGATTGGAATGTATATTTTTATTTTTAGTTTTCAATTCAAGTTTTTATTTATGTTTTATAAGGTTTTATTTTGTTGTATTTAACCAAACTCCATTTGTATAGGGTAGAACCCTTAAAACAAATAAAATTATTCTATTCTATTCTATTCTATTCTTCTATTCTATTTGCAAAGTTACGTCTGCTTTACAGATTTTTTAAAATTTGGAATAAGCTATTCTATCATTATAACCTGATAAGGTGTTAAATCGGAACCGTAACTACCACTGGAGAGATCTTTTTAAAGAATGATTATAGTTGCGGTCCCCAAACCATCCTCAATAACCATTTTTTTGAGAAAGCGTTTTGAATAAAATAGGAAGGTATTTGTACGTAAATAGCAAAATTAAACTGCGATTTCAGTACTTCCTTTTAAGAGGAGCAAGAAAAATAAACTGCGATTACAGTACTTCTCCTTAAAAGGCAAAGATTTTGAATCGAACGACAATTCATTGATGTAAATCGGTTCACTCATTGATAATTTTAACGATTGCAGTACTTCCTCTTAGTAGGTGTAAGAGCATGATGGCACTTCACAGCCACGTAGAGGAGCTTTAACCACTTATTTGAGCTAAATTTTATCAAAATCGGACTAAGCTTTGTAGAAATATTGGTAATAATAGTTTTAGAAAGGGCCTTATTTGGGTGGGGCGAACTCCCCTCCTTATGAGGCATAGCGTCGAGACTTTTAAAGTACAAATCTGTACAAAATTTCGATTCGAATGACACTTCATTCATGAAAATCGGTTCACGTGTCGATAATTTGAAACGACTGCTATACTTCCCCTTAACAAGTGTAAGAGCAGATCGTCGCTTTATTGTTACGTAGGGGAGCCCTAACCCTATCATCCTACCAAATTTTATCAAAATCGGGCCAAGATTTACAGAGTAATTAGTAATAATAATTTTGGAGGGGGCCTTACATAAAGGGGGCTAACTCCTCTCCCATTAGATGTACAGCGTGGAGACCCCCAAAAGGCACATCTACATAAAATTCCGAATCGAATGACACCTCATTCATGAAAATCGGTTCACGCGTTTAGGCGCTACGTTGTTTACAAAAAAGGTAACAAGAAGAACAAGAAGAACAACAACAACAACAAGAAGAACAAGAACAAGAACATTTTTTGAAAAAGCCGTTTTTGCTCATTTTCGGCAACTTTTTTCTCGAAACCTGTTAGATCTGGGTGGTTGCAAAAAAATTACAGTTATAAAGGAGGATTTGCCCTATATTATAAAGAAAATTTGGGAATTTTATCTTTTATAGAAAAATAGAAAAAAATTGTCAAAGTTGGGTGTTTTTCAACGTTACACTTTTTCGTGCAGTTTTTGATGGTCAACCCTTATACAACTGTCCTACCGGACAGTTTTAATAATATGAATTAAATGTGTTGGAGAGAGGGTTTATCTGGAGCAACTCGTCTAAATCTATGCAGCTTTTTATATTTAAGATAAATTTCCCATGTAATAAAGAATTAAGGCCATTGAAGGAAAAATTTTTGTTAGCCATTGATCAATAAATAATTCATTTTAAAACCCATTTTGATTAACTCCTTGCTCTAATGTTAATATTAATTCTAATGTCGTAATTTTTTTGCATAGTCAGGCTACTCTACGAGCTATTAGTTCCTACCAGGTCAACTCAAAACTGGTTTGGGACTGTCTGGGTGCCCTGAAGGTAATTAGTGACCAGAATAAGGTCTTTCTAGTTTGGGTACCTGGTCATTCAGGACATAAGGGAAACGAAGCGGCAGATTTACTGGCCCGGGAAAGCTCTGCGGGACATTTCGTCGGCCCGGAACCCTGTTTTGGGGTTCCGAGGTGTGTGAAGACTGCGGCCATTAACTTATGGGTGCAGAGTAGGTCTCAAGAGTGGTGGCTTGCCACCACTGGGCAGAGACAGGCGAAGGAGTTCATTAAAGGCTATTCGCCGAGGCTGACTGCAGAATTAATCCGTCAAGGCCGAGGAGCTATAAGGATGATTGTAGGCCTATTAACTGGCCACTGCAGGCTCAGGAAACACATACATCGCATGGGCCTGGCAGATGATAGCCTTTGCAGGTTCTGTCAGGAAGAGGAGGAAACGGCACTGCACGTGTTGTGTCAGTGCGAAGGGCTCGTATGGCTAAGGATGTTACTTCTCGGGGAGGAAAAACCAAGGTGAGCTTTACCCAAGAGTCACTATCCAGCATTAAGAGTCTGATTAAAAGGACAGGTCTGGAGAGAGAGGCTTTAAAGTGAGGGGAGCCACAATAGATCCAAAGGGGTCGCAGTGGCGTAGGCCTTGAGGCCGCCCTAGTTTAATCTAATCTAATCTAATGTTAATCGTTGCAATAATACAATTCAAATTCAGTAGCAGGCACTGAATGATAACGGGGTAAATTTATTTGAATTTATATTATAAACAAATTTTGTTTAAAAAAACAATGTACATTTTATTTAATCGCATTTCTCCACTTTTTGTTTTACAGAGTTAATTAAGTTGTGCAGTGGACGACTCAATTGTAGCAATGAGGTGGCGACGGCTTCTGATTAATCCCCCATGAATGCTGATACTCAAAATGTGGTAATATTTAAGCTAGAAGTTGGCTTACTTCCTACAAATAAATATTGGAAAATATGAAGACATACACTGCCTAATGAATCGAATTATACATTAATAATTGAACAATTGTATTTTTATTTAAATATTATAAAATCTCATATTTCATGGAGTAGGTGAGCCTAAACAAATAATAATTTTTTATTCTAATAATCTACATCCAGTTTTTTTTAAACTGTGTCCAATATCTGCTTCATATAATTCATTTTTATGGTTGAATGGCTGGATAAATACCTACCTCCATTTTTTTTTTTTTATTTATTTTATTTTATCTGATTCTGAGTAAAAGCTTTGTGGAATAAAAACTGTCATACGGCCACTGTGTAAATTTAGTTATCTCGGCGCTAGATAATACAGGCAGGAAACGTAGAAGAGGACCAGCGGAACATGGTTGTATCGGGCAGGTCACGTGGGGGCAATATGTCGAACTGTTGGCGGGGGCGGCTACTGGCAAGGCGGGAAACTGTGTGTGTGTGTGTGTGTGTGTGTGTGTGTGTGTGTGTGTGTGTGCAGACTGCAATATCACAGATCTGCCTCTAGCGCGCGCTCTCTTGCAGGAATAACAGTTTGGTACAAATTTTAGATATTGTAGGCACATGCAACACGTGCTGCCGTCATTCTATTCTACCTACTTTACCAATTTAGTGTTGCAAAAAAAAAAAAAAAAAAAAAAATGGAAAAAATGCATTTCCCCCTTTCTGCATATTAGCTTTTCTATTCTTTGCAATACTTTTTGTCTGCTGCAATCACAGTATGTAGAGGGCGATGGATGAAACAAAAGCGAAAGAATTGCTTTAGTTTATTGCATCACGTTCCTAGTTTATGCATCTTATTCACACATTCTATTGCCAATCACAACCTCTTTCTGGGAAAACATTATATGCACTTTCTTCTCCTTCTACGTAACAGAATTTATAGCGATTTTTAGTTTTTGCAAGAAATGAGTCGTTTATTTTGAAAGTGGGGCAAGTACATTTTTTGAAAAAATGAAGATAATGATAATTATAGATAAAACTTAGTATGATCTTTTTATCTGAAAACAATTTAGAGTAAAACAAAATTCAGAATTCTAATATTTGGGAGATGGAAGTTTTAGCTCTTAACAATATTGTAAAAATGGTGCAAGTCCATCTTAGGTTGAAATTATTTAACCGTACAGCAAAATTTAACTCCGGTTGCTGTATGGTGAAGCAAATGTGATGGTTTAACATCATGTCTTATCTATCTATCTTTGATATTGGTAATCGGTGATTGTACAATATTTCATAAAATTTATTATTATTTAATAATAATATAGTACATCTTAATTTTGTGTTTCGATAATAGCGCCAACATCGGGAAATTTTAGTACTATTGACTCTGAAAAACTGTAAATTGTATAACATTCGACTTATATTATCGGCTATCAAGTAAGTTGTGTTGTTTTGTGCTCGGTGTACGAAAAAAGTTTCATTATTTGAAAATTAATAACGGATTGTGGTTTATTTTATAAAAAAAAAAAAAAATGGCTGAAAGCGATTACAACGGTAATTGTAACTCTGATGCATCTGAAAGTGAATTTGGTAGGTCACAAAAATAGAATAAAAATACTTTTCTGGGTAATAACGCCGCCATTTCAATAAAATCCTCATTTGCAAGTAATTTTATTATGTTTGTAGAAATAAGACTCATGATAATCGGTAATAAAAGAAGAATCTTGGAATCAGAATCTGAATACGAAGGCAATTCGGACCAAAATGATTTTAAAAAAGAAGAAGAATAGTTGAACTATTGATTAGCATTTTGTTGTTATTGTTAAAAAAAGACTGATACGACTGAAATATTATCCATTTAAATCAACGATTACAATAATTCATTAATTTTGAAAGTGAGGCAAGTCCATTTAGTTATAATAAAACCTTTATTTTTCTTAGCCAGCACTATAAACACTATTGGATTATAAACTTACATTATCTAACACCACAAAATAAAAAAAAAATATGTCTATTAATATTTACTAATATTTTTAAAATTATTGAAACGCAAAACCTTAAATATCTCGAAATAACATAAAAATGGACTTGCCCCACTTTCAAAATAAACGGCACAAATATTCGGCTTTAAAGGGGTCTAAGTTCGAGAATGTGCCGGTGTTTGTGGGAAGTAAAAAAAAATTTTGAAAAACTAAAAATAGGCGGAAGCTGCTACTTAATATTTAGGTTGGAGCAAAAGAGACCTTTGACTTCAACCTAGTGAACAAAATCCCTCAATTTATTAAATTAGTGAGAAAACGCTGATGTTAAGTGAAAAGCCAGAGTGCCATTGTCTCCAAACTTAGTTAGAAATAATTAATTGTGATTATACCTATCAAAAAAGTAGAAGATCCCATTAAAATTGAATAATTATTAATTAAAAGCAGTCTCAGAGTTGCATATATATTTGTGAATGGAAACAATAAATTTCAAAGTACAAAGTTTCGTGACCAAGAACAGTTGAACCATGTCTGTGTCCCTCTAGCGTTAACGCTCTCACTAAAACCATAATTAAACTAGAAGGTCCTCTTTGCTCGCATCTCCGTCCCTTCTCTATCAAATATAATTCGCCATCGAGTATTATATATATCAAGAAGAGTTTAATTAATTATATCAACTGGTGAAATTTATGATCATATTATAAAAGGGCCAACCTTTGCATATCGAACTTAGAAAATTTTAAGGGAGTTTAACTCTAGTTTAACAGTTAGAATGTTCCAACTTGAAACTTATAGAATGGGAAAGAGTAAAAGGGGAAGTCAACGTGTTGGGCGGGTCCATTAAGTACGGACTCATACTCGCCTTCTCTTTGCCACGATGATCACATAATTATATCCTGCAACCTCCATCATCTTCGGGTTTCCCCCTTAACCTCACACTAGCATCTTCCCTTCCTCTAGCCACCAAAAATTCAATTATCCATTAAAATTGAATAAAATCCTTAGATATTAGTCGGTATACATAATATATATGCATAAAATCTCTCCCGAGTTAAATATATTAATTTTTGGAGGGGTGAATTACGAGTTTTCTAGCCTGAGGCGTATGTAGAAGGGTGTTGAGAAAATTACATACATTATTGTATGAAAATTGAATGATCTATTGTTTATTAGATGTGTTTTGTAAAAGAGTAACTCTTATAAATGAAGCAATTAGCAGTTTACCCTCTTTTTGCAACCTTACAAGATACTGGTAAGACTAAAATCTAAATTTTTAGGGAACGTGAAAGTCTTATGTTTCTGTATTAGACTTATGCAACCTGCAGATCGATTACTGTTATCAAAAAAATTGAAAACATCTAAAAGTAAAAATAAAAAAGAACAACTTCAAGTGAGAGAGAGTCACAGGTGCTAAAATAAAATAAACAGAATCAAATGAGGAGTCAGAATCAATTGCTGAATAAAAGAATACGCATCAATAGAAGGAATGAAATCTTTTAAAGATTGACAGATCGGCAAGAATACTAATAATTAAAATTACGTATAAGTACCAATTTTAAATAGGTAGGAATTTTTTTGTTCGACTTCTAGAATACGTATTCCAAGTCTAAATTTTCTAGTTGGAAGAATAATTTTTCCATTTTCGAAGTATTTATGAGCAGGAATTATTATTATTATTTTTTGTACTTAACTTTTTTTCACTTTATTTTCACAACTGCAGCATATTTCTGCAATAAGTGAAGCTGATACGACATGACACACAGAATAAATACATGATTAACGTGAGGGTAGAATTCACCCATTGGGTGAACTCTCAAAGTGGGACAGTCCACTATTGTATACTGGCACTTACTTCATTTAGAAGATCGCGTGGCCACCTGCGCTTCAACCGTCTGGCAGGATTTTCTGGTAATGTAGTAAGTTGGGGTACTAGAGGATTGGAATGTGAGGTGATTGAAGTATGGAATTTAATATAACGGGATCTTGCAGCTTCAGAAACATAAGGAACAAGGATATCTCGATGTAAGATTCAGTTTGATACAAAGTTAGGTGCAATAGCGATTCGACGATTTTATAGATATTGGAAGCTTTGGTTGAGCTTGAAAGTTTCATTCCGTAAGTCCAGGCCATACTTCCATTGTGTAGATAAGTCGTTTATTGTTTAGTGAAAGCTTAGATCGCCTGGAGCTTTTTCCAGTGCATTGCTGGCCCCTGGACAATGTTCTTCCGTTACAGACAATACTGTCCATCACCGGACACTAAGAAGCTCCTAGGAAGAGAAAACAAAATCTAAGGGTCAAAGGAGCTGGAATCAAACCCGGGACCTCAGCGTGGGAATCCAACACGCTAACCGCATAGCTAATCCCTTCCCTTAAAAAAAAAATATAAAAACAAGTTTCCTAAATGTTCATGTCACAGAGTGAAATTTTGAAAAATGATAATAATTTTCTTTATTTTTTATTTATTTACAACCTGTACATATATGTACATATACATCAAGTAAATACGTTCTTAATTGAGTTAGGCACAGATTGGTTGCTGAATCCTAGTGGATTCAGCGCCACAATCGGGAAGCCATGCTGAGAGAGGGGCCAGCCAATGCTGGAACTCTCTAGAGGTTGGAAGGAAGTTTAGGAAATAGGTAAAAGGTCGCGGGGCCAACGTTGTTTCTGGCGTCGTGGAGGACTGTCAGGATGGGTTGTTGTGGATAAGGCTTGTGCTGTGGGATTAGGATGTATGGTTTAGGCTATTATGGAAATTAAGGAAACCGAGAATGTATTAGATCATTGACAAAAGGGATATTAAGGTCTCAATAGGATGAAAAAATTAATGCGTGTCAGAGTCCATGAACAGACAAGACAGAAGACACACCAACTCTCTAATGATGTAAAACAGTATATTGTGAATCAGCCCTGAAGATGACCTCGGCAGAATAAAGTTTATAATGACTGAAACTGGCATGAATTTTTCATCCTATTGAAACTATGATTCAGTCACCAAAAATAATGAACAGATATTGAGGTCTGTATGAAGGGTTAAATTGGTTACATAATAAGGAGCCAGGGGCAGCTTTAGCTCGTGTAGCGCCCGTGTGCAATGAAACCCTGGCGCCCCCTAGGCCTGACCCCCCCCCCCCCCCCCGCGGCTATAACTATTAACTTTGCCGTCGTAACAAGAAAGTTTTTTCATATTAAACTTCTAAACTTTAAATACGTGAAATAAGGTTTATTTCGAGTTGAAACAAAATGTTCGAAAAAGAAGCCGCCCATAGGGCGCTCGCGTTTGATAACTGCCGCCACCGCGCTGGCTGGCCGCTTCTGTCATATCATTGTTGTACCATGATGGTCCAAGACGATGCTCTTAGCTGTCTCAGGGAGCGCCTGAGACGGCGGCGCCCGTGTGCATTGCACACCCTGCACTATAGGTTAAGCCGCCCCTGTAAGGAGCGTTGATGATTTGCCGAAGGACTTTAGATTGAAAGGATTGGATTCTTTGGATCTTGGAAGGTTTCGCAGAGCCCACAGCTCAGCTCCGTAGGTCCAGATAGGTCTTAGTTGTGTCTTGTACAGAGTTCTCTTTATTAAATTTTCTTTTTTTGGAGAAATTTAAATTTTACATTACACACAGGAAAAGAGAAAAAAAAATTACAGTATTATGAACAAATTAATATAAAAAAATGTCATTTCAAAATTTATTTTTTCTAAAAGTTCTCCTATATCAACTCTGTGTTGATTGTATACATGAAGAATGTTCATGGTAACAAGTGTATTTGACAGTATCAATTTAGATAAAATTGTGATTCTACATTAAAACAAAAAGGATACAGTCTCGCGTGTATATTAACCAATATTTTACATATAGGTCTCTCAGTATATATATATACATATATAAATGCAGTGTGTAGCGCATAAAGGCACACACTATGGGAAACCACACATAAACACAGTATTTCCTCCACACTAGTGTGTGTGTTCACTTTACCCAGATCTTGTGTGCAAGTTGTATATAGGAGACCCTTTTCCCCTTCAGCTTGTTGCACATATTAATTACCAGAAAACAATTAAATCTGTTATATACGTTTATATGTATATATATACATACACACAAATTCCTACAACAACTAAGCCAAAGCTAGAGAACTCACCGCTTCAAGGACAGAGGGTGGGTTGCGATTACTTGCTCTGAAAGTCAATGAGCAGCAAAAGGATTGTGTTATATATAGCTGCTTTGCTCAAGCAAATAGCAACATGCATCTTTCTGTTGTAAAATCTGCTTTACTAAAATCTAAATCTCTACATGTTCGTTTAGTAATGTATGTTAGTGTCGGTACGTCTGTAATTTAATAACAAAACCAACACTAATTAAACTGCTACTAAACTTTCAAGTTTTAATCCCTAGAAAAACATTTTAGGTTGTGACATACACAGTTCTAGCCCTGTAATCTACCGTATGTAGTTCTGTGATAATTAAGGGTTTATATAAAGCGTCTGCCAGTAAGAGAGAGATAATCACCGCCACTGAGCGTACCGTATTACTGTTTACTAACCCACCCACTTTACCCATGGCTCCGTCTTAAACCCAAAAAGGATCAACTTACAGCAAGAGACTCCATTAATGTTTGCGCTATTCCTTCAAGGAAGAATTTACCCCAACATCCATTCTATCTGTGTAAATAAGAAAAATAAACTTGTTTTTCTGTTCTCGCTCCTCCTTAAAATGGTCTTTCTAAAAAATAAAAAACTTTTATCAAACAGCATTCATTATTTTTGGTGCTCAACATCACAAGATACGAAATCATACGTTTCTGGTTGACAGATTTTTTTCGTTAAAGTTTTAAAAGTCCCAAAAAAAGTGGTTGAGGAAAAAGTCAAAGTTAACAAAAGTTTCGACCAAATTATTTGAACTTCACATTTCCATGAAGTGACAATCATTTGAAAAAGTAAGCTTTATAAATGGTTAATTGTAATGCCATTTTTTTTTTCTCTGTATTAAAAATTCACTGTATAGCAATCACATTTAACTTTTATCATGGCAGTCATCAGGGATGGTAGAGCCAAATAATAATGGCACAGAAGGTGGCTTTGTAAGTAGGAGATCCCCAGTTCCAGGGCCGGATTTTCCTATAGGCTAACTAGGCTTCAGCCTAGGGCCTCAAGATCAAGAGGGGCCTACATTCAAATTGTTAGCAAAATTAAAATTACACTATTCTAAAAACATAACATATTATATTATATTAACATTTAACATATTGATATACAGGGTGAACCTGTATACCTTCGAGTTTAAAATATTTCCTAACATTTTCTCAAATATTTCAGAGAGATCAGAAGTAAATTTTTAAAGTGCAATTTGTAACCTTTGACTTTCTTATTTTAAGACAATCTACTTTAAAAATTGACTACTGGTCCATCTAAAAGAGGTTTGTTTTTTTTTTTTTTTTCCGGGTAGTTTACAACCTATGCGGTCATATCCCCGATACCCAATAGCCAGCGCTCTCTATCTTCCCAGTCTCCCTCTCTCAATCCCATCGCTGCCATCGCCTGTTCCACACCCTCCATCCACCGCTTCCTAGGTCGGCCCCGTTTCCTCCTTTCCTGTGGAGTGAAGCTGTGGATTCTCCTGGGCCAGCGATCTTCATCCATCCGCATTAGGTGGCCATACCATTTCAGTCTTTTGGTCTCTATTGTATAGAGAATGGTCTTTTCGACTTTGGCTTTCTCCCTAATTTCGGAGTTGGGAACTCGCTGGAGCCTGGATACACTACAACTTCTCCTCCAAAAGTCCATTTCCAGGGCTAACAGGCTACCTTCAGCTCTTCTGGACAACGTCCAGTTTTCTGCTGCGTATGTGGCTACACTTTCCACAAATGAGTGGTAAATTTTCCTTTTTGTTTTTATTCCTATTTCCTTGCTCCAGAGGGTCGCGTTTAATGCATTCATAATTTTCTTGCCATTATTTACTTTGTGTTCAATGTCTGTCTCACTTGTTCCTGTAGATGACAGCCAGTACCCAAGATATTTAAATTCCTTACTTGGATATAGCATCCAGCCGTCTATCTCTACCGGAACGGGAGGAGTATTGAACACCATGTATTCAGTTTTCTTTTTACTAACGCTTAGTCCCCATCTGGAATACTCGGCTATTAACTTCCTAAACATGTAGCTCACATCCTCTGCCTCTGACGCTATTATTACCTGGTCATCGGCGTATTGGAGGGAGTGGATAAACCTATCACGAACAGGTACACCCATTTTGCAGCAGGATCTTTTCCAGTGTTTTCAATGAATTAAACAACCTGATAAACTAAAACTGTTTAGTGCTCGTGAACACGTTTTCTTGTAAAACAAACGTAATTTCTCGTTAGAAGATAAAAGGAATCCTGGAAAATGATATACCGCGTTAGAAAGTCCACATTAGACAAGGAAACTTTTACTAAAAAGTGCCAGCACCTAGGTCTGATAATGATCACATAAGGGCCTAATGACTTTTCTTTAAATTTTCGATTACTTTTATTTTCCCAGTATCCAGGAGGAAGATTGAGGCTGTTTAGAGAATAACTTATGCTTCGAAATGGTGTCAATTTTTAGAAAATTTATCTGTCTTCCTAATCGTGTCATCAGAATCGAATTCGGACTAAAACTTTCTGAGTAATAACATTTTTATTGCAAAAAAAAGTAATTATTTTAGAAAAAAAAATTAAAGTGACGTCACTCAAGAACAGGGGAGAATATGAAGTTGGCCAATACGTCATTGAACTCCACTTCAGATATACTACACACAGTAGGCCTATTGACATTACTTACTGGTTCACCCTGTATATCACAGTAGTGATGTATTTAATTATCTCTCATGTAATTTACAAACTTAAAAATGGGAGGTGAAAGGGCCCCTCATAAGTGGAGTAGCCTAGGGCCTCTTTTCATCTAAATCCGGCCCTACCAGTAGTAGCTACTTTTCAAAAAAAGAAAAAGAATTAGTAGTAAAGTATGAGCTTCCGCCCCCGACCACATCACCTAATCGGTAGTTGGACTTAAAGCCCTGCCTGAAAAAAATAGGCTATTATTTTACCAATAATGGAAGAAAATATGTTTAAATATAACTAAAATCGCCAAAACTAAAATCCTTTTTAATATAAAAGAAATTAAACAGTGCTGCACTTGTGCAATATCGATTAAATTCAATTCTACGAACACACCCTTTTTTACTCAAATTTGTAATTGACTTGCCAAAAAAACGCAACATCCGGACGAAGTGACCAACTTCCCGTAGTTGGTGCGACAAGTGTTGGACCACACAGGGGCTGCGTATAGGAGTACGGAACGGATGTAGAGGTAATAAATTAGTTTTTTATTAAGAAACTCTATGTTAGAGTTGAGGTTCAAGAAAGGAAATAGACTATTGTCAAGATTAGATGTCTCCCAGCATTGAATTACATGATCATAACAGCTAAGATGGCCAGCAATTCCATTGCGTTGGAAACTTAGGTCTTTGAACTTTCCAAATACTGAATATGAATAATTCGAATATGTATAGTGTGATATAATTGAGCCAAAATGAAGTTGCATAAATGACTTCCAATTAACATGAGTCAAATCTAAAATATACTAAACGCTCATGTAAAGTTATGGCATACGCCAATAGTAGTTCAATCTACTGGCAACAGCAGCAATAGGAGTAGTATTAGGATGCTGTGATTGTTTGGACAAAGGTAAGATGAAGCCAATAATGGAGGACATTGATGTCAGCAACTCTACCCTACCGTTCAGACACTAATACAGGCTCTCTTGTTGAACGTATACACACACACAAATAGTACAAACTGTTAGCAATCACCAATGTATACTGTGTGTTATGTAACACTGTATATAGTCTGGCATTCTGGGAACAGATTGACTGACATCAACTCACTCCCCATTACAGAGAGCAAATGTTACTCATGTACAACATTATGTTGCACACTAAACGCTGTTGAAGACTGCTTTTTTGGGGGTTTAATCAAGGTAAACTTGTAATGAAATTATCATTTTCTCAATTTAAAAAAAAGGAGACAATTTACAGTAGACTTTTTCTAAAATGTTTGCCTCTAGGATCTCAGGCTTTATGAATTCTAACAATTCCTCATATAACCGAAGAACAATCAAATCTTAAAGCCTGAACACTGTCTTTTTACTGCAATAATTCGTCTTTACGAACTTCATCTTTATGTTTCATCTTCTTTTCCAACAAGATGTAGAAGATTGGAAATCATACTTTTTAATTTTATTACAGACTCTTAATAGCAATTTGGGTGATGACTCGTTGGCGTAAATTATGGAAAACTAAAGGTTTAGTTCAGGGGTCGCCAAACTTTTCTGATCATGGACCCCTATAACATTTTTCGAAATCTCCATCGACCCCCATAAAAGTAATTTTCAGTTAATTAAAATAAAACTATCTATTAGGTACTGTGTTTCTACATTTATTTTATGATTTTGAACATTTATTAAAGCAATTTTACATTGATAATAATAATATAATAATAATAATAATAATAATAAAATTTATTCTTCATATGAAATATTTACAAGTTGCAAAATGAAAATATTGTACGGCTTGGAAAATCCGTCAGCCGGAGTCGATGTTACTATAATACAAAGAGAAAAGAAAAACAAATAAACCAAATAATAATAATAGTAATAATAAACAAAAAATATAACCGACCTAGAAATAAAATAAAACGAAATAACCAATATATAACAGAATTATAAATTAATAATTAAACTCCTGAACCAGCTGATAACGATAAGACCAGGCATGGCGAGCATATTTAATAAGAGGTTGACAATTTCTCGTTCCATTTAGGAAAGAAATCAATTGTTCTCTCGTAAGTACTGAACGTCCAAAATAGAGTCTCCGGATTTCAGAAAGAATTGAGCAGTCACCAAGAAAGTGAACCACGTCCTCAATGCACCTTGAATTACAAAGAGAACAAAGTTCAATCTCCCTAGGCAGCCATGGCGTATGATTCAGGTAGACAAGCTCACATCTTAACTTAAAGATCCAGCGGAGTTCAGTTAGAGTTAGACCCAAGGAATTATCCTCATTCAAGTGACAAAGGTTAAATGAGTGGTCAAGTTCTCTGTATAAAAGGAAGCGGGACGAGAGAGAGAGAAGACGCGGTCCATTGTGTAACAATAGTTTTATGAAAGATATCTTAATGTTGAAATTTAAATACCTTAATATTTATTAAATAATAAGTAATTATTAATAAGTAAAGAAACAGGATTGCTTCTTAACTAATGAGATGGGGGTGTGCCTGGTGTTTCTTTGCAAGGTTTGCTACATTGGGTTCGAAATTGTTGTTCCTTCGACCCCCTGGCTAAGATCGACCCCCTACTTTTGTTAAATAGACCACTGGAGGTCTATATAGACCACTTTGGCGACCTCTGATTTAGATAAACATTTTTATAAAATACATTTAAAAATTCAAGAAGTAGGTTTAACTGAAAGGTTTGGAAACCTAAAATCCAAGTGCTACAGTGTGGTCACTTTATAAGATTAAGGTGATATGCAATAAAGTCAAAATTTTGGCTAAGTCATAATTCAATTTGTGTGGCTGGTAAAGAAGTTGAAAAAGAATAGATTTAATACAAATTTTAGCTGTATTAATAATGATTATGGCTTACACAATTGAAAAATTCTAACGCTCATACAATTTTCTTTTAATTCTATTTAATGGCGAGTTTTGAAACATAGACTTTACACAATTTATTTAAAATTTATCCAATAAAGTGGCTGCTAACGGATTTGTTTTCTAGGTTTGAAATTTGATTTAATCCCTAACAATATTACAAAGAAAAACGCAGATATAGTGCTAATATTGTACTTTTATAATGAACTTTACCATTGCTGTTAGTCAGTTAGCGTGACTTTTGTCTCTGGTTTCTTCGTACACGTCATGTAAGACCTCGCTGACAAGTTTGATGGTATTAAGAGTCTGCAATGACTAAAATTTAATACGATTCCCACCTCGTCCTTCTAAAACTCTGTTCATGGAACTGAGTCATTCAAATTTTTTGGAAATGTGTAAAAAACAAAATGAAAGCTCATCATTCAAAAGTGGAGGCCATGTAATATTTCAACAAAACCAAAAAAAAATCTATAACTTGGAATAACTTTAATTTAAAACATTGCTAAAGTGTTAACAAATTTATAGTTATAACGAAACTAAATCACTATCATCCAACAATTGTGTTACCAATTGAAACACTATAATCTGAGAAGCATCCAAACAGATAATTCAAGGTGGAACCAGACACACTATCAATACAGTTAACACCTGTCTAGTACAGGCAAACTAATACCTAAATCCTAATGTACCAAACTGTTTATCTCTTTTCCAAACTAGCAGTTTCAAACTGCAAACAATCTAGTTACCTTTCTGAATGTTTGCAATTATTATTTAAATAAAAATAAATAATATTATTCTGTTCAAATTTTTTAGCTTTCCATGTTGCTTAATGAGAGTATTGCTAAAATTATTTTACTCGTATTATTGGGTACAAGGAGCTGTTGTTTAACGTCTTCGTTTTTTGTTAAGATAAAATTTATGAAATTTACACCAAACATTCAAATCTTATGAATTATGTTTGTTAAAAAATTTTCTTGTATTTCAGAGGGTATACTTTAAAATTGTTTGACTCAATGAATAATCTTCCAATTTGCATCAGGTCAAGAAACAAGTCGCTTTGTTTCATCAATCGGATTCTAAGTATGTATCACCAGTCTCATCTTCATATCCTCGAACCATGGTTTCGCAAATGGAGAATAAAGGTCAACGAGTCAAAATCCCATTACATAACCTTTACCCTCAATCACAAGGTATTCCCACCAATCTATCTGAACCATATTCCTATTCCTCCGGCAGATAAGGTGCGTTATCTTGGACTTTTACACGACAAGCGCCTTACTTGGAACCCCAAGCGACAGGAACTTTACTTATTTTACCGTATGACCAAAAGACTCCTAGACAAACGCTCCAAATTGTCTATTACCAACAAAAAAAAAAAAATCTACACAGCTCTACTAGCCCCAATCTGGACATATGGACTTGAACTGTACGGTACCGCAAAGCGTTCCAATCTCAATCGCATCCAATCCCTTCAATCGAAAATCCTACGCACAATCCTTAACGCTCCTTTCTAGGTAAGCAATCACACCATCCACACTGACCTAAAAATCCCTTTTGTCATTGACCTAGCCGAATTCCGTTACACCAAATTTCATTCCAAACTTTCCCAACAGTTCAGCCCACTCATAAACAATCTATCCAAACTACTCTTCCCTCGAATTCTCGCCGAAGACTGAAGCGTCGATGGCCACGCGATCACCTTCAAAGGGTATCCTTTGAATTCACTTCAAAGGCATCTTCTGTTAGTCAAATCAAATCAAATCAAATCAAAATTTATTGTTTTTGAGTAATACAACTCATAACACGAATTAGGCAAAATATATAAAAAATTAACTAAATACAAATCTGTTCAATATATACAATACAAAAATAAATTAACCACATAATTTTAATATAATAAAAATTAAATCACTGTTAATAAAACTAAATAAAACATAAAAGTAATACCATGAAAGTCAAGAAAAACAAAATCAGTTTAATATAATATGACAATGTAATAATAAAATAAATATATGTTGATTGATGTAACACAGCTATCTCATCCTCAGAAAAATAGATAAACAAACGTTACAAAAAGATGAAAAACTGAAAAATACAAGTCTAAGACAACAAACTAGATATAGAACTGGTACCAAGAATACTAAAATAATAACTAGACAATACAAAATTAACTACAAACCCGTCCAAATTTATATTAACAGAGGGAGATTACTCATTTAATAGGAAACTTCTGAGTGCTGTGGATGCACAGAAATAGTTATATATCAAGTTGGCCTGAACTAAGGACTCAATTAAAAGTGATGATTCAAATAAATTATTATGGCAGGACATATCCATGTTTAGGTTTTCTGCTAACTGAATTCTAAGTGGCGCAAAAGGTCGGCACTCAAACATAAAGTGAAAGAGTGAGTCAGGCTTAAAAAGCTTGCACAAAGTACAAATAACAGAAGAATCAAAAATATATTTAGTACCCTTAATGTAAATACTTGTTTTATTTAGATTTGCAAGTCTTAGCTGAATAATAATTCTGGACTTAGATAAATTATAATTAGTCTCCAAGTAAAATTCACCAAGACCAAATGTACTCAAGTTTCTGTAAACTGTATTATATTTAGAATCTATAACCCAAGCAATGTCATTACTTAAAAATCTATTCTTTAAGGCATCAGTTATATTTGATAAAGATCTCTTAATTATTACTGGGTCCAGCGATAAAAAAGTGTCAAGGTGGCCAATCGAGAATAGTTCCAATTTGAGTTGGGAAACCCAATTAGAAGATTTAGTGCTTGACAATGAGTCCAAGCTCAGAAGTATATCAAAGCAAATACGGGGCAATCTATCAGAGGGCATCTCAAGAAGTTTTATTAAAAAGGTTAACATTGATTTGACTATAGTCAGCTTAACTGGAAATATTGCACATTCTAAGCGGAGATAACTATTAGGAGTTGAT
This sequence comes from Rhodnius prolixus, assembly GCF_049639745.1. Taxonomy (NCBI): domain Eukaryota; kingdom Metazoa; phylum Arthropoda; class Insecta; order Hemiptera; family Reduviidae; genus Rhodnius; species Rhodnius prolixus. The sequence continues at coordinate 19,173,271 of NW_027411593.1, read as the reverse complement.
CTCGGCAGATTAAATATTTGTTTTAAGAATTGCACCTGCACTGCCTCCAGATCGTCGGCATACCTATAAGCCCATATTTCGCATGCGTAGAGTAAAGAAGTCTTTACAACAGCATCTAACAACTTTCTGATGGGTTTGATGGAATTTGCTTTAGACGTTATTAGAATCTGCCTTACCCGATTTGTTGCTATTTTACCTTTTGATATGAAATGTTTGGATGCTTGATAGAATTTCCCAGTTAGACTGAAAGGAACACCTAAATAAGTGTATGTATTTACAATGTTTATTGGAGTATTATTTATACAAACTTGCTTAAATTTTTTGGGGCGTGTACTTTTTGAAAAATAGATAATTTTTGTTTTAGATGTATTAATTTTCAGGGAGTTTAAACAGCAGTATTCTTCAAGAATTAATAACTTTTCTTTTACGTCAATTATAGAAGTAGCAAGGATGACAATGTCGTCCGCGTAACATAACAAACAGAAATTATTGAAGTTAGCCAGTTTAATCGAAGTGGCACCTTTCTCCGTGAAAAATCTAGTCAAATCCGAAAGAAATAAGTTAAAAAGCAACGGCGAAAGAGGTTCGCCCTGAAGTATTCCTGCCGAGACTTGAATATCATCTGTTTGTCCATTCTCAGTTAGAATCCTTAGTCTAGCATTGTCATATAGTGATTTTATAACATTTGTTAGCTTTGAACCTACTCCTACTCTTAGAAGTTTTTCATATAATAATGAGTGAGAGACCGAATCAAAGGCAGATTTAAGATCTATAAATATTCCAAAGAGAGAGGTATTATTGAACAATTTGATATTAATTACTGAAGAAAGGGTAAAAAGATTGTCCTGACAACCTCTACCAGGTCTAAAACCTGCTTGCTCCTCAGGTATAATAGAATGTTGTTCTGTCCAATTATTCAATCTCTTAAGCAATATGGAGGTAAATATTTTTGGAACACTATTTAGGAGTGCTATCACCAACAAAAAAATTGTCTATTACCAACAAAAAAAAAAAATCTACACAGCTCTACTAGCCCCAATCTGGACATATGGACTTGAACTGTACGGTACCGCAAAGCGTTCCAATCTCAATCGCATCCAATCCCTTCAATCGAAAATCCTACGCACAATCCTTAACGCTCCTTTCTAGGTAAGCAATCACACCATCCACACTGACCTAAAAATCCCTTTTGTCATTGACCTAGCCGAATTCCGTTACACCAAATTTCATTCCAAACTTTCCCAACAGTTCAGCCCACTCATAAACAATCTATCCAAACTACTCTTCCCTCGAATTCTCGCCGAAGACTGAAGCGTCGATGGCCACGCGATCACCTTCAAAGGGTATCCTTTGAATTCACTTCAACGGCATCTTCTGTTAGTCGACTCATGATGGTTATCGTTGGATGGCCCTCATTCAAATCTTTCAAGCCATTTTTTATTTACATATTGTAATCCGATTTACTTGTAGCCAATAGGCAGTTGTAAATTAAATAAAGAGAGTTTAAAAAAAATAATAATAAGTATGTGTGGAATGCCAGTCTTGCTGGTTCTCAGCAATGAAGTTTCTACCAGCAAGTTAGTTATCCTGATGCTTAAAAAAAAAGAAAAAGGTGATAATCAGTTGGTAAAACTTTTGTGGAGTTGAGGGCGTTGAGGTAGATGAAGGAGTTGAAGTAGTAGATGGAATTGAGGTAATTTAGGGAGTTAAGTTGGTTAAGGTAGAACGTCGATCTCTCTTTACTCATTCAATTTATGGACGATAATTGGCGATCTTTTATGTAGAACCACTTCTGCTGTCGACTGTTAGTTGAAATAAAGTCCAGTTTGTAGACAATACTATCTCCATTATTGGTTACACCCGTTTACAAACATTTAAAGAAGATGGCAGCACTATAGACCACCTAATCGTTGCACAGACGAATTTAAATATTTGTAGCCCACAGTAACCCTTTTTTCTTTAAAACAAGAACATGTACATATAATACACATTAAAATGAAAAGTGTGTGAAACGGGTATAATCACAAATCAAGGTCACAAATAGTTTCTTTTTTTAAGTAATAAGACTACATTAACGCATCATATCTGAAAACAGATATAAACCTACTTAACTAATAACGAGTTTGTATAATTTATTAATGAACTTGAGCTGTACGCTCTAATTGCCACCAATTTTAACCAAATTATGCCTCTTCTATGTAACCAAAGAGTTTTTAAAGACCCTCGTCTACAACCACTTCTTAAATTAATGAAGTTTTATTATCTCTCATATCTTTTTTATTTTTTATTGTGTCCTTAACTCCACCACCGCTGTGTGCTTGCTTACAACTTTATTATGGCCATGCTTCTTTCTCTGCGGCACGTAATTATCATTAGCTCCCCATTTACATTCTTTTTTATTTCCTTCAATGAGCTACAAAAAATTATAATTAGTTTTCTCGAATATTTCCGAATATTGTGCACCTTTTTCTTCAACGAAGTATCAATAAATATTATCATTCAATTAGCGTTTCTGAAGATGAAATTTAAATGAAGTAAAATATAATTTAAATTGAATCTTTCTTTCAATAATTAATTTTTAAATAAGGAGGTTCACTGCTAACTGAATAATAGCTGAACTAAAAGTTTCCTGTTAGGCGTTAACGTGAAAGGTTGGTAACATGCAGCAAATGACCATTTCAGATATTCACTGCTTCATTTTTTAATTTCTAAAATAAAACAACAGTCGTTATCCATCCATCCATTAACCTCAGGCATGAAACTCTTAAGTTAACTTGTTTTTCTTGAACTTATTTATGGGTCCATGTACTCTAGGAAGACCAATAATAATGTAAACAGGCTATTTTTTTGAATTATAGTTAATTTTTTTAAATCATGTATACTCTTAGTTGAATAGACAGGATAAAAGTTAATGATAAACTCTTTTTATCTGTATTTAAGTATTTTTTTTTTTTTTTCAAACAAATGCCCACATCATTTGCCACGTTGGACATCGAAAGCGATGACTTGATACTGAAACAACGTGACCCTCCTGACCCGTTCACTAATCCTATAGCTTGGAGATCCGTATACATTGGGCCATTCCGGTACAGTGCGCAAGTGACAGACTACCAGAAGTCGAAGAGTCCATCGAACCTGTACAGTTCCTTGATTTAGGTAGCCATATCTAGTGGCCAATCTGAAACGTGTTCCAAAGGCACATATCTTGGCAGGTCGATTTAGCAGTCTATTCTGAGGACTGCGTAGAGACGCCGAACGATTGCCCTCTGAATTCTCCGTCGGTCTTGCTCACTCAAGTTCTGAAAACCATCATCGGCTAAAATATTGTGGCGGGATTATGCTTATCCGTTACGTTTGAGTGTTTTGTTTGACCAGCCTTAATAATAATAATAATAATAATAATAATAATTGCATGAAATCAGGGAAGGGATTAGCTATGAGGTTAGCATACTGGACTCCCACGCGGAGGTCCCGGGTTCGAATCCAGCAGCTGACCCTTAGATTTTCTCTTCCTAGGAGCTTCTTACAGCTCACTGTCCGGTGATGGACAGTGTTGTCTGTAACGAGAGAACACTGTCCGGAGGCCGGCAGTGCACTGGAAAAAGCTCCGGGCGCTAATGACCTCAGCTGTTGATGCGCCAAAAAAAAAAAAAAAATTGCATGAAATCATTCCAAAATGGGTCAGAATCCTCTGTAACATCAAGTCCCCTATCCTGATTATCGGCGATATCCTTGCAACACTTCACAGTTTCCTTCAAATAATGTTTCATCAAGATGGCTTGAATCCCAGTTTATCTATCTTTAAAAGTGGCACTGCTGCTCAAAAAGTTTTCTTACAATTTTGAATTTTAATTCTTTTAAACTCCTATTAGTATAATTTGGGAAATGAGGCTGCAAATTCTGGAAGCCATCCTTGGAACCCTAACAAGTATTTTTCTTGGGAAATATTTCTAGTGGAACTTAAATCTAAATTTATGCCATGAGCACACACCAAAGTCTTCATGCGGCATTTTATAAAGACAAAAAATAAATTGTGTTTTTACGTTCTTGCGAGTTGATTTAACTTTTAGTAAAAAATTGGGTCTCAAAGTCCGTTCTGCTAGTTCAAATTGCTAATTAATTTTTTGCCCTTTATTTTAAAGAAATAAAGATGTTTTTAATTAATCATCGGATGTACATTGGAGATAGAAATGGTAGTTCAAAAATACTTGCTATTGGCAGCAATCCTCTAACCAATTAAGGCCATCTCTTTTGTGTCTTCAGCAACAAGTTCCTGACAGTGTAATAATCTCTTATTATGTAGAATGTTGCTGCTAAAAGCAAAACCGCTTGCTTTTATCAATTCACCCTTAGTTGAATCCTGGAATTTCAATAGTTTATAATTAACGCTGCCTTCGTTAATTAAGTGGACAAAGTTTGGACGACGAGGTCATCACTGGACAGGAGTGGTGGAAGTGTTTCAATCGGCATTCTTGGTTATTTTACCTTTTGTCAAAATGAGGGTACAATTTCTAATACAACAGACAATTAAAACTTTAACGTATTAATTTTGTATGATATTTTCTTGAATGTTATTTTATCTGATTAATTAATGAAGGCAAAATGAACTGTCGAGTGAAATACTGATAGCAGTATTTTCACAGATTCCTTTGTTTTCATTTACAAAAGTCTGATTAAGAAGTTTTCATTGCAAACCCTACATTTTGTTCGTTGAAATCTGTGTAAATTGTTTACATATATAAAACTCTAAAACATAAGTAAGGACTCTTACAAATTTTAGTTTAGCAGGCTACATTGTGCAGGACACTGTAATCTACTAGAACTTTTAAAGGCAGTTTTTTGCCTTTCTTGCTAACAGAACATAAAATATACTGTTTACATAACAAAATAGGCTTATTCCAAAAGCATTGGGTTATAAGTGCCAATAATCTTCTACCTTATAGGATGAAAAAATGATTGCCATTTCAGTCGTGATACATTTATTCTGCCGAGCTTTCGACCTAGGGACTAGGTCATCTTCAAGGCTAGTTTACAAAGTAATATTTTACTTGTTGTTCATTATTTTTGGTGACTGATTCATAGTTTCAATAGGATGAAAAAATAATTGCCATTTCAGTCGTGATTCATTTATTCTGCCGAGCTTGCGACCTAGGGACTAGGTCATCTTCAGGGCTAGTTTACAAAGTAATATTTTACATTACAGGGTTGGTGTGTCTTCTGTCTCTTAGTCCCTAGGTCGGAAGCTCGGTAGAATAAATATATCACGAATGAAATGGCAATTATTTTTTCATCCTATTGAAACTATGAATCAGTCACCAAAAAGAATGAACAGCTTCTACATTATGATAACAATTCCTTATATTTATAGCCATTCTATACAAACTACTCTAATTCGCTAAAGTTATCAAATATTCTCCTACAAAGCAATTGCGCCATAGAACGAAACTAAATGAGGTCGAATGGAGTTCCATTCTGGACCTTAGAATGGATTGTAGAAGGAAGTTGACGACTTGAAACAGACGAAAAATAGGTTAATATTGGGATGTTACTAGACAATTATTTGGATTATTCTTATAGTTGTTGCCTGAAAGGGTCTAAATTCGTAGAAAGTTCAACTCTTTCAAAACACCCGAAGAAGAACAACATCCTTCCAAAATTGTGCTCTTCCACCAACCAAAGGACTGTTTCATCATAAACCAATGACCATCTGGCGCAGAATTTGTCAGTATTATTTTTTAGAAATGCCTCAGATGGATTCTTTTTTTGCAAATCTCCATTCTTCAGATCTAGCCTTAGTTCATTTGGCCTCACCACTCAAAAAAACCTTCTGATTATTTTTCTTCTAGTACGGAGATATTGATTAAAGTTGTCTTTAGGAAGTAATAATTTTGAAGCAAATTAAACGAATATTTATGGTTTTGACAGTATTCCCTAATGTCAACTCAAGTCTCAATATTATTTGACGCAGCATGATCTTTATCTTTCTTTTTAAAGACGGCGACATTATCATTATTACTATTATTATTTATTATTACTATTACTTTTTTATCTAAAAAAAAAAATAAAGTTGTTAGTTTTTGCAGAACTTTATGCTTAGATTCTACAAAGAACAAATCGTACACCATTATGTGTGTTCTTTATCTGCTTAAATTTCACCATATTATTTATTTATTTTTCAGCATATAAGCCATTATAAAAATACAAATACAATGTGACAAATACATAAATTATACGTAGAGATTCTAAAATAAAAGCACTGGAATTACTAAATACCTAATTTTATAATAAAGGTTATACAAATACAAAAATTTTTGTAATATTAAGTTAGTTAAAATAAAATTTATGTCATACCAGTTTTGTTTTAGATAGTTTTTAAAAGAGAAAATATTGCTGTGGAAGAACTACTGCAAAAGTGTCAGAAACATCATTATAACAGACAATCTCGTATTGGGCAGATCACTCATAACTGTTGCGGATAGCTTTAATGGAAAAGTAGATCTGAAACGGATATTATGATTGGTTGATTTTAGTACAAAGGCCGAGACAATCGATATTGAATTTAAAGTGTTTAATCGTATTGAATTTAATATTTTATTATATTAATATCTTTATTAATTTATATGGTACGGAGTAATTAACTATAAATCAGTTGCAAATCACCATATGTAGGTTTATGCACTTGTATGTATTAATTAGCATATACGATTGCAATAACAGAAAGGCAGAGACATTAGATAGATAATCATTTCAATGAAAGTATCAATATTGTAGTAATGAGAGAGAACGGCTAAATGCTGTTGAAATAACATCATTGCTAGCTAGTAGTGCAGTTTGGAGTGTTACTAGGCCGATTGATATACTGCTGCCAGTAGAATGCTTGATGGCTAGTCGATTTGAATCAGTTTGAAAGCCTATTTGACTTCCAGCCTCTCTCTTCGTATGAAACTGGTAAACCATGTTATTACAAACAACAAGCCAAATGCTGTTGTTATATGACACTGTTATAGTGGAGTTCCGTATTAATGATAGTTAATGGGTACACATATCTCTTCCGTTCTGGGCTCTACTATTCCGTACCCGGTAAATCGCTAGAACAATATCAAAAAATCAATAAGTTCTCATGGATTTAATGAATAAGCCCTACGCTGGCATTCTAGGATAAAAGTTATAATTTTATTAATGGTCTGTGCAGAGCAGTTTATTTTATACACCTTACTTTTCTGATCTACATCAGTGTAACTAGGGAAAAAACTACAACAGGATTTCTTGCCTGTCTGATTAAAGCTACACCTAACAAATTAAAAATCAATTTAAAGCTTCAATTGTGAGAATAGCGTAAATACGTGAGCAGCGATACCTTAAAGGCTTGGGCACACAGAAAGCGGTCTGTCGCGGCGGACAGCGAACCAGCGGTTGTCGCGGCAGTCTGCGATATGGGGATGGCACATAGGACGCGATATCTTTGTTTGAGCGGTCCAGTTTGGTCGCTTTATTCTTGAGAAGTAGTAGTGCGTTTTCTTGTTCTTTGTTTTAATTTTTATATATTGAGTATGAGATCGGACGAAGAGCAACTCCTTCTCCTATTAGCTTTGCAAGGCAAAAAGAGGAAAAGACAAAGTTGGGTGCATGAACTTAGTAAGAAGAGAGAACAATTAGGGGAATACCACCGCTTATGTATCGAACTGAAGTCACATGAAGATAGGTTCTTCTAGTATTTTCGTATGTCGCGAGAATGAAATAAAAAATGAGTAATAAAGTTTCTTAACATTGGAATCTTAATTTCGTATTACTAGGGTGGCAAGGTGGTCACATTGAAATCTGTAATTTTGTACTAACAGATCGCTTGTCGTTGCGACAAAGACTAGCCCGCTGCGGTAGGCCGCGTTCTGTTTGACAGAGATGATGCATCATTGTGTAATACAACTAGACCGCCTGACCGCGTCGGTCGGAGATCGTTGCTCGCGCGACAGACCGCATTCTGTGTGCCCAAGCCTTAAAAGTTTGCTAAATTAATGATGAGAAATTATTGTAATTCTATGATGGAATGAAATAAATACTATTGGAGGGACTCTTATTAAAAGTGTGCAATTTTTTACTAGGAGTTAATTTTGAATGTAACCAATGTATCCACAGTAAATAATTGAGTGTTTAAAGCTTTGTTAATAAAACCATATTAATAGTTTTCATTAATGGGTTCTGCTGGCTTGCTAATAAATAACTCATACGGACTGCAGTAATTATCAGTTCTAATACGTGCTGCCCGGAGTGGGTAGAGTTTGGTAGAGCAGTGTATTACATGTTGACTGTATCCTACAGCAGGGGACAACCGCCCCCCACACGGGGGTCCAGCTGAGTGTGTAAATGACCGTATAAGTGCACGTACTGACCAACAGTTCGGGCATGAACTGCACGAGGGAGAGTACTGCCTAGTGACATAGTAGGTTTTAATGGGGCTTGTACACGTTATTTAGGATCCATTTCCTCAGTGCTTGGCCATATTCTTGCCAGTGTTGGACAAACATTGTCTTTCTTTGGTCTGTATCTCCTAGTTGTACTCCACTTTCACAACCATATGTTGCCAAATTCTTGTAATTGATCTTTAAGGATCTATTCCGGCTTGGATTTGATGATAAACTTTAATTTAAAATTACAAATTTAATGGCAAATGGAAACATCTACATAATTTTATGCATCTAAAAACTTTTTTAGATTTCAATTTTGCAAAACAAAGCAATAATCTGCCCCTCTCATAACGTGCAGTATCGTCAGGTTTGTTTTGTTCCTATTTTAAGCGATTATTCTCTACGGTGTGAAAAAAAAATATCCTTAAAAAGGATTCTTACGTCTTGTAAAGACATCGCCTATTTTTTTTTTCCAGGCGTGGCTTAACGACCAACTACCAATTAGGTCTCGTGGACTGAGGCGGAAGCTCATACTTTACTATAAACAATTTTTTCCAACAAATAAAACGTAGTCATACGCCGGATTCGAACTGGGGATCTCCCACTTATAAATCTACACTCTTGACCACTAGACCAACACCTGCCCCTTTACGTCATGTAAATTTCAGTCAAAAATTGCAATTTGATGATTCTATAGATTACCGATCAATTTTAGTTTGCTAACTATCTTAAAAGAAACAGAAAAGATCTATAATAATGCAGTGTTTGAAAGGATTATTATTTAAATAAATTCGATGTTTCATTTAGTAATATAATCACGGATTATAAAAGTTTCTTAGTGGAGATTGTAAAATCTTCTATTAAATCCTGTTAGCATGTTTTCAATCTTTGGGAGGAAAATGAATTATCTAATCAATTTGCTTTTTTACACCGGTGTTAGATGTGTTTTACCGAACGAGTTATTTGTTTGATTCAGGAATCAATAATAATAATAATAATAATAAGGGAAGGGATTAGCTATGAGGTTAGCATACTGGACTCCCACGCGGAGGTCCCGGGTTCGAATCCAGCAGCTGACCCTTAGATTTTCTCTTCCTAGGAGCTTCTTACAGCTCACTGTCCGGTGATGGACAGTGTTGTCTGTAACGAGAGAACACTGTCCGGAGGCCGGCAGTGCACTGGAAAAAGCTCCGGGCGCTAATAACCTCAGCTGTTGATGCGCCAAAAAAATAGAAATAAATAAATAAATAAATATAATAATGATGATCGTTATTATATCACATTTTTTTACTTGGTTGGGTTTTCCGTAATGAATAGATTAACTGACAATACTCAATACGTTTTACTAATAATGGCCACAAGATGGAAAAAAAAAGGTTTACCACTCAAAAAATAATTAGTGATATGAGGAAAAGCTCAGGGAAAAAACAAAACCAATTAGGTGATGTCACTTGTACAAAAACTTCTAGATAAAGAGGATTTAGAGCCGGTAGATGTTGTTAGCGAGAAAAAAGCTGTCTTTCCTTCGGTTCTTATTGGAAGGGCATTCACTAATATAGTTCCTTCAGTAGTAATTCCAGTTTATAACAGCAACGTAGAAGTGCAATTATGACAAAAAAAAAAGTAGTCGTTTTATGAACACATATAAAAACAATTTTCGTCTCCGTTTGCACAAGTTAAATACAAGAGTCACAAACGAAGTTCTTTAATTTATAAAAAATGTTAATTAAAATTATATAATTGTCTTTGGAAATTAATTAAATGAAGATCCTTTCTTTTTTATCCTGAAAAACTTAGAAATAGTAACAGCGAGGGTGAATACTGCTATCGCTTGGCTGCACTCGGCCAGTTTTCTCTTTTCATTAAATGAGAAGGAAATTTTCATTTGTAAATTAATATGCCATTAGGTGATTTGAAAAGAATTTCTGTCTAAAACTCATTCTATCTTTTTCTTTAGTTTTATTGTGAATGAGATTGCGCACACTAAATTCTACCATATTGTTTATAAAATGAATAACTTCTTATTGAATATTTTCTCTATTCAGTCTAAATAAACAATCACAGTGCCACAACATGCTGCGTATCTTATATAATGTTGCGTAAATGCTTGTTAAAATTTTCTTATGGAACATTTCGCTAGCTGAAACTCTTCCAAAATTCTGCATGCAACAAAAGATGAACGCGTGGACAGCTAAATTGTAGGGTTTTGTTTCTGTTCATTTGCTTGTTGTTTTAATAGTAGTAACTATAATTCTTTATGTCTCGAACATCACACCAAGAGGTCGTAAAATCTAGTTTTCAAGACGGAACTGGTCTGGAAAGCGTGGTTCTTAAATATGTTGGTCTACTCTTTCATGGTGGTGCACTATGGCGGTCTATAGGGAAGAACTAGCTGCTTAATTATGGATTATAGCCTATCGTTTAAGGCCTTTGAAGCGTTAGGGCTAATGTCACTAATGGCCAGCATGCTACCAAAAAAGTCTATTCCAAGAATCTGACGATCTAGGCAAACAAAACAGCAAAACTTCTGATGGTTCTGCTGTTAACTGCTGTCTAATGCCAACTTCATCTGGCTTTATACCTTATAAGGCATGCAAGATCAGAAAACATCTCCTCAGGGGTGAAGTAATCAATCCAAAGAGACTTGAGTAGCGCCAAAAAGACTTGTAAGAAAACAAATCTGCACTTTACAATTTTAACGGGAGACTAGACTACTAGGCTACAAGAAAGTGGTTTAATAAGCCTTTTTAGGCTGCATTTCCTGAAGTGTAGGACCCCACCCGATGTTCTAATCTATTCTAAATTAAATAGTAGTGGAGCAATTATTTTTTTACCTTAATTTGACGATTATTAGCGATTAGATCTGCAATTTACATAATTCTATATTTAGTTCCAGTATCACATCAGCGTAACGATAAGTTGTTGACTTACCAAGCTCGAATATTAAACGAAATATTAGTGAAATTATTTCTGGAAGTATGCACCATAATCGCATTTGAATTTAAGAATGTACCGTAATTTCACAAGAAAAACCAGTTAAAGAACATGTTATATTTTCTGTATTGCTTGCCTCGAAATCCTATCTCAAGAACCAAAGGATGAATTTAAATTTTACGGAATGAATCTTTTGCCTACAAACTATGAAATTAAAAAAAAAAAACGGCTTATTATTTGATTTTTGTACTGGCATCAATTTGACTTCTTCGCCTTAAGTTCAAAAAGATTGTCCTCAAAAAAAATGTCTTACATTTAGATCCAACGCTATTCAATCTCTTGGGAATTCAAACGTATTTAACAAGTAAACCGATTTAAGGAGCTCCGATCCGAAATGTTAGCAAAATGACAAAATGGTTGCTACACTTCTAATTCACGTAGTCGTTAGCTTCTCCTAGTTTCTAACAATTCTTGAAACCTTTTTCAATCAATTCATTGAAATTTAATATTGAAATAGGCACATAATTTCAGATATCACATACATTTTAAATAATTACATTATAATAAACGAATACATATAATTTCTTTGGCTGGTGAATAGAAAAAAGAATTCTCGCTGGGGAAAAATTGTTTTTAATATTCCAAAGCAAGATGGCTGCATGTGAATAAAGTGCACCCACACATTTGGAGAAGATGAAATGCTGAATACGAGGGCAGAAGTCCTTTTTTTTTGATGACAGGTACACTTTATCAAGACGGCGGTGATGCTGATAACATCATCTTGACGGCTGGCGTTCTGTTCCCGCATTCAGTTAACAATCGACAGTAGTGGAGATTCGAGAGCTGTTACAACTTTTATAAAACCTCCTTCTTTTATTTTTTTGGTGTTTTACTTCCCTCTTTTTGTCCTCTTACACACTCTTAAGCATTTTCTCTCTTTATTTCTCTTTAAGACGTCTTGAAATCTGTATTTATCTCAGCGTTATCTCTAACAAAGATATTTTTAACAACTCAACTAAATGTTAGTAAAAAGAGAAAGATTAAAAACTAAGGGCCATTTCTTAAGATAAAATGATTCAGTTTTTAAATTAATAATTGCTAAAATAATAAATATTTTATGAATCATAAGAGAGGAATTCGTCCAAGATGAATAAAAAGCAATAAACACTTTTTTAAGTCACTGCCGCTTACTTCGTTAACAAGATACCGGCGCTTTTAATCGTTTTAGATAATTTTTTCTGGCAATGAAAGAAGTTGGAAAACAAGAGATTTACAATGTGAGAAATCTATGGTATGGAATTTGGCGTGGCGGAATATCGCAGCTTCAGAAACATAGGGAACAAGGAGCTCTTGGTGCGAGGAAGTGTTAGAAGCAAAGTGAGAAGCATTAACGATTCGACCGAGTGTTTTCTTTTTATTGGAAGGATTGGATTCTGTAGATATTGGAAACTTACAAGGACTGTAACTATTAGGAGGTGGAAGTGCTCAGATGTCTGAACTATCTGTGAACATTGAAGAATCTGTAAAAGGCGAATCCGCGGTAGTTGTATAAAAATCAAATGTAGTATTTTTTGCATTGAATAACCAGTTGAGGTAGTTGGTTGTGAGTGGATACCTGTGGGATTACCAACAAAACTTTTGGATGTCAGGCTTGAGATAAAGCTCAGTAAAGGATGACCCCGTTTTAGATTTATAGCTATCTGGAGGGTGTATTGAAGGAATAGGAGTAAGAAGTGGAGAGAGCAGGATACGCAGGTTCTTGATAGACTGTTGTGTCGAAAAAGCTTCGGGATGTCTTCAGATTTTATCAAACTTTTAACGCTTAAGATTAAACAAAAAACCTAGAATGTTATGGTATTTTCTCAAGCCCGTGTTTGTAATTAAAAAAAAAAAATGCTTAGTTTGAAGCTGAATCCATCAGTTTCAAAACCATCAAGGAACCGTCCGGGCTACTTCTTTCAAAATAAAGATTCAGCACCTATCGATTAAATAATCAATTGTTATTGTCTTCCTTTCTATAATTATATAGTGCGATTATCGCGCACTAATGTATTCTATGTTTATGTGTGTGTGACTGACATCTAATTACAATTAAATGAATTGAAGACACCCTGTGATTGGTAGGGGAGTAAGAATGCTTTAGAAACAGCGAGAGAACTTCCTGCTACGTTCACCGTACTTCTTCCAGTCGTGCCTCTCTAGACCCCCACTGAACTCTCTAGGGAGAGAATCTACGTTTTAATCTTGGTTCAATCAGAGCCGGTAAATAGCCCTGGGAATTAGTTGCAGGCTCGCCTTTCTTTCCCTTGCCCGCTTCTCAGCCGCTATTTCTCTTTTCCTTTCAACTATCTATCTATCTTTATCTTACAGCCATACTTCTCTTATTCTCTCTTCATCTAGACAAGTAATTCCTTCCTTAAGATGCAGAGCAGTAGAGTATCCCCCGTCTAAAAATTGAAGCCTTCTTTTTTTTTTTTTGCTTCTGCGTTGCAATCAGCAAGAGCCTCCATGTTATAAGTTGGTAGAGTTACCTCATTCTCGTCTCGTCCAGAACTAGACTACTTCACCTCACATTCTATCCTTGTAAACCAATTTAAATATCTAATTCAATGCAGCTTTCCAAAGATTTAACCTGGTTAAAGAATTAAACAAAAAACTTTTCTCTCTACAGTAAAATGCAATTGCATAAGTACCTTTACTAGACAAATAAGGCCCAATAAAAACTTCAAACTTCCAAATTCTTAAATAGGTTCTTGAAATGCATACACTTATAATGAAGCGAAATTAGATTCTTGACAATTAATTAAACGTATTATGAAATTAGTTTATGCGAAATATTTTTTCCAGAAATTTCAGTCAACTATCGTTTAAGAATATAAATAATTTTAAAGACCAAAATATTATAATTGTATTTTTTTAAATGAAAACTTATAGTTCCAAGATATTGAATGCACATTCATAAAAATCAAATCATATTTTGCATAGTAAGGGTGATAAAGATTCGTAAGTTCTTGATTCTTAGACGATACTTCTTCTGTTTCCATATTTTTTCGACGTTTCGGCCTAATAAGGCCATCTTCAGCTAATATGTAGCAATACACATTAAAATAGTGCATCTTATATCTATAATATTATTTCAAATGTATTCTATTGTGATATTTATTGAAATTTCAATTACGCTCAGAGATCAGTAGTTTGCAGCTATAATTACCTTAATGCTTGTTTTACTTTTTAATGAACGGATGTGTATTTATAATCTATTAGTCCAGTCTTACGAGGTTCGTTTGAAAAGTCCGTGCAAAGTCAGAGAGATAGCACTACTGGCGCGTATCGAGGTTATGTTTAGTTAGTAGCATCTCTTGGAAGAACACACACCAAGTTTCAGCCAGATCGGTCTATTTCTTTGTGTTTGGCATTCGTTTGAATCGAGGAAGTCGAGTGATTTTAAAAAAATGGACGAAAAAGAATTTCGTGTGTTGATTAAACACTACTTTATGAAAGGCAAAACGCCTCAGGAGACTAAAGAGAAGCTTGATAAACATTATGGTGACTCTGCACCTTCGATTAGAACAGTTTATATGTGGTTTCAAAATTTTCGGAGTGGCCATATGGGCACAAGTGACGCTGAACGTTCTGGACGCCCTGTTGAGGTTACTACTCCAGAAATCATTGATAAAATCCATGATATGGTGATGGATGACAGAAGAGTGAAGGTGCGTGAGATTGCTAGTGCTGTGGGCATCTCGAATGAACGGGTACATAATATTTTGCATCAACATTTGGACATGACAAAGCTATCCGCAAGATGGGTGCCGCGATTGCTCACGCTTGACCAAAAACGAAATCGTGTGAAGTGTTGCAAGGACGGTTTGCAGCTGTTCCAGAAGAATCTGCAGGACTTTAAGCGTCGTTTCGTCACTGTGGATGAAACATGGATACATCACTACACTCCTGAGACCAAGGGGGAATCTGCGCCAAAAAAGGCGAAGACCGTTCCTTCGGCCGGAAAAATTATGGCGACTGTCTTTTGGGATTCGCAAGGAATAATCCTCATCGACTATCTGGAAAAGGGTAAAACTATTACAGGTGCATATTATTCATCGTTATTGGACCGTTTGAAAACCGAGCTGCAAGAAAAACGCCCACGATTGGCCCACAAAAAAGTCCTTTTCCATCACGACAACGCACCATCTCACACCTCAGCAGTTGTGGTCGCAAAATTAATGGAAATAGGGTTCCAACTCGTTTCACATCCCCTCTATTCTCCAGACTTGGCTCCCTCGGACTACTATTTGTTCCCCAATATGAAGAAATGGCTGGCGGGAAAAAGATTTTATTCAAACGAGGAGGTGATTGCAGAAACGAATGGCTATTTTTCAGACTTGGACAAATCCTATTATTCGGAAGGGATCAACAAACTAGAGCAGCGTTGGACGAAGTGTATAAGCCTAAAAGGAGACTATGTTGAAAAAGAAAAAAGGTTTACCCCAAAAAATTAAGTAGTTTTTATTTTTGCACGGACTTTTCAAACGACCCTCGTGTTTATATAATTCGGAGTTTGCCTATGTGAATTTTAGAAATGAGTAATCTTTGGTTAAAGCCTCTTTCTTGTCTTTCTACGTATTCCTTTACAATTATAATTATTGTAATTATACCATGTTTTCTTTATAATATTACTTAAATAGAAGTTGGCTAGATTACTCAAGTGACTGTACATTTATAAAGATTTTACTAAACCACATTGTCCTTTTAAGAATTTGATTACTTCTAAAGTGCAGCTTATATTAAACGGTTTTTCTCTAAACTCTTGGAATATAGGACGAAATGTACTGCAATTTCTATATCGCAAGTATTACCTAATATATGCATATAAATATAGTTTGTCATTGTAGTTTATCAATAATGGTTTTATATTTTGGTATAATTTTGTCGTTTTTTTCCAATTTTTGAAGTTTCTCCAACGTTTTATGGTTATCTTTTAATCTTAGTTGCATTTCTTATTGCGATTATCCATTATAGATCCTCATCATCTTCTTGGATTGTACTACTTGGTTATTTTGGATCGATGATATTGAAGAAGATACCAAGGGCTCTGCCAGGGAAATAGTGATAGCAAATGAAGAAGTTGTAGTTCCGAGTTTAAAGGATATTATTTGTTCTGGATTAGGGAGCCTCGTAAGCTTCATCTTTTCTAATATTGAAGATAGCCTTCTGATAAATAACTTATGCTTTTGTTCGAAATTCTTCTCATGATATGCAGGAATTATTTCCCAAGAAACTACTTTGATTATAAGGAACCTTTGCTTAAGCTAAGTGTCGTTTATAAAAATGGACAAAACGAACAGAAAGTAAAACTGAACTTGTAAAATAAAAGTAAAAGTTAAACATTAATCTTTTAAAGCTGAAAATGTTCATTTAAAATATATGTCAGAAGCCGGAAATAGCTGCAACTACGCTAAGTATTATTATTGTTGAAAGCCTTTCAGTAAATTCTGCTGTTTTAGTGAAAACAATGATAGTAAATAAACTGCTCTTAACTGCACACAATGTTAAAACGTATTTGAATGATACTAGTGTAATAATAATAGTAAAGCCCCAGCCAGTCTGCTGGAGAGTGGATGTTACTGAATGATGCGTCACACATGTGTTGATATGTCCAGTTGTCCAGGCTGTGATATATAACATTAATATTGTGTAGCAGCCGCCTCCTAGACACACTTGTGCCCCTATTCGCACACCAACAATTATATCCAGCTTAGAAACAGAACTACATTTACATCATTCAAATTCCTGCTAATTCCTGGCTAATACCGACTATTTCCCCCCTTTAGTTCGCTAGTCATCCTCATACCCTACACTCCGTTGCTTGGCTGGATTTACATTATCACTGTTTTAATGTATGCAAGCATAAATAAGTAATTAGTACGAAATAATGCAACTAATATATTAAATGGTTGATCGATATTGGGTAACAATATTATTACTGTATTTGTAATCATTATCTTAGTATCTAGGATAGTTATCATAAAAATTACTTACCTCACTTGCTAAATCTGTAAAACTTCAAAAAAAAATTGAACAACCCCAAGACTTCTTCTGACCACAACTGTTACAATTATCGTTCATTGGTTTTCTTAAAACTAAACGATATTCCACTTCTCGTAAATGAAGAATTTAGTCATTTATTTCAGACCAGGATTCATGATTGGATCTAACATATTAGTTAGCAAGCAGATCAGTTACAATGTATTGTATATATAAAATTATATTACAAGAGGCGAGGCCTGCAAAGCTAAGATGTATTGTTGGTTGTGGGTCCGATTCCCGGTCTAGGCCTTGGATTTTATTTAATGTTTAATATGAGAAATTTATAGTAAAGTGTGTTACGCCTCCGTCCACGACAACTAATTTGGTAGTTGGACGTAAAGCCCGCCTGAAATAATAATATACTTTTCTTATACATTACAGTATAATATATTGAATATATTTTGTATTGTAGTTGACAATTGACAAATTGTATTTGACAATTTCTCATCAGAGAAGAGGGAGTAGCCACTCGGCAACCAACAATTTCTCTATACAGTAGGGCCATGTGAAATCGCGCTAAAATTTGAGAAAACTCTTTACAAATGAGGCTAAATAATAAATAAACAAAAACGTACTAATAACTAGCGATAGAGATCAAATAACAAAATCTTAAAAGTATTTAACAAATTTTAAGGATTCAAATTGGCGAGGAATCGGTCCAAATAAAAACAACTACTCGTCATTTTGCCAACGTTTCGCCAACAGTTTTCTGTAACACAACCAACCCGCATAGCCACGCCCTGAAGAAGGCAATATGTTTGTCGAAACGTCAGCAAAAAGACGAGTTGTTGTTTTTATTTGGACCGATTTCTCGCCAATTTGAGTTCTTAATATAATATTTTTACGGTCACTAAAACCAATATGTTTATTCGTATTTAACAAACTTTATCTTCGACCAAGGAGCTTACCTTTACTCAGCATGTTAGGGGCAGGATTGAAAGGGACAAGGCGGTCATTCGCTGAAGA
The DNA here is from genome assembly GCF_049639745.1 of Rhodnius prolixus. Taxonomy (NCBI): domain Eukaryota; kingdom Metazoa; phylum Arthropoda; class Insecta; order Hemiptera; family Reduviidae; genus Rhodnius; species Rhodnius prolixus. The sequence goes on along the minus strand of NW_027411593.1, from coordinate 19,154,882 downwards.
ATAAACCTGTGCAGTTTAAGACAGTGATAGGACAATTTGGCTGAATTCCTGTCCATTTTGCAGCTTTTCATGTCAATCCAGCGACACTTTGTCAGATTAGTGATCTATTCACGTTGTAGTTCTGATAGTTGCTACGGGTCTAGTGTACGTTGATCAATGTATTAAAATCATCACTGCCTTTTATCATCTACGCGTTTGAATAAATGGGATTATAACTTGAACGATCTTTACAGATATAGTAAAAGGGTGAAAAATGCTCTATTATAGACATGCCAGAGTACAGATTGGTTTATATTAAAGTACAAATATTTTCTTCAATTAAATTACATTGTAATTAAAAGAAATGTTAGTGTAATGGGAAGAAGTGTATATTTTGTCACCGAAACTTTAATAAATGCTTATCTGCCTAAATATTTAGCATAAGCAACAACAGCAAAAGTTAAGGGTACCATTGAAAGAACTAGTAGATTGTGCAGGAGGTGGCTGTCCCAGGTGTTGTGACCGGGCAAGGAGAGTTACGGGCCTCCAGTACTTCCATCATCAGCAGTACCTACACCTTTCCCTGGCCATTTCGCACTCAACGGCTGCCTTTTCCATTCCAGCTACATACTTCCTAAATTTCCTGATGTATAAGTTCAAATTCTTTAAAAAAAGAGTAACGTAAATGCTTCCCTGAAAGACCTTAAGCACCATATACCTTCAATGCTTAGAACAGAACACTATGTCTCTTTCCCTGAGCTGAGGTTACAATATCTTCATATTTGCTATTCAGAAATGCATGCAAACTGGGAAGGTTTTCTTCCAAGGGTGCTCTCAGCTGCAACCACAATTACCTTATTCATGGTATATAAAAATAAGGTGCTGTCAGGTGTTTGGCAGAACTCTGTTGGTAATTCAATTATGGAAATTCCCTTTGTTCATTAACAAAAACCACTCACTTAACTTTACAAAAATGTTAACTCTTTTTAGAAAACGACTTTTTTGGTTTCGAATTTTATCCTGCTTGGAAAAATAAGATTGGTACTCGCTTTTTCTGATAAACATGGCGTATAATCTAAATCGAGATTAAAGCTTTTATAATTATGCTTAGAACCAAATGGTTCTAATATAATTAGATTCTAACATTAGATACTTAAGATTAATTAATAACCTACTAAAAACTATAATTATTGGTCAATGAATTATTTTTAGAAGATATTTTATTTCTAGGAGCTTTTTACAACCCACTGTCCGATGATAGACGAGAGCACCTGGTAGCCTGCAGTACTCTAGGAATTAGTTATTCATTAGTTTTAGGGGCAAAACGGCCTCAGATGTTGACGCACCTTAAATTGAATGATTATATTATATAATTTTTTGTAAATAACTTTACTGTTTACAACTGCAGGCACAATAGCCACGGCAACAATTAAAGTAGATGGCTGGATGTAACATTAACCTGAACAGCGGAGTAAATCGTGAAGCAGTGTTCGTTTCAATCGACGGTTCGGTTTGCCAGGAAGAGTAAAAGATGAAAGCTGGGTCAATGAGAAGATTAGGAGGTGCTTAAAGACGACAGAAGCTTTTGAAGACAGTCAATGGCTTAAAATTTACAAAGATTTCTTAATAGACAAGGTTTTTGTTGTTTGAATAAAATACAGCGCAAGATAATCTGAACCCTGAAGCCAAGCGGCTAATACCTAACTTCTTGGTACTCCTGAAATCTTCAGATTTGTTATAATGACAATGATATCGCTTCGCGCATCTTCTAAAATACGCCTGTCTGTACTTGGAAACACGTTACATTCTTATATTTACTTATTTATTTTTTTGTAATATTTGGTATTCTTTTATTACACTTTTTGTAAGATTAGATTAGGCAAAAAAATAAAAATAAAATAAAAGAATAATTTCTCCTAGTGAAAGAGAAACTGAGATGTACAGTTTTGAGTGGGACCAGGATGTAGGGGGCGTGTTAGAGGGAAATATTTGGACAATAACCAAGACAATAAAGCAACCATCTGCTTATATTTATTTGCTTGGGACACACTAACTGCATATCAGAGCTTCTTCTTGCTTTCTTTGCTTTTGCTTTAGATTTCCTTGCTTGTTTTATATGTTCACTATACACTCATTCCACTTTCCTTTTCGTATAATTCTACAATTATTACTGCCATACTGTATGAAAACCATCTCCCAACTCGCTGCTCCCCATCATACAAGAAGCTTATAATATTGGTCATCTTGTAAACAGTATCCCCTTCTACTATAATGTATCCGGTTAAACTTGGCCCTTTCTGTCCCTATTCTCGGCATGTTATAGCAATCTCTATGTTATTTCTGATACCACATAAAATTCCCAGCTTTCTTCAATAGAATGGTCAATAAAATTTTGTCTACACACATTCCAGTGTATCTTTAACAACTTCATTTGTACGTTTCCTCACTTCTATTAAGAAAAAGAAAAATATTTTCATTCAAAGTTTAGTTTGTTTATTCAATAGTGAAAATCTGCTTTGGAAGTCTTACAATAGTTCTTTTACTGCAGTTTTATAAGGTACTATCTCATTCATTTTCATCAATTACTTTCACTGCAATAAACTTAAAAAAAAGAAAAGGGATATCTTTGGGTTCAATAGCGTGGATTTATTTATATTCAATTATCTCCTTAACAAAAACTTACAGTTTAAAAAGTTAAGTATAACGGTTGATTAAACACCATACCTTCAAATATCACAAAAACTACTCGGTAGATTTTGTTTATATTTTACTTGTATGTGGAGACTACTATAGTCTATCATCTTGTAAATTTAAGTAAAAATCTATCGAGCAGAAAACGAGATATTTAATGCTAAAATTTGTTTCTGTTCTATAAAGTGAAAACATTAACTTCAAATATCTCGAAAACTACACGATAGATTTTGTTTATATTTTACTTGTATATGCAAACTACTATTGTCTATAATCGTGTAAATTTTAGTAAAAATCTATCGAGCAGAAAACGAGATATTTAGAGTTAAAGTTTGTTTCCGTTCTATTAAGTGAAAATTTTTACTTCAAATATCTCGAAAACTACACGATAGATTTTGTTTATATTTTACTTGTATATGCAGACTACTATTGTCTATAATCGTGTAAATTTTAGTAAAAATCTATCGAGCAGAAAACGAGATATTTAATGCTAAAGTTTGTTTCTGTTCTATAAAGTGAAAACTTTAACTTGAAATATCTCGAAAACTACTCGATACATTTTGTTTATATTTTACTTGTATATGCAGACAACTATTGTCTATAATCGTGTAAATTTTAGTAAAATTATATCGAGTAGATAACGAGATATTTAGTGCTAAAGTTTGTTTCCGTTCTATAAAGTGAATATTTTTACTTGTATATGGAGACTACTATTGTCTATAATCGTGTAAATTTTAGTAAAAATCTATCGAGCGGAATACGAGATATTTAGTGTTAAAGTTTGTTTCCGTTCTATAAAGTGAAAACTTTAACTTGAAATATCTCGAAAACTACACGATAGATTTTGTTTATATTTTACTTGTATATGGAGACTGCTATTGTCTATATTCGTGTAAATTTTAGTAAAAATCTATCTAGTAGAAAACGAGATATTTAGTGTTAAAATTTGTTTCTGTTCTATAAAGTGAAAACTTTAACTTGAAATATCTCGAAAACTACTCGATACATTTTGTTTATATTTTACTTGTATATGGAGACTGCTATTGTGTATAATCGTGTAAATTTTAGTAAAAATCTATCTAGTAGAAAACGAGATATTTAGTGTTAAAATTTGTTTCTGTTCTATAAAGTGAAAACTTTAACTTTAAATATCTCGAAAACTATTCGATAGATTTTGTTTATATTTTACTTGTATATGCAGACAACTATTGTCTATAATCGTGTAAATTTTAGTAAAATTATATCGAGTAGATAACGAGATATTTAGTGCTAAAGTTTGTTTCCGTTCTATAAAGTGAATATTTTTACTTGTATATGGAGACTACTATTGTCTATAATCGTGTAAATTTTAGTAAAAATCTATCGAGCGGAAAACGAGATATTTGGTGTTAAAGTTTGTTTCCGTTCTATAAAGTGAAAACTTTAACTTCAAATATCTCGAAAACTATTCGATAGATTTTGTTTATATTTTACTTGTATATGGAGACTACTATTGTCTATAATCGTGTAAATTTTAGTAAAAATCTATCGAGCGGAATACGAGATATTTAGTGTTAAAGTTTGTTTCCGTTCTATAAAGTGAAAACTTTAACTTGAAATATCTCGAAAACTACACGATAGATTTTGTTTATATTTTACTTGTATATGGAGACTGCTATTGTCTATATTCGTGTAAATTTTAGTAAAAATCTATCTAGTAGAAAACGAGATATTTAGTGTTAAAATTTGTTTCTGTTCTATAAAGTGAAAACTTTAACTTGAAATATCTCGAAAACTACTCGATACATTTTGTTTATATTTTACTTGTATATGGAGACTGCTATTGTGTATAATCGTGTAAATTTTAGTAAAAATCTATCTAGTAGAAAACGAGATATTTAGTGCTAAAGTTTGTTTCTGTTCTATAAAGTGAAAACTTTAACTTCAAATATCACGAAAACTACTCGATACATTTTGTTTATATTTTACTTGTATATGGAGACTGCTATTGTGTATAATCGTGTAAATTTTAGTAAAAATCTATCTAGTAGAAAACGAGATATTTAGTGTTAAAATTTGTTTCTGTTCTATAAAGTGAATATTTTTACTTGTATATGGAGACTACTATTGTCTATAATCGTGTAAATTTTAGTAAAAATCTATCGAGCGGAAAACGAGATATTTGGTGTTAAAGTTTGTTTCCGTTCTATAAAGTGAAAACTTTAACTTCAAATATCTCGAAAACTATTCGATAGATTTTGTTATATTTTACTTGTATATGGAGACTACTATTGTCTATAATCGTGTAAATTTTAGTAAAAATCTATCGAGCGGAATACGAGATATTTAGTGTTAAAGTTTGTTTCCGTTCTATAAAGTGAAAACTTTAACTTGAAATATCTCGAAAACTACACGATAGATTTTGTTTATATTTTACTTGTATATGGAGACTACTATTGTCTATATTCGTGTAAATTTTAGTAAAAATCTATCGAGTAGAAAACGAGATATTTAGTGCTAAAGTTTGTTTCTGTTCTATAAAGTGAAAACTTTAACTTCAAATATCACGAAAACTACTCGATACATTTTGTTTATATTTTACTTGTATATGGAGACTGCTATTGTGTATAATCGTGTAAATTTTAGTAAAAATCTATCTAGTAGAAAACGAGATATTTAGTGTTAAAATTTGTTTCTGTTCTATAAAGTGAATATTTTTACTTGTATATGGAGACTACTATTGTCTATAATCGTGTAAATTTTAGTAAAAATCTATCGAGCGGAAAACGAGATATTTGGTGTTAAAGTTTGTTTCCGTTCTATAAAGTGAAAACTTTAACTTCAAATATCTCGAAAACTATTCGATAGATTTTGTTTATATTTTACTTGTATATGGAGACTACTATTGTCTATAATCGTGTAAATTTTAGTAAAAATCTATCGAGCGGAATACGAGATATTTAGTGTTAAAGTTTGTTTCCGTTCTATAAAGTGAAAACTTTAACTTGAAATATCTCGAAAACTACACGATAGATTTTGTTTATATTTTACTTGTATATGGAGACTACTATTGTCTATATTCGTGTAAATTTTAGTAAAAATCTATCGAGTAGAAAACGAGATATTTAGTGCTAAAGTTTGTTTCTGTTCTATAAAGTGAAAACTTTAACTTCAAATATCACGAACACTGATACACCTAGATTTAGGAATGCTTTTAGATAAGCAGAAATAAGAGAAGAAAGAAAAAAGTTATGAATAATCACCTTGTTTTTCAGGTGTCCCCAAAGGAAATAGTCCATAGGTGTCAAATTCAGAACGAGGCGTCACTGAATTCCCCCCGTGATGGATATAACACGCCCATCAAATTGCCTATCGAGATATCTCTTTACATTCCTTTAGTTTTTTTCTAGCTATCTTAGTTTCCGAGAAAAAGGTCGTTATCCATATACCTTGGGACAACCTGTATACAGATTTTAAATTGCTTTATAAATAAAAGTAATATTATATTTTGTAAAGGTATGACGTATAAATTATCTAGTAATATAAGATTTGAACTTCCACCTTGTAGAAGTGAAAGCATTTTGTGAAAAATAAGCTTTACTGTGGTTTTATAATATATCATGAGGTTAAACTTTGAAAGGATAAGTTTTATTATTACAAAATATTATTAACTCAATGTGTGTGTATACAAAACACGATAAAGTAGACGCAGTAGAACTCACTTCATCAATATTTACCAGGCTGGTGCCAATATAAAACTTTTTTTCCTTGAATCTTACCTTCTTAAGTTCAATGATGAAGGTATAATCTTCAATTTCCCTTTGAGGTTTTTTTTTTTTTTTTGAATAGGCCCTTAATCCTACTGAGAGAGGACATGCATCAATCTATAATACGAAGCGACAGAGATGGAACGGACAGGGTAGCTAACTGTACGATGTACAGCCAGCTTGATATTAACCAGTTAATATAAAGTCTCTTTGTCGCGCTCTGTAGAGGGATATATAGAGACTCCACTTCTGCTTTCTTAGATTGGCCTCCCTGGTGGTGGTGAACGCGTGTACGAGGAAGTCTGTGATAACAACTGGAGCTGGTAAAGAAGGGGGATGGTGGATAAGGGACAGCTTTCTTGGCCTTCGCTTTCCTAAAGTATTCATTCATTCAACCTTCTTTAATCTCAGCTACTTCTTACCTTTATAATTCCAATAATGTCTTCTTGGATATAATAGATCCAAGAGGAGTGAAGGGATTTTATCTTAACAATTTTCTTTCTTTTTTTTAAAACCGCCACTACTAGAGTGGTTTGGCTTTGTACCTATAGCCACCCTGATCGTTGGTTTTCAACCAGAAAGTGATTTGCATAAAAATAAAAAGTCTGGTGTAAACTCTCTAACATCTTTTTTTTTAAAAGTTTACTTTGCGTAAAACTTTGAAATTTTTATATTACTTATTTATACGAGGGTCGTTTGAAAAGTCCGTGCAAAAATAAAAACTACTTAATTTTTTGGAGTAAACCTTTTTTATTTTTCAACATAGTCTCCTTTTAGGCTTATACACTTCGTCTAACGCTGCTCTAGTTTGTTGATCTCTTCCGAATAATAGGATTTGTCCAAGTCTGAAAAATAGCCATTCGTTTCTGCAATCACCTCCTCGTTTGAATAAAATCTTTTTCCCGCCAGCCATTTCTTCTTATTGGGGAACAAATAGTAGTCCGAGGGAGCCAAGTCTGGAGAATAGGGGGGATGTGAAACGAGTTGGAACCCTATTTCCATTAATTTTGCGACCACAACTGCTGAGGTGTGAGCTGGTGCGTTGTCGTGATGGAAAAGGACTTTTTTGTGGGCCAATCGTGGGCGTTTTTCTTGCAGCTCGGTTTTCAAACGGTCCAATAACGATGAATAATATGCACCTGTAATAGTTTTACCTTTTCCAGATAGTCGATGAGGATTATTCCTTGCGAATCCCAAAAGACAGTCGCCATAATCTTTCCGGCCGAAGGAACGGTCTTCGCCTTTTTTGGCGCAGATTCCCCCTTGGTAACCCATTGTTTAGATTGTTCTTTGGTCTCAGGAGTGTAGTGATGTATCCATGTTTCATCCACAGTGACGAAACGAGGCTTAAAGTCCTGCGGATTCTTCTGGAACAGCTGCAAACCGTCCTTGCAACACTTCACACGATTTCGTTTTTGGTCAAGCGTGAGCAATCGCGGCACCCATCTTGCGGATAGCTTTGTCATGTCCAAATGTTGATGCAAAATATTATGTACCCGTTCATTCGAGATGCCCACAGCACTAGCAATCTCACGCACCTTCACTCTTCTGTCATCCATCACCATATCATGGATTTTATCAATGATTTCTGGAGTAGTAACCTCAACAGGGCGTCCAGAACGTTCAGCGTCACTTGTGCCCATATGGCCACTCCGAAAATTTTGAAACCACTTATAAACTGTTCTAATCGAAGGTGCAGAGTCACCATAATGTTTATCAAGCTTCTCTTTAGTCTCCTGAGGCGTTTTGCCTTTCATAAAGTAGTGTTTAATCAACACACGAAATTCTTTTTCGTCCATTTTTTGAAAATCACTCGACTTCCTCGATTCAAACGAATGCCAAACACAAAGAAATAGACCGATCTGGCTGAAACTTGGTGTGTGTTCTTCCAAGAGATGCTACTAACTAAACATAACCTCGATTCGCGCCAGTAGTGCTATCTCTCTGACTTTGCACCGACTTTTCAAACGACCCTCGTATTACTTATATTTATTTATAACTACATTTATGCAAGTAAAATATTTATTTATGTATATTATTGTTTATAAGAAAATACATTTCTCTAGCAAGGTTATAGCCTCTGCTAGCAATAAATTTATGAGAAGAAATAGACACCACCCATTCCAAACTTGGAATGAAATAAATAAAATAAAATAAATAATAAATAAATACAAAATTAAAATATAAATTAGATTTTGAGGACCCTTCTAATGTAAAGAACTAGAATACATCACCTTTTTGTTGTTGTTATTATTATTTATTTATTTTATTTTATATTTTTTGTTATGGTGGTGAATTTTACAATAACTTTCTGATTTAAATGAAGAAATTTTTCAAGATGGCACCTCTTTCGATAGAAAACGTTTCAAAGCGAATAAGCTTTCTCGTAAAATGAGTTTTTATGAAGGATTTTAACAAATAAAAAAGTAACAACATTCGTAAGTAATTTTATTAATAATTAAACCTAAATGTGAATTTGCACAATTTCTCTCCTTAATCCCCGAATGAAATGAATGAATGACCACACAGTGCACAAAACAAGAAATCGGTAATATAAAACAAATTATATATTTACCTGTATTTAATATTTTAAAAAAAGCTATATTAATACCTATATTTGTGTTAGTATCTGTCCAGTCTCTCTCGATTGGGAGTCAGAATATCTTGGAAGGCATTAGTGGCGCGCGATGGTTCCATGTTCGCTTCGTAGGATATTCCTTTAGAACTCTAAGGAGTGTTTTTATCACTTCAAAGTGCTATAGTTACCTGTGACTCCACCTGCATAAACATTTTGATATGGAACCCTCATAATAGACTAAATTCCTCTAAAAGAGGCTACTGAGCATCCTATATAGTTCTAGTAATTTTCTATTCATCGGTATATAGCTGAAATGAGAAAGGCTAAGATTATGTTACTACTAAAATACCTAACTTTACATTTTGCTTTACTTTAGATAATTAGAGCCTAACATTAGATACCTAAGATTAATTAATAATCTACTAAAAACTATAATTACTGTTGAATGAATTGCCTTTCGTAGCATTCTCTTTTCAACATACAATTAACCTATTTAACATACAACTATCAAGTGAAAAAGGTGAAGGTACGATACAATATCCTTCGAGCGTATTTTAACTTCAATTTGAGAACTTTCTGCCTGGGGTATTCTTATATTGCACGGTTAGACACATACTTAACAATTCTGGAACAAAAAAAGGAATTAATTAAACATCTCCAGTGTACAAAAACTTTTAACAGGAAAATTACAGCTCTAAAATGTTTATTCAACGTCTGAAGTGTTTGTACAAAGAAGCGATGGTGAATGGATTAAAGTGATTCTCTTAGACCTTTCTTTAGTTGCTGAAATTTTAAGTATTCAAAACGTTACAGATATCTGAATTTGTTTTTTTGTTGTACGAGATCTGTAAATTAAGTAATGAGACTGATTTTTTAAAAAAAATTTATTCAAAAAGAATTACAATTCTATATTGTCACCTTCAAAATAACTTCCTTCTGAAGCCACACAGCGCTGGAGACGTTTCTTCCACTCCTCATAGCAGTGCACGAACTCCGATACTCAAGTTTTTCAAGAACCTCTCGGTAAAAGTGTCTTCGAAACTTTGAAAAAGGGTCATTCGTGTGAGACCAAACATCAAGAACAAGTGGGTGTTGCATCACGATAATGCTCCTTGTCACACAGCAATAAACGAGTTTTTGGCCAGTAAAAACATTCCTGTAGCTCCTCAGCCTCCTTATTTGCCTGACTTGAGTCCTTGTGACTTTTTTTCTCTTCCCGAAGTTGAAAAATCACCTCAATGGAACTCATTTTGGGACAGTCGAAAACATTCAAACGGCTGTAACCGTCCAGCTGAAGGCTATTCCAGTATCGGAGTTCAAGCACTGCTATGAAGAGTGGAAGAAACGTCTCTAGCGCTGTGTGGCTTCAGAAGGAAGTTATGTATTTTGAAGGTGACAATATAGAATTGTAATTCTTTTTGAATAAAATTTTTTAAAAAAATCAGTCTCATTACTTAATTTACAGACCTCGTGTACTTGATATAAGATCATAAAATATATTTTTATAAATAATAATTGCATTGCTTCAGAGATTTTAGAAAACTTTGGGGCATTTTATTATTATTATTTTTAAAGGATAAAATATACGACTTCAATTTGTATCATAAAGCAGATGAGGGTTAAAAGGTTTTATTTATCAGTTTCAGGCACCTTGCCATTACGAAACTTAATTGTTGTCCTAACATTTGTCTTTTCCCCTTCTTCGAATTTTTCACAATCTTATAATGATTAAATTTTTTTCCACATAAAAGAATTATATAAAAATCTGGTGTGAAGAAGTCTTTTTCCCACACGATTCTATACTATTACTTTAATTTTCGTAGTTCTAATTCAAATGTTTTTTAAATTCTAAATTTAAAAAATATTTAATACCCACTAAAATTTTCCAAATTCTAAAACTGCACATTATGAGGAAATGCCAATTTGAAGAAACGTAACGTTTTTCACAAAATTTCTATCGACGATCCTGTATTCGAATCCAGATGCCGGAAGATATTTTCTTTCTAGGAGCTTTTTACTACCCACTGTCCGGTGATAGACGAGAGAACCTGGTAGTTTTAGGAGCAAAATGGCCTCAGACGATGACGCATCTTAAATTGAATTATTATACACATAATTATTTGTAAATAACTTTACTGAAATTCATAACTGCAGGCACAATGGCCACTGCAACAATTAAAGCAGATGACTGGATGTAACATTAACTTGCACAGCGGAGTAAATCGTGGGGCAGCGTTCGTTTCAATCGACGGTTCGGTTTGCCAGGAAGAGTAAAAGATGAAAGCTGGGTCAATGAGAAGATTAGGAGGTGCTTAAAGACGACAGAAGCTTTTGAAGGCAGTCAATGGCTTAAAATTTACAAAGATTTCCTAATAGACAGGGTTTTTGTTGTTTGAATAAAATACAGCGCAAGATAATTTGAATCCTGAAGCCAAGCGGCTAATACCTAACTTCTTGGTACTCTCTTCAGATTTGTTACTATGACAATGATTTAGCATAATGCAATCTTTCGTCCAAAGCGCAGTATGCAACTTCAGCTTAATTAAGTTTTAGTTCAAGGCAACTAGTGAAATTCCCAGCGTTGAAGCAAATTGGTTTATTAGTGTGGAAGAATTACACAAAGGAGAAAGACATGTGCGACGTTTCTCATGACTCTTTAGATTTAAGAAATAAAAGTTCTTAGTGAAAAACTCGTGTAGGGTTCTTTATGTATAAACATGCATAATCACCCTTAAAAAAAGTCGGCTCAGAAGGTGGGTGAACAACCTCCCAAAGGGAAGTAATGTTTATATATTTGATATACACAAAAAAAGAAGGAAGGGATGGTGTCCTTCGTCACTATATATAGTAAAGGTTGTGAAAAAGAACCCCACATTGGTGTAGGGTTGGAGCAATTAAGTGAATTGTCAAGTGCACGGTTTATACCCGTCCACCCAAGTTGAAAACGGAAGCAAAATAATTTAATGCTGACACTTTTTTTTTTATTTTTCAGCTTAGGTGTGAGGAGGTGGAGGAAATACGCCCTTCATCGCATTTAGAAAGCAGGAACATGAGAGGTCTTTGGACGGGACGGCCAGGCGACAGGATATAGCATTTTATTTTACCGTTTTCACACTTTGCTCTACCCCACCTACTTCCGACAGTGTTTGACCAATCCTTTGACATGGCTATCGTACATTTGCAATCAACTGCAGATACTAAAACACAGCCACTGTTTAATGAATGTTTTGGAACTTTACAAATTACTAAATCAAACAAATCTTGCTGTATGACCACTAAGTAATTCAATAGTCTAAAATTAAAGGATAAAATAATTTAAAATTCGAATTTTTTTAAATAGGAACAACTTTCCAGCCAAAAACACTCGTAGTATCGCTAATGGTTCTTACTATGTATCAAACTCTTCCTTACACCGAGATTTCCTTGTTCCTTATGTTTCTGAAGCTGCAAGATCCCGTTACAGTAAATTCCACACATCAATCACCTCACATCTCAATCCTCTCTAGTAGCTCAACTTACCAATCTACCAGGAAATCCTCCCAGGCGGTTGAAGCGCAGGTGGCCACACGATCTTCTAAATGAACTAAGAGCTAGTGTAAAATAGTAAACTGTACCTCTTTGGGAGTTTCACCAATAGGTGAATTCTCCCCTCACACTATTCGTGTATTTATTCTATGTATCATGTTGTATCAGCTTCACTTATTGAAGACATAAACTGCAGGAACAAAAAGCTCAAAATGTATAAAAATTAGCTTAAAGGAGGGATAGTGGAATGATCGTTTCTTTGGAGGTATTGGCCTCTGCGAAAGTAGGATGCAATCAGAGAAGTGTCATCAGAGAGAGCACTAGTTGCCCATATTTAACCAATCACACTCTCTACAAGTAGCAAAAGGATTTTAACTTATCCGACTCCAGAACAACTGATAATTGATGGAGGATCTGAGGACAATTCCATCTCCTCCACTTCGCAAGCATTCTCGGTCTCCGGAGCTTAACTGCACTCTTCTTTCCTCTTAAAGAAGAAATCATCATTTCTTCACACACATTGACAAAACTAGGAATTCATAACAGTACACTTATCCCTTCTGAAACAATTTCCTTAAGGTCAATATGTAGACGCTATTTGTAAGTGGTTCAACAAGAATTGCTTGGAAGGGTTTCACAAAACTGAATCAAACAAGAACCCACATATTTAAAAGCAAAACTTCCACATTTTAAAGAGAACCGAGAATCATCCATTAAAAAATAACGAACCCAGAGTGAACCATATTATTTAAAGAAATAAATATTTGCAACGAAATAAATTTGCGTGGCCCAATTTAATGACATTTATTGGATTAAACATAAAATTTAATAAAATACAGTATTATGCAATAAATTTCACCTTATAATATAAAATAATAAAAATGATATTACAATACCCCAACCTATATTAGAATGCCAGATAAAATAAAAGTTTAATATGAATCATAGCTTAATAAAAATATATATAAAGCTTTACATTTCACTGTCTTTTTCCGTTCTGTTCTTTAGTTCTTTGGCTCGTTCTGTGAAGTTAATATTAAAAAAGTAGATATTGATTTACTGGCCCTTTTTGTCAATAGTTGGCGTACGGCATACTGGTCACACAATAGCAGTTCGTTATACAGCTTTATTCGGGCCATTGTAAAATTTACTTTTAAAATTACAGCGTTGGTCAGCAACAACTTTCACGTCATTATTAAATTGCATTGTTCTGTTTCACTGGAAAAAAAGTTTCACCTTGAGTTTTCTATATTGATACAATATACTTGTAACCTGTAATGTTTCCAATCCAAGGCTTAGAAGTAAAATAAATAACGTGGCCTTAAGCTAGCTTTTCAGAATTGATATGTTTTACAATTCGTTAGTTGACATGGCCAATGTGGGAAGTAGTTACTCCAATTTTTCCATTTATTTCTTTGATTTTTGATGAGTCACGGAAGAGGTAGCAAGAGACTAATATTTAGGTGAATTAGGTTTCTAGTCTAGGATGATTTCTACCTGTTTTAGGGCCGATGTGGGAGGTCATGAGACATCTTGTATTAAAAATTAACTCAGCCTAGTAGTGAAGATCTGTGGACAGTTCTGAGGTAAGCATTGGAGCTTAAGCTAGCATACTTTTACAAGTTCAACCTACTTGTCTGCTAGTCAAAGCAAACGGCACGCCGTTGGCCTGCTGCACATAAGAACACGATTAGCAACAAGATAACTGAATTGCTTAATTTAGTAGTTTGGTAGATAACAAATTAAATCATATTGTACGAGGTGTGGCTATTAAATAACGAGACTATTGCTGTAAAACATTTTATTTAAAATTTATACATATTTAGTTATTATTACCTTCAATATTCCCCCCTCCCCAATCCCTACAACGCTCCATGCGAATTTACCATTGTTCGAAACTGTGCTGGAAGTCTTTTTCTGTGAGCTCCTGCAGAATGCGTGTCTCTTTTTCTTTCACAGCTTCAAAGGACTGAAATCGTGTTCCTTTTAATGCAGATTTGACTTTGGGGAACAGACAAAAGTCATATGGGGCCAGGTTAGGCGAATAAGGCAGATGGCCTAAAACTGAGATGTTGTACTTGGCTAGAAACGTCTTGACAGACAATGCAGTGTGAGCCGGCGCGTTGTCTTCATGGACAACCCATGACTTGTTCTTTCACAAAGCGAGCTGTTTTTCCTTACTCTTTCACGGAGTTGAGCAAGTACCTCACGGTAGGAATGTTGATTAATTATAATCGATATTTTCATCCGTTTTGGATGTGGAAGGGCGACCCGAGCGATCATCATCCTCCGACGTCTTCTTGGCCATCTTGGAAACGCTTGAACCACTCAAAAACTCGCGCACGTGATAAACATTCATCGCCATAAACTTCTTTTAATAAAAGATAAGTTTCAGTAGCGGTTTTACCAAGTTTCATGTGAAATTTCACGACAATTCGTTGCTCTACTAAATGTGTAGTATCATGTTTTCGGCAAAACGAAACTAACACCTCTTACACAAACGACGGTTCCGGTCAGACAAATTTCTCTACAAACACGTGAGACGCTGCAATCGAAAGAGAAGGCTTTACGCTGCACAGCTGTCGGTCGTTAGGATTTGGCGCATGCATAGTTCTTCTGTAGCAGCATCAGTCTCGTTATTTAATAGCCACACCTCGTATAGTTTTTTTCTTTGAATAAATAGCGTGTATGGGACATGCAAAGTAAAGAATGGTATTAAAATAAATAATAATAAGATAAAATGTTCACAGCCTCTGTGAGTTAACGGGAATCTCAGCGTTAGCAGCATTGCTCTGGCAGTAAGAAGAAGAAGTGGATTTAATTTGTTAAATTTTACAGAACAATAATTACTTGAGAACCATTAAATGATAAGCATTGAATTACGTTTTGAAAATAAGGCGGCTTTTCATTTCAATTCAACCCTCTCATGCGTAAATGCCAATTATGTAGAATTTATGTACTGATATTACTTGTCCACCAGCCAGTTTAAATTCACTTCACTCTAAAATCCTTTAAAACACATACACACACTCAGACAGTCTCATACAAACGAGCACAAGCACGCTCATGCTAACCATATTGACCATTGTCCAAAAGTCTGGTCCAGTTTTCAATAGATAATTACAAGGGTCTTCCTACTTAACCACAAAATAGATTCTACCACCACCATCGTTGCCAATAGTAAGCTCCTGGAACCATTACCAAAATCGTTTAAATGGTCTTCAGTTGTATGCTGGCAGGCTTCTAGTCCATAAGTTGTCAAATCCATTGAAAACCACATCCATTAAGAAGGCAGTTTCTATCTTCCACTCAAGGGGTAGAGTTGTGTAAAGCCTATGTACGCGCGTATAGAAATACGTATATGTGCGAGGTATAGTTCTGGAATCATTTCAAACTGCACTTGGGTCCCTTCAGTATGGTCTCCACTACCATATGTAAGAACTTTCCTCTCTTTTGATAATATACTTCAAACTCCATTCTACTATCCTCTAACGAGTACCATCTCATATAGATCCTCACACTCACTTATAGTATTCAGAGTGATTCATACAGCTTCTGTGGAACCCACTTTTATATATATCCCAAATTCACTTTTATTGCTTTAATTCGTACTATTGTTTCCTATGAATTATTTATATTAACACAACTATATATTGGTGCCATTATTTGTTCTTGTTTGTTTGTTAAAATCCCTTTCATATCTCTACTACATCTCTAACTGCTGTTAAGATACAAAAAGGGAAATCCTCTAAATTTATTCCTGAATATAAGATAAAGGACGGAGAACAAAGTAGGCAATTGTTTTATGTTATTTAGAGCCAGAATATATATGAATACAAACTATTGCTGCTAGAAATATGTTATGGAGATAAACATTGCTTAATTTACTGAGGAATAAATTGTACGTTGGGCGGTTGTTATAATACAAGCTGCAATAGTTGGCTGGGGCCAAAAACAAAAGAATATTCGATATTTGGGGCATCTCTGGGCAGATAGAAGTCCGATGGAAGGTTATCTTCCATCTTCCCTGCCTTCACAAACTAGTTCATGAATAAGAAATCAAGTGGTGACCGAAACGTTGAACATTATTTTTATTTTGGTTTACTCCTGCACAACTATAGCATCTTTATTTAGTTTTTGGTCTTTGCTCTACTTCTGTACCTTTCAGAACTGCCCATTTTTGTAAAAATATTAATTAAGCATAATTTTTGTTTTGTTGGCGTTTGTTTTTGCTACAATCAGCGCGTTGGCGCTATAAGTAACAATGATAACAGAATAACAAATTAAGCAAACGAGTGGAGAAGTTACCCAATGGTAACACTCCAAAATATTAGGCTATAAATCACTCTCTTCACTTGAGAGGAGATCACGAGGCCACTGTCTTTTAAGGCGTCTTGTCGGGTTATCAGGAAGAGTTCTAGAAGAAAAATTTTGAGCTAGAGGATTTATATGAGATTGCAGACTGAAGTGGAGTTTTCTGTATCTTGTTTTAGCAACTTTGGTGACAAAAGGAATTTTAAGGTCAGTGTGAATAGGTCAGGTTGGAGACATAAAATGGAGCGATTGTACAATAGTTCAAAGTATTTTAGATTGAAGGGACTGAATCCTTTGGAGATTTGTGCGTTTGGTTGAATCCCACAGCTCTATTCCATACGCCCAGATGGGTTTCAAAATAGAAGTATAAATCAGTCTTTTGTTGTCCTGAGAGAATTTTGATCTATCGTCTAAGAGTCTTTTAAGTAGTCGATAACGTCTTTTTAGTTCTATTCTTTTAAGTCCACGGTAGCGGGCAACGTTCACTACTGATAGAGGTGTATAGAAGACTGGAGGAACAGTAATGCGACGAAGAGTGAAGGTGATGTTTTGCGACTTAGTTTCATTAAGCTTAATAGCCCATCTCTTGAACCACTGTTCTAATGAGGAGAGATGTGACTGCAGATTTCTGTGAGCAAGTACAGGATCATGGTTGGTGTATATCTGCGTATGAGAGAAGTGTAGTGTTAGGATCTGTTGGTATGTCTGAAGTGTAAATAGAATAGAGAATAGGACCCAGAATGCTGCCCTGTGGAACCACAGCGTCGATATGTTTAAGTGGTGAGAAAGAAGATCCTATTAGCCCTCGGAAGTATCTGTCGGACAAGTAAGATTTTACGATTAAATAAAACGTGGCAGGTAAAATATTATTAAGCTTCCACAAACATAATTAAATCTTGTTTTACAGCTTTAACCAAAAGTAAGATGAGAAATTTATTTCAAGAATTAATTTCGACGTATCCCTAAATAATTTTCACAACACATTTATTGAGCGAGCCAATGCTTAAGAAGACAATTGGGCTCTTCAAATGTTCGAATCTTAAGATAAATTGTATTTGGTACATGCTAGTTTTTCTTAAATTCTGAGCTATTTCGTTGGATATACATCTTTTATCAGAGAGTGAATCAACGTTTGGTATCTGAGAACTTTGCTTTCGCTAGAAAAGCTTTTATCTGTAACAGAAGGGAAATTCGTTATCATTTTGGATCGTTACTAGTTGACTCAATGTTGTGTTGCGTTTTGAATTGAAATGTAACGCTAAAAATTGTCAAATTTAGTTATTATAAGCTAAACACTTAGTTAATCCACTTAGTATTCTTCCAATAATTGAATCTAATGACATTCTCCCGGATCACCAATTTGGATTCAGGCGACAGCACTCCACCATACAGCAGTGTCATCGAGTTGTAGATGTAATCTCCACCTCCCTTGAGAAGAAGGAGTGTTGTTCTGTGGTGTTCCTTGATGTGAAGCAGGCTTTCGATCGGGTGTGGCACACTGGACTTCTCTGGAAGCTCAAGACCATCCTTCCAGCCACCTATTTCCTCATTTTGAAATCTTACTTGACTGACAGACATTTTAGAGTGAAGGTAGGAACTATTCTTTCTCCATTCAGCCATGCTGACGCTGGAGTTCCGCAAGGCAGCATACTAGGCCCCATTCTGTACACAATCTACTCCTCAGACATACCTACTCATCCTCAAACTACTCTTCTCACCTATGCTGACGATACTGCCATCTTATCTACTGACAAAGACCCAATAATAGCTCATAGAAACCTTCAGACTCACCTCACCTCCTTAGAAAATTGGTTCAAAAAATGGGCTGTCAAACTGAACGAAACTAAATCTCAAAATATCACCTTCACTCTTCGACACATCACTCTTCCTCCTGTCTTTTACAATCTTATTCCTTTACCTGCTGTCAACGTAGTCCGCTACCTTGGGCTTTACCTTGACAGAAGACTCACATGGAACCCTCATACTCGACTTAAGAGAACAGAACTTAACAGACGCTTCCGACAACTGAAAAGACTACTCGACAACAGATCAAAACTCACTCTGGACAACAAAAGACTAATATATGTAAGTATACTAAAGCCGTCTGGGCTTACGGCATCGAACTGTGGGGTTCAACCAAACGCTCAAATCTGCAAAGGATCCAGTCCTTGCAATCTAAAATTCTTCGCTCTATAGTAAACGCTCCTTTCTAAGTCACAAATCAAACCGTTCACACAGACTTGAACATTCCTTTCGTCACACAAGTTGCAAAAACATGTCACAGAAAATTCCATCTTAACATTCAAACACATCACAATCCACTGGTACAACATCTATCTTCAAGAACATTTCCAGACGTCTTAAAAGACAGTGGCCTCGCGATCTCCTCTCTGATGAAGAGAGTCAGTAGAAAGTAAATTGTTTTTTGGAGTGTTACCGCTAGGTAACTTCTCCACTCTTTTATTCTGTTATTTATAGTTGCTTGCAAAATGCGTTGATTGTAACTAAATAAATGATATAAAAAAAAAAAAATTCGGTTCCTACTTATTAGAACCACAAAAAATTTATAAATTCATAAAGTTTTTAAATTGTTAGAAGTTTAAAGAATATGTTACCAGCAGGAAATCTTGGGTATTACTTGAATTAGTTCAAGAACTAAGATTTAGTAAACAAGGAAGACGTTAGTGCTCAATCTAGTTCACATCAATATGTGAGCTGAATATAACATTTCGACCAGAAATATTGTTCTTTTCATTTCGTTGAAACATAACGGCTTTCAAGTTTGGCCAACATGTTATCTTTATTATAGTAATAAAACTATGCTCGAGTGGGTTTCAAGTATAAAAACGTGTTTTGAATATAGAAAGACATATTGGTACAAGTATAAAGAATTAGTGTTTGAATAATGTAGGAAGAAGACAAGGAAGAAGGCCGATAAAGGCTAAAGATGGGAAGTGGTTGCCAATACCGACCAGGATTTGAACATCCAATGAAGAGGTCCTGCCTTGTTGGTGGTACTTGACTTGGGTCTCTGTTCCTTCATTTATTATTCATAATCACATTATAAGGAGAAAACTGCTTTATTTTTTATTTTTTTTGAACTGTGCTCACAAAGTTCTTTATAACTTTCTTAATATTTCAAGCTGTTTGTTTTTAGCCTGACCTCATCATGCATTATTTATGTCTGATGAAAAATCAGTTGCCACTGATGTGATATTTAGTATAGTTAGTTGATGCTCTGCTCTCTCTCCTTGGCACAACACTGAGATTCCATTAAATTTTTGTAATTAAGTTTTCTTTGAAATTTTTGTGTTTTCTGGTACCAAAATAAAAACTTTGTAACAATCCATTTTAAAATGTATTAACTATATTAAAATCTTTATTTATTATTTTCTTTTTTAAATGAATATTTATTTATAAAATATTTGCAGATTGCAGATGAAAAGATGGACATTTCAATACTTCTGCGTGAAGCATTTCAATTTATTTTGTACATCTGCAAAACTTTGCAAAATTTTACTTGACAAAGATTGCTGTTGTTTACAACTGTGTTCAACCAACTTCAATCTATTCTCTCTCTCTTGTAAGGTGGTACCACTGAGGCGAGGCAAGAAATTAGTTTCTGGAATGGACGAATAAAAGTTGAACAGTAAAGTTTTGTCGGTTAACTTGGGTTTAAGTTCAGAGTAAGTTTTTATTTTAAGAATTTCATTTATGTTTCGTTCTGGAATAAATGGTACACTGTTTGTGACCACTATTTTCTATAATTTTGCTGCTGTTCAGCAATTTCTTCCCCCTTCTTGTAAACATCCTTAAGCATAAACTTGATCAGAATTTTGAAATTTTTGAAGTGACCAGAAAAGATAGTAATCCGATGTTGTTAAGTCGGGAGAAAATGAGGGATATGGAAGAATTCCCCTTTATGTACAGGGTGAACCAGTAAGTAATGTCCATAGGCCTACTGTGTCAAGTATTTTCTAAAAAATGGACACCATTTCGAAGCAAAAGTTATTCTCCAAACAGCCTCACTCTTCCTCCGAATACTGGAAATAGAAATTTTTAAGAAAACTCATTAGGCCCTTATGTGATCATTATCAGACCTAGGTGCTGGCACTTTTTATTAAAGTTTCCTTGCCTAATGGGCTTTCAAACGGTATATCATTTTCCAGGATTCCTTTTATCTTCGTATGAGAAATTACGTTTGTTTTTGCAAGAAAATGTGTTCACAAGCACTCAACAGTATTAGTTTATCAAGTTGTTTAATTCATCCAGTAGTCAATTTTTAAAGTAGATTGACTTAAAATAAGGAAGTCAAAGGTTACAAATTGCACTTTAAACATTTACTTCTGATCTCTCTTAAATACTTGACAAAATGTTAGGAAATATTTCAAACAAGTACTTAAACAAAAATTTATACAGTTTGTGCTTACTCCAAATTACAATTTCACACATAACTGCACTGTTGAAAAAGATAAGAATGTGAATAAGCCTTTGAACCCACAAACAGATAATCCTTATATCGGAATCTGGAATTAACCAATTAGGTATCTTATAAATAAACTTCCCTGATCTGTTAGATTTGGTTTTTCAAAATTTTCAGTTGTACCCTATTTGAAACTAAGCTAATTACCCTTCGAATGTAAAAATAGCACTTGTTTACAGTGGGAAATATGAAGTTGGCCAATACGTCATTGAACTCCACTTTAGATGTACTACACACAGTAGGCCTATGGACATTACTTACTGATTCACCCTGTAGAGATGCTTATTTTAATTTTATTTTTGAGCCCTCAAAGCTGTGTGCAAGGCACGAAGCTTAATCATGACCAATTATTTTTCACTCTTACCAACCCAGAACCGTTTGCTGCGTATGTTTTCCCCTAGTTAGACTGCTGATTAGTGTTCACTGTAATCTTTCAGAGTTACTGGCATACCAGAGATAAGGTTTGACAAAATAAGCTGTTATTTGGCTGCTGTCCTGAGGACCAGAACTCAACCCTTGCTCCAATCTAATCTAATCTTCTTAAATAGTTGGGAGGACCAGGCAATTAGAAAGAATTTTGTATTAGTCAAGAGGTAGCAAGTACAATTCTTTTGCAAAACTCTAAACAAGAAGAAGACGACCGATTAGTTTTTGCCTCAGGGAAAGCAACATAAATAAAGTCATCATGTTTTGCTAAATCCTAGTTGTTATTGTGGAAATCCTGAATGTAAATTCATACTTTAATTGGTAATTACATAAAATCCTATAAAGCTAGATAACGTATTATAATTAAAAATAAACGTAAGCACAACCAAACTTGACGTAAAGAATATTTTCACTACCTTAATAGAATAGTTGAGGCGTAAAAACGAGATAAACGTTATCTATAAACGAGCACTTTAAAACCCCCAGCGGTGGGTCGTATTTCTTTATAACACTATTAACCTCTGTGAATGACTTGTTCCCGGCTGGGTCCAATTCCTCCGCAATGGTTATCAGTAAAACCAACAAACTGGGAGGGATATTATAAAATTTTAGCTCCTACCTTTATCTTCTGGAAATTGCCCTAGTCTAAAATCTCTTATTTAATACAATACTCCTGCTGCTGTTACCTAGGTGTAATGACATTGTAAACCAGAATCACCTTGTTCATTGGTTGTACGGGTGCAGGTTATGTTCTGTATGAGGAAATAACAGAGATATAAGAGCCTTACCATTAATATTATAACGTCTACTGTAATCCCCTTCAACTCATTATTATCTCATCTTTCTTATTCATCCAAGCACACTGACTCTATCACACTTGTAATTACATAATATCCTTCGTAACCAATGAAGTTATCCCTCAGCATTCATCAATTCTGTTAATTGATCATTCAATTCATTGAATTATTTTTTTTTACAGATTCAATAATTACGAGCCTTATTGAGCAGAATTTTGGGTATGAAGTAAGCGAAGGAGTACAAATGTACTCATATCCTTTAAGAAGATTTTTTTTGGGAAGCAAAATGAGTCAAGTAATCTTGATGTTTTTACTTACCATAATCGTTTTGACTAAACCCATTTATTTCAATTCAAAGAGACCTGAAAAAATTAGGTTGCTATTTCATAATTTTAAATTTTAATTCACCAATAAGAAAATTTACTGAGGACACATATGATAATGTTTATAATTTCTCTCTCCTTCAAGGAGTCTCATTGTGCTTCTCATTATCTCGTCGGTAGCTGCAAGAAGTGCAATAGATTATGAAGCTCGCAGTGAACTTACTGCAATTTACAGGGTGAACCAGTAAGTAATGTCCGTAGGCCTACTGTGTGTTGTACATCTAAAGTGGAGTTCAATGACGTATTGGGCAACTTCATATTTTCCACTAGGACAATTAAATAGACTGTCAAAATTTTGTCCATAATAAATTTTTTCTATTTCAATTTGGGAATTGGTTAAAAAAAAGTAATGAACCTTGAATGTTTTTTCTTATTTGCACGAATTTTGTTGTTTTCTCCTGTATCCTTCAATTAGAGAGCGATTCTCCCTAACTCCCAGCTGCGGACTCTACATTAGTGCACCAGTGACTGCCTTGGTTAAAACTCCTTCAGGGATTTCTAATCCTTTGCTGTGAAAGTTAATAGGATTGTGAGTTTTACTTTTATCGCATGTCCTAAATCTATCTCCCGGCTGCCGTTTAGAACTCCCAAGAGTGTTTGGAACACTGGAATATCTAAAATTCTTAATCACGCTGACTAAGGTTAAAGAAATTGGTAGAAAAAAATAAAGCAGGCACATGGTACAACATTCGAATTTGGAAGTCTTGTTTTTAGCCAGCTAAAACGTCCTTGATGTCAGAACGGGCAAGTTAAAATAACTCCGTTTGCTGATTTTTACTGTCGTTGAAGGCGTGAAGAAGACAAAAATAGAGTTTAGGATCATGATATTGGTTTTCCCAGACTTCCAAAAAATTAATTAAAAGAACAAGTGCGATATGATCAACATTTTGTTCCATGTATACCGTGAATTTGTCGTTGAAGGTAGATAGTCAATACCTGTATTCTATAGCTACGATCTGAGTCGTATGTGGGTGGTCATCCGGCGAACAACAACTGAATTGTGGCAGAAAGGAATTCTATGCTCCATCACGCCAGTATAATACTTTGTACGGTCTGACAACAAGATTGTCGTTCTCAGTGTCCACATTTTGTATGTATGTATGCAGGGTGAACCAGTAAGTAACTATAAACCGGGGTTTAGGAATGTTTTTGCAGGTAACGCCAATGTTTAAAGAGAAAATTATAGCTTCTTCTTTTAAATGCTTTTTCTCATTTATCTTACGTAGTTCTCCTGCTTTATAGAACAGCAATTGCGTTACAATATTCAGATCTGCTCATATCGAAAAAAAAAGTGGTTTGTTCCTTTAGCAGCTGTGAAGTTCGCAGATTGTCGGCTCTTGATTGTCGGAGGAGAGGTTCACTCCTTTTATCTTACGCCAGTTTTCGCTACAAGCAGCTGGATTGATTGGATTTCGATCTACTTATTATTGATTCCTTCTTGGAGATCTTTTAATTATAGTACTTTTTTTTATCGGCGAATCGATTGCACTGGTCATTGGCGCCATATCGACAATAATCTCTGTGATCGGGATGGCACTAAATATCACCAGAACAACCTTCACGGCTTCTTTATGAAGTTGGAGAATGGTAGCCG
Source organism: Rhodnius prolixus (assembly GCF_049639745.1). Taxonomy (NCBI): domain Eukaryota; kingdom Metazoa; phylum Arthropoda; class Insecta; order Hemiptera; family Reduviidae; genus Rhodnius; species Rhodnius prolixus. The sequence goes on along the minus strand of NW_027411593.1, from coordinate 19,130,366 downwards.
TTACCCCTTTCGTTAATCTGTCCATCGATACAAGTCGATCTGCCGAGGTTGTTAGAAGAAGAATAATTAAGTCTAGGATCATAGATTTTCTCGGACAGCCAGGTTAGCCCTAAGAGTTATTGTTCTTATCAGGTTAACTCAAGGCTGGTATGGAACTGTCTGGGTCCCCTGACAGAAATCAGTGCCCAAAATAAGGTTTTTCTGGTATGGGCGAAGGAGTTCATTAAGGACTAGTCGCCAAAGCTGACCTTCAGATTTAATCTGTCAAGGCCGTGCTTGTTATCAGGATAATTGTAGGCCTGTTGACCGGCCAATGCAGGCTCAGAAAATACAAGCATTGCGTAGACCTGGCAGATGATAGCTTCTGTAGGTTCTTTCAGGAGGAGGAGGAAACAGCACTGCACGCGTTGTGTCAGTGTGAGAGGCTTGTCTGGCTAAGGGTGTTACTTCTCGGGAAGGAAAAACCAAGGCCTGTGAGCTCTACCCAAGAGCCGCTCTCCAGAATCAGGAGTCTAACTTAAATGGACAGATCTGGAGGGCGAGCTCTAGAGTTGTAGGAATGAATGAATAAAAATTTATTACAAAAAATATATACATAAAATATATACAGAAGTGTAAATGTATTATATATTTCAACCTTCTAATCTACTGAAGAAAGAGAAAAGTTAGGCGAGGAGGATTGGAGTGCAGGAAAAAAAGGAGAGGAAAAACCTGCAGCTAGTGTAGAGAGTTAGAGTAGGATATGTTTTAGTCTTTTGTGTCTGTAGGGAACAGAAGGATCTGTAGGAGGCTATGTCGCGGCAGAGTGGATTGGGATGGCAATCTAGGATGGAAAGGAGTTTGAGTAGATGATTTTGGATAAAGGAGTGTACGGGAATAATAGATGCAGTCTCGTGGAATAAGTCAATTCTAGTGCGTCGGGGAGAGTCTGTTGCGAGTCTGAGAAATTTGTTTTGCGTTATCTGAAGTTTCAATGATGTTGCTACTACAAGTCCAGGCTCCAGGCGGAGCAGGCGTAGAGCAACATCGGCCTAACTTTGTAGAGGAGGAGTTTGTTGGTCACAGTCATTTTGGAGTCACGTGAGAGTAGAGGAAATAATAGTCAGTGTAGTCCAGTTTGCCTGCGTTTACTTTGACCTGAACGTGCGTAGTGAAAGTCAGTTTGTTGTCCAAAGTTAGCGCTAAGTACTTAACGTAGGTAGACCACGGAATGAGAGTGTTATTATGTCTGATTTGTCGGTTAAAAGAGGGGTCTACGTTTGGTGAAGAGTATAGCGTTAGTCTTGTCGTGGTTAATTTTAATTTTCCATTTACTGCAGAATTTTGTTAGTCTGTCTATTGCAAGAGTAAGTCTGTTGGTGATGGTGTCCATTCTCCAAGATGACGTGAAAAAGGGCAGGTCATCAGAGTTGTAGGAGCCACAATAGATCCGTGGGGCCCTTTATGTCCGCCCTGCTAGAATATAATCTACCACTCGATGACAGAGGTTATCTTTTTATTTTAATGAATATAATACAATTTGTACCATGAATCCAATAATACATCATTTATTTGTGGTGAATATTCGTTAAAAGTTGCGCTCTACATTGTTCTAGGGATTTTATTGGATAGAAGGTGGGAGTAGATGACTGAGAACTTGAAGAAGAAATATGTGAATGGAGTATACTATGCGGACAGGGTGGCGTTGACACTTCTCTTTTTTTGGAAGGCAACTATAGGGATATACTACTTCTTAGGGGGACTTGGCTGTAGGTACGCCCTGTCTGGAAGGGCTCACAACAATGCTGGAGAGGGTCAGTGGTCAATAATCGACATGCTATCTTGTTAGTAACCCTCCACACATCTACACGGAGATATTTACTTGTGGACCAACAGATGTTTGACTACACCCAAGCTCTTTCTCCTCGCCTTCCACACAACATCCCATTCCAGTCGCCTGCTCCTTGTAGTCATCACTTCTTCATCTTCTACACTTTGCTGCCACCAGAACTACTATACTTTCAGAATGGAGCAAATCAGGAGGAAACGGCCTGTAAAGAGAACTCCTTATATACTTACTTACTCTCCAAAGGGACTTATACACTTTCTGTCTGCTACTTTACACGTTATTTTCAAAAGCACCACCACGTGTCACTAAACCTTTATTGGCAGATATATGTAACACGTGCACACACTGTCGTCCAAGAATTTCTATTCTGTTTTAACTTTTCCTTTCCCTTGGCTGTCATATTGTCGCTTTATTGTTATTTGATTATATAAATGGCACCTTATTTTCATTAATAACATCTCGTTGCTAATTAATTACTAAAAAAATAATTACTAACTGCTTCTCGGCTACTGGATAAACGCCTTAAGATTAAGTCCAGGCCAACAGCTTCGTTTTATCTTAGCGCTCAAGTGAAGGCTACCTTTCGACATGATATGAAGAAGCAGGGCTGCATTGGTTGCAGCATTCCAGTATTCCGTTTTTAGACTATTGAATGGTCGAAGCTTTGTACTGTGAAGGTTCTTAGGTGAAAGGAACTATTTTTTCGGTTTCCTGTACCTGGTCAACCGGACATTGCAGTAGGTTTTATGTAAGGAGTACCTTAGGCATTGGGTTTAGGTCACTTCTGATCTTAATCCAATATACTCGTAGGTACGATGACATCTTAAGACTAGTTTTAATCCTCATATTTAACGATCAACTGCTGGCAAATTACCTTCTTCTAACAAAACAATGTTTGCAACCACGTTGTTGTTCACACACTTTTCTGCGCAACAAGAACAATTAGCTTGCCCCTTCTGGTTAGAGATGGTATTATAAACCATAGTGGCGTAACTTTAAACCTTTTTCAGGCAATGAAATACCTATTATTTTACTATTATTAAACTACGAAGGACGACATGTTCCCTTTATTTGACATATTCGAAACACATTACAGAGTGCACTTAAAGTACTTTATCGATAATTGTATGGAGCAATTCCTGCTGATCTTAATCCTAAATTCGGTTCGACAACATCTTAAGTCTAGTTTTAATCCCCATGTTTAACGGTCAAGCTGGCTAATTGCCTTCTTCTTAGCAAGACAATTTTTGCCAAACTCGTATGTGGGTGACTGATACAGCCATTCTGCACTTTTTGTTTTTTATGAGTTCTGGTTTTGATTGAACGTAAGAACTTTTATATTTTTTTAATTTATTTAAGATACACCAACGCTAGATACACTAGAAGTAACAATGACAATAACTGACACCACTACAAGCATACTAATTGAGGGAACAAGTTACCCTGAAATAAGAACAAGTTACTCCCTAAGTCGTCTCCAGATTAACCTCTCTTCTCAGAATAGAAAAAAATCGCGAGGCAACTGGGCGTTTTAATCGTCTGGGAGGATGATCTGGATGGTGATGAGATGATAAATGGCGGACAAGAGGATTGGAACGAGAGTGCAAGTTCTGATGAAAACTTTTATGGCGAGTTCGTGCAATCTGGACCTACAAACGGAATTTCCAGGTCTTTGTGGACAGTTAGATTTGAAACGTAAAATGGAGTGCAGAGAATATTAGACAGAAGAGATCGAATTCGTTGAAGATTGGAGCGTTTCAGTGAACCCCACAGTTTAATACGTCCAGGCGGGTTGTAGTATAGAATTGTAAATCAGTCGCGTAAGAACTTAAGATTTTTTTCACTCTTAAGCTGAAGAATATAAGTAAAAAAAAAAAAAGATGTATTAATATTTTTAAAATGTCTGCCGCACAGGCTCTAAACTCAGAATTTTGTCAAAGAAATTTAGGAAATTATTCTTCTCTTAGCGCTTAAAAAGAAAACTTAATTTTCATTTTTCCTTTTCTCTCGACTCTTCAAAATGGAAGGGATTGAGATACTGCAAATTTGTGATTTTGAATTTTTCATAAAATGTTTAATTGCAACAGTTTAATAACCTGCAAGCTGACGATGCCCATGGTACCTGATTTACTGCTTTAATGAATTACATTTGTTTTGTACAGCATTCAAATGAAATTACTGGATAATGCTGGAAATGAGTCTAGTCATTCACCTACTGCGAACGTGATAAAAGCTAAACGATGTTTTTCGAAAACTACATCCAATTGGAGACAGTTAAACAAAGCGAAATGATTTCAGTTGAGAGATTTTAATCGTAAGTCTGTATTGCACCGTCTCATTTGAATATGTCCAGAAGTTCGATACTGCTCTTGGTGCTATCTTAAATCTTAAATTTATTGTTACTTAAGTAGAAATAGGTAACTTCAACAGTCTCCAATATACTTGGTAACTGAATCGTGATATGAAAAACTATAATACAAAATATTCTTATTTTACTTGTGCATAATATTGTTATAATGCAATAAACTAAGTAAGTTTTCTTTATTTATATTTATATGCACACAACAATAAGGATAAAAACTTTTCCATCAGATATCTACGTTGCATGAAAATGGAAATTTTATAGAATAAAAAAATCCTGCGCAAGCTGAGGCTGAAGTTGAAGGTACAAATAGGTTTTTTGTTGAAGGTGGCAACTGTATAAGGGCGAACAGTTATTTTTCTATTACAGTTTTCATTCAACAGAGAGTATGTACTATTTGCGAGTGGTGTGTTTGCGACTGTGTCAACAGTTTTATATGAACATGTATATATATATATACTATATTCAAACCCCTGTAGAGTGTAGTTTGATAAACACCTCTAGTGGGAAATCTCAGTATGTATATGAAGAGTGGAAAGAGAGAGATAGACTGTTATATATAACACAATTTTCAGGATGCAGATTGTGTGAAGTAAAGAAAGAAAAAAAGAAGGTGTACCAACCGTTTTGCCCTCTACATTGCAACCGGTATGTAGCTGTCAAAAGGGCGATACGCAACACATTTTCTTTTTTTTTGGCTTCAATTGTGGAAGTAGGAGCTAAATCGTCTTCATATAGGCTAGGATCAAATTCAATTTGCTTTCCAACGAGATAATCTTAAACAAGCCGCTTCTTCCCGGAGTTGTTCATTTTTTGTCATCCCCTTCATCTCGGCAAACTGTCCTACTTCTTAGAATATCACATCCACTCTTCAGTAGTTTACTGTCAAAGCCAGTTCTTCTTCACTTAAACAACTTCTATTACCCGTCTACTTGAAATGTGTATTGAAGAAAAATATGTAATCACAGGGACTAGATTGTTTAGATTTTTTTTTTTTAAAGAAGTTAAAGCCTGCAACTTTATCAGTCTTATAAAGTGCGAAAAGTAGATAACTTCAGTATAAATATCAATTCTCTTTCAAATTGCCTGCGAAGGAGAGCAATCTGAGGGAGCCTCTAATGAAAATACGTTCCCTCACTTCTCTGATTCACTGATTCTTTTTTTCTGTCTTTTTCATTTCCTACAAATAGTACTTTATTGAAAAATACTGTTTCCTAATACAAAAGTGGAATCTCGTGAGAAAGAGTGCATTTTACTTTGTTTAAATTTAATCATTTTGAAAGCGCAGAACTTTGATTTTATTACCTAATTTATTAGGTTTGAGTTTATTTATAAATTATTTCTGCGAAGAACTAGAGAAAAGATAAGAAAATTATTAGAATGTCAACTTCTGTTAAAAATGACTCATGTTTTGTTAATATTTAATTAAAATAATTAAAAGTTCTGGTTTTGAGTAGTATGAATTCGGGCATTCTAGGACGCCATCTGGACCACAAAATTAAGATGATGGGATATGGCCTGTGACGTCATGATGACGCGTTGCGAGGTCGTCGATCCCGACGCAAAAAAGCGTCCTAGAATGCCCGAATTCATACTACTGTTTTGCACTAATTAATTTTGAATTGATTACTGTTCCCACCAGCTGATCTAGTGTGGAACTAGAGGACTTTCATTAACAAGAGACGATCTTGGAAACCACTTGCAAATGATGTGAACAGACGCTTTTAAACTTAATCTACTTGATCACAGCACAAATCTTGATTTGTCTCAAAAAAAAAAGAAACCATTTAAAAGACATATTCTTGCAATTACCACTTATTTATAATTATTGTGCACTTTGGCACAGATTTAAAATCATCAAAAGGTAAGATGGCTTTAAAATTAATGAGTTAATGTTTAATTTAATGAAGATTGCAAATATACGAGGGTCGTTTGAAAAGTTCGTGCAAAGTCAGAGAGATAGCACCACTGGCGCGTATCGAGGTTATGTTTAGTTAGTAGCATCTCTTGGAAGAACACACACCAAGTTTCAGCCAGATCGGTCTATTTCTTTGTGTTTGGCATTCGTTTGAATCGAGCAAGTCGAGTGATTTTCAAAAAATGGACGAAAAAGAATTTCGTATGTTGATTAAACACTACTTTATGAAAGGCAAAACGCCTCAGGAGACTAAAGAGAAGCTTGATAAACATTGTGGTGACTCTGCACCTTCGATTAGAACAATTTATAAGTGGTTTCAAAATTTTCGGAGTGGCCATATGGACACAAGTGACGCTGAACGTTCTGGACGCCCTGTTGAGGTTACTACTCCAGAAATCATTGATAAAATCCATGATATGGTGATGGATGACAGAAGAGTGAAGGTGCGTGAGATTGCTAGTGCTGTGGGCATCTCGAATGAACGGGTACATAATATTTTGCATCAACATTTGGACATGACAAACCTATCCGCAAGATGGGTGCCGCGATTGCTCACGCTTGACCAAAAACGAAATCGTGTGAAGTGTTGCAAAGACGATTTGGAGCTGTTCCAGAAGAATCCGCAGGACTTTAAGCGTCGTTTCGTCACTGTGGATGAAACATGGATACATCACTACACTCCTGAGACCAAAGAACAATCTAAACAATGGGTTACCAAGGGGGAATCTGCGCCAAAAAAGGCGAAGACCGTTCCTTCGGCCGGAAAGATTATGGCGACTGTCTTTTGGGATTCGCAAGGAATAATCCTCATCGACTATCTGGAAAAGGGTAAAACTATTACAGGTGCAAATTATTCATCGTTATTGGACCGTTTGAAAACCGAGCTGCAAGTAAAACGCCCACGATTGGCCCACAAAAAAGTCCTTTTCCATCACGACAACGCACCAACTCACACCTCAGCAGTTGTGGTCGCAAAATTAATGGAAATAGGGTTCCAACTCGTTTCACATCCCCCCTATTCTCCAGACTTGGCTCCCTCGGACTACTATTTGTTCCCCAATATGAAGAAATGGCTGGCGGGAAAAAGATTTTATTCAAACGAGAAGGTGATTGCAGAAACGAATGGCTATTTTTCAGACTTGGACAAATCCTATTATTCGGAAGGGATCAACAAACTAGAGCAGCGTTGGACGAAGTGTATAAGCCTAAAAGGAGACTATGTTGAAAAATAAAAAAGGTTTACCCCAAAAAATTAAGTAGTTTTTATTTTTGCACGGACTTTTCAAACGACCCTCGTATAGTAATGTTTAGCCAGAACTAAGAGGTAACACCGTGTTTATACATAATTATGGCTGTTCTTTTATGGATGTGTTGTTAGCAAGCTTTTGTTTTATGCTATACGAAACGAATCTGGCCATAATTATTTCTACATTGTGAGGGAACGGATTGGCTCAATGTTAGAACACAGGATTCCAACTACGGATATCTTGGGTTTAAATCCAGCTCACTTCTCTATTCTCAGATAACGCAAAACAAATTTCTGAGACTTGCAACAGACTCTCCACGACACAATAGAATTGACACACTCCACGAGACTGCGTCCATTATCCCCTGGTACACTCCTATATCCAAAATCGTCTGCTCAAAACTCATTTCCATCCTAGACTGCCATACTAATCCACTCTGCCGCTACATAGCCTCCTACAGATCCTTCTACAACATACAGACACAGAAGACTAAAACATATCGTACTCTAACTCTCTACACTAGCTGCAGGTTTTTCCTCTCCTTTTTTCCCTGCATTCCTAACCTGCTCATCTTAACCTTTCGCTTTCTTCACTAGTTAAGAAGGTTAAAATGTATAATTTACAATTACACTTCTGTATATATTTTATGTATATATTTATTGTATTAAATATTTATTCTATTCTATTCTCTATTCTCTTCATAAAAGTATTTTATAGTTCACTGTAATGGTCGGTGTTGCCTTTAATTGTGACTAAACTTTGGGTATTAAATGCACATTAAAATGAGTTTAATGGCCGTCACTGTCCTAGTAATGTGCAATTCAAAACAATGTATAGTTTTACTACCTGTTTTGTGGGATACACTACTGGAATTCACGTTTGAAGTACAAGTTTGTTCAAAAATACGCTTTACAGAACAGATTTTGTGAGATTCCTTTTTACTGATTACGAATTGGGTTAACTAAAACTAATTTTCCCCACTACTCGAACTTTCTTTAGATCTGGATTACCAAATCCATGATTGTATAATAAAATAAAATGGAGTGTAAGGTGAATAAAGTAATTGATAAAATCAATCTGCCTGAAAATAGAACGTGGATTAAAATGGCGAGCTTTAATTACAAAGAGAAAATAACAAAAAGAAATGAAAAAGTGGAAAATGCATGGCCCAAATTAAATTACCATAATAAATTGTACGTATAAATACATTTTATTAAAAAAAAATCATGCTGATATTATTAAAGGACTAAGTCCTGTTAATGTCACTGACAGGGCAATATAAATTTAATGCGAGCCCCTCGCTTTTTTTTACCTCAATATGCCAATTCAATTCAGCATTATTCAAAAGGGTTGGTACACTAGCGCTATGAATGCATTAACTTGACAAATGCAAAATACATCATACATTATTCAAATCGCCAAAAGATCTTATTTAATGTTCCTCTGCCCCATTTAAATATATTCCTAATTCATGATTTTTGTGTTTTGTTTTTTGAGCCCGCTGAAATCCATTTCTTTCATGTTTTTTGTCTACACTCTACTCTGTCTCGTTTTAGTCGGTTTAGCTTACAAAGAAGATTTATAAATTATAATGAATGATTATTCACTAGTAATAGTTATAGTTATAGTATTCATTGCCGACTTGGAGCTGTGAGTGGTTTAGGCACCACTGGAAAAAATTTTCTCCTAAATTTGACAATTTAAGGAACGTCTTTAATGATAGGCTTTCTCGAAAAATGATTTTAGAGTGGTTGATATTTTGGTACATCGGAGCTAGCCACAGTTCTCTATCTTCTGTTGGCGTAATACAGTGCAACCTCGGTTAACCGGGATTCGAATTAACCGGGTTCATGTTGAGTCATCATAAGAACATCTGGATCGGCGCCGAAACAAAAGTTAATTTATGGTGGCGACAGGAAAATTTTTTTTGTCTTCCGATGTAACATAATTGTAGGCGTGGCAGCAACTCTTTTATATCTGATTTTCTTGAAGGGTCATTATGTATGTATGTAAAAACCCAAAATATAGTGCAATTAGTACTAAATTTCTTGGGAATTACCACGGTCTTACAAAAGACCACGGGATTTACTTGTCGTAAATGGTTGATTTTCAACTTCACGGTTATATGTACTATTTTTATGGATAATTACCGGCATAATATTTTTATGGATAATAACTGACAACACAGTAAAGTATTACTATGTAATACTGTGTATTCGGTTTAACCGGGATTTCAGTTTTCAGGGGTGGATACAGCCGGAGGTCAGTCCGGTTAATCGAGGTTGTACTGCAGTATTTATTTATTTATTTTTAATTCCTCTTAAGTTCATTCGGTAGAATATTTTGAAGGATATTCTACCAGCAGTAGATCTTGTCAATCTAGAATTCCTCCAATGATGTCCTCTATTCAAGGTCCTGTTCCATGTTAGTTCTTCGACCAGCCTGTTTTCTAGCTAACCATGCCCTTAATCCAAACCATCTACCTCTTGTTTTCTCTTCTTCCTTGTTCAAAACCACTTTCAACAAACTTCCAACTGCCATTCTCCTTGCATATCAAACTAAAGTTGACCCTGAGTTTCTCTATTGAGTCCAGGAGGATCTTTATCTTTTAAATCTGTTGTTACTAATGTTTTCATTCCATATTTTCTACTTCTGGATTTTGCGCCACTTCAAGTAAATTTAAAGATTTTATCAACTGCCTTATTTTAAAGTCTATTTAACTATTTTATTTTATTTATTCATTTTTTTTAAAGAAAATTTTTTTTATGGAAACAGTTGATATTTTCTTCAAATTTGTAATGGTGGCAAGATACCAACACCAACTGAAATAACATTTAACAGTAGGGAAAGCCTTGACTTACACCTCCTCCTTCTGAATTGCATTTAATCAAATTACCTGAATAAATGTTGCAAATGATGTTATAAATGTACTTAAAATTCAAAATAAACCAAATTTAAAGAAACTCGGAGCAATAAATTGATTCATAAAAGTGATAATTCCGGTTCACCAATTTTTACAAAAATTATTAAGCTGAATTTCCAATTTGAAGTGGTTACCATTTTCGGTTTTTTGGATTTTACACACACAATCAGTTTGTAAAAACTACTAAGTCACTAAGTCAGGGCCCTTAAAAACGGAAACTCAAAACTAAAAGCCTGCTCCATTACAAATTCAAACTAATAAATGTTAATTAAATCAAAAAACACTTTTGAAACAAGAACGCATTATTTCGTTTTAGAAAAAAAGTAAATAATAATAATATACATTTATTTCAAAAGATGTAGTACATAAAAAACCTTAAACAATGTACAAAAGGCATGGCTAACGCCGTCTGCCAGAGTTTGGTTACAAAATAAAAAGAAAGAAAAACCTTATGTGAAAATAAACATAATGGCACAAAAAAATAATACAACAATAAAATAATAAAAAAAATAGAACACCGGGATTTCAGTTTTCAGGGGTGGATACAGCCGGAGGTCAGTCCGGTTAATTGAGGTTGTACTGCAGTGAAAATTAAAGTAAATTTTTTTAAATCAAATTAATTATAATTAAAAAAGTAATATTTTCAAAATCAGAAAATTAATAATTGAATTCTCTAATGAGACTGTATCTATAGTTCCAGGCCTGCCTGGCAAAATCAATCAATTCACTGCAAATATGCTGATTCCCCAAAGCACCAATGACATATTGAGCATCTAAGAATTTCACACCGAGGCTCCTCAGTCAAAATTCCGAAAGGATTGGGCACTCGCAGAGGAAGTGATGCAAGTCCTCCCTGCTATTCAAATTGCATAATGAACATTTCTCTTTTTGGGCAGCTTTATCAATCCGTGGCACATAGTTCAGATAAAGCATTTCACCTCTAATTTTAAACCACCACCTCAGACTTGACATGCCCAATTGGGTGGTAGAGCCAACTTTAAAGAGCCCAAGCCGTCCTCTAGTCTCAAGCAATGTCCTATAAAGGATAAAACGCTCGGATTTCAAAGCGCTGCCCGAAAAAAAGTAAATAAATAAACTCATTGCCCTCAATAATAAATTATTTCCGGCGCCAATAAAAAGTTGATTTACAAAAACGAAAAAAAAATGTTCAAAAAATAAAATTAATTTGTTAAGTGGAAGAAAAGTTAAATTAAATGGAAAATTATATAGGCTTCATTGGGCTGAGTTGGGGAAGGAACAATTCAAGTTAGAGATATAAGTTGGCAGACTCCTGTTGATCATATTAAATCAAGGGAAACTGGTTTCAGAAGATGGTCCTTGGTGGCAAGCGCGCACTGCCACAGATGTCTCTTCACTTTCTTCAATTACCTATTTACATCGGTGTGTCTTGGAATCCTAATAGCTTTATTTGAATAAATTAGCAACTAAAGATGTTAGAAGATACAGACAGCTTCATTCTCCTGACAAACTCCAGAGCTCTACCACACTGCTTTGGTGGTGGTGTTACCTTATGGGTTAAGCAACAAGCCAACTAGGAAAATAAGCTGTTAGCAGCTTTGAAGTTAACTCCAGATGTGTTCCAAGGCTCTTTTATATGTAAAGCTCTTGAACTTCATTGCCATAGCCAAAGCAAGGCGTTTCTCTCATTCGGGAATTTATACTTATCTATATTCTTCAGTCATATTTGTGCTTCGTTTTATTGCAGAAGAATGTAGAAAGTTCTAGAAGCTGTTCTTGATGAATATTTTTATTGTCTTTTCATCTGGCACTGCAAAATAACAGTAGAAATAAATATATGAATCCCATAAACCAATTTTCCATTTACCTGAAACAAAACCTTTAATCTCTATATGGATTTCCAGAAAATCACTCGTCGTTGTCAGTATAACTTCTACAAAAATAAGTTTTGACGTAGTGAATTACATTTATGAAGATGTATCCAGGGATTTTGAAAGTAGAAGAGTTGCTTATAGAATACTATAAATTTAAGTAATCCTTTTGATTTGGTTTCCGTGGCATTCTGCTTGAGCAGTCAAAGATTTTTTTAAAACAAGGATCTGCCTTAGATTTGGATATACATTTACATGGAGCACAGCAAGTCTCTTTTAAGAATAAACTATTCAAAAAAATCAAAAGACCGTACAAGTGAACCACAGGTGTCTAGAGATTTTGCTGTTTATAATCCATGACCAGTGACATAACATATGACAGAATAACTTTGGTAGATGATTCTTCTGTACGTATGGAGGAAAACGTTGTCTACTATCGCTTGCGGAAATTGGAGTAGATAGTGAATTGATTTGAAGATAATGGAGTTGCTGTAAATAAAGAAAAACATACCGTGTGGTTATAAGTTGACCTTTTTACGCTCCTTAAGAAGCAAAACTATGTGTTCAGTGTCCTTCTTAAGAAACTAAAGCAAGAGGTCAGGCTGGGAGTATTGAAAAATGGTTTAATCTGCGCATTACTCCGGTTTCCTAAGGTACAGAATACTTCTGGGGTTCTTTATACTAGTACGCCAAGAAAGGACGGCTACAGAAGAGTTCAGAGATCAGCAAATATCTACTTTATCATTGTTTGTACATATATAGCTTTAAAATTTATCTTTAACAGAAATAATTTGATGACACTTTTCAGCGAGAGGATGGAGTAGACTTTCTAGTAAAGTCAATTTCAGTGAAATCTACTGTTAAGCGATTTCTACAACATTGGCTAAAATTAACTATGACTGAAATGTTAGAGTTTGTGGAAATGTTTTGATTTGAAAAAATTAAGAATTGTTGAAATAGAATGTCTTGTGTTTACACCAGATGTTTTAAATTACAATTTTCTGATCAAGTTATTAAACCCAAGTAGGTTTCATTTTTAATTATTCAATCAATATTAAAAAAAGTAGACATCATGCTTTTTTTTCCAAACTAATGTTTTATACGAGGTGTGTTCAAAAAGTAACGGGAATTTTTAAATTTCGCGGGTTTGGAGAGTCTGATTGTAAAATTTTTTTTTTTATTATGTTGGTACACATGCCCCTGAAGTACGATAAAATTTTCAGTAATATTCATTGTTTACTTCTTAAGTGGCAGCCGTTAAGGTTAGACGTGTTTTTCGAGCTTGGCGACTTTTGTTTGTTAAAAAAAATGGATCAAAGAATTTGTATTAAATTTTGCGTAAAAAATGAAATAAAGTGTAATAAAGTGTGTGAAATGTTAATAAAGGCATATGGTGAGTCTGCTATGAGTAAAACAAGGATTTACGAGTGGTATAAGCGTTTCCAAGATGGCCGCGAAAACGTTGAAGATGACGAACGACCTGGACGTCCAAGCACATCAACAACCGATGAAAACGTGAAAAAAGTGAAAGAAATGGTTATGAACGATCGCCGAATCACAATCAGAGAAGTCGCTGATGATGTTGCCATATCAATTGGCTCATGCCATGAAATTTTTTCGGATGTTTTGGGTTTGAAACGTGTGGCAGCAAAATTTGTTCCAAAATTGTTGAATTTCGAACAAAAACAGCGGAGAATGGAAGTTGCTCAAGAGTCACTCAATGAAGTCGACAACGATGCGGATCTACTGAAACGTGTTATAACAGGTGACGAAACATGGGTTTACGGATATGATGTCGAAACTAAGGCTCAATCGTCCCAGTGGAGGCATTCTGGATCGCCAAGACCGAAAAAGGCTCGACAAGTGCGGTCGAATGTGAAGGTTATGCTCACTGTGTTCTTCGATTTTAATGGCATAGTGCATCATGAATTCTTGCCACAAGGTCAAACAATCAATAAGGAGTACTACCTACAAGTTCAACGCCGTTTGCGTGAAGCAATCCGAAAAAAACGCCCGGATTTGTGGCAAAACAATTCATGGATTTTGCACCACGATAATGCACCTGCTCACACTTCATTGCTTGTTCGTGAATTTTTGGCCAAAAACAAAACTTTAACGATGCCCCAGCCTCCATATTCGCCAGACATGGCTCCATGTGACTTTTTTCTATTTCCAAACATAAAGAGAACATTAAAAGGCCGTCGTTTTACAAGCATAGATGACATTAAAAGCGAATCGCTGAAAGAGCTGAAAGCTATCACAAAGATCGAGTTTCAGAAGTGTTTTGAGGATTGGAAAAAGCGCTGGCACAAGTGTATTGTAAGCGAAGGGGACTACTTTGAAGGCGACAATATTAATGTAGATGAATAAATAAATATTTTTTTCAAAAAACGAAAATTCCCGTTACTTTTTGAACACACCTCGTACTTTTATACTTTTCAGAAATATCCCACATTATTTTTTTATATATACATAAAGGTTAAGTAAAAGAACGTAGAAAACAGAAAAAGAATTTGACATTCGAATCGATAGAGAGTTATTTACTCGGCGGACCATTTGGGTTGGTTTTCATCTTGAATAATATATAGATTGCAAAAGAGAGATGCAATCGCTGTATGTGAATATTTTATGATTTACTAAAGTGGTCAGTCCGAATGCACATCAGACATGCACTCACTATCTCTCTGGTAGGTTGCAATCCTGAGTGTGCACCACAGTCAGCCAGAGCGATTGTGTTAACCAGTCGCTCTCAATATTTGATCAACTGTCCAACAGTTGTGGATGAACAGAACCCAGACTGGCATACTCTCCATTACAAATGAAGATGGAACAAAAAAAAAACAAAATCTTTTTCAAATATAACAGGTGATGGTTTAAAGTATTCATTATTTAATTTAAAAGATAAAAATCCGTCATTGTGTCGTCTCAATTAATTTTTAATTGATCTTACAATACTTCTATACTGTACTATACTTACTACTAGACTATACTTACTAGGCGAGGAAAATTAAGTTCTGTTGAGCTTTTTCTCTAAACTCTTTCGATTTTCTTAAAACTTATTGTAATTATTGTTTATCAGTAGTTCTACAATTCTTTTATTGAAACATTTTCGTTGGAATTTACAGAAGTGAAAAGTAAACCAAATGAACCACTAACTTTCCCTGTAGTTTGGAGAAGCAAAAAAGTAACAAACTTGCTAATTAAAATGAGCAACAACAGAGAAAAAAAGCTGTGACGTATTGGGTTCAAGAGGTTTTGGATGAATATCAGGAAATACGTAGGTGATTGATTATTTTGGTAAATGGCGCTGAGAAAAATTCTTCTGTGTTCATAGCAATTTTTGTTTCTTTATGTTTTATAATTCCTCAAATTATATTATATTATTTCTCAAATTAAAAAAAGAATGATAACCGTTCTTTAACAAATTAATTCCAAAAAGTAATTGCTCTTTTGAAAAAGAAATGATTCGCGAAATATAACAAGATGCGTGGAATGAAACTTTACTTCGAAAGTTCTTTTAAGAAAGGTTATTCAGAAACTAAAGAATAGAGTATTTCTTTCGATTTATAGTCTTAGTATCTCACAGACACGTCTTCTAAAAAAAAAACTAGAATGCGAACAGACTTATTGTCTTTTTCAATACCCCAATAAGCCGACAATATTCTGCAAATTATCATAGTGGTTTGTGGTATAAAGCAATGTTGGATGCGAGCTGTTGTATTTCATGCCATCATTATTTATACGTTTGGTCTTTCTGTAAACCGACGAAGACCGCATGTGGTCTGCGGCCAGCCATGATTGCTAACCAATATGATTATTTGCCACTTGCCTAATAGACTGACTTTTTTTAAATTTAAATCCTAAAGTGTATTCATAAATTAAATGAACAAATTTACTCGACATATTCTCAGTTCAAATTATACGATCATTGTCATTTTCACTAGCTATTTGAAGGGAAAACACAAAAATCAATGATACTGCCGTATGCTTCTTTAAAATGTGTTCAGATCCGCATAGCTATCTTTCCCCAATCATCAATTTGACAGTAAAGATAAAACGGACTTGCCAAAGTGTCAAAGTCTTACCTTTGCAGTTCCCATCAAGATTAATTCCCATTCCTAAAAATCCATGTAGATTCCTACAATTTCTGAAAACAGAAATTGGTCTTCAATACTTCTTTTTAAAATTAATTTACTGCTACAAAAACAGAGATTCTCCTGCTTATTAACGAGTAAATAGTATGAACAAAAGAGGTTTTAGCGGTTAAATTGTTGTAAAATCAAGGTTTTTTTAATTTGACTTTAGTGACGCCCATCGTGCACATCGTCGCTTCAGTCTTCAAATAGTAGCGTTAGAAAGGGATAAAGAAGAGAGGCAATGATTTAGAACAGGAGGTCTTCAACCTTTTACACTTTTAGGAACCCTTCGAACTTCATGGTCTTCTTGAAGGAACCTCATGTTTAAGTAGCAGATAAAATAGTTAATCGAAGCTTTTCTATACTAAAAATTCGCAAAATTATTCTTGTATCTTTATTTAATCTTAATACAAACATCTTAATAAGACAATTGTGTATAGATGATTTCCATTTTACGTGCGTTTTGGTTGAGCAAAAATAGTGATCACTTGCGGAACCCCTAGGTTGAAAACACTTGATTTAGAGGATTAGGAGGAGAAAAGAAATGAAATGGAGATAAGGAAGAATGCAATTTTTTGAGCTAAGTATTGGTACAAAGCATTGGTTGAAAAAAACGTTCAGGTAATTATTAATGTCACTGCAGCGTTTTTACGCTCACATTGCGCTACCAGAAGTTAAGATCAACGCTTGATTGCTGCAGATCAAGTCTGTTCGGCTCCCTGGGTAAATTTTTTGTTTAAGAATACAGTATTATTTATTGCGTATTTATGATTGTATTTCCTAACATATCTTGGAAGCAAGCAATTTTCGGAGTATAGGATGCTCACCTTACGACATTGGACCAACCAAAATTAACCTTTTTACGGTAATTATCATTTTTCAGAGCTCGACCATGTAGAGCAGAGAATAGTGCACCTTTAACTGAGCCAGGTTAGAGTGTTCTTTTTTCACATCTTGCACTTGGTTCAGTCATAGCTTTTTATATTTATAATTAATTTCCAAATTAACTCCATTAAATGACAAATTTTTTTGGGGCTATTGAATAAAATAATAATATATTTCAGAGGCCATTTTGATTAATTCCATTCTCTAATGCAGCTTTACCCAACCTTTTTTGGCTCGGGTACCACTTGGTAGTACATCATGCTACACTGTACCACTCCGTAAATATGAATTTCGTGAACTTTGTTATTCCGAGTGTGTTATTTTAATATTATTATCTTTATTTGTAAAAACACAACGTATCTGTTACAAAGGAGTTCAAGTTCATGTTCACTTTATAAACTTTGTAAAGTGTAAAATCTTAGTTTTAAAACTTTTTAAACAATTAAAAATTGCGTACATATTTTTCTCTTCAAAATTATTAATTAATTTACAAAGTTCTTCATTAGGATTATTATATTTGTGCCCAAATCTTCTAAATTAATTTCTTTTAAGCATTCAACTATCTGTAAGTACCAATTAAATTTAATGTTGCTTAGATAGAGCTTACTCATTACAATCAGTCTCTTTAAGCAGATTTTTTACATAGTTATCACTTAAGTTCTGTCACATGATAATACTATCAAATTTCCTTTATCATTTATTGATAATGATGTAGCTTTTCCTAAATTTTCTTTATAGAAGGGGCTTGAAATTCAATTATCATTTGTGTTTTCGGGTTTTGGAAAATACTCCATGAAAGACAATTTTATTCTAGTTAAATGTGCTATTATATTTTCTCGTATATCTTGAGACAGACTAACCTTATTATTGAACATATTAACAACTTCACTGTATAAATATTATTAATTAAAATAATTTTTATGAATTATAGGAAAAAACGTTTCTATATTTGTACGCTTTATTTTTTTTTTATTATTCATGTCCACCATTATTGATTATTTTTCGTATACCACCAACCAGCAACTCGCGTACCACAGGTTGGGAAACGCTGCTCTAATGTAAATCGTTGCAATAATTCAACTCAAAATCAGAAGCAGGTGCTGAATGATAACGGTAAATTTATTTGAATTTATATTATAAACAGAATTATAAAAAATAATGTATATTACTTCATCGCATTTCTAGTTTTATGGAGTAACTCGAGTTGTGCTGTTCATATATTAAGACAAATTTGTTAAGAACAATTTATTATAGAACCTAATGCTTGTTTTAATCTATGTTTTTGTTAAATGCTTAACCTTTTATTTACGTTCCTCAGGAATTGTTACGAACTTTTAGGTGGTTTTTTATTATTATATGTTTCTGTTCTTGTTCCATATTTCATCAACTTTATTGTCCTGTTTATTGCCATATTTGGAAGCTGTACCTAGTGTTATTTTACTGCTAGTGTAAGGTTCATTCAGGTAGTAATTCTGGTGGATCACTGAACAATATGCAAATAGTTAAGAAAGATCAATTCTAAGAGATGAACATGTTTCAGAAAAAAAGATCAGCATATATTTTGGGAAATATGGAAGAGCCCTTTTAAGTTAATATAATATTTTTTAAATTAAATCATAAAATAGGAAGCAACAAGGTAAAGTTGAGCAGGAAATCTGTATTGTATAGTTTGGTATATAAGGGCAAGCTTGGTTGGTTTAACATCGGCAAAAAGTTTTGATGTAGTGTAGGAGTCGCAGGTAGAAGGAGAGTTATGAGTTTGGGGGCTGATTTAGGAGTATCAACTTCTTGGTGGAATATGCTGCAATTCACATATGCTCCGTTGAGCACACGACTCATATCTTCTCACATGTAGACTGATACCAGTCTTCGCCCTCTGCTAGTCGCATTTTCTTCCGTGCCAGAACTTGCTGGAATTCTTCTACACGATCTATATACTACCTTCAAAACCTTCATATTTATGATATAAATGCCACATATATATAAATCTATAACAGAATTACTTTTATTAAAAAAAATAAAACATAATAATATTACAGCATTTCATAACTTGAGTAGTTACAATGGCTAAAGACAGAAGTTGATAAGATTATTAAAAGCTACATCGTTTCTTATTGATACAGAGAGCTATTTGCCACAGTAACATTTTCAAAAAATTAGAATCAAAACGGGTCAAAGTTGAATGAAGTTTTTAATCTCAACCATAAAAGTTAGAAGCCTGGCATTGTAGTGCAGGCTCAAGTGAGTGGTTCTTAATCTCATCCCAATCTCTAGAGAGTTAAAACTCTGATTTTATGCAGCATTGTGGACCAAACCACATTTTCTAAGACAGACTACTCAACTGTTGCATTTCAATACAATCACTAAGAATATTTAGGATTAAACTAGCCAGGATTCGGTCTAATAAGAAATAACAGTAACCCAGTCTTTACAATCACCAAGCCTCTTCTGAGAGCCAAATGGAAATTAGATGAATGAAATTTGCTCCTGGGTAATATTGTCAGTAAAAAACCTGTTAATTAGCAGGAAAAAGCAATATGCGAATACATTATTCGAAGTGATAATGACGTACAGTCTTGGTGATTTGAAGAATTAAATTTTCGAAATAGTTTGTTACGTGAATAGTGCATTAAGTGTGGCAAGTAAGTGATTTAAAGTTAAGCGGTGAAAGCATTTAAAATGAATATCTAACCTTCTTAAAATGTGAATCGAACTTTATAATTAGTCTTAATACGTCAGAAAACATATTCAACACTAAATATTAACTAACAAAATTGTTCAGTTCGTAATAATTATTGATTTACCTGAATAGTCAAAGTTAGATAAACTTTTTCGCAGGTTTTGTTAAAATAAATGAATTAAAACTCTACTTTTGTAAGCCAAATTGAACTAAATAGGTTTATGTAAAATGTAGCACAGTAATCTTAATTTTAAAAGTGATCCCAAAATGCTTGCGGGAAGTCAGTGCATGATAAAATCAAGCACGTTTCCAAACACGTTAAGTAAATGGTAACAAGCGCTTTCTTGAATGAGACTGTAGAAAAAGTAAGTTCTTGTCGTTAAAGAAATACTTTTCGCATTCATAACCAAGCGGTGAAGTCTGCTTTTCAGCAGGATCGTTGCACAAACTTTATATTTGGGAAAAAAGTATTTGACGAAAAGAAAGAACCGAACCGAAACTTTAAAAAAAGGCAAAAAGTAAAAAAAAAAACTCAAAATATTTATTATATTTATTGCCCTACGACTTTCAGAGAACCAGCTGACAATTACATGACTACTGTTGTAAGCAAGATTGTATTAATATTTCATCAGATTTTTTTGTTGTTTATGTAAATTTTGGAACTGAACATTAAGTTTATCAACAAAAAGTGATTCCTTTATTTTTTTAAGTTGATTTAATGAGTCCTTGATAAAGCAATATACCTAAATATAAAAAGAAAAAGTAGTAGAAAAATAAATTTAGGTCGTATAACTTGGAGAGGCAATGCCATTAAAGTATGCATTTCACTAGTGAAAGTGCAGTAAACACTTAAAAGTTTTATGCAGCCTCATAAAACACGCACCCGGGCCATTACTTCAAAATTAAATTTCTCAGCGATGGTCTCATATTCTCTCTCTCTCTGTCTATCAGACTGATTCACTTTAGACATTTACGATGGAAGTAGGTTTTAAAATCCACAATATTCTCCGTTATATTTCTTGACGTTGTTATTTTCAACAAATGTACGCTTTGGCTATCAGTACCTTAATCAGTAGTTTTTGCAAATAAGATGGGAAAAAAAAAATCTTTAAATTCAGAACTCTCCGTTTTGCATTGATTGCACATTCTAAATAAAACATACATCTTTTTTCCTCCTTGCGAATAGAACTGCTCTTGACAGTTCGCTATCCAGAAATCACTGCTAATTGGAAACTCTCAGTGGATTTATGGGAAAAGTACTATACTTTAAAAAAAAAAAAATAATAATAAAAAGAACTCCATCCTTTCTGTTAACGGCAGCTGTAATAATGAGGGCGGTGTCTGACGGTGCGGAAATCCCCAGCAACCATTAAGGTAACAAGAACCCCTCAGTGTACTCCCGACAAGCTGAAGACTTAATTCTCCTCAGCCGGTGTACTTCGAAAGAGCTGTACCACAATCGGTACCACCACCAACCAACCAATTAGCCAGAGTTCCTTTTTTTCCCCCCTTTACCTTAATATCCGTACTCCGGAGAATTTCAATGTGATATTTCTTGTTGTTAGTCCAGATCTACATCGCCAACTCAAGAAGAAGTACAGTACCCCTGAACTATATTTAAAAAACTTTAATTTTACAAAAAAAAATCCAATTATGATACATACCTATTAAGAATAATCTATTGTCCGCCTTTAACCAACTTTTTATTCATGCTTGGTGAACTCTTTCATTTCACTTTGACTTGGTTTTATAATTGGACTTTGGTTGGCGTTCAACTGAGGAAGTTTTGAAGATGACATTCTATGTATGCACGACGAAATGGCTTTAACAATCAAGTCTGCTGGAAGTAAAGTTTAACTCAAATTAAATTTCATTTTTTATTAATTTATTTTTTTTTTTACCAAGTTTCTTTAAAAATATTACTTAACTACTCGTAAAAGTTTTTTGTATTGGAAGAAAAAGGTTAACAAAATAATACTTTGAGTATAACAAAATAATAACTTTTTGGGAGGCTCAAAGACTGCGATAGTCTTAATCGCTCAGGTTAGTTTTAAATTGTTATTTCGCTTAGGCCGTTTGGATTTGTCATCAGATAGTCTTTTCAATAGTTCTTATTTAATAAGAATAAATGATAGAAAGGGCTAAATAAATTAAGATTGATTTGCTCATAATTTGTTTAATGATTTGCGTTATATCTAAAGTATAAAATAATAGGGAGATATTACAAATACTTTAAACTAGGGAACATTTATGAACGGTAGATGTACTGAGAATGACATGTTACCTAACTAACATATTTATCAGTATCAGTATTCAGTTCTATTCGAGTATCAGTGCTCGAATAGAATTGTAACTAGATTGATTGAATTAAAATGAATATTTTATAGCGAAATTCTCTTTTATTTTAAAGATTTGCTCTTTATAGTCACTATGTTCTTTTCCAAGCTTGGCCTTCACACTTTTGCCATATATGGGGCACTACAGCCTAATAACGAAAAGAGCAAACTAAATATTCGAGGGTCAATGAGAACCTCTAAACCAGTAAGGAAAACCTATTAATCTATGCATACCAACTTTACTATAAAGGAAGAAAAACAGAAATAACTACTTGTAAATTTAAAATTATAAAAATCAAAAATAAATAGCCAAACTACTGAGTAATTTAATATTCTACATTTCCTATTTATTAGCCACACACCTCGTATGTTAAAAAAGTTATCAAGTGAAATCTATTAAATATCAAAAGCTTTCTGAAATTAAAAAATGTAGATCAAGAAAAACAAATTAATCATCAATTTCCCTTAAGCCATTAAAAAAGATTATTAATCTGTTAATACGCTTCAGTAGCGTCTAAAATAATGAAGTGCAGTCGTAATAATATGTAAATTTGATGGAATGTAATCAATATAGTCTTGAGGTATGATATTCAAGTTAGGACGGATTGTCAGTGGAGGGAATGCATTCCTACAGTTCGGTAATTAATTGCTTTAGGTTGGATAGTACCTAATGAGAATAGTGAACTGGGTCGTACACACGGTTTGGGGATCAAAGCCGATGAAGGAGGTGATGAAGCTGGACGTCCACTTTGATCTTTACAGTTGGTGTAGTAGTCTCACTGGGCGCCGTGAAGTTGTGCTCTTTCTAACACGGACACACAGATGGCATGAAACAGCCGGTGGTAGCCCAATAGACATTGTTACTAATCATAGCGCCCTTCTATGATCCCCTCAGTTATACGGGCAAAGTGCTCCAAATACTAACCAGAAGATCTCCTTTAGGAACGCAAACCAGCCGGTGTTGCCAATGTGAAGAGGGATACTTCTCACTCCCAATCATATAATATCTGCGGGGGTGGGAGAGAGAGCTAACTTACAGCCCTTTGTACTCTAATATACAAGTCAAATTCTCTCGCCAACAAGGCCTCCGATCGTTCGCTCTCACTTACATAAATACAAATTGCTTTACAACGGTTTCTAACTTTTCTATTGATCTTTGATATTGTAGGAGAAGTGCGAAGCCAGCAATAGCAGTTAGTTTTGGAATTATTGTATGTTAGGTAACGAATTACGCAACAACTATTATCTTACATAAATTACCAAGGGTAATAGCACGAAAGTGGTCGTTTTCCAGTAATATATTGAGTAGATTAGATTTCCTTGATTCCATGACAGTTTGCTGGTGTAAGCAAGGTACGATTGTCAAATATAAACTAAGCAAGAGAAAATTATCTACTCAAAATTACTAATAAAAATCATTACTCGAACAGTATTTATTTGGATAACTTCACTCTTAAACTTTATCACCAATTAATTTGCACTATTTCAATGATGTAAACCAATCAGTTAGTTAATGATAAAATGATGAAGAAGCAAAAGCTCTTTTATCTTGCAATCATTTTTTATTACAATTATTTGCAACTGTAAAATTTACAGCAAGCAAACGTGAACCTTAAATAAAATGACCTAGTGGTATCATGGTGTTGGATTTAGTGTTAGTGGAATTAGTGAAATTGATCACGAGGCTACTGGCGACTGGTTTCAGTCGTCTGAAAGAATATTGAGTAAAATTTAGCTTGAAAGCTGTTGTGCAAGAGGATTTTGAGGATATCTTTGATAGCAGAATATTTATTAGATTAGAGATTTGACTTAGAGGAAATGAATAGATCCATTATGTTGGGTTTTATTGGTGACATAATGAGCATTGGTGATTGGATTCCTTAAAGATTGGAATAATTGACGGAATATAGGTCGTACCTAAGATTTGTGCTAAGTAAGTATTGTTTTGAGTATTTAGATCGTTTTTCGAATAGAGTCTTGATTGCTTGAGATTATTGTCTTTTAGTCTCCGATCTTTTTAGTCTGGTTTGGGGATTCAGTTTGTTTTTTGTCCATATTTAACTGAAGGTAGCGTACTCGAAGCAACATATTATTGAATTTATCACCAGGACAAGTAGAGCATTTACTTACCTCAATATATACATACGTATTTTTTTAACTGAACTTAACAAAATAGATGCTTATGAGTAATAATATATTTTTTTACTTTTTCTTACTTAAGCTGCCGATCAAATAAAGATGTTATCTCCTTTTTTTTCCGAATGGTCTAATACACTCAGTGGCAACAAAAACCGGACACTTATATTTATAATAAAAAAAGCCTCACATTTGTATTTATTCGTTTAATTCCAATTTTTTATCTATGTATTAATTATAACGCATGTAATAATTTACTGAATAAGTTAATTTTAATGCAATCAGATCAGAAATTCATAAGTTACAGAAAAATTAAGTAAACACCGGAAAATCTTTATAGTGATAAATTGAAATTTAAGTAACAATTATTACCTTGTTGATTTCTAATACCGCGTATTACCTCCTCTGGCCCTTCGGATGGCTTCCAGTCTCCTAGGCATCGAGTAAATAAGCGACTGAATTTCATCTTGTGAAACAGCATCCCATAACTCACCAACAGCAGTTTGTAGCTGATAACATTTGTTGGGGGTGACGGAAGTTGCCTGAGGTGTCTCTTTAACATGTCCCATAAGTTTTCAATGGGATTCATGTCTGGAGAACGTGCTGGCCAATTCATTGTAGTAATTGAAACATCCTCCAAGTAATGGTTAACAATTCGAGCAACATGCGGTCGAGCATTATCCTGCATTAACACGAAGTTATCCCCAATAAATGGAGCAAATGGAAACACAGCTTCCTGAAGAATCTCTTCAATGTACCGTTGAGCAGTCAAAGATCCATTCTGTATAGTAGTTAGTTCGGTACGGGCTTGGGTGTTGATTCCACCTCATACCATAATTGGCTGCCTTTGAAAAGGTTGGGATTCTCGCATGGTACATGAAGCATAGCGCTCACCAGGTCTTCTCCATACACGGTCCCGGTCATCTGATTGCCACAAAGCAAACCGGCACTCATCTATGAAGAGAACAGCCCCCCATTGCTCAAGTGTCCAATGGAGATACTGATTTACAAAAAGTCTCCTTTCTACTCGATGCCTCTCCAGAAGAAGAGGACCTGATGCGAGACGTCTAGAGACTAAGTTATTCTTTGAAGCCTTCTAATGACTGTCCGAGAGCTCACCCTGACATTACGGACCGTTTGTAGTTCGCTACGTATCTCGGGAGCGGTCACATGACGATTTCGCAGTACTGTAAGAGTAATAAAACGATCTTCTCTAGGCGACGTACATCGCTGTCGACCGCTACCTTCTCTTCGATCGAGACTTCCGGTGGACCTAAGACGTTGAAGGCCATCTTGGATGGAAGATCGCGGCTCACCTATGACTTGAGCGATGTACCGTAAGCTACGCCCTTCGTTGGCCAAAGCATCTGCCCGGGCAAGGTCTTCACGACTTAAAACCATCCTTTTAGGGGAAAAAGTCAATTTAATTAAATTTTTGCAAAAATTTATGTTTAATCAAAGAATATAATTTGAAAAAATTAAAAAACTCACTTGATAAGCTGACTCAAGAAAAAAATAAAAAATCTGTTAACCCGTTTTAAACACTTTAAAAGAATAAGGATCACTGATAAATGGTAAACAACTAGTCTGCAATGATTAGTTTGAGCTCAAAGATCATTGCTAACATTTGTACCTAATTATTAAAGAAGATAAACAAATAACTACAGGTGTCCGGTTTTTTTTGTCACTGAGTGTATCTTTAACACATTCCGTACCAAACCATTTTTGCCTGGCATTTGATATTTTGACTAAAGGTTGATATATAATCACACAATCTTTCATTACATCATCAATCGTTAAGTAGTTCTCTTGTTTAGAGTAGCTGTCACATCGTATACCCCTTGTGGTATGTAAATAACTTGAGGATGAAAATAACAACTCGTCTTCAGAAACTGCGACAAACTCTAGAACTCGAAATTAAATAGAAAGAGGGCAAAGCGAGGACAGCAAGACGAACGTTGCATTTCTTGCTGCAAACAAAATGTAAAAAATTTGGTACTGAAAAAACTATAAGAGTAATGATGTTTTGCAGCGATTGCCCGAAAAAGATGATTTTATGCCTCCCTTTCTTTAACAAAATCCATTATTAAATGTTATTACTAATTATTGTATAGATAACAATTAAATAAACTTATGTGTTTTGATCTATACTCCATTTTGTATAATGCCTCATTCTTTTTGTAGAAATATATTTTACAGAATTACATTTGTCATAAAATATTTGTTTTCAACGCATTAAATAAATATGACTGCTTGTACCACATGACACGGAACGTGTTAACAAAGAAAATTTTTCCAATAAGAAGTCTTAATTTTGCAATTTCATTAATTTTGGGTACATTTGGTTTTACAGTCGAATGATTGCTTCAAGCTGTGCAATAACCCACTAGTTTACAGCAATAACAGAAATAAAGAATCTTCCCACTAAATTAAAACTATTGAAAGCCACTCTAGGTTATATACATGGGTCTTCACCCACCTTAAAGGATGCCGCCTATATTCCAGTAGAAAATTAGAATCCTTATATTTACGATCTGACCATATTCTAAAGAAAGGACCTGAAAGTTCTTAAAAGAGAGAAATAAAAAATATATAATAATGGCCACACGTTTTGGCCACGTTTCTTTTATTCCTTTTTGGCCATATGTACGAGTACATGGTGGAGAACCGTGATGTTTCGGCTGGAACGGAAACCTACAGTATTTTTACATTTATTTATATTCTTGAACTGAACACATGTTATTGTGGCCTTCTTTTTTAAAACATTCCTATTTTATGTTCTTAAAAGTTTTGCTAAATATCGCTATAGTTGGGCACAAGAAAAGCGAAATTATTTACAACTATTTTGTGCTAATGTGTTAAAAAGATACAATTGTTAAAGTAGAAATTATGAGGGTGTGCTACTGAAGTTTTTAATACTCGTAATTGATTTTGGACGTAATAAAAGCCTTTTGTGAATTTGCACATTTATTATTATTAGAATTCGGGGCGGTTTCCGGAGGCACTGTAGTCTTAGAGGCTTATTGTCTTCAAGGAATAGTCTCCCCTCTTTATGAAGACCAGATTCTACTCACTAGTCGTTTATGAAACATTAACTCTTCGGTTATCAACGTGCCAGAGAATACTGCAGCCTCACGACTACATCGCCTGCACCAGCCTGCACAGTTGCATCGAAGGCTCTAGCGAAATCTGACTTCAAGAAGCTCCAGGACAACACAAAACAAATTTCTGAGACTCGCAACAGACTCTCCACGGCGCACTAGAATTGACTCACTCCACGGAGGCTGCGTCCATTATCCCCGTACACTTCTATAACCAAAATCGTCTGCTCAAACTCCTTTCCATTCTAGACTGCCATCCTAATTCACTCTGCCGTAACATAGCCTCCTACAGATCCTTCTACAACATACGGACACAAAAGAATAAAACATATCCTACGCTAACTCTCTACACTAGCTGCAGGTTTTTCCTCTCCTTTTTTCCCTGCATTCCTATCCTACTCACTCACTTAACCTTTCTCGTTCCTCACTTGTTAAGAAGGTTAAAATGTATCATACATTATACTTCTGTATTTATTTTATGTATATATATTTATAGAAATAAATATTCATTCAACATCCTCAATTGGGCATTCGGCTTTGTCAGGGTCATGGACAGGTAGGAGAGGCTTTTTGCCTTGGCCAGTAGAAGCTAGTGGGGAGAACTTGTTGACTCATATTAGTCCTTAGAATCTACTTCTTCAGCTCAAAAGCTCTAAGTCTCAAAGGATCAGCCGCCCAGCTGCTAGGTTCTCGTCAACTGGCCGAACGCATATCCAATGCAAGGGCGTCCAACGACCTGCCTAGAGATCTCCCAAAGTGGCCGAAAATTATGTAGCAAGCGTCCCGGATTAAAAATCTATCTGCTCTAAATACTAATCTTTGCTATCTTCGTGACTCCATCAAGATCACGGTGAAACTCGAGCATGGACAAAGTATTTCCTTCACGTCTTTATCAATTCAAGCCATTGCTTGAATAATGAATGTAGCAATTTGCAGAAAACCCTTAAAAACCGAAGCTATTAAACTATGACAAACTCGCTTATTCCATCCATTTTTTGCATGACTTTCAAACTAAAGTTTGCTATTCGAAAAGATCGTTTTCAGCCCTCTGTGAACATTCATACTTCTTTTTTTTATATATTATAAATATATCTTCATATTAATCAAAATTATATTCCAGTTGTAAGACTGCAGGCACATTCCTTCTTGATACAGTTTCAGCATCATATCATTTCTTCCCGTATGTCCATCTGTCGTTCTAATCCGCAACTCTTTGTCACAACCGTTCTAATCTTACTTTGCAGTGAAATTAATTGTTTTAACTTTATCTCGCTGATTCCGACATATTACAAGCGCATCCTTCAAAATTCATTAAGTTAAATTAAAGTCCAACTCTTTAGACTAATGCTTAAAAAGAAGAAGCTTTAATTAAAAAAATTGCAAAAAAAAAGGAGGGTCAGACAGAAGAGAGGACCTTGAGGAACGCCGGATATAATATGAAACTTCCTCACACCATATATACGTTCACAATGTGCGCACAGACTTCCTTCAGCGCCCTAAATTAAAGCAAATTTAACAGAACACTGCTAACAAAAGAATACTTTCTATTATTAAATATGTTTTCTAGATTCCTTTTATTTAGTTACTATTTCATGTTACAAATCAAATTTTCTATCTTAAACAGATCATTTTACATGCTCCTGGTAAAATTTTCCCAAAAATGCAACGTTTTATGCTATCAAGGCTTCATAAATCACTTCATATGAATATTAATACTGTTCGCCAGCGATCAAACGAAACAAAGAAGTAGCTCAGAAAGCAGGGGTGGCTAATTCGAAATATGAAGCAAATAAAGAGATCCTAAATTTTAACACCTTCATAAATACAGCTAGAACACAGAAATTATGCACAATTGTAGAGGTAAACGAGTTCTATAATTGTCTATATTTTCGCAGAGATAACATGAATAAAACAGGAAATACAGCAGTTCGAAATATGAAGCAAATGTAAAATTCTCAAAAGTTATCGCTTTATATCTCTTTCAAAAATACAGCTAGAAAGCTGGAATTGTACACATTTGTAGAAGAAAACGAGTACTATAATTGTATAAATTAATGTGTAACTTTATGTTTCATAAATTTCATTTTCGAAAAGTCTATTTCGAGGTGTAAGTTGTTTCAAATGCGCTTACAACTTCTTGAGCTGGATTCCTCATATTGTAATCTTTTTATATTTTGTGACATAAGTATTATAAAAATCTATTCTTCATTGTGATGTTTCAAAAAGGGTTTTTAGTTCTTTATTATATTTTTAAGTCAATCAGATACATTTGGAGATAACAAACAAATGTAAAATTTGGATTAATCTCGCGGGGTTTGAAATTATTCCTTTTGATCTCTTTCTAAATCCCTTGGTTGCGGTCTTCGCTTCAAACTGCCAATACTAGTTTACATCTAATAAAAAGATTTATGAGGTCATCCCAGGAACATTCTTTTAAAGGCAAGAAATGGTTTCATGGAATTTTTTTTTAAAAATGCGACTTTTTTATGCGCTGTTCTGGAGAAGATCGTATATGAAAGCTAAAAACTTGTCCGCTCACTCAAATGACTTAATTAGATTTTCATTATAATTAGATGTAGCACGATTGTTCTGCATAAGTTATTAAACTAAGTTTTAAGAAAATCATAAGAGCGACAAACTCTCAAAAAAGCTGAAAAATTGAGTGAATAAAGTGTATTTTTCAAGTTGATCAATTTTAAGTTTCCTGGTGGTGAGTGAGCGAAATTTTAATTTTGAAATGTCTGAGATTCTCTCACAGTTAAAAACTACTTCTGATTTCATTTGAATATTCGCAAAGTTATCAAAATTTAATTTACAGAAAACTAAATTTAAGAGATTATAGTAAAATAACGCTTATATTTTAGCTTCAAATCTACCTTCTACTGCTTCTAAGAAATATGATTATATTTTTAATAAAAATTATTTTATTAGATTGGTGGATTTGACAGGTGGGAGTTGTCTGAATTTTGGTGCTAATTGCTGTAATAGTGTGAGGATGACGTGAAAGTGCGGTATCACTAAGTTACTTAGAGGTAAAGGAGGATAAGAGGGCGATATATACAGGACTGGTAGAGGCAGGTGGAGAAGTTGTATCCTCTTAGACATGTCACAATAATTACTGGGAAGGGCTTTAAACAGCTTCTAGGCTTCTTTACGCCTTTCAGTATAAGAAGGCAACACTTTAACCAAGACTTGTACAGGCTGCTGCCGAATTAAATTTGGACATGCCATCTTACCGGAGGATTTACTCTGGTTAGAGAAGCCATAAATTAGCGCTGATAGGGATTTATTTGATGAGACTTTCTTATGAAATAAGATTACTTATCTAGCTAAAAAAAATATTTTTTTTTTTTAATAACAGTAAAAGCCAATTGCTTTCACGCTGTGACTGCAGAAAAAGTAAGTAAAGCTGTTACTTCTCCTTTTTAATCAGATTTCTTTTTCGTTACTTAATTCTTTAACTTTCCTCGCTGAATAAGTTTTGGTTCACTCTGAAATAATGAAATTTAGTTTTAAAACATTTCTAATTCTTATCACTCTCTTCATGAACCCCAGTTGTGGGGATTCGATGTGGTACACGGATGGCTCCAACAGCTGAGAGAAGGGGGTAAGAGTGGGTGTGTAAGAAGCGAAGCCGAAATGTAGCTTTTTGGTTAGCCTAGGGAAACTAGCTACAGTTTTTCAGGCTGAGCTAGCTGCAATTATGTTCTGTGCTACCAAGATTAACGGGCGAGGAATTATTGATTCCAAGGTCGAAATTTTATTTCTACAAGCTATTAGTTCCTACTCAAGGCTGGTTTGGGACTGTCTGGGAGCCCTGAAGGAAATTAGTGACCAGAATAAGACATTTCTAGTGAGGGTGCCTGGTCAAACAGGACACTAGGGAAACGACGTGGCAGATTTATTGGCCTGGGAAGGCTCTGCGAGACACTTCGTTGGCCTGGAGCCCTGTTTTGGGGTTTCGAAGTGTGTTAAGTGTGCGGCAATTAACTTATGGGTGCAGAGTAGGTCTCTGAAATGGTGGCTCGCCACCACTGGGCAGAGACAGGCGAAGGAGTTCATTAGAGGCTATTCGCCGTGGCTGACTGCAGATTTAATCTTCAAGGCCGTACTTGTTAGGATAATTGTAGGCCTATTAACTGGGCCACTGCAGGCTCAGAAAACACATGCATCGCATGGGCCTGGCAGATGATAGCCACTGTAGGTTCTGCCAGGAAGAGGAGGAAACTGCACTGCACGTGTTGTGTCAGTGTGAGGGGCTTTGCCTGGCTAAGGATGTTACTTCTCGGGGAGGAAAAACCAGGAACTGTGAGCCTTACCCAAAATTCTCTCTCCAGAATTAAGAGTCTGATCAAAAGGACGTGTCTGGAGGGCGAGCTTTAGAGTGAGGGGAGCCACAATAGATCCAAAGGGGTCGCGGTGGCGTAGGCCTTGAGGCCGCCCTAGTTTAATCTAATCTAATCATTCTTCATACCGTTTGCCAAAAATTATTGCAGATGAATTTATTAAAAATTAGCATTGTAATTGTGTTCTGGTAATTGTGTAATTAGGTTTCTAGCTTGACCCTCTGTTCATCAAGTTGTTTCCTCGATATTTACCCTGCTTAATTATTATTTTTAATTTTTTTAACAGTCTAATTAACATGTATATATGGGATATATTACAGTTTTAGGCGAACAACAAAATTACTCGTTATCCATCGGCACCCCACACTTAGATAAGGTACAATTCATGGAAATGTTAAGCAATGATGGTAGGTAAACACACAAATTAAACACATTTTCACTGCAGTTTAGAATATTATTTTAATTACAATGTTGCAATATAAATTTGCTTTATGCAAAACTTGCGCAACTTTATTTAACTGCAAGATTTTCGGCATATACTTATGTGCAAATTAGCTATTTTAAGTCTGGTAAATTCAAGATTGCATTCAAACATAAAAGAAATTGTTCTCCTAATTACATTACCGTTACCATCTTCCGTCTGGATTATCTAAATAATCTTTTTACAAAAACTTATAATCTTTACTGATTTGTTACCCGTATTAAGTTCATTTTTCAAAAGAATCTACGATGCTAAATTATTTTTTTCCCCGTTTATTTGTGCTACAATCAGGGCGTTGGAGCTATAAGTAACAATGATAACAGAGCAACAAATGAAGCAAACGAGTGGAGAAGTTACCCAGTGGTAACAATCCCAAGCATTAGACTGTTAGTCGCTCTCTTCACTAGAGAGATCACGAGGCCACTGTTTTTCAAGGCATCTTTATCGGGTTATCGGGAAGAGTTCTTGAAGAAAGATTTTGACCTAGAGGATTTATATGAGATTGCAGGCTGAAGTGGAGTTCCCTTTATCGTGTTTTGGCAACTTGGGTGATAAAAGGAATAAGATCTCTCGTACAGTAAGGTTGGAAACATAAAATGGAGCGTTTACAATAGTTTGAAGTATTTTATATTGTAGCGATTGAATCCTTTGGATTTACAATCATTGGCGCATTTGGTTGAAGCCCACAGCTATACTCCAGACACCCGGATAATTTTTAAAAATGTAGTACAAATTAGTCTTTTATAGTCTAGAGACAGTAGTCGACAGCGCCTGTTTAGTTCTGTTCTTCTAAGTCTAGAGTGGGGTTGTAAAAATTCAAATTGTTAATTATAAACAAAAATTAGAATTTAATGAATTACAGAATTATTGACAATCTGTAATAAAAAGGTTGCAATATCTTCATTGAAGGGCAAAATAGAAATAACTAGTTACTTTCTCTTTCACTTTACCTTTCATACTAGTTTTAAATTAGTTAAAAAGTTAGTTAAAAAAAAATAAAGCAAACAAATAACGCCTGAAAGTTAGTTGGGTCGATTAAAGTGGAAGTGCAGTAGAGTAATGCGGGTCAGATGGTTAGAAGGCTTTGTGTAGAGCGATATTGCGACGCAGTTCAGCCCAGAGTGTATATAAATGCTAGGCAGTGCAACATTTGTCCCCCTACTTTACACAGATGGGAAAACTACGCATTAACCTTGTCGCTTCTAAAAAAGTGTGCAAGTCTGGCTAAAATAGTAACTTGTTTTATTTTTATAGTTTTTTATTTAAAGGGACTTCATTTTAATTTCTTTTATTGGATTGATTTTATTTGTTTTATAATAATCAATCTGATCGTGATTTCGCTTTAAAATGATCTAATGATTGTTTTTCTAAAAAAAACAAAACAAAACATGGAATTAAGACAAGAGAAAACGCCAGAATCTTTTATTTTACTCGTATCTAGTAAATTCCTAAAAGCTGCAAAAATCTTCAGTATTATAATAACTGAATACTAATTCCAGATTAACAAAAATTAAGTTATTTCTGTTCGCATATTATACTGTTGTCTTTATTATTAAATGTTCTCCGAAGATTTTATTTAAAAGATGGGAAATTGCAAACCCTTAATCGAAAAGACGATTAATGCAGTGGACACCATCTATCTGTCTAACCACTGTTCGCTTTAGATCAGCGTTTCCCAATCTGTGTGTAACGCAAGTTGCTGGTTGGTGGTACGCGAAAAATAATCAATAATGGCGGACATAAAAAATATAAAAAAATTGAATCATAATAATATCATAGAAACGTTTTTTCCTATAATTCATAAAAATTATTTTAATTAATAATATTACGCAGTAAAGTTGTTAATATGTACAGCAATAAGGCTGGTCTGTTTCAAGATATACGAGCAAATATAATAGCACATTTAACAGGATTAAAATTGTCTTTCTTAGAGTATTTTCCAAAACCCGAACACACAAATGATAATTGGATTTCAAACCCCTTCTATAAAGAAAATTTAGGAAAAGCTACATCATTATCGATAAAAGATAAAGAAAATTTAATAGAATTATCATGTGACAGAACTTAAATGATAACTATGTAAAAATCTGCTTAAAGAGACCGATAGTAATGAGTAAGCTCTATCCAAGCAACATTAAATTTAATTGGTACTTACAGGTAGTTGAATGCTTTAAAGAAATTAATTCAGAAGATTCGGGCTTATTAGAATGTTTATATCACAAACCTAATATTTCTATAATTTTAATAAAGCACATTTAAATAAAGTTAACAACATTATGTTTAATATATTTTGGAATTTTCAAAATATATTAGAAAATGTTGGTCAACAATATTTAGATAAATTCATTTCTTTTCGTTTTTCACGAAATACAATCATTTTTACGAAGTGGTAGAATTTAGCATGATGTACCACCGAGTGGTACGTGAGCCAAAAAAAGGTTGGGAAACGCTGCTCTAGATATAACAGCCATCTCTCTTTCAGCTAATACAAAGTTTGTGCTATGGAGGTTAATTAAATTAACTTATAATTGTTTTTATCTCTTTGGCCGTTTAACTTTTCTAAAAAATTATAAATGTTACTTTGTTGCAGGTTAAAGTGCTCATTGCTGTTATCGTTGATTTAGCCTCTAACAAATGGTCCTTCAAGTTGACAGATTCAAAGAAACAATTGCTCAATTAATTAATGGCTGAAATAACAAATAACAAAGATTAATTATTATGCAAAAGATCAAATCTTTCTTGTCTTCCTTGAATGCAACAAGTTACAAAGATAGATTGCACTTTGCACAATAATAGGCATATCAGTAATTCATTAAAGATTTTAATACCAACTTTGTTGCCCTCTTCAATTTGGCAATTGTTTTGGCAATTAAGTATCTGTGCAGCATGTCCCCAATAAAGGGTTTCGTTGTTGATCAGTGATCGCTGGCCATGATTGCTGTCCTATACTAGCATCTTGGTCCAGAGTTGTTATCTCCAATACGACACAGATAAGTCTGACAGCACTGAAGCCAGTTAGCTTGTAAAAGGTCGTTACAGTGGACAATGTTGGTGGGCTATGATGACAGCATGCCTCCTTTGTTAACTTCTTCTTTCCCTGCCTCCTTTATAACGTGAGACGTGGAGAAACAACCTTAGTCCAACTCTTCCTCCCTCTAAGGTACTGAAGTCCAGCTTTAAAAATAGAGCAAAAAAGAAAGTGTTAAGAATAAAACGAACGAATAATAGACTAGGTCAGGATTGATGTTAAAATAAAGGTCATCCTTCAGGAGGAATTGGGACTAATAGCTTGTGCCATTCGCAAGAGATTTCTCTTAGGTCTTAAGTTAAAAATAATTTGAAAGAATTTACATTGCTCTTATAAGTAACAATATCTTTTAAAAAACAAAGCAACAAAGGTTTGTAAAATAGTAGGTGACAGTTTTATTTAAATTGTTCATAAGAACGAACCAGGAATCCGTAGCTGATAATTTTTCTGGATATTATGAAGAATTAGTCCCAAAATAAGTATGTAAAGAAGGAATCAAAATTAAAAACGAGATTCCCAGTAGTCTGTAGTCTACACTAAATACGTCAACCAGTACTAGAAAATCAATTTATAAATATAATAAAAAAAAGAAATGGTCTGCAAACTGATTCTTCAAGTCACGGTTTGAATAAAATTGTTACACTGAAGTCACGAACAGTCATTTTGTGATATGGAGCTCAGATGTTAGCATTAGCCACCAAATAGCAGGATAGTTAACGTGGCTGATTTGTACGCACGGACTAAACTCAATGTGGGAATTATGGACTTACGAGTATATACTTGCCTGTGTCTTTAATAACTAAGACCCCACAAACACAAAGACATAACATAACCCAAATAATAGAAACAATCTGTAACAATATGTAATAATAAATAATTAACTTATAATAAAATAAATTTTGAGATGTATGTCTTAATAACACTGAGAAGCGAGCAGGTTATAGCAGGTTTTACAAACTCTAAGCCACTACGGTATTCCTGTACAGACAAGGAAGATAACGGTTAAACCATCTATCCCTGAATTACTACTTCAATGAATCGTTTTTCCAGCTTGCCGAATTGTCGTTCAAGTCACTAACTTAGTAGACCACCTAGAACTAAAGGTATTGATTAAGACGTGTCATGATCTCTGAGGCCATTAGCGTCCAGCAGCTGGATTCGAACCCGGGATCTCCGCGTAGAGATCCAGAATACGCTAACCTCTGAGCTGAACCCCTTCAGAGACTAAAAAAAAAAAACACTTTATGTTAATGAGACAAATTAGTTAATTAGGTAAAAGCGAATAAATAGAATAAAACGATAAATGGTTTATGCTTGTAGACAATTATATAATATTTTTTGCATTTTTAACATCAAAGATTGATGTGTCTTCTCTCCTTACAGTAAGCCTTTGATGATTGTCCACAAGCATAAGCAAGCCCTGAAGATGACCTGAACGAAAACATGACAAAAAAATAATACAAAATTTTGAATGAAATTGGCTATAATCTTTCTTCCATTTTGGATCAATGAATCAATCGCCAAAAACGATGGATAATGTTCCGCAAACAGAATAAATATTTGTTTAAATATAAATTTGAACTTTGAAACAAAAAAGGATTGTCATTCTGCCCCGGATATGGTTAATATGGATAGCCTTAAAATTATACTTAAGCAATCTTTTTAAACGAAAAATGATACTACTACCGCTCCAATTTTTAAATGATAAACTACGTTAAAGCTTATACTGGGATAATGCCCACTAATGTGTGGTCCAGCTTCCGCTTCTTAAGAGAAATATGATCCAGTAGAGGTGAAATTTTAGGCCTTATTTCTTGCTGCAAGAAACCGTGAGAGTTACACAAGAAAAAAAACTCTTCCTCGTTCTATATTACTAAAAATCTGTCAGCTATTCTGGTACTTTATTTAGTGGGGTCAATGAACTACTTAAATCTCTCAAAACAGAATCTAGAAACATGCTACTGCTACAGAAAATTTTGTTCTGTTTCAAATGTTTACGAAATATTTTTTTATGATTAAAGAAATTTGAAATTTAAAATTTTTTATTTACAGGAGTATACAAACACAGTAATAAGTGTTTCAGAATTTAATAATATAAAAAAACCCTAACTTGTATGTTGCTTAATTATTATTAGCAAGATGTACTTCAGTCTTTTGTGTTTATATCTTTCGTACAGCATTGTGTCTTTGTTATAGCCCACGATTTTGGCTATTCAGCGGGGTACACTGTTCGAACAAGTCTAAATAAATCTTATGGTTGATTTACGAGGGTCGTTTGAAAAGTCCGTGCAAAAATAAAAAATACTTAATTTTTTGGGATAAACCTTTTTTATTTTTCAACATAGTCTCCTTTTAGGCTTATACGATACACTTCGTCCAACGCTGCTCTAGTTTGTTGATCCCTTCCGAATAATAGGATTTGTCCAAGTCTGAAAAATAGCCATTCGTTTCTGCAATCACCTCCTCGTTTGAATAAAATCTTTTTCCCGCCAGCCATTTCTTCATATTGGGGAACAAATAGTAGTCCGAGGGAGCCAAGTCTGGAGAATAGGGGGGATGTGAAACGAGTTGGAACCCTATTTCCATTAATTTTGCGACCACAACTGCTGAGGTGTGAGCTGGTGCATTGTCGTGATGGAAAAGGACTTTTTTGTGGGCCAATCGTGGGCGTTTTTCTTGCAGCTCGGTTTTCAAACGGTCCAATAACGATGAATAATATGCACCTGTAATAGTTTTACCCTTTTCCAGATAGTCGATGAGGATTATTCCTTGCGAATCCCAAAAGACAGTCGCCATAATCTTTCCGGCCGAAAGAACGGTCTTCGCCTTTTTTGGCGCAGATTCCCCCTTGGTAACCCATTGTTTAGATTGTTCTTTGGTCTCAGGAGTGTAGTGATGTATCCATGTTTCATCCACAGTGACGAAACGACGCTTAAAGTCCTGCGGATTCTTCTGGAACAGCTGCAAACCGTCCTTGCAACACTTCACACGATTTCGTTTTTGGTCAAACGTGAGCAATCGCGGCACCCATCTTGCGGATAGCTTTGTCATGTCCAAATGTTCATGCAAAATATTATGTATCCGTTCATTCGAGATGCCCACAGCACTAGCAATCTCACGCACCTTCACTCTTCTGTCATCCATCACCATATCATGGATTTTATCAATGATTTCTGGAGTAGTAACCTCAACAGGGCGTCCAGAACGTTCAGCGTCACTTGTGCCCATATGGCCACACCGAAAATTTTGAAACCACTTATAAACTGTTCTAATCGAAGGTGCAGAGTCACCATAATGTTTATCAAGCTTCTCTTTAGTCTCCTGAGGCGTTTTGCCTTTCATAAAGTAGTGTTTAATCAACACACGAAATTCTTTTTCGTCCATTTTTTGAAAATCACTCGACTTCCTCGATTCAAACGAATGCCAAACACAAAGAAATAGACCGATCTGGCTGAAACTTGGTGTGTGTTCTTCCAAGAGATGCTACTAACTAAACATAACCTCGATACGCGCCAGTGGTGCTATCTCTCTGACTTTGCACGGACTTTTCAAACGACCCTCGTATATCTAATGGTAGACACACTAGCAACATCTAGCGGGCATATGGTCAATCGGTGTCCATCAGGGAAAGGTCCCGGACTAACCGCATTTATTTTGTACCCTCTGCAGTTTCTGGTAGCTGGTAGCGCTGGTGTTGGTCCATACAATGAGCAATATGATTTAAGAGGTCGTGAAACAGTTGGACTAGTTGTACACCATGAAGTATTTAAAAGCAATGTGTCTTTGCATTTAAACTTCTTATAACTAAAGCAGGTGTTTAATAATCTAATAAAGCCAAAAAAAACTGATTTGATTTATTGTAGCTATGCTAATGCATTGAATTAAACTAGGAATTTTGAAACATACTCGTACTTACTTTTTACTAACATTACACTGTTTGTAAAGTTTACATTACACGGTAGCCGAGTGGTTAGCGGCGAGGCCTTAACAGTGCATTACCAATCCGAATTCAATTTGACTCAAAAAAAATAGGAATGTTTCTGTTTCCCCACATCTCATAGCTATCCCGAAACGCTCTTAGATATGCTATCCCCACTCTCTCACCATTCGATAGTCAGGAGCTACAGACCATGGAATCCTTAGTTTTTCTTTTTGCAGATTAGTTTACTTGAATCATAAGAGTAATTTTGACTCCAGATTGGCATTACACGTAAATATATTGGAGGCATTTCGACTCACTGATTGGTAATACTTATAAGTAGATTTTCTGTCATTAACTTGACTCCAGATTACCAATTTGGTCTGCCCTTACTGGAAAATTCTACTTCAAACCCTTCTGCTGTCTTCCTCGCGAAGAATTCTGAGATTTTCCTCTTGATATTTTTGAGTGCCATAAAATTTATATTTCCATAGATTATGAAAATCAAAAGAAAGATTCATTCATTTTTATTATTTTTTGAGCTAAATGTTACAGCGGTATCGTACAAAGGGAAGCTCAATAAAATGAGTTGCTACACTCATCTTTACATAATGATTCAACGAATCGAATTTGTGTGCTAATCTTAAAACTTGAGGTAGTCATTGTGTTTCTTTTTTAATATGATCAACATTTATTGCCTATAAATGGTTATTTGATAAATTTATATAATTTTCATAGAAAGTATCAAGGCACAAAAAAAAAGCCTCTTTCTAGAATTGATTTTCTGTCCGAATTGCAGCAAAAACTTGCAGCGAATTGGGTAATTTCCGATCCGTGTCAACAGCGCACAGTAATTGAAAAAATAGTGAATGTAATTAAAAAAATGAAAAAGTCCCTGATCAGAAGGCAGTCAGGATTCTAGAAAATACTGAAATTACTGCGATCCTAAGTTAAAGTTAATTCCTTCTGCGTGAAATGTTAAAGCCGATTTGTGAACAAAATTTGTTTTTTCGTTCTTAATTCCTATTCTTTCTCAACCTTTAATGCAAATTTTATTATTTAAATTGAAATCAATGTAAAAAAAGATAAAAAATAAATTATGGAGTCAATATTACTCCACATTGGCAGTAACTGAAGTTCGAGCATTAGCAATGCTGTGTTAAAGGTAAGAATTATTGTGGTTCCTGCGTGAAAGATAAGAAATTTTTACACAGTTTGTAAAATTGTACGTATTTGAAAGATAACTTAAAGTAAAGCTAACTGTTCACTCATCCCTTACAAATGAATTGAAAAGAATTTTCCTTCTAAAATTAACCATTACAGTTCTAGATCAATGAACAGGTTATCATCAAAACGAAGTATAGGAAAAAATGTCAGTGTTTTTGTCTTGAAAATTTCTGAATTTCTTTTGATATAAAGTTTTTGATATAAAGGCATTTAAACAAGTTTTCGAGTAAAAATTCGATAAGGGCACTTTAAGGTTATTAATTAACCTTAAATTACATTTTTCTGCAACCATGTAGGGAAGTTCTCATTACTCAATTAAAATCAGCTGTGTAATGCCCAACTTCCCACACTAGTGGGGGGAAATTCCCATTAGTGTCACTTTCCGCACAAGTGAGTGGAAAAACTTTATTGTGCTTCCTTGATATAAGAAGTTTTGTTATTAACATAAATATTTTCTGTAAAACTCTAATAAGCTTATTTAAATTTATTTTATTTAAATAATTAAAAAACGAATATTAAAAAATAAAATAAAAATTGAAAGGAATATAGAAATAAAAATAATACTTTAATAAATAATTAGATATTTTTAATTATAACAGTTAAAAAGGTTATAGTGTTACCTTATAGAAATTTAAAATGGATTCTAGTGATGCCTGTTTAGAAAACACTCCTCCATCAATAAAAGAAACAGCAGAAAATGTAATAAGTAATGTAAATACGTAAGTAATGTAAATAATTGTAATATAACAATAAATGTTTATAATAAATAAATTACTTTTTAGACTGTAAAAATGAAATTTTTAATTTTTTTAGTTAATGGTTGCAGAAAAAATATAATATTTAACTCGAGTGTCAAGTATTTTCCTCACACTCGGCAATTTGCACTTGCACGAGCGAGCGAAGCAAACCCTGCCTCGCGTGAGGAAAAGTACTACTTTCCACACTTGTTAAATTAATAACTATTTTTTCTATTATTCAGGGCCTCTAAAATTGCAATAAGAGGCGTGGATGTTCAAATTGAATTTTTTTTCTACAGATGGGTCCTTAAATTAAT
The DNA here is from genome assembly GCF_049639745.1 of Rhodnius prolixus. Lineage (NCBI taxonomy): Eukaryota > Metazoa > Arthropoda > Insecta > Hemiptera > Reduviidae > Rhodnius > Rhodnius prolixus. Next base: position 19,088,909 of record NW_027411593.1, on the reverse strand, counting down.
GTCATCCTTAGTATTAAAGTATTAGATATCAAAATGGAAAGCTGTTTACGTTAATCTAATTAGACAAGATGAAAATACAAGAAAGAAGAAATGACATGCAGCACGATATTGATTGGTATTGAATGATTCCAATGACTGATGGCAAAGCTTCATCATTACTGAGTACCAAAAATCAATCATACAGAAGAGACACATCAATTACAAGTCTCTCCTTTCCCAGCTGCAACTGCCTCCACATCCCAGGGTCGCCGCAACAGCAAAACCAAACAGACCAATGCGGCCGCAATCAGGCTCTAGGTCTCCTTTGTAGAAGAGAGAGAGAGAGCCCCAGGACCAGCCTGGGTTCCCTTCGTAGTTGCCTATCCTCTCACACATACAGGGAGGTAATGTAACTGGTGCTCGTTAGTACCAAAACCATTGCGGCCAATACCCATCCAATACACTGACAGTGGTGTATGGTGATGCTGTTGTTGCACTCAGTGCCCTGTATGTCTGGGTAACAAACTGGCTTGGCTGTGTTACTAATTTAAATCTGCCGCATGGCTAAACTTGATTGTTAATTTGGAAATTGGTAGTGGATGCAACAGCCTACAACCAAACCCATGGAGCCGTTATGATTGCAGCCAGGTGGTGAACGCTGTGTCCAATCATCAGGTTGTATGCTAATTAGGGCAATTAATATATACTTCTTTTTTTAAAGAAAACTAAAAAATGGAAATTTATATTCTGCAATTGTGCAACTGTTATTTCAGTTCTCTGAAATTTATTGTGCTTTTTTTTACATTTTATTTGTATTTTCTTTTTTTAAAGTGAGAATTGTGAATTGTAAAAAACTAAAAATTAGTACGAAGTACACTGATTTTTTGTGGGCGCAAAAAATCATGAACTGGAAGTGCGTTTTTTAATTTTCTCGGTGAGTTTGCTTTTGCGTGTAACTTTTTCGAAAATGATTCCAAATAATTTCCACCAGTATTACCATCAATCTAAAATAACGTACCGTCATTTCTATTTAGCCTATTTTCATAGCAAGTTTAAGCCATTCTTTAAAGCGCTTGAGTCAAATGTGCGTTTTCTGTATTAAAAAATAAACCTTTCTTGGACCCCCCACACTAGACTTGAAAGAACAGAACTGAACAGACGCTATCCACTACTTAAAAGACTCTTAGACGACAGATCAAAACTCTCTCTGGACAACAAAAGACTAATTTATACTTCTATTTTAAAACCCAACTGGGCGTATGGAATAGAGCTGTGTGGTTCAATCAAACGCTCCAATCTCCAAAGGATTCAATCTCTACAATCGAAAATACTTTGAACTATTGTACACGCTCCATTTTATGTCTCCAACCTGACCTATACACACTGACCTTAACATTCCTTTTGTCACACAAGTTGCTAAAACAAGATACAGAAAACTCCACTTCATCCTGCAATCTCATATAAATCCTCTAGCTCCAAAATCTTTCTTCTAGAACTCTTCCTGACAACCCGCACAAGACGTCTTAACAGACAGTAGCTTCGTGATCTCCTCTCCAGTGAAGAGAGTGACTAACAGTCTAATGTTTTGGAGTGTTATCACTGGGGGTAACTTCCCCACTCGTATACCTCTGTAATACATAGTTCTGTTATCACTGTTACTTATAGCGCCAACGCGCTGATTGTAGCGCAAATAAACGCCAAAAAAAAAAAAAAATAATAATAATCCTCTAAAATTAACGAGGTTTAAAAAGACTGGTATAATGAGCCACTTGTGGAGCCTAAATTTGGAATTTTTGTATCCTCTAGTGAAACAGGAACCTTTATGTTAAATTCCCTTCCTGGGAGGCCGCCTCTTCTGTTTCTGCTTCTTTAGTAGTGAGAGGAAGGCGTTCTTCTGGCCAGGAATTGTACGGCAACATCAGCAAACAGTTGCATTAATTTATTAAATATGACGCTATCATTCTGTATTCCAGAATCCATGTCTACTTTTTACTAGGGCCAAGTTAAAAAGAAGGCAGGCAAAAGCGTCAACTTGTATCAGCCCTGTGTTTTATATTTCAGGGAATAAATTAGACTACTTGAAATGAACTGCTCACGTCTTTTCCTTCACAATCTTGTTAGCGGGGCGGGTATTGGTCTAGTAGTCAAGAGCGTGGCTTTATGAGCTTCCGCTCTTGCCCACGACACCTAATTTGGTAGTTAGACATTAAGCTACGCCTCAAAAAAATAGGCGCTTGCTTTACTCGTTTACATATTCACCATCTGACGAGTTTAAATAGGTATGTTCGTTTCACTCACAGCCTTGCATACGTTCCAACCTTAAGAAGCTGTCTTAAACACTTTCAAAATCAATGAAAAGATGATAAGTAGCCTTTTTTAAATTCAATACTTTTTTCGATTATAATACGGCGAGAGAACGGTTTGACCTTTAGAAGACTTAACTTTCCTTAGTAGCTGACCGATAAATCTCTGCCTCTGTGCAGCCAAAGGAAATCAGTCTCTTGAAATGAGCATTACAGAGTTCTTCAACTGTGGCTAACTCACTACCTACATAACATACAACATGACACGGTTTTTAAATTGTAATAAATACCGTTAATTAGGGAAGGTATTACCTTTGTGGTTAGTGCAATGAATTCCCACGAGGAGATTGTGGGTTTAAATCCGACTGAGGGGCCCCTTAGATTTTTTTTTTTCTTCCTAGAAGCTTCTTACATGTTCTCTTGGTGACGGAGAAGGTGGCGTAATTCTTCCAGAAGGCTAAACAACCATCCTCCCCCTTACACAATAGATCATAGGGACTCTACCATCATCATTGCAATGCCTCGACCACCCAGAAACCCTCAACTCCTGGAGCCTGGAGACACAGAACACCAGCGGGCTGTGGCTCACGATCCTGTGGTACCATTTCATGGAGTGAGACTATGTCTCCTACTTATAGGCCTAGAATGGTCACTGGCCCAGTCGTGGATACCATGACTTACTGTTTCTCCGCAACCTCTTGGTGTCAGCCTGGACTTACTACACCATTCCAGATGAAGATGGTATTCCGTACACATCCCCTATTAGTCGCCTCTTACGACAGGCAGGGGATACCTTGGGACTATTCTTACCCAGCCCCAAACGGAGAGAAGCTTCTTACAGCTGGCTGTCTGGTGATGGACTGTGTTGCCAGGTACGAGAGTAGACTGTCTGAAAACCAATAGAGTACTGACTGAAACTCCGGGCGCCAATAATCTTAGATGTAGACGCAAAAAAGAAGAAGTTAATTATAGATTTACAATGAGAGTTCAACATCCTTACTATAATTACTAAACAGCCTTACTATAATAAGGCTAAATCTTTTTCTGTACGAAATTTCACTCTGAACGACATATTCATCCTCGTTTTCATTTTTCAATTGAAGAGCTTGGTGCAAAAAGGAGTTATCTACATTTTTTTCAGAAAATGTGTTTAGTGGCGCCCCCTTTTGTATGTTCAATTCTACATCTTTTGGTGCATAAACGAGTCTTTATGCAGACTCGTTTATTATTACTTATACTCTAACCTAGGTTAGATTTGGAGCAAAAATGAGTTTTCTACTGCAGATAACTTTCTTTTGCTCCAAACAGAAAATATGACGCCATAATCAAACAAAAATTTTTATATTAGGTTTATTTAATGTTTATATTAGGTAGAAATTATTATTTTTCTTTTTGACAGGCATAATAATATATCTAACATTCGCTTCGGCAAGTCACAAAATGCCACTTAAAAGCTCAAAAACAAGAAATCTGTTGACTAAAGTACTTAATATGTACTCAAGTTTTACTGAAAATTATGATTTTGGTGCAAAAAAAGAGTTAGCTGCAAAATAACTTTTGCTTATAGCAAGCTTAAAAAATTGCCCTAGAAAGTTCAAATTGAGCCCCAAATGACCCCATCACAATATATTAACTAATCCTTACAGCGGACACAATATAAGGAATACACCTTAAAGCATATTTAGTTTTTTGTCTCTACTAAAAATTTTAAAAAACTGTAGATAACTCCTTTTGGCACCAAGCTCTTCAATTATTCATTCGCCTAAAATATACCAATATCCACTCACAAATAAAGTATTGTTTTGGACTGTACTAAAGTTGGACTCTACTGAATCCCAAAGTATCATTTATACTTCTTATATATTTTCTATTCGATTATTGTGGCCTTGCACTATCAAGTAAGTACTACACTCTTTTACAGCTCTTTCATCAGAGTTTTACTGGTGCTGAACTTTTACGGTACCTTCCCCCTTGATACACCACACAGCCCATATAGTTGCCTTACGTTTCATGATTTTTAACATCATCCGGAATTCCTGTACGAAAAAATGTTATTATTTCTTGTTAGCTCTCCAACACCGGCTAACAGAAGTTACTGGAAAACTATACATTATTTTACTGTTTTCTTTACCAATATAGTTCTATAAGCTATAAAGAAAAAAGCACGCGGATTAGCGATTATGTTCGCCTGATACATAAATATAAAAATATCTTTTTTACACCAATTTTATTTTCTCCTGTGTCAATAACTTTTTTTTACCAACTGTTTATTGGTATATTTTTTTTGTTGATAATGTTTTTAAATTACAATATTTATTTGCTTTTATAGCATAGTTTTATGTGAAGTATAAACATTTTACTTGCACAATCCTTTTCACAGTAAAATTAAACAATTTGTTACTGATTAGAAGTAAAATTATCAATAATTATTGTAATAATAAAGGATATGATTAGAAAACCAAAATATCATTCTACAATATCAATTGCACATTGTTGAGCGTTGGGGAAAAAAAAGACCTAAAATCAGATTAAATCTGATAAATTAATTAGTGAGGAGAGGATGCAGTTTATTGAATTGGGAAACTGTAAAATGAAATGTTGATTGCGATACGCTCTGTTTAATTCAACATCCTTTAAAAAGAGAAAAAAACATAAACAATTTGTTTACTAACCAATAATTAAGTGCTATGGTCTGTAAAAGATAAAAAGATACGACCGCAGATCTATTTACCTCCGTTCAATGAATAACCTAATCAATGCACTCTATTAACAATACCAGAGTGGCTTTATAAAATAAATAAGTAAATAAAATTGAAAAGAGCTCTATAACTCTGTAGAATGAATTAATAATTAAGGAATGAATACTATTCAGTTATTTGTCTACTTTTACAAGTATGTATTAATTAACTGAAAGTTTGTATTATTTTTTTTTTTTATATACAGGGTGTACACGGAGGAGTGGTCGAAACTTCGGGAGGTGATTCAGCAGCTCAAATGCAACAAAAAATATTCTCTTCACTTTGGCCCGATTCTCCAATAGTGTCCAAGATATTGGCATTTTTAACTTTTCCGTCGATATTCACGTTTTTCACCATAAAAACGGCCGTAACTTTTCTATCCTTTATCCTACAACAAATCTGCTTATTCCAAACGAAAGAGCATTAAATTTCCTATAAATCTGCTTGGTTCAGAGCCTCAAAACGATTCTTATAAAAATGAAATTTTTACTTGAAAGTCTAAAAATTTCATTCTCGATGATTTTTGTTAAAATTTTCAACTGCATTTTCTCAGTGGTTAATTAATCAAGGAATCACATAATTTCAGAAAAAGTTGCGCATTTATTGAGCTTCAAGACCATATGGATTTTTTTGGTTTTCAATAAAACCCTACCCCGAACAGAGGGGTGTAAATGCAGAAAACTGGGATTTTGCGTAACCGACTTTTCATTACTAATTTACTCAAATGTCAATTTTTGGAGAAGGAACAAAAAGAAAAGTAACCATTTTAGTTTTTCACAATTATTATTTAATAAAACGGAAGTAAAAAATAAAGTAACAATAAAACGCAGAAGTTCACTACAATTGTTGGTGCAACTTATTTGAATGACTTAATGGAGGTTTTTTTTTATCAAAGTTAATTAATAATAATTCAAAAATAAAATGGTTATATTCTTTTTTGTTCCTTCTCCAAAAATTGATTAGTTTTGAATTATTATTAATTAACTTTGATGAAAAAAAACCTCCATTTTGTCGTTAAAATATGTTGCACAAACAATTGTAGTCAAGGAACTAAAAATTTGCCACAATTCTTCCCCACTTCCTTGTTTGAATAGTTCGAACGACTTTTGTAGCAATTTTAACTAGGCACCTGCCTATTGTACTTTTTCACTTTTGTGTTTTATTGCTACTTTATTTTTTACTTCCGTTTTATTGAATAATAATTGTGAAAAACTAAATGGTTACTAAAATGGTAAAAATTGATATTTGAGTAAATTAGTAATGAAAAGTCAGTTCGCAAAATCCCTGTTTTCTGCATTTACACCCCTCTGTTCGGGGTAGGGTCTTATTAAAAACCAAAAAAATCCATATGATCTTGAAGCTCAATAAATGCGCAACTTTTTCTGAAATTATGTGATTCCTTGATTCATCAACCATTGAGAAAATGCAGTTAAAAATTTTAACAAAAATCATCGAGAACGAAATTTTTAGACTTTCATGTAAAACTTTTCATTGTTATAAGAATCGTTTTGAGGCTCTGAACCAAGCAGATTTATAGGAAATTTAATGCTCTTTCGTTTGGAATAAGCAGATTTGTTGTAGGATAAAGGATAGAAAAGTTACGGCCGTTTTTATGGTGAAAAACGCGAGTATGGTCGGAAAAGTTTAAAATGCAAATATCTTTGACACTATTGAGAATCGGGCCAAAGTGAAGAGAATATTTTTTGTTGCATTTGAGCTGCAGAATCATCTCCCGAAGTTTCGACCACTCCTCTGTATACACCCTGTATATTTTATTCATGAGGTGAGAGTAGACAAGAACCTGAGCCGAGGTGAAGGCAACCTGCCTCTGGGGAAGAGGAGCCCAAAACTAAGTGCTCTGGCCTGCTAGCTACAGGGCTACTTGGTCTGCCCTCGTCCAATGTGAAAATAATGCAATGCTGAAAGATCGAATATTTTTTAAATTAAGTCGAATTTCTTTTTGTTTTTTTAAAAATCATTAACGTGATTATTGCAGTCCAATAAATCTCCCAATATTTCTGTCACAAGCGTTCTATGGCACTGCAACTTTCTCTTGCAGCTTACAAAGGAAAGCAGAGAATCTTCAGCCTAAAATCATCCATCCGTTGATAATAAAGATTTTTTTTTTTTTAATATTCTCGAAATGGTTCCAACGATCTACGATGTTGATTGGAATTCTTAAGCTCACCATAATATTGTAGATATATATTTTCTCAAGAATATTCTTATTAAAGGAGTTCTGTGGAAGAGGGGGAATAACAAAATGAAGATAAGTCTCCCTTTAAAAAGTCATTTTGAGTTGTAATGTTTAGCCATATTACTAATAATAATAAGTATAATTGAATAAGATTTAAATAATCAAGTTAAATTCCAAATTGGAGAGAATGGCAGTGTCGTCAGCGAAGGTGTAAATAGAGGTATTAAGGTAAGTCGGCAGTGCAGATTGTGTAAAGAAGAGGAGCTAAGACACTTCCCTGTGGTACACCAGCAAGGACAGGATAGATGGAAGAGTGAGTAGTGTATATAAAAAAAATTCAGGCATTTTATTTCTAATACCTCATGAAATAAAATATAATGCAAACACAGAGTTTAAATTTAAATTTTCCGGCGGGGCTCCTGACCACCTGTCCTCTTCAAAAGCAATCCTCTTCCTTGCACAGATCTGGTGCGCTCCTTGGGCTCTACATAGACAAAAGACTCACGTGGAACCCACACACTAGACTTAAAAGACAAACAATGACTAAACGTGCGAAACTGCTTTACAGACTTCTTGGACGACGCTCCAAATTACCCATTGAACTCAAACGCTTAATATACAGTACTATCCTCAAACCAATGTGGACTTACGGACTAGAGCTGTGGAGTTCAACCAAACCTACAAACATACGGACTGTACAGACAATCAAAACTACTCCGACAGGAAGCTAACGCTCCTTTCTACGGTGACTAACCTCACACTTCACAACGACCTCAACATACCCTTCGTACACCAACTCACCAAAAGTAAATATCAAAAATTCCATACTGCTCTCTCCAGTTGCTCCAATCCTCTAGTACAGCCTCTCGCCTCCTCTGACAATCCTCCTCGCCGACTGAATCGCCAATGACTCCGCGACTTCCTTGAGGTCTGAAGACCTAAAGATCATTATATCCCGTAGAGATTGCTACCACCAGGTAGTTTCTCTCCTCCTGCTTTTCACGCATCCATTTAAACTTCATTCTCCCTATTTACTCATTGTATATTATATTATACGGATTGTAAATAACGAAATAAATTAAAAAAAAAAAAAATTAATTAAAAATTATCACAGATATTTAAGTTTTACTGTACGTCTTAAGGTAGCCCAGGTTTTAGTCATCTTAGGTATTCCGGTACAATTGTCCAGCTTCTACTCTTTGTACCCTAGAAAGTGCATGCCTCTAAGTCTTTAATCAGGGATAATTCCAGGTATCTCTCATTGACTTTACTCATTGCTTTTAAAATTTGAAATTGCTACTTGTAAGGAGACACGCTGCAATTAATTGTGAAAAAATTGCAGCTTATTTACCTACTGCTGTTATCTAGCACCCAAGGACAAGTAAGTCAGTAAAGGTCTGAGAATAGATGTAGAATTTGAATGGGTCTTAACTTCAGCCTATTGTGTGGATTACATATTAGTTAATAGAATATCATCCATCAGTAGGAGTTAGAGAAAGTAGATTGATTATTAGATGAGGTAAATTTCTAACTAAATAGAAATGAAACTCTAAAAATAGAAATGATGTGTAAAAGTTAATAAATTAACGCTGAAGGAGAGTAAAAATGATTAAGTTGGCAAAGGTATAGCGAAGGCTGTTGACCTCTCTTCGGCTACTTTACGATCTAAAGAATTAGGTTTCATGTCGGAACAATAAAGTTAGTAGTTGTGGGTCCTTGTATACAATTAGATCCCGTGCTATAGTCTGTTCTATATGTACGGATATAAATAGATTTTGGTAGATGAAAAGTGAGCACATATAACAATCTAATATGTTAGCGAGTGGCCTTCTCTTGTAAAATACATTGTCCTACATTATTGTGTATTGTCCCTCTCTTAGATATGTTATATGCATACTTATGTATTGCCTGTATCTGTTCTATACATAAATATATATACAGCATACAGCGTACAGCATCAACCTCTCTTTCTAATGCCAATATGTAGAACAATGATTCATACCTTTATATGATCCATTGAATTCGTAACAATTCTTTCTTTACAAATACTTCCTGATTCTCTTTTATGTTGGACAAATTCGCTGTTATAATTACTGTTTGATGAATTTGTCATCCTTGATGGTGAGTGGTTATTTATTTTTGTAGATTTGTGAGCGAATTACTTTATGATTTACTGGCAAAGGGCCTAAAATTATTGTATTTGAACAGAATGAACTTTAGGAACAAGAAGATTCTGTTAAAATAAATGCAGAGATATAGAATTAAGTCGAGATATAAAGATAGCCTGTGTTAGAATTTTCTGTAAGGATTAATGAAATGTTATTGTGGATTTAAAAGCGAGCAATCTTCAATGCAATCTTCTGCAATGAAATGCAACTTCTATGGTCAATGAAAGAAAATGTTTCTATCAAATGTTCCAGTTTAAGACAAAAATCCTCTTATTACTTTGTTTTGTCTCTTTGAACTGGACGAAGAAGTCATTATCTAGAAGGCTTATCGGCTTATTTTATTGTAACAAGCCGATAAGCTGTGTATTCTAGATAGAAATTAAAAATTATAAAAAGGCTCAAATTATCTGGTGACTTGTTGCACACCTTCTTAGTTGTACTGTGTTTTTGTGGGCCAGGAAAACTAAAATTTTTCATGTACTTAAAAATCAGACTGAATGCAGTATTTATTTAATGTAATCAATTTATTTACAATTAAATATTCACTATCGGTATCTTACAAAAAAAAAAAAATATATATATATCTTTATCTTTTACAAACCAAGTAAAATTTCCTATAATTTTTCCAATTTTCTTTTTCACGCAGAAAACCGAAATTTCGCCCTCCAGCACCTTTTCACAAAATTCTCACACACGGCACATCTTACTACACTATACTGGTCTTATTAGATTAATGCACTCTCCACTTACTATACCTCTTACTACTGTGAGCATTCACTTCCACATAATTCCGCTAGATGGCAGAGGCTGCAACGCGAAGGTACTGTTTACCACGTTACAGTCAATTGGTAAGAACATGATGGCCAGTTTTTACAATACTGATTTATTGTGTGGGAATAGTCTAGGCCTAACTCTCTTTCCATGGTAAAAGGGCTTTTCTAGAAGGTAATAATGCAAGAAGTTGCTGCGAAGAAGTGCCACTGTCTACAAGGTTTAATAAAAAGTCAAACTAAGGCTATGATCACTTGTATGACTATAGTACGCTCTGAAGTTAATTACTGTTCAGAACCCTGGACTATAATTAACGCGGATGAATTCTGCACCTGAAAAATCAGGATACATTGCTTAAAGGAAGAATACAATTGTATCAAAAGGCATAAGGAATTGAAAATTCTAATGTAGGTCAAAACAAATAAATTAGTTGGAACAATATCACTGGGAGGACACTAAGACTTCCTTCGATCCGTATCGAGGACCTAGTCGAAGTTCAAGGTTGTCATCGTGAAGGAAGAAGTCTCCACGGCAGTACTTCTTTTGAGATCTCCTTTACTGGTCGATTTTTCAGCAGAAGTAGATAAAGATACTTGGCAATCCTAGCCAAGTTGAAGCCTCCAGCCTGGTGCACATAGCCAAAGAGAAGAAGATAAAGGCGTTCTAGAGAATATCCTTAAGTAATAATATACTAAAACGGTTGCCAGTATTTAATCGTAAAGTTCTGTAGTCAGCAGCCTTATCCAATATTAAATACGTTTCCTTCAAGAAATTATCGTATAAATGTTATTTATCTTTGTGTAATTAATATGAACGTAGTTAACAAGATATTAAGCAAAGTAGTACTTCTATTGTAGAATTTCTTCGAACTCAGAATTATATTAACATTTCTAATTCTCTTTTATTATAACGTAAGGCACAGAACCTTATATTAACAGAAAATGGCAACATTCTCAACGAAATTATCCCTTTATTCCTTCTAAAACCTTATAATTAAATCGAACTAAACTCTGAGATTTGAACTAATTTTCTTTCTTGCCTAACCTCCACCTAAACAACTTACTGCTTTTAAAATCTCGGTCAGAGTATTTTTCGTTTAAAGGTACTTACTTATTTATTTATTCAATGGAGGAAATTGAATCAATATAATAATTTTTTAAAATCACCGACATATAAAGTACTACTTGTCAATTTGTCCAAGAAGGGGACCGACCACCTTCAGCGAGAGCCTGTGCAGCTGTGCATCCCCGCCTGCCATAGCCTGGACTGGTACTTCAACAACCTTTCCACCATCTACAAGCCCATATTGTCAACAACTTTCTTGGTTATTTACAGCAGAGGTTGTTCACTTCTTTTATTTATTTTTTTTTTTTCTGTGGACATTGTCTCGCACAATGTTTTCTATAAAAGGAGGTCAATTAGAATAATTAACAGCTTTGAAAGTTAAAAATCATCAGTGCGAACACTCTTTTGTTTCCAATTTGAAAATTTTTTTACTCTAACTCCGAATTTGATTCTTACAAACATTATCCAAATTGTTAAGCTTTACATTAAACCAAAATGGCTCTTTACAGGGCACTTAAGTCTCACTTTTCAGAATATAAAAAAGAATTTCCTTCAAGAAATTATCGTATAAATGTTATTTATCTTTGTGTAATTAATATGAATGTAGTTAACAAGATATTAAGCAAAGTAGTACTTTTTAATTCTCCTTTATTATAACGTAAGGCCCAGAACCTTATATTAACAGAAAATGGCAATAATCTTTCTTCTTTCTGGATTAATAAATTAATCCCCAAAAACAATTAACAAAACCTAAAATTAGATTTTGCAAAATATGGATTAAAAGATCAGGCAACTAGGAAAATATAACAGGTAACGCTGGTTTACACAGAAATGCGCTGTTATAGAGTTAAAATTATCCTGATACAGTGACTTTATTTCTGTTGCATTTTACATTGTTGATTTTTTATTTTTTTTTGTTGTTGCCTTTATTATCTGGATACTGTGTTGACTTAAGGTTGACTTTGTTGCCCTCAGCATGAGTTTGTTTGCAGGCAATGTATGGAATACTAGCTAAGCTTCTTCCTTAGTTTCTTGAAAGGTTAGTTAGTGTCAGACTTCTACGTTACTTTTTGCCATTTTTTTCGGCGCTTCAACTGCTGAAGGTCATTATTGTTTCTTTTTTTATTTTTTATGATTTAAGGCGCATCAACATTCAAGGTTATTGGCGCCCGGAGTTTTTTTCAGTGCACTGCCGGCCTCCGAACAGTGTTCTCTCGTTACAGGCAACACTTTCCATCACCATGGACAGTGAGCTGTAAGAAGCTCCCAGGAAGAGAAAATCTAAGGGTCAGCAGCTGGATTCGAACCCGGGACCTCCGCGTGGGAGTGCAGTACGCTAACCGCATAGCTAATCCCTTCCCTATTCTTGTTATTAGGGTAAAGTGCCCAAATTTCGTCCCCCTTAAGTATATTGAATTTTATTGTAAAATAAAAAATAAGAATAACTTCGACAAAATTTCTATGGTTACCTTGAAGATTCAGTTATTGATTTTTGCAATAATATTGTAAATAAAATTAATGCAAGAAACGCAAAAAATATAATTAAAAAAAAGTACACTTCTAGTTGTTTAAAAAAAGTGTTCTTAATTTCATCCCCTCGGCCACAAGTAAAAAAAAATCTCAAATCACAAATCTCAAATAAGATGAAAAGACAAAACTCTGAACAAATATCACAAACAAATTTTTTGTTTGTTTGGCGTTTCGTTGAAGAATTTCAAAATAAAGACAATATGTGACATGCCCTAAGCAACATCAATACTTTAACGAACCTTTAAAAGACTGGAATACGTTTTGAAACACTACCAAATATAACAACTTATTATGACTAAAAATATAACACTTCAAAACTCGGCTGTACATGAACCGTACCCCAAGTTGACGTTTCCAAACGACTACTGCGGCCTCAATGTAGCTTTCTTAAAATTGCCATTAGTGTGCAATACTTGGCGATAAATAGGGGAACGAAATTAGGCGCAGGGACGAAATTTGGTCACTTTACCCTAAATTAATAAATTCAAAAATGAGTAAACAAAGATCTTTTACTCTTTTCAAGCGTAGGACTCTAATTAGCAGAGGCAGTATTATTTTTAAACTATTCAGTAGAATTTATTCAATCATTTGATGGAGTACAAAACTAGATTAACGGAAAATTTTGGTGGATAAGCCCCTATAGTTGGATAACGGTAGATTAACCAGGTAACTCTGTATAATAAAGTGTTTTAGAAATGCTTAATAATTACAAAACCATGACAAATACATTCCTACGCGAACGCCGCTAAATTAAATTATGTTCCATTGTTTTGATGAATGCACCTTTATTTATTAATAACAGAAAACAATGTGCCCCCTCTCATCACCACCTCTTGCTTTGTTTGTATTATTACAAAAAGTCTCTACGCAATACAAAGTTCTAATTAAGGTTTAATATATTTGTAGAATTAACATTATATTTTCTTAATCAGTTTAGTATTTTTGTTTTGAATTGTTTGTTTCTTATTAACCAGCCTTGCTTTTGTTGCTCTCTAAGAAAGTATGTGTAGGGCTGGCAACAATCATTTTTGGGCTCACTTTAATATGGGATACAAATTAATTTCACAAATAATGACTATACTAATTTAATTTCTTCTTTTATGTTTGCATTTTTCTGTATTTTTTGGGTATGTGTCCAGGGATGAAGTACGTCTTTCCTTAGTAAACAATTCAGCAATAAATGTTCTTGTGAATTTCTTTCTTTTAAACATATTTGGAACACATAACAAGGGCCGGATTTTGATGAAAAGAGGCCCTAGGCTGTTCCACTTATGGAGGCCCTTTCACCTCCCATTTTTAAGTTTTTAAATTACTTGAGAGATAATAAAATACGAGGGTCGTTTGAAAAGTCCGTGCAAAGTCAGAGAGATAGCACCACTGGCGCGTATCGAGGTTATGTTTAGTTAGTAGCATCTCTTGGAAGAACACACACCAAGTTTCAGCCAGATCGGTCTATTTCTTTGTGTTTGGCATTCGTTTGAATCGAGGAAGTCGAGTGATTTTCAAAAAATGAACGAAAAAGAATTTCGTGTGTTGATTAAACACAACTTTATGAAAGGCAAAACGCCTCAGGAGACTAAAGAGAAGCTTGATAAACATTATGGTGCACCTTCGATTAAAACAGTTTATAAGTGGTTTCAAAATTTTCGGAGTTGCCATATGGGCATAAGTGACGCTGAACGTTCTGGACGCCCTGTTGAGGTTACTACTCCAGAAATCATTGATAAAATCCATGATAAGGTGATGGATGACAGAAGAGTGAAGGTGCGTGAGATTGCTACTGCTGTGGGCATCTCGAATGAACGGGTACATAATATTTTGCATCAACATTTGGGCATGACAAAGCTATCCGCAAGATGGGTGCCGCGATTGCTCACGCTTGACCAAAAACGAAATCGTGTGAAGTGTTGCAAGGACGGTTTGCAGCTGTTCTAGAAGAATCCGCAGGACTTTAAGCGTCGTTTCGTCACTGTAGATGAAACATGGATACATCACTACACTCCTGAGACCAAAGAACAATCTAAACAATGGGTTACCAAGGGGGAATCTGCGCCAAAAAAGGCGAAGACCGTTCCTTCGGCCGGAAAGATTATGGCGACTGTCTTTTGGGATTAGCAAGGAATAATCCTCATCGACTATCTGGAAAAGGTAAAACTATTACAGGTGCATATTATTCATCGTTATTGGACCGTTTGAAAACCGAGCTGCAAGAAAAACGCCCACGATTGGCCCACAAAAAAGTCCTTTTCCATCACGACAACGCACCAGCTCACACCTCAGCAGTTGTGGTCGCAAAATTAATGGAAATAGGGTTCCAACTCGTTTCACATCCCCCCTATTCTCCAGACTTGGCTCCCTCGGACTACTATTTGTTCCCCAATATGAAGAAATGGCTGGCGGGAAAAAGATTTTATTCAAACGAGGAGGTGATTGCAGAAACGAATGGCTATTTTTCAGACTTGGACAAATCCTATTATTCGGAAGGGAACAACAAACTAGAGCAGCGTTGGACGAAGTGTATAAGCCTAAAAGGAGACTATGTTGAAAAATAAAAAAGGTTTACCCCAAAAAATTAAGTAGTTTTTATTTTTGCACGGACTTTTCAAACGACCCTCGTACATCACTGCAATGATACATCACTAAAACAAAGTTTTAGTGATCACTGTTTTTAGAATAGTGTAATTTTAATTTTGCTAACAATTTGAATGTAGGCCCCTCTTGATCTTGAGGCCCTAGGCTGTAGCCTAGTTAGCCTATAGGTAAATCCGGCCCTGCACATACCTGTGCTTCTTATCTATTCTCCTTTGAAGGAGGTTTAATGTTTAAGTATAATATGCCAAAAATAAAATTGTAGTTTGAAGATGATTATAACTACTGTTGGAAAGGGAAGGAATTAGCTATGCGGTTAGCGTACTGGACTCCCACGCGGAGGTCCCGGGTTCGAATCCAGCTGCTAACCCTTAGATTTTCTCTTCCTAGGAGCTTCTTACAGCTCACTGTCCGGTGATGGACAGTGTTGTCTGTAACGAGAGAACACTGACCGAAGGCCGGCAGTGCACTGAAAAGAGCTCCGGGCGCCAATAACTTTAGATGTTGACGCGCCTTAAATCATTAAATAAAAAAAACCTACTGTTGGCGTACGGATAGACTGGGACTGTTCAGATAGACAGATTGCGCTTAAGGCATATTAAATTCTTGAGTCTTCAGCTCGAAGTTGGTGCCAGTATGTACCAGGAGACTGAAGAAGAATTTTCCCTTCTAAATATTAACACTTAGAGGGTGTACCTCTCTAACAAGTCGGCGAAGTTTCGTTGGGCAAACGCAAGAACATCCTTAAAATTCTAGTTTAAAATCCTACAATTAAATATTTTCAAATCAAGAAAATACTTTTTACGTAAGAAAAAACTTACATATTTAAATGAAGTTCCTCCTAGTTCAACTAAGCTAACACTCACAATAAAGCATAACAAAAGGAGAGTTAACTTAAGTTTTAATCTATAGCATTAAGACAAATACTCGGATATTGCGATCATTTCGCGCTTTGTTTACAGATGTTGGTATAAATTCAATTTCCTTTTTGAATGCTTGCCACATGTCATGCAGGATAATTGGATCAGGAAACCGTTCATCGATGATTCTCCATCAATGTCTGGATTAGAAACATGAAGCTTCTTTCTTCAGACAACAAACTAAAGATAAAATTTGCAACATTGGCTGAATTTTGGATCTTCGTGTGGAACGAAAATGGAGGGTTAAGAGTGAAGACGACTTCTGAGGTGTAGAAACTGAATATTCGGCAGTACGAGGTGTGGCTATTAAATAACGAGACTGATGCTGCTGCAGAAGAACTATGCATGCGCCAAATCCTAACGACCGACGGCTATGCAGCGTAAAGCCTTCTCTTTCGATTGTAGCGACTCACGTGTTTGTACAGAAATCTGTCTGACCGAAACCGTCGTTTGTGTAAGAGGTATTAGTTTCATTTTGCCGAAAACATGATACTACACATGTAGTAGAGCAACGAATTGTCGTGAAATTTCACATCAAAACTGGGTAAAACCGCAACTGAAACTTATCTTTTATTAAAAGAAGTTTATGGCGATGAATACGTGCGCATGTTTTTAAGTGGTTCAAGCATTTCCATGATGGCCAAGAAGTCGTCGGATATGATGACCGCCCGGGTCGCCCTTCCACGTCTAAAACGGATGAAAATATCGATTATAATTAAACAACATTACTACCGTGAGGTGCTTGCTCAACTCCGTGAAAGAGAAAACGACCCGATTTGTGGAAGAACAAGTTATGAGTTCTCTATCTGTCAAGAGGTTTCTAGCCAAGTATCCCAGTTTTAGGCCATCCACCTTATTCGCCTGACCTGGCCCCATGTGACTTTTATCTGTTCCCAAAAGTCAAATTTGCATTAATAGGAACATGATTTCAGTCCGTTGAAACTGTGAAAAAGAAAGCGGCACGCGTCATGCAGGAGCTGACAGAAAAAGACTTCCAGCACTGTTTCGAACATGGAGCGTTGTAGGGATCGGGGAGGGGTGTATATTGAAGGTGATAATAACTAAATATGTTTAAGTTTAAAATAAAATGCTTTACAGCAATAGTCTCGTTACTTAATAGCCACACCTCGTATATGTTAATTTAGTGAAGTAACATATATGAGAAGATTTCAATTAAGTTACAGAACGGGGTGTCTAAAATTTCACTTAAAATGTCAGTGATTGAAATTTGAATTTCCTTTACTAACTTAATGTAATAATAGGCCCAATATTTAGTAATTTCTGTAAAAATAAATAAGTTTAAAAATTGTTATTGTTTAATATAAAACAATAATGTATACAATATTAAAGGATAACACATGTTTGGAAGGGAACAGATTTAAAAACAACAAGAATGAAGGGACCTCCTCAAATCTAGGGATTAGATGAAACTCTCCAAGAGTTAGAACGTCAATGTAGCGCAATGTTAGCTGTTTACGACCGTCAACAACATCAACGCCGAATATACTGGGCGTTGTTACGTGTAAAGATGATAAAAGTCTACGATGAAACTATGGGCTTAGCCTCGCCAAGGGCGTCATGTGTTCCTAATATCAACATGTTTCTTGCAATTCACCTTTCACTTGAACTGACGACACTATCTTCTACATGTGCCAGTCACATTTCATGGAAGTGATTACACTCTCAACCATTGAAAATGCGGAGCCATTTTGTGTTTTTAATCATAATTATATAAATTTTAACGACCTTCTCTAGGTATAGTAGTATTTGGCTCTACCTACAATTTTTTTTGTTTTAAATGATTTAAGGCGCGTCAACATCTGAGGTTATTAGCGCCCGAACAGACAACACTGTCCATCACCGGACAGTGAGCTGTAAGAAGCTCCTAGGAAGAGAAAATCTAAGGGTCAGCAGCTGGATTCGAACCCGGGACCTCTGCATGGGAATCCAATGCACTAACCTCATAGCCTATAAGTAAAGTAATCGCCTTATTTTTTCAGGCGAGCTTTCCAACTTATACCTAATATAGTGTTACGTTTGACCTAGTTAAAATTTGAAGATCAAGACGTGTTAAACTTAAATGGTAAAGGTCACCTTCTTCTACTGAAATGTTTTCACAAGAGAATTGGAAATGAATTGGACAAAAGTTCTAGCAGGAATTAGTAGTCCCTGTGCTCTATCTTCTGCCTTTATTACCGGTACGAAGAGGTAGGAAGGCGTATAAATAAGTTTCTAGTCTTGGGTGCTTGCTACTTAATTTTGGCCCAATTTGAAAGTTTGTATGGGGACCTTCATTAGGAGAGGTAATACTTTCGAAGACCTGTCGGCTGTAACGAAGTACGCCTTCTCTTCCATCTGCTATTGAGCTGGAAAGGTAATTTACTTAAGAACAGCTTGCATCATACAAGATCAAATCAACGCGGTAGCCTTGGCTGTGTTCAAGGCAAATAGCATATGTCTATTTGGTCGATAGTCTTGGCCTGGACTAGGCAGAGCGCTAAACAAAGGCTAATGCCTTATTGTAAGGCCTGAAATGTTCTGCTAAGGATCAGTCCAGTCGCTGCAGAGACTGGGATAGGAGGAGAGAAAAGTTATCTTAAAGAAGTTATAAGAAACTCACCGCGCTCACGGTCACATTGCTGTAACCCGCAAGGTAACCCAAAAGAGGTTTCGGGTAGGAGTATTCCTTGTACTAAGTGATGAAGGATGATAAAAAAGAAAGCCACCACAGATGTTCGGGGGTATTCAAAGTCGAGTAACTTCTATTTAAATAGATAATCCTTCAAGCAGAGCGCCTACAACTTTATTAGCTTTTAATGAGTGCAAGCATGACTGCATACCAAGTCCAGAAAAAGCTCAAAGCTGCATAAGATAATTAGTTGATTAAAAAAAAAGAAAAAAAAAGACCGGCTCTCTCATTTTTAACCTATACAACCGCAGCTCCTAGAAGAGCTTTATCTCTGGCGCACCCTTTCCCAACTTAGAAAACAAAAATATAACCGGATTTAATGAGGAGTTTGGGGGAAAAAGAAAAGAAAGAATATATTGTGTCACAGAAGCTTTTTATTTTAATAAGATTACGGACTTCTTGGGCCCTTAAATGCAAGGCGTTAACCCATTATGAAGGTGAAAAAAAAAAAAAACTTAATCCTTACAGCCCTTTTCCTTCCAAAAATCCAGTTCCTTAAACAAATTAATTACCCCTCTGGAGTGGCGTATTTTTTATTATAAAAACATTTTTTTTATAACCACAGATTTACAAAAGTGTGGACAGAGGAGGTGATAAGGTAGTATTTTTATTAAAATAATCACCTTGTTAATTTTTTTAAAAATCCCTTTATAAATATACTTTCCTAATTAAAAGTGGAAATACTTTCCATTCACATCTCACTAAAATTTTTTTATTTTTTTTTGGATCGTTCATAATATAGTTAGAGTTTAAAAAGTTGTAGACCTCGTTTTTATTATTCTATAAGCAGATAATTATTCAACCATTTGTAACCAAATTAAAAGTAAAAGGTTAGGATCTTTCCCAAACATGTACCTAAGATTAGGAAATAAGAGGGGTCAAAAAAAAAAAAAAAAAAACGCAGTTACGGTTGGCAAGTTATATTATGAACGGTAATAAAAAAGTTAGTTTATTGAGAGAGAAACATTTTAATGCAAATATTTGCAAAACAAAGGGTGCTGCCCAAATAGATCGGGTTGCTAGACACACAGCGTACCAATCAGTCAATCAAGATATATAGACAAAGTGGGAAAAAAGAAAGAAGTCAACACCAATACTACACCATTGAGAGATCCTCAATTCGTCAGGCAAAAGAAATAATAAAAAAAACGAAAATCCTTCCTAACACTAATACAATATGTCAACAAAATAAAATAAAATAAAATAAACCAAACCAGCAACAGAAACATCCAAATCAGAATAATAACATATCATAATCATACAATACCAACAAATAAGCGGGCAGAACAATCAAACTCATGCCCCGTAGATGTGGTGGTGGATAATGCCAATCGAGTCCACAATGATAGACTCCGCCAAGGCCTCCAATTCCCTCAGATCAATCCCTAGCTCCTGAAGGAAGCTGAAAGTCAGCTTAGGGATGACACCTCGGGCACCGAACCAGAGACCCCGAACCCGAAACTCTCGGTCACCGAAGTCATGGAACCTCTCTTTCAAGAAGGGGACACAACTCTCATATATACCTTTTTTTTCCAAGTCCACCTTCTCCGCCTGGTCCGGGTCATTGCTCTCGAATCTCACGGTCGGGTCGAGGACTAGGGCCGATCTGTCGCGGTCATGAAGGGCGACTATATCGGCATACCTCGTCGATCCCGCTGAGTCGATGCAATAAACTTCCTCAAAGCATGTATATCCTTTTTCCCTCAGGAGCCGAATTAGCTCGTGCTTGACCTTATGGTGGCGCCGAGTGATAAGGAGGGAGTTAAAAGGGCATTTTCCCAGCACATGAGCTGGAGTTTCCGTCCCCCTGTCACACTTGCGGCAGAGGGTCCCAACTTCTCCCACCATTTGTCCACCGGCACCAGGAACACCACGAAGTGGTGCGTAGTTAGAATTCAATTTTATGGCGTTTATCCACTCCGAACCTGTCAGTATTCGTTTATCGAAGAGGAATTTATTCAGTTTAGGCGCATCCCTAAAATGTTGAGCCCCGATACCCTGCCACTTGCACCGAGTCCATTCCTCGAACGCATTCTCTTGCAATGTCTGCCTCAATTTTTTGACGCTCGTGTGGTGCTCCTGACTCATGTCCAACCTCTCAGCGCACTGACTCAACTCCGCCTCAAAGTCAAACACTGACTGGAATTGTGCATCCTGGACCGAGGACAACCGCTGAGCGATGGACCAATGTTGGAGTGGTGCCTCCCATTGACATCTAACTAAACCCAAACCTCTAAATCTTCGAGGAGCATAGAACATAGCTGTCGACGTGTTAGCTGGTAGTCCAATAATAGCTTTGACACTCCTTCTAATCATAATATCGATTCCTTCAAGCAGGGCAGGTCGAAGTTTCGTGAGAGGAGCTGTTTGGAGTGGATAGGTCAGGGATGGAAAAATATATTGATTCATTATATTTAGTTTCTGGTCCGGTCTCAATAGACTCGAGGTAACCAACTTGCCAAGGTTATCATTAATTTTAGTCACCGAGCTTTCATTAAAGACCAATTCTCCAGAAAACGTGCATCCCAAGTATTTAATCGACTCTCCCTCGCCCACAGACAGGATTTCATCTCCGCTCCCCAGATGTAGCTTTTCTGGCCTTAATTCGCCATTTATAATGACTATCGCAGTACTCTTTCTTGGATTAATATCCAGACCAATTTCTGCTAGTCTTCTTTGCACACAATCTATGACTCTTTCCCCAGCTCTTACACCACGCGCGGAAACAGCCTGGTCATCAGCGAATCCCGTTAGGATCACGCTATCGTGGCCATCTCCCAACTTGTAACCATAATTTTCGGAGAAATCGTGGTCGCAGACTTCGTGATAAAGATGGTCAAACATTGACGATGAAAGAGGACCACCCTGGGGAACGCCCCGAAGAACGTCAATCGCCCTGGTAGCGTGGGCTCCAACATTTATTCTTATTTTATTAGAGCAGAGAAGAGCAGAGATGGCGTTCTTGAGATCATGGGACACGCCTCTCGCTTCCAGAGAGCGAACAATATGCTCATGCCCCACATTATCAAATGCTCCACTGACATCAAGAAAAGCAATGGCACAATCACCTTTCTTACTTTTTGCATCGCGTAAAAGCGCGTCAACCATTCTCGCGTTAACGTGGGCCCCTGGAAGTCCTTTTATGAAACCTCTCTGACTTTTATGAAACGTGATTTGCCTCCTTAATTCAGTGTCCAAAACCTTTTCTATAATCCGACGGACAATTGAATATATTGTTATCGGCCTCCAAGATGAAATTTGACCTGTGTCACCCTTACCCTTGTAAATGAGGATAGTGCGCCCCTGACGTAATGGTTCAGGTATGTATCCAACTCTAAGGGTGATCTGCGCTATACATTGTATTATGTGAGAAACACCCAGATATTTAATTGTACGAAATTGTACGAATCAAGAAAACTAAATCTGTTTTAATCATTTACACGACTTGCTCTAACTAGCATTCACAAGGTTCTAACTCATTATTATTCTCCAAACTTCAAACATTTGGATTCATTTTAGTTTGTGAAACCGTACATTACACCGAAATGTAGCTTACTATAGGTAAGCCTATTTCCAACCAATAAGAACTTTACAGAATAGCTTAGTACAGTGGATGGGTAAACTTGTTTTAGGAGCGGGCCAAAAACTAGAAGAAGACATTTTGACGGGCCATAATAATTTTTTTATTTCAAAAAAAATACAGTAAATGAGTAAGATAATACCAATATTTATGATACCAAAATTAAACTAAAGCGATGTACGAAGCTTTGAGTGTTTCGATAATAGTTCCACCATAATTTGGTTCTAATTGGGGACGTAGTTATTCTTTGTTAACTGAGTGAACTGAGGTGGTTCATTCGTCAATCTATTTCTGAACACAGCTTTTTCTAAGTTCCATTATTGAGAAAAAGCTGCTCACAAATATATGAAGATGCAAATATTGCAACAAATTGTCTGAACATGAGATATTAAATTTGATAAACTGCATTTCTGCAAGCCCTTATAGAACTCTCAATTTTGGAACATTTAGAAGTAATTATTTGAGCTGATTATTAGATTGGAGTTCAATTAATTCAAGCTACAGGTAACATTTCTCTACTTTTACTCACAATTTTTAAACTCGTATTAAAAACTTGAATTTTTACATTGTAAGTGTAATTGATATTTTTAATTATTATTATAAAATATGTGATTGGCCGGATTGAACCTTTCACTGGGCCAGAGTTGGCCCGCGGGCCGTAGTTTGCCCATCACTTGTTTAGGAGCTATTTTCAAGAGAGTGTCCCCATTGATGAAAGGGGTACCCCTCAGTGAAGGAATTCTCTTCAAACTAGATATTAAAAATTCTCTCCTTAACAGTACACAACTGATAGGACCGTACATTCAATCAAACTAACCAAATGCTGCATCCTGGACTGAACCTACTTATCTGAAACTCCATAACAAGACTTAAACTCACTTAAACTTAAACCACAAATTTTAAACCTCCTAACTAGACTACTTGGCAAATGCTCAAAAATAACTGAATAAATGACGGCTTCATTTAATCCTTCTTGCACTAATTCCCCCTTTTCGACTATAGTTGTTTAGTGTATGGCGGTCTTTCTGGTGATATTGAAGCTAAGCTCAAGCGCCTCTCATGAACTGCTTCATAAGATTTATTTTCAGCATTTCCAGAGACTCTCGCATTTCGCACTGCTACGATGAGTTGAAGTGGCTTTTTCCTGACTATCGCCGCCAATATCTTTTGGCTTCTTTCCTTTTTCAAGTCATCCAGTCTCAAAGGCCTTCCTACATTTTCCAACTCCTTAAGTTTAAATCCTCGATACATTCCCGTAATACCAGATCTCGCTCATCTGATCTCTATATTCCCTCTCACCGTACCTCATCCTTTGACAAATCCTTCCTTGTACGTGCTACCTCTCTCTGGAACTCCTTGCCAACATCTGTCCGCCATGCTCCTACTCTTTCTATCTTTAAATCCCGTCTATTCAGTTATCTCTTGTCTATCCAACTTCCTCCGAAATTTTAATTGTTTTAATTTATTTCCTTCATTTTTATTGTTATTTTGATTTTCACTTTTTGTAAATACTTATTTATTTATTTTCTTTCAATCACAGGCCAAACTATTAAGGCCTCTATTTGAACCTGTGTTTATTCTTAAGGGACAATTGTCCCACAATAATAAATTTCATTTCTATTCTATTCTAATATGGATTTAAGGGCTCTCCAAATCTCGCAACAACGAATTCCACCATAAAAACTCTGATCCACTTGCTGCAAACGTTTTCACAATCACACTACCACCATCCAACCTTCGAAGAAAACTAAGGTTGGCCTCCTGACCAATCTTATAAACTCCTGACTAATGGAATTTCATCACTGGATGGATTGCCATTCCCATTCCACAATTTGGGTAGATGTTCTATTAAATTTATACTGTGGCAGTTGTAAAAAGTTGAACGAATAAAATTATTTCAGCGTTTAATGGCCAAAATCACAATCTTATCAGTGATAATTATTTATTTATTCATAACTCAAGAAAGATATTTTCAATTGATATTCCTAAGATGTGTAGTTCTTTCAATAGGTTCTGTATTGTATTCCAAACTCCAGGAGCATAAAGGTACTTGCGATTGGTGAAAGGATTTCTGCTATTGCAGGTTCTTCTTTTGTAAGTTATCGATAAGTGAGGTAGGGTCTGCTGCACTGGGTTTGTTGAGTGGTCGGCTGAAGTTTTCTATTTTTAAGAGTGGTACCCCTGTCTCACTTAAGGGGCATATAGAGATTTTTTTTTTAATATTTCTCTTTCTCTTGTTCAGCTCGTTCAACAACCAGAGGAAAGCTCGCACAATTCGTTGAAGAGTTGTGTGAAGAGGTTCTGGGGTTTTTTTTTTTGTACGAGGGTGGGATGCTCGCTGCCTTGTTACTACAACCCATTTTTTTTTCTCCCAACTATAATCCTATGTGGGCAGTATTGGACAATTTAGAAAGAGACCAGCACACTCTATATGGCGACCCCCTTGTCGCAATTATGTTGTATGAGGTGGTGGCCATCTGTCAGCTCTTCCGCACAATTAGACTTACATTTCCGTTGTGGAAAGAAAAAAAGTTCAACTCCACACTCTGGGCCGACCAATCTACCATAACATGTACAGCCGACCAGTCACTGTTTAATACTGGACATCAGTCCTTTTAATTCCTGAAGAGATAATGTCACTAAACTGGGGATAATGCGCTATAATTGCATAAAAATTGGTTGAACTCTTTCAACTTATTCTCCGTGTGAGATATGTCTTTCTTGCAATGGCCAGGAATGGTTGAGTTTTTTTTTTATCATGAACTTTATCATTTTTTCATCACCAATTATTTGAGAAAATATATTCTGTGAGTGTATAACGAATTTCCAATAGGTATTCGCTAAAAACCAGGACACAGCATCGAACGACTTTCAAAATCTATTCAAGAAACTTTTTTCCCAACTCTAACCCAACCATTTACCATTTACAGTCCGTTCCTTTCATAAATCCTTCATTTCAACGAAATTACTATCTCCAAAAATAAAATAATGAAAAGTTAAAACAAAAATAGGTATTCAAACGACTTATTCAATCTATATTTCCAAAAAGCTAGTCCATACAGTCTCTATTCAAAACTCTTAATTACAAAACTTATTTCATTCTTATTCACATTGTGTTGTATAATGTACAACCGTACATTACAATGAAATGTCACTTCAGAGGTAAGTCCTTCTCCAGAACTTCTCTAAAAGAAATTAACCTAGTACAATAATTACATAAAATTTATGGATCTACGGATGGATTTATGGATGAAAATGTAAATAAGATTTTATTTATCTATTTATCTAGTAATTAACAATCTGTATACATGTGTACAATAAGGAAACAGGAGGTAAATATGATGAACTAATGCGGGAAGAGCAGGAGGAAAGAAACTGCCCAGCGGTAGCACTCTCTACAGGATATATGAATGATGTTTAGGTCTTCAGACTGCGAGGAAGTCGCAGGGCCACTGGTGATTCAGTCGGCGAGTATTGTTAGGGATGACAGAGGAGGCGAGAGACAGTAGTGGAGAGAGTGGCACATTTGAACAAAATTTACATTTTCGGTTACAGAGTGCACAGAATCTGTATTATTGAACCTTTCTATTTTGTTTTCTACAACTATCAAGTCTTCTTAACAGATCTATATCAATAAACAGTTGGTACTTTACCTACATATCATACAATTTTGTGTCAAATGTTAATATCTGCCCCACTGGTGGGGCAAAATAGAAAGAAATATTACTTTACTCTGAATCTACCTTCTGTCAGTTATTTCTCTCACTACTACAATTACTTTCTCTTTTAAACCACTGAAATCTAGTTCAAAAATCAAGAATGACTCTGTTCGGGATGTTGTACCCGAAGTGATGATGGGTTTAGAAAGTTTGAACAAAATATTCGGTTTGTTGCGCCTCTTAATGTAGGTTCGGACCACTTTCCCCTTCTCTGCGATTAAACAAAAAAAGAAAGTCACAAACTTGCGGGTCGGTGGGGCGGCACATTTTAACTGTGATGTTGAAATGTGTGCCCCCTCTCCTTCCATAAAAGAAAATATAATATCCAACACTTTTTGCAAGCAAATAGAATTTTGTAAATACTAGATTTAAGAACACGAATTCCAAATGTTAATATGGATTAACAATACTTAGACCTTGTCCACTACAATCTTCACAATACACTCCCGAAGATGCAACAAAATTTTTACTTCCACCTTTACAAAATATAATATTCCTCAATTCTGACTTTACCAAACAATGAAAACGAAGGGAAATTGTGTCAATTATACCACAGCTCTACCAAAACATATGGAGAAAATTATCAATCATAATTTTTTTAAATATTTGGCGAGAAATTAGAACTGTTCAAAGGTGCCTCCTCTCTCCTACTAGAGGATTGGAGCAAGTAGAGAGAGCAGTATAGAACTTTTGATATTTCGTCTTGTGCGAGTTGTTTGTACGAATGGGATGTTGAGGTCGTTGTGAGGAGTAAGGTTAGTTACCGTAAGGAGCGTCAACTATCTGTCGGAGGAGTTTTGACTGAAATGTGTGTACAGTCCGTATGTTTGGAGGTTTGGCTGAACCCCACAGCTCTAGTCCTGTAAAAAGTAATACATGTAAATAAGAAGTTTTCAGAAAATCAATGAAACCACATCCGATAAGATCTCACAAAATTTGATGAATCCACTCATTAAAATGGTGCTTTCTGTTTAGAATTTGCTTCAAACTTATGATTCTTTAAAGTGAAGCCTACTCAACTTTCTCCCAGTATTTTTAATCAAAATTTTATGAAAAAAAAAGCAAAAAAAAAAGTCATTTCAAAAACAAAGAATTCAGATTTTTCCCACAATATTGAGCTTTAAGTTGGCCAATATTTAAGGATATAAAAGATTGATGGACAAACACAGAGAAAGAAGGTGACAGACAGCTTGAGTTTCATTACAACCCAGCTGCATGCGTGATAAACAAAGTGCACTTTATCAAACTTCCTTTCTAAAAGCTAAAATTATTCTGCCAATATTGATTACCAGAGGCTACAGCTACAGTATAGACAGTTCACTACAATAAATGAAATTTTATAGAAAAATTACAGGATAAATTGAAAAAAAAACTGAAGTGACGAAATGAAATAGTGAAACGTTGAAAACTGACACATTTTTCACCAGCTAACCATCAACTCTGTCCGCGTACATGCAGATAGCGACAACATTGCGGGAAATTAACTTATGCTTTATAATTTGGTATTGCGTGTTTATATCCTGAACTTAATGGGAAAAGTTATTTATTGACTTAGCTGGTAGGGCGCAAAATGTTTTACTTTCAGCATAACTTTTTGAAATATATTTAATATTTGAGTTTTATATATTTGCTTAATAATTTTTACGCCGACATGAAATCCAAAGATAATCTGAATTATGTATAGTTTATTACTTTGTTATTTATTTGTTTAAATATTGTTATCCTAATCCTCTTGTGCAACAACTCTCCTCTCCTCACTTTCCAGACAATCCTCCTCGTCGCTTGAAGCGGAAGTGGCCTAGGGACCAACTGATGTGAGGGTAATATCCACCAAGAAAGAGTTCCATCAATGGGTGGTTGCTCTTATATGACATTCATGAGAACTTAACCAATTTCATCAAATTTACGTGATGCAACATTTGCTGTCGGTGTAAATATGGCAAATGAAGTGAAAAAAGAAATATTGATATGGCACACATTTGGAATGATTATTAGAAAGATGGGGTAATTTACTACACAAACTGGTTCTAAGTTTTAGGATTATTGAATACTAATTTAGGATTCAGGATAAGGAGTGAAAGGGTGATAGAGGAGGCCCTTCGTGAGCCGTAGAGCCAGATTAGAGAGAGAATTTAGGATCCTCATGCTGGATTAATAATAATAATAATAATAATAATAATAATAATAATAGTGTTTTATTTATATCATTAATACAAAGATAAAATAAAAGTGAAAAAGAAAAAAACACTTTTCAGCATTGATAAAAATCCGTCTGCCGAGTTGCTACAATACATCAAAAACACAACAAATAGATCATGTTACAGCAAAATAATCACAAATAATTATAATTTAAAAAACTAACCATAAAATAAATGAACAATTCACTGAAATTCCTCCATAATCAGTCTTCTATAGAACAACGCTGCCTTAAAATATTCACTTAAGTTGTCCCAAATTTTCCCGTTAAGAAAAAGAACGACATCCTCCTGTGCTAACTTTTTGCCTCCCAGATATTGCATTCTATAAGGAGCCAGGATAGGGTATATCCCAATAAAGTGGAAAACGTCCTCAATCTCAGATAGATTACACAGGGTACACTCTTGCCTAGACTCCGTACTAAAAGGCCTGTAGTTAAGGTACAAAGATTCAGATCTGGCGTGCATGATAAGTTGTGCCTCAGAGAATGTCCTATTACGGACATAATCTACCCCGTATAGCACAGTCTGGGATACAGTTTATGGTATTGTCCCATTCTAGCACGCGACACCTTGTTCTCTTCCTCTTGTTGTTGCACTACCGAAATAAAAGTATCCAACGAGGTTTCCCCAGTTAGCAACTTTTCCATTTGGGAGTACGGTGTCCTGCAATTGGGAGCCTATTTTTGCACATTCTTCCCACCATAGAACTTTATTGGCAATTACTTGTTTAGCTATTAAAGTCACAGACTTCTTGCTAGATTATGTTGAAAATGTTGGTTGTGCTTGAAAATATCTTTTGGTGTTATTCTTTATAGCATTATCAACATCATTTTTCTGACCGGTTTCAGATTTTCATCCTTAATCAGATTAATTCGTTAGTCTATCTTAGAGAACTTTACATCCTCTTACCTCTACCAAACTACACTTCTTGGGATAACCGTCCAGCAAGTGTGATGTAATAACAGTGCCAGATAAGACCTTGCAGTTCTCCAGGTATCTTCAGTTAGGGATAATTTCTTTCCGTAATCATCTCCTACATCTTCCCTATATTTCCTCGCCTAAACATTCTGAAGAAAGTTTCCCTAAGAGGATTCTACGAAGGGATATTCTCCTTCAACACATGGTAAATATCTATAGGAATCTAGGGGCTTTCCAACCACTCCACGACACCCAGATGTTCTGAAGTTGGCTCTCCCTCATAAAAGAAACAAGGAATCAAGCCCTTCTGGGAATTTTCAAAATGGAGATTTGTAGTAAAGTATATTAGTCATACGCCTCAGTCACGGTAGCTGATCGGTTGTTTGACGTAAAGAAACAAAAAAAATAGAGGAATTGGTTTACCATATTAGAATTCTATGAGTTAAAGTTGCCTCTATCAACTATCTTAATTTCTTATCTCAGTCCTTAGAGATAACCTGTCCTTAGTACAATGATAGAACAACTTATCGCAGAACATATTCAGCAAGGTAATGTTTGGAAGTGTACCTAATATAGGACTCATGTCAATGTACTAGAAAAGAGCCAACGGCAAGGTTTTTCATCTATTAAGAGGACACAGGTGCGTTTGACACAATGAGGTTACAAATATTATTTCATAACCATGCGTGTACCTCCCTACTCATTTAAACATTCTGTTTTTTCAAACATTCATCTACATTGTGTTCTATTATTAAACAATTGTGGTGTCAAATTAATTAAACTTTTATTAACATTGGTGAGTGGTTATTATATATATATTTGTTTTAATGAAGTTCGATTTATTAGTTTTGCTACAGACAGTTATAACGATTAATAATATTAGAACAGCGAGAAAATCTGGTATGAACTTTATCTTTCCCAATCTCCCTGTGTTCCAACTTAACAATTTTTCTCACAAAATCTCGAGAAATATTACTTAAATTACACTCTAGTCCCTTGATGGCGAACCTATGAGACACGTATCAGGGATGACCCGCGAATTCATTTTGGGTGATACGTATTGACAAAGACAAAAAATTATTATATAGTTTTAAATAATACTTGCGCGATTTGTGGAGTGCTTTGAAGAAGTTACGGTATTTATTGGAGAATAAGGATCTGGCAAACTTACCTCAGATCAATGATCATAAAGTGGGCCATTTTTAACAAAAATTTTTTTTCTACAATGATTGCAAATATCAAAAAAATTATCAATATTTCAGCATATGACCCGGCACCAGAGTTAAGTTAGGTTTTTCAAAATTTTGACACGTCGAGCTCAAAAAGTTCGCCACATTACTGTTCTAGTCTTTGCAAAATCTATCCACATCTTCTCCCAGAAGTGTCTTGAATGTTTCAAACTAAAATTTAGAAATCTACATGTGACTAAATCATTAAAAAATTGTAGTTTATTTGGCGTTTTCTGGTAGCATTTAAGGAAAATATCCTCTTTTTCAATCTCAGGCCATTCTCCACATCGTATATTTTCGGTGAATTTATAAATGGAAAATCATCAGATTGATGTTCGTTCTTCTTATGAGAAGTAACACTAAGAGCGGGTCCATTTCGAAAAATTCCCAGAGAATACAGTGAGCAGTGAGCTAACAGTTCAGAAGAGCGGCAAAAGTGGTCGAAGAACCTAGAGTGTTCAGTTAACCTGCAACAGACATGGCTTACAATAGAATACTTCGACAGGATACCTCATAAATCTGATCCCCTATTGTACTTTGATTATATCATTTCATGAAACAGAGGCAGTATGGTGTTATATCGCCATGTCACTCGAAACTTCCTTGGAATTATTGTCGACAGAAATCTGACTTTTATTTAGCATATATTAGAAGAAGTGGTGGTAATATGGAACCCTATAATACTTTGGCATCAAGTGATCCGTGTGTAAACAGTATCCGGCTCATACTGTAGCTAGATAACGGTAGTGTGCAAAGCAAATGGTTGGTTCAATTCCTACTGTATGTTCATTTTGAAATTTTCAATTTTGTTTATATAGATTCTCGAAAACTTTAAGGAGGCAAGTTCGAACTGTTATTTTTGTTTTGTTATCAAAATAGTGGTAGTTATCCGCACTATATATTGGTTCAAAGGGATGTATTGCAGTGATTTTCATTAGTGAATCAGTTCTTATGTCTCCCAATTTTTGTTTGGTGACAAATCAAATCCAGGTTAGCGATGTTTGATTTATGGAACCCCATAGGTGCTGGTAATATGGAACCCTGTTCTACACTCGCAGTAGAAAAAATTCATGGGGGTTCCATATTGCAAGCATTACAGGCAAATCATTTCTATTTCTGGTAAAAAAAGGAGAAGAATCTAAAATGAGGCTTAAAAAAAGCTGCAAAATATTCATTGTATTGCAAACCCCCTCTACGGCGACTTGCAACAAAAATACTAAGGTGTTCCATATTACCAGCACCTCAAGTCAAAGGGCTCCACTTTCACTTTTTCCATAAAATTGAAGGTTGCTCATCTGGTGGTTGGAGGAGAGTGAATTTGAAGACAATAGTGCAAAACTAATATGTAAAGCTAATAATAATTAATGTTACCAGAGAAAGCAATACAATTTTTTGGAATGTCTAGCATTGGTAAGTCAAAAACAAAGAAGGCTGCCTCCACTTCCTGTAATGAGAGAGATTAAAAAAATTAAATAACCATCTTAATGTTGTTTCTTTTCTCTGTCGAAACTCTAAACATTTTTTATAAAATAAAATAACTAAATAATAATAAGCTGTAATAATAATAATAAGCATTAGGCAGTGATGTGCCTATCCCACTTGGAAGTCTGACATTTAGATCCTACGTTACATCGCTACAAATTACTCAAAATATACTTTTTAGGCATTTCATTATCTATTTAAATTTATTCTATTCTATTATATCAAACGATTCGTCTTTAATAATATTAATAACATTAATTGCCTTTAAAAATGTCCATATTATAAGGAAATTTCTTGCTGGATTTTTGTTATTAGTTTGGAATTAATTAAGCCACAGAATAACTGGCTATATAAGTTTCAGTCAAATGGTAGACTGTGCTGCTGTTAGGAGACATGAAAGCTGATGACATCATAATTTAGTGCATTACGCTGTTCTAATTTGATATTGACTAAAATCCACTTCCTTCCTTGGTTCAGACCATTCCCAATACTGATATTAGTTTGGTGGGCTGTGATTGTTATTGGTTTCCAGCTAATTACGAGCTCCACTAGAGGCTTAACTAGAGGTGTCCATGTTTTTGTTTTTGTGTTGCATATTATCTGGGTTTAGTCTTACATTCTCCTTGGTCTCTTTAAACTCTCCAGATCTTATCTAAAAGTAACGTTCGGGTGCGAGGTACACGTGCGAAGTTTCTCCTGTTTTTCGCAGACATATTACTGGGATGTTAGAGTAACAGCGATCAATCTAAAAGCTTCACTCTGTGTTATACCTGTAAAGCTAATTGTTCCCAAACTCCTGTACGTTATTAACCACCAAACTTCCAACCTAGAGACGATTTAAATAAAGCTCCAAATTTTAAAAAAAATTATTTCCTAACTTACATTCCTAATAATAATATATCTAAATAATGGATTTTATTTTTATTTTTCTTAATATGGCTCTATTTTTAACTCTCTAGTCCAGGGGTGGCCAACCTAAATGATCCTGTGGGCCACTTTGGGAATTCTTTATAAGCCTGCGGGCCGCTTATAAAATTATATGTATATCTATTAGATTTGACCCACTACAAAAAATTTAAATGTAAGTATAAAAACAGAAGCAGCCTAATGAAACAAAAACAGTGTTAGATTCACTTGTTACAAACACTTCACTACTAATGAAAATATTCTTGCGCTGAGGAAAATCTGCGAATGAATCTTAGAAATAGGGAGATAGTCAAGCTGCACTGAAGGCTCTTACTTCCTTCAGAACTGCCTCTTCCCTGGTTTGGGAATGTAAAAAGGCCCTAGAACAACTGGCCCGGCACAATAAAGTTCGGCTGGAATGGGTGCCGGGTCATGTGGGGATCAAGGGGAATGAAACAGCCGAACAACTGGCCAGGAACGGAGCTAGTACTCCTTTCATTGGCCCGGAACCAGTCCCGGGGATCAGTAAGGGTGCAGTTCGTGAGGCTCTCTGAGATTGGAAATAACTGTGTGATACTTCCTGGGGTCAAACACGGCAAGAATGTCATGCCCTTGCTGTGTAAACAAAGAACCAAAGAGACTCTGGGCTTGGGCAGAAATCAGATTACTCTGATTACAGGCCTATTCACGGGGCACGGCAGGTTCAGAAAGCACCTGCACAAGATAGGGCTTATCAGCTCGGAACCAGTGTGCAGACTGTGCTAGGAAGAGGAGGAAACGGTCTCTCAAATGTTATTCGATTGCGTTGCAATCGAGAGTCTGCGCTACGATATCTTTGGAACTTTCGAGGCCAAGGGAGATTGTGGCGCAGAAGGAACTGGTAGGGAAAGTACTCCACCTCTTTAGTAGGAGCGGTTTCATCAACTAGACTTAAAGGGGAAGGCACAATAAGCCACTTGTGGCTGCAGTGCCGTCCCGACTTTTCAAAATCAAATCAAATCAATGAAAATATTTCACAAAATAAACGAATTTTGTGAAAATTAGGATGAATCTCGCCGGCCATAAAATTATTCAAGGCGAGCCACCCCTGCTTTAGTGCGCAGTTAAGCAGAATAATATACAATGGGATGAAACAATCTTAACACTAACTTTGTAAGCATGAGACATCATATTTGGGAAACTTGGGGTTTGGGAACAAGTCTTCTGGTAATTTTAGGTAATTTCAGAAACAACTGTTTGTGGTGGTTGT
Organism: Rhodnius prolixus; assembly: GCF_049639745.1. Taxonomy (NCBI): domain Eukaryota; kingdom Metazoa; phylum Arthropoda; class Insecta; order Hemiptera; family Reduviidae; genus Rhodnius; species Rhodnius prolixus. The sequence continues at coordinate 19,054,679 of NW_027411593.1, read as the reverse complement.
TATGAATTTAATAACCAGATATGATATTCGCCCATCCTTTTATATGTTTAAGAAGTAAAGCAAAATTCACCTTGCATTATATCAAATGAATTAATGACTACAGCTGACGCACCTTAAATAATAAAAAGGAGTCTTTCCCAGTCTTACCAATTCAAGTTATTTTTTTTTGTTTGTTCCGACAGAGAAATTATCTCGTTGACAATTCAATGACACTTTAATTGTTATAGACATGCAAGAAGATTACTGTTGTTTTTTTTTTTCTTGCTAAACAATCCGTTTAGAAATCATTACATGTATTAATATGGTATTGTTAATTACTTGAATAACTATGTAAACCAGAAACATTAATTACACTCATTAGTAATTGTTCTCTTGGGTATAATTATATGTAAAGATTTGTTTTATTCACAATTATGTATGCAAATAATTAACTGACTTAAATTAGGGTTTTTAAAAAAAATAAACTCAGGAACAGTGGAAGAAGAAACATTTTATTTGTATTACTGTAAAATGTCAGCGAAGATGCTGCAATGTATCCGGTTACTGTGTCATGGGTTTACTTATTAAACCATCAATTATTGAAGAAGATTAAAATTAATTCAGGTAAGATAAGAAAATTCTTGCATACTAAGTGGTACTGTAGGCGCGCGAAGGCGCCTACATCTAGAAGCGGAGGACGCGAGAATTTGAGAGTGTTAATCTCTAGTGTCCTTAGTGCGTAAGCCCCACCACCTCGTCGAGGTTGGACACAAAGTGGGGGGGGGGTCAAGGCCGGAAGGGCCAGGGTGCCAAAAAAGAACACCGAGACAAACCCCTGAAACTGAATTAGATGAAGAAAAACTGATACTGAAGAGATGAATATGTAAAGGATACAGGATGCTCCTTCTTCTTGCCGATGAATGAGATGCACTGTCTGAAACACAGCGAGGTCACAGAAGTTTGGTGGGAACCAAAAGCATGGAAAAAGGCGCAAATACGATGGCGGGGAATATAAACGAAACGCCAAGAGAAAGCCGTGTACGACTGAACAGTACCTAGCTAACTTTGCAACTGAATTTTTGCAAAGTAATTTTTAAGAATTTTTGAAAGTTTAAAAAAATAGTTTGATGACTATTTTCATTTATCTGTTGACTGGCGGAAACAAACGAATGCCAAAAATTCTAAACCCTATCTCCCATTTTGGCCGTGAAATACTCCTTTCAAATCCTTTCTTTACCGCAATTTGTTCTTAATGTCAGGTACATTTTATTAAAAGTACTGTGCATAAGTAGTTTTTAACGAGAGTAGAATTAAACGAAAAACTGAGAACTGGAACCAGTAATTTAAAAAAAAATTGTAAATAATTTGAGAAAGAGAGTCTGGTAATAGACAAAAAGAGATTTAACCAAGAATTTTGGAGTTTAAGAATTTTGCAGGTAAATCATTTTGAGAAAACAATGAACCAGTTTGTTTGTAAATATTCAGATTTCATCCACCGAAACTAAAGTCTGTTTTCAACCATTTACAATTTTTTCATCTAGTTTTATAATTTATATTTGTAAGTTGTTAGACTTATTGTAGTCATTAAATTAGTTATTTAACAATGTTGTTAAAGTCTTTACTTCTAGACCTTGGTTTCTTGTTGAAGAGTAAAGTAATCGCCTATTTCTTCAGGCGGGGCTTAACGTCCAACTACAATTAGGTGTCGTGGACGGGGGCAGAAGATCATACTTTACTGGGTATCTCTCACTTACAAAGCCACGCTCTTCACCACTAGATTCCAGTTGTATTTCCTTAAATAATTCATCCATTGGTGTCAAGCAAAATAGCTGTACTACAATCCTCCAAGCTATACAGGGTGTCCCAAGCTAAATGGATAACGACTTTTTCTCGGAAACTAAGATAGCTAGAAAAAAACTAAAAAATACGTGTTCCCTTAGTTTTTTGTTAGAAATCCAAATTTAATTTGTAAATTTTTTTCGGTGCTTCCAGAAGCGAGATACAGGCACCAACTTAATTTTTTCAAATGGGAAGGTGCGGTTTTTATTTCAGAAATAGATTCCTCTATTTTTTTAAAGAAAAATTTACTTGAACGGTTTTTTTCTGTGAGCGATATTTTAGAAGTTATGAATGAAAACATGATTCTTATAAGAAATGTCAAAATGATAATATTATAACGGTTTTTTGATTGAATAAGAAGAAAAGTACTATTTTATTATAAATTTTACTCCTCATTAACATTACAGATCATGCTCGAAATGGCCTCCACCATTAGAGATGCATAGACATACACTTCCCTGCCAAAGAAATAGATTCGGCTTTAACCGACTTACACGTATCTATTATTCTCTGCTTTAGTTCATCTACAGATGCCATCCCGGCTTGATTCTGATGCACCTAGATTTAGAAATGCTTTTAGATAAGCAGAAATAAGAATAGAAAGAAAAAAGTTATGAATAATCACCTTGTTTTTCAGGTATCCCCAAAGGAAGTAGTCCATAGGTGTCAAGTCCGGTAAACGAGGTGGACACTGAATTCCCCTCGTGTCGATATAACATGCCCATCAAATTGCCTACCGAGATATCTCTTTACATGCCTGATAGTGTTATATCGACACGGGGGGCGATTCAGTGACACCTCTCTCACCTGATTTGACACCTATGAACTATTTCCTTTGGGGATACCTGAAAAACAAGGTGATTATTCATAACTTTTTTCTTTCTTTCCTTATTTCTGCTTATCTAAGAGCATTTCTAAATCTAGGTGTATCAGAATCAAGCCGGAATTGCATCTGTAGATGAACTAAAGCAGAGAATAATAGATACCTGTAAGTCGGTAAAAGCCGAATCTATTTGTTTGGCAGTAAGGGACAATTGGCAGGAAAGTGCATGTCTATGCATCTCTAATGGTGGAGGCCATTTCGAGCATGATCTGTGATATTAATGAGGAGTAAAATTTATAATAAAATAGTACTTTTCTTCTTATTCTAGCAAAAAACCGTTACAATATTATCATTTTGACATTTCTTATAAGAATCATGTTTTCATTCATAACTTCTAAAATATCGCTTACAGAAAAAAACCGTTCTAGTAAATTTTTCTTTAAAAAAATAGAGAAATCTATTTCTGAAATAAAAACCACACCTCCCCATTTGAAAAAATGAAGTTGGTGCCTGTATCTCGCTTCTGGAAGCACCGAAAAAAATTTACAAAGTAAATTTGGATTCCTAACAAAAAACTGTATAGTACGAGGTCTGTATATTAAGTAATGAGACTGATTTTTTAAAAAAAATTTCTTCAAAAAGAATTACAATTCTATATTGTCACCTTCAAAATAACTTCCTTCTGAAGCCACACAGCGCTGGAGACGTTTCTTCCACTCCTCATAGCAGTGCTCGAACTCCGATACTGGAATAGCCTTCAGCTGGTCGGTTTACAGCCGTTTGAATGTTTTCGACTGTCGCAAAATGAGTTCCCTTGAGGTGATTTTACAACTTCGGGAAGAGAAAAAAGTCACAAGGACTCAAGTCAGGCGAATAAGGAGGTTGAGGAGCCACAGGAATGTTTTTAGTACTGGCCAAAAACTTGTTTATTGAAATTGCTTTGTGACAAGGAGCATTATCATGATGCAACACCCACTTGTTCTTGATGTTTGGTCTCACAAGAATGACCCTTTTTCAAAGTTTTTCAAGAACCTCTCGGTAAAAGTGTTGATTGTCCGTTTGACCTTGAGGTAGAAACTCTTTGTGGACGATTCCGTGGATATCGTAAAAACAAATCGGCATGCATTTGATCTTCGACTTCGCCATCTTTGCTTTTTTTGGGCCTTGGAGAGGTTGAAGTGTGCCACTCCATGCTCTGGCGCTTGGTTTCTGGGTCGTACTCAAACACCCAAGACTCGTCAATAGTAATGACACGAGTGAAAAATCACCTCAAGGGAACTCATTTTGGGACAGTCGAAAACATTCAAACGGCTGTAACCGACCAGCTGAAGGCTATTCCAGTATCGGAGTTCGAGCACTGCTATGAGAATTGGAAGAAACGTCTCCAGCGCTAAAAGACCTAAAATTACAAACTGAAGTCTCATCTGTAGTAATCAGAATGGCGTAGCGTTGCTCAAAGCTGATGTAATATTTATAAGATTGAAAACAGAATGAAAGCTTTGAAGACCTCAGTCCTGGACCTATGGGGAGCTTGCAGGCTCGTCAAGTAGTAGTTTTAGATGAGTTTAATAAAAAGAGACATGAAAACTTGGAATTGATTCAATTTCTTGATTACTTCAATTTCAAATACTTGATATGATACGCAATAACTTTTAGCTTCTATAATCTACAAAAGTAGGAAAAATGTTTTTATTTATTATTTATGAGAAATATGGACGCGTAATATCCCTGGATATGTAGAATATTTGAATAGAAGGAACTGAATAAAGACTGGAAACAGGAGGGGGAATTCAGCTGTGCAGCTTTAGGTTACAACGTAATCCGATTGGCAGGCAGTGGGTTTTTTGATTTGAAAATTGTGATTGTATCTTATAGACTGCTGGCGGAGCTAACAGTGGAGAAAAATCTTGCAGTAAAGATGAGGAAAAGCGTAAGGGGGGAAAATAGCATCAAAGGACGAGAGAGCGAGAAAGGAAATAGGAGAGAGGGGGATACAAAAAAAAAAATCCTGCCGGAAGTCCCTCATGGAACGGATATTGGAAGGAATCACCGGTTCAAACGTCTTTGTTAGAATGAAGGCTCTTTGCATTTTCAGTAAACGTAATCAATCCATCCATCCTTTTCAAATGTCCTCACTCCTGGGCGGCGATAAAACTTCAATCTCCACATCAAAGGGTCGCGCACAAATAATAATAAAAAAGAGAATAGAAACGAAGAAAAGACAGCACAGCTAATATTGGTATATGTGATTTTGAAAATATTTTAAGAAAAGATATGGTTTATATCAGATTTGTCAAAATGGCGGCCCGCGAGGTAATTTTTTGATGGCCCACAATGTTCTGAAATAAAATGAAAATAGAAAAAATTGTTTAAGGCAAGATCCAGGCAACAACGTTCACACAATTCCCTCCCTCGTTAACCCATTAGCTACTGAAGACGAGTATACACGTCGCCCTGGAGGTCCGTCGGGCGTTTATCAACACCTAATTCAGTTCTGGCGACGTTTAGAAGTGTGTCTGCCATTCTAAGTGGAATGAATCCCAAAATGATTCGGTTTTAAGAGATACAAAAAGAAGTAAAGTACCCAAAATATATTCTTATATTCTCAGTCCTTGAAACCAGATAAAGCAAAACTTCGCTATATCGCTGGCCCAATTTCAAGTAAGAAAGAATAATTTTCATTTTATAAATGCAATTATATAGTGTTTTAATTATTCTATCCAAATTCTTGAATCTTCACTTCAGAATATAAAGTTAACAAAATTTGTAAACATGATGAGGCCCGTCTTGCCTGTAGCAGTAATTGACCCGTGTTTAAATTGAATTTTACACCCCTTATATGTTTCTTTCAACGCTAGAAGCCTTCTTTCTGTGGTAAGAGATCATCTATCATTTCACTTATGGCTGGCGAGACTGTGCTGCCGAGATTGTCATTCGAAGACTAATTCTTGGATCGTAATCTTCTCGGACATCCAAGCTGCTCTACGAGCTATTGGTTCTTACCAGATCAATTCAAGGTATGGAACTGTCTAGGTGCCCTGACAGAAATTAGTGACCAAAACAAGGCCTTTTTTTGACCTTTGGTCATTCAGGACATAAGGGAAACGTAGCGGCAGAACTATTGGCTTGTGAAGGTGCTGCGGGAGACTTCATTGGCCTGGAGCCCTATTTTGGGGCTTCCAAGTGCCTTAGGAGTGCGGCCATCAAATTATAGGTGCAAAGTAGGTTTCAAGAATGGTAGTTAGCCACTACTGGAGCAGAGATAGGGGAAGAAGTTTATTACGGGCTGGCTATTCGCCAAGGCCACTATTAACCAGCCACTATAAGCTCAAAAACAAATGCATCGCATGGGCCTGGCAGATGATAGCCTTTATAGGTTCTGTCAGGAGGAAGAGGAGAAAACGGCACTGCGCGTTTTGGGTCAGTGTGACGGGCTTGTCTGTCTCGATAAGGGAAAAAAAACCATGGCCTGCGAGCTTTACCCAGAAGCTGCTCTCCAGAATTAAGAATCTGATTAAACGGATAGCCCTGGAGAGCGAGCTCCAGAGTAGTGGGAACCACAATAGATCCAAAGATTCCTGGTGGCGTAGGCCTTGTACTAGAATATAATCTAAGCTATGGCTGGCGAGAGGATTATTGCAGTATGAGGTTGAAAAAAATAAATTTTTGATTGGGATTGGTGGAAGCTGTGTAAACGATAATCGATAAAGACATCGATTATGCGGTAATTCCTAATTGGGACATTTTCTGTTGGTATCTAAGTGAAACATTTGGTTGGAATATTCTGGGATTTAAAGGTTTCCAAATTACAGTAGCTACTACACATATTGCAGACCTATTTGTAAATAGCTATTTCATGATATCAGGTAACCACAAAGAAAGAATACTCCCGCGAAAATTTAAAATAAAATAATCAGCCCAATTACGATTTCTACTCTTACTATGTAGACTAAGAGAAAATAAAGATTTTAAAAGTAAAGTAAGTAAAGAAATTGCCTATTTTTTCAGGCAGCGCTTAACGTCCAAACTACCAATCAGGTGTCGTGGACGGAGGCAACTAGCAAACATACTTTACTGTAAATTTCTTTTATTAATCTTTAAATAAAATCCAAGGCTTAAGACCGGGAATCGAACCCAGTTCCACAATACATATTAGCTTTGCAGGTCTAACCGCTCGGCTACCGTGGCGCCTAAAGATATTAAAAGAAAACAAACGATACAATCTGCTGATCCCATTAACACAGTCAATTTTTGCTGAGGTAATTTTTCTTTAGTAGAAGAATTAAAATATAAATGAGATAAACTTTACTTAAAACTAACTATTTCCGTAATTGAAGAGAATTCGTTTTCTTGATAATAGATTTCAAAACATTATCATTTAATATTGGTTGAACCCTATTTCAGAAATTAATAATCTTCAGTGAAATTAAATAATTATTGTAAATTTGAATGTTTATCGCTCTTATGGTTTGGACAAATTAATTTTCCTTTAATTAAACTCCATAAATTTATTATATTCCACTGAACAGTGTGTACCTACTAAAGACAAGAATGTTATTTAGTTTAAAGAGGGGGGCATATTTGCTAAGGACCACGAGTATACTTGAGTTGTAAGTGCATTACTGCTGAACTGTAATAAGGCCCAGGATTAGGATTGTTGGATGTTGCGGCGGACGGAGGGGGTGCAAAGAGGAATATTTGCTAGTGATTTGGAGTATGTACGCACTGCGACACTAGGAGCGCTGCGTATTAGTAAAACTAAATTCTCTGTGAGGGGGGCACTGCTTGTGACCGACTGAAGTGTTGACTAAAGCGATAGATGCATACGGGCGGGCAGTGCATTTATTCTTACAATTGCGTTCTATTTTATTTTGTTTTTTAGCACTAATTAGTCATTCTAAAAAAAAAAAAAATTAATGAAAACTGCAATTATAAGTAAGAATTTTTAAAATGAGATCTCAGTTTTCATTGAACAATTAAATAATTACATTTTTCTTTGCAAATAAGCCGCTCTCAAAAATTAACATGTGTCGCTTTTCTGAAGAAATAGAAAAAATTAAATACGAGGGGCACTACTTATATTTTGAGCCTTGGCAACACTGAGTGTTGTCAGGTGCTATCTGACGTTTCCACTTGAAAGTTTGACATTTTTGACCATAACCTTCTTCGGAACGTTTTGTTATTTGAGCGCGATTTCTGTTGTTTACAGTCACTTGAAAATTGTATCTCAGCCACTGTGAATCGCTGGTATAACGAATTCAATCGTGGTCGTCGTTCGCTCACCGACGAAAGTCGTGAAGGTCGTCCAAAATCAGTTGTTTTGTCAGAAAACATTGATGCTGTGCCAAAAATAATAAAGCAAGAATCGTCATGTGACATACTGTGAGATTGAGACAACCTTAGGCATTAGTTCCACCAGCATATATAAAATATTGCAGTGCCTTTAGAGGAACATAGAACGGACAATTCTGAATGGTACACAACCATTTGTTTGCCGGAAGTGTTCGATGAAATAAGGAAAACGAAACAAGCGCCGTCGGATCATTCTTCATCAAGACAATGCCAGCTGTCACACATCTCGTCTAACAACCGACTATTTGAGCACTTAAAAAATCGAATTAATGGGTCATCCACCGTACAGCCCTGATTTGGCACCAAATGACTTCTTTTTTGTTTCCGAACTTCAAGAATAAATTACGTGGACAACGATTTTCGTCGGCAGAAGAAGCCGTTGATGTATTCAAAAACCATGTTTTGGAGGTGTCTCAAGCGGAATGGAAAAAATGCTTTGACAAGTGGTTCGAACGCATGAAGAAGTGTACAGATCATCAAGGAGAATATTTTGAAAAACAATAAAGTCATTTTCAATGACAAATTACTGTTTTTTTTTTATTATTAGGCTCAAAATATAAATAGTGCCCCTCGTATAATAACATGCATCCCAAGTTAGTCGCTCTTGATTACATTCATTATTGAAATTCTCGCATTTCATTACTAATTACAAATTCACCATTTAGTCTCACTTACCTCTCTCTTCATTCTGGAGAAAAATGCTCTAATCTAACAGATGTGTCGCAATATTTTTTGTATCGATCATTAAAAATAAAGTAATATGGTGTACCCTAATTTTCACGTAACCAATATTCTCGATACAATGCCAATATCGATATTACTCTCGCTATACCTTGTTTTAAATTCTATACTTTTTTTTGTTAATGAAATTGTATTGGCATTATTTTACAGTTACTGATCATTATTTTTGGTGACTGAATCATAGTTTCAATAGGATGAAAAATTAATGCCAGTTTCAGTCATGATATATTTTTATTATGCCGAGCTTTCGACCTAGGGACTAGGCAATCTTCAGGGCTGTGGAACATATTCACAGTGTGTTAACATTTTTACCTAAATAAATTTCGTTACATTATACATATTCATTTTAATATAATTATTGTTAACACACTGTAAATATGTTCCACAGCCCTGAAGATGACATAGTCTAGAGAAACTATATCGCGAATTAATTCATAATCCCACCAAAAAAACCATTCACCTGTAATCATACCAAGAGAGTACTAATCAATATCAACCTAATCTTAAAATAATTTAAATTTCTTAAAAAGTTGTCATTATTTTTATAAATGAAAATATCCCTGTTTTATAGGGAGACCCTTTTTCTAATAATACGTGCAAATCAAAAGGCAGGCTTGCTTATTCTTTTAATTGATTGATAAGTGCCTGATATTATTAACACCAATTAACATTTAAATAAAATAAAAGACAAACTATAAGCTAGAAAAAACACAAACCCCCCCTACAATGTACAAAATTACTTAATAAAGGTAATCCACAAGAGAACAAATAGCCGCTGATAACGTTAAGTATTAACAATATTAACTAGAAACATTAACATTAGATATGAATTTATTGTAAGCCCAAAAGAAGATAACAGGTACTTGGTATTTAAGAACACTGCCTAAACTTTATACATAAATTATCTGTTAAACCACAATCTTCTCCTCATTATATTTGTTCTGTAACATACGTGTATTTATTTATATGTTTTAATCTAAAGTATTTATTTATTATTTGCAGTTTTAAATTAATTATTTTTTAAAAAAAAGTTACGTAAGTTTATTACGAGGGTCGTTTGAAAAGTCCGTGCAAAGTCAGAGAGATAGCACCACTGGCACGTATCGAGGTTATGTTTAGTTAGTAGCATCTCTAGGAAGAACACACACCAAGTTTCAGCCAGATCGGTCTATTTCTTTGTGTTTGGCATTCGTTTGAATCGAGGAAGTCGAGTGATTTTCAAAAAATGGACGAAAAAGAATTTCGTGTGTTGATTAAACACTCCTTTATGAAAGGCAAAACGCCTCAGGAGACTAAAGAGAAGCTTGATTAACATTATGGTGACTCTGCACCTTCGATTAGAACAGTTTATAAGTGGTTTCAAAATTTTCGGAGTGGCCATATGGGCACAAGTGACGCTGAACGTTCTGGACGCTCTGTTGAGGTTACTACTCCAGAAATCATTGATAAAATCCATAATATGGTGATGGATGACAGAAGAGTGAAGGTGCGTGAGATTGCTAGTGCTGTGGGCATCTCGAATGAACGGGTACATAATATTTTGCATCAACATTTGGACATGACAAAGCTATCCGCAAGATGGGTGCCGCGATTGCTCACGCTTGACCAAAAACGAAATCGTGTGAAGTGTTGCAAGGACGGTTTGCAGCTGTTCCAGAAGAATCCGCAGGACTTTAAGCGTCGTTTCGTCACTGTGGATGAAACATGGATACATCACTACACTCCTGAGACCAAAGAATAATCTAAACAATAGGTTACCAAGGGGGAATCTGCGCCAAAAAAGGAGAAGACCGTTCCTTCGGCCGGAAAGATTATGGCGACTGTCTTTTGGGATTCGCAAGGAATAATCCTCATCGACTATCTGGAAAAGGGTAAAACTATTACAGGTGCATATTATTCATCGTTATTGGACCGTTTGAAAACCGAGCTGCAAGAAAAACGCCCACGATTGGCCCACAAAAAAGTCCTTTTCCATCACGACAACGCACCAGCTCCCACCTCAGCAGTTGTGGTCGCAAAATTAATGAAAATAGGGTTCCAACTCGTTTCACATCCCCCCTATTCTCCAGACTTGGCTCCCTCGGACTACTATTTGTTCCCCAATATGAAGAAATGGCTGGCGGGAAAAAGATTTTGTTCAAACGAGGAGGTGATTGCAGAAACGAATAGCTATTTTTCAGACTTGGACAAATCGTATTATTCGGAAGGGATCAACAAACTAGAGCAGCGTTGGACGAAGTGTATAAGCCTAAAAGGAGACTATGTTGAAAAATAAAAAAGGTTTACCCCAAAAAATTAAGTAGTTTTTATTTTTGCACGGACTTTTCAAACGACCCTCGTATAAGAACTTCCTTTTGTAAATAAAATAATAGAGTTGGTTTTTCCTTCCATTTTTAGTATCTAATTTAGAATTTAGAATTTAGTTTTCCATTTAAGTGTCCATTCAACCATTTTTGCTTCAGTGGATTGAAACTCTATCTTGGATACAAGTTTCAAAAAGCTACAAAATTACTGTAAAGATTTCTAAAGTAGCGTTAGGTGCTCTAAGATACCCTAAATACGAGTACATACTCTACAAAATAAGATTGACAAAACATCAAAGAATTAGGGGTTTTATTGTTGATTGAATGATTTACACGCCCTAAACTTATACAAATAACTTAATTTAGGTCTGTGTTTAATGCAATTTTTTTGTTTGCTTTGTTTAAATTTGTTCTTGCAAATAAAGGTTGCTTTAATTTAAGGTTATTAGAAATGAAAAAGTAATACTTAAACCGTTAGAAGGGAAGATTCCAATTGCAACAATGTAGTAAATAAAGTAGTATGTAAAGTATACTTTTCGTTTATTACATTGCAAGAACTAGCAAGCACTGGAAGATCAGCAAAGAAATGAGGAATCTTCCTCTCCTAAAGAGATTTCGTAGGTCTTGGAAGATGTTGAGGAGTAGAAGAAGACACAAGATTCTTGCCATGTATTCCTCAGGAGATATTAATCATTTCTTCTATTCAAATAGTGCCTTCGTTTCTCTCACAATAATCATCTATGCTAATTTGGTTATTAAAATAAACTTTAAATCACAAAGGAAGCAACTTTGAATGAAATAAATGTGTAAAGGAAGTGTATAATAAAATTACAAACCGTGATCGTCCAATGAGTGTTGTCTGCCTCAAAACAATAGGTCATTTGTGTCCACATGGCAAAACGAAATAAATATAACAGTGAAGCTAATTTTTTTTTTTATCACAAAGGTTGTCTAATTATGAAGATTTGTCGCCTATTGTAGTTTTATTGAGAAAATTCATGAATCTCTTGGTAGCGAATCATTGAGAATTTTAACCAATAAGGGAATGTTCAACTCGCCGGCTTCCAATAGAATGCACAGATCGTAGCAACTAGCAGACTATTGTCGAAAACCAACCTACGTGTGTAGTATCAGATCTTATAGAAGGTAATGTGTAATTCAATAAGTGTGCAGAAATTATGTAGCCTGAAAGCTTGAAGTTTTCCTGACGTCCCTTTGTCCATTTCCATAGACGTTAAGAAATGAAACGCGATGCCAAAGCAGCTGAAACAATACTTTCTATCAGAACATAGAAAGCAGAGAGTTATCTTGAGGAACATGTTTTTGGTGAACTGCTGATGGTTCTGTGGATTCCTTCTAAACAATCGTAGGTAGCAGGTTTTAGTGGTCCTGGAATATTTAAAAAACATTTGCCAATGAGAAGAAGATCCACAAAATTTTTGTGACTAAATTTACTGTCAATAATATTGTGGCCCTCGTAGTGAGGGCCACAATACTATATAGGAAATTCCTCAATAAGAAGTTCTATACTTTTATGAACACTCAAGTTGCTGTAATTACCTTACAGCTGATGCATGTAAGTTAATATTATAAGGTTTGCACTCCAGTACCCATTCGTTTGGCTCTGCGAAATCTCAGGTTCTATCAATGCTTCAGTAACGTTTCACCAGGCGGTTAGAGAAAGATCAATTGAATAAAAAGATTATAGGAAAACTAAAAGCTGACTGGAAATGTAAAGTCGCAGGTAAAGAATGGGAACATTCACTACATTACCCAAACCCTACGACTTTCCACGAACCGTCTTGACGGCGAACATCGAGTAGCCCATTTTTCTGTTGCTCAAATTGCATAGCTACATCTTGTAGTGTTGATGTACGAGGGTCGTTTGAAAAGTCCGTGCAAAAATAAAAACTACTTAATTTTTTGGGGTAAACCTTTTTTATTTTTCAACATAGTCTCCTTTTAGGCTTATACACTTCGTCCGACGCTGCTCTAATTTGTTGATCCCTTCCGAATAATAGGATTTGTCCAAGTCTGAAAAATAGCCATTCGTTTCTGCAATCACCTCCTCGTTTGAATAAAATCTTTTTCCCGCCAGCCATTTCTTCATATTGGGGAACAAATAGTAGTCCGAGGGAGCCAAGTCTGGAGAATAGGAGGGATGTGAAACGAGTTGGAACCCTATTTCCATTCATTTTGCGACCACAACTGCTGAGGTGTGAGCTGGTGCGTTGTCGTGATGGAAAAGGACTTTTTTGTGGGCCAATCGTGGGCGTTTTTCTTGCAGCTCGGTTTTCAAACGGTCCAATAACGATGAATAATATGCACCTGTAATAGTTTTACCCTTTTCCAGATAGTCGATGAGGATTATTCCTTGCGAATCCCAAAAGACAGTCGCCATAATCTTTCCGGCCGAAGGAACGGTCTTCGCCTTTTTTGGCGCAGATTCCCCCTTGGTAACCCATTGTTTAGATTATTCTTTGGTCTCAGGAGTGTAGTGATGTATCCATGTTTCATCCACAGTGACGAAACGACGCTTAAAGTCCTGCGGATTCTTCTGGAACAGCTGCAAACCGTCCTTGCAACACTTCACACTATTTCGTTTTTGGTCAAGCGTGAGCAATCCAAAAATGGGCACCCATCTTGCGGATAGCTTTGTCATGTCCAAATGTTGATGCCAAATATTATGTACCCGTTCATTCGAGATGCCCACAGCACTAGCAATCTCACGCACCTTCACTCTTCTGTCATCCATCACCATATCATGGATTTTATCAATGATTTCTGGAATAGTAACCTCAACGTTCACCGTCACTTGTGCCCATATGGCCACTCCGAAAATTTTGAAACCACTTATAAACTGTTCTAATCGAAGGTGCAGAGTCACCATAATGTTTATCAAACTTCTCTTTAGTCTCCTGAGGCGTTTTGCCTTTCATAAAGTAGTGTTTAATCAACACACGAAATTCTTTTTCCTCCATTTTTTGAAAATCACTCGACTTCCTCGATTTAAACGAATGCCAAACACAAAGAAATAGACCGATCTGGCTGAAACTTGGTGTGTGTTCTTCCTAGAGATGCTACTAACTAAACATAACCTCGATACGTGCCAGTGGTGCTATCTCTCTGACTTTGCACGGACTTTTCAAACGACCCTCGTAATAAACTTACGTAACTTTTTTTTAAAAAATAATTAATTTAAAACTGCAAATAATAAAAAAATACTTTAGATTAAAACATATAAATAAATACACGTATGTTACAGAACAAATATAATGAGGAGAAGATTGTGGTTTAACAAATAATTTATGTATAAAGTTAAGGCAGTGTTCGGTAACATGCAAACTATTTCTCTTTCTTTTCTTTTTTTCTAATGCCATACATCATTGGAGCTCGGCCATTAGATGTCACGCAGCCCAATATATTTTCGCTTTTGACGAGAGCTCGTCAGTAGTCGCAGTCAAATGGGACAGGGCTTCGCACTCAAAAAGATGATCTCCTGTCATGTGCCCGTTCCCGCAAAGCACACAGTTCGGGTTGTCAACTACCCCGATCCTAAATAAGTGTGCCTGCAGGTAATCATGTCCAGTGATCAAACGAAAACAAGCCACCGCTACGCTCCGAGGCTGGTTATTTTGCAGCACATTGTCCCTCAAGATAGCCCATCGTTTGCCCTCTGATAGGGTGGAGTGCAGTTCCGCTGTTCTCTTTTGTCTTGTGGTCTCAAAAGGAATGGACCCTTCAGGCTGTGTCATATTTGCTGACATCTTGGCGAGTCTGACAGCTTCCTCATTCCCGCTGAGGCCGCAAAGGCTGGGGATCCATTGTAAAACCACCCTCACATTTTTCTCGATGAGGTCGTTAATTACATTGAATTAAATCGTGAGAGTCGGTCGCAGCCCAAGTAGTCATTGCCATTATCGCCGCCTGCATTCTCTTTCTAGACAGCAGCATTGTCTTAGCACTAAATCCACTTTCACACAAATATGACGATGGGAATGCTATCAAAAATCGTTGAACAAGTCGACCACAATCCAGGGTACAATTGCTGGATTGGTTTTTGTAGCCAAAATTTACTATTAAACGAAATAATCGATGTAGTGCAGTAGGCAGGTTTGATTTTAGTTTAAAATCTTAGAAAAACATAAATCAGCTATCTCTGGTCCCTTTACCGCCCTCCTGTAGGCCTCCAACGTCTACAAGGGGGGTTATCGTTAGAGAGACTGCCTTAGATACTATCAACAATAAGGTAAGAATCAAAACCGGTCCATACTTCCAAACAAATCGACATCAATTAGCAGCCAACAATTAGTGCCTCATGATGGCATCACTTTCAGTCTCAGTTAAAAAAAAAAAATGTCCGAGTACAGTACCCTTGTTAAAGTAAATGAAAAAGCTAGTATGAAACTATCTCGACATCCTGATGAGTACAAAAAAATCGCAGCAAAGGGTAAAAAGTTCTGAGGGAAGAAAAAGTTAATTCTTAACCGCTTGTTTTGTCTGGTGTTCCCGGGTAATATGAGGCAAACTTTACTAATCAGTTGGTAGCCCAAACTAAGCTCCGTTTCACCCTCCTCAAATCTCCCAACAAAGGAAAAGTAAAACTATTTAAAAAAAGCGAAAAGAAAATAAAGAATAACAGAAAGGTTATAAGAAAAGAAGTTTGTACAAAAAGAATAGTTCTTAACCAAGTTCTTGGTTTTTATTCCAAGAGTTTTTATACCCCATGTTGGGGCACCGTAATAAAAGAACAGATATAGAATAAAATAGAAGTAAAAAAAGCAAATTCCAAACTTTATCTGACATAATTTAATGTGCGCAAAACATTATTAAACTCAGCCTATTGTTGCCCCTTACTTTAATTATATTAGTTCATCCAATTATCTTATATTTTTTTAAATAAATTAATTTCTGGCTTTCTGTTTTAATTATGTTTAGACAAAGATAATGTCTTCTTGCAAGTAAGAATGAACATTTAAAAAATAAATTATTGAACTGATCTTATAAAAAGTTAATATCTAAAATGTACAGTAAATTACACACCTTTGGAATGGGCAGAAGAAGTTTTCTCACTAATTCAAGCAGTGAATAGAAGAAACATAGAGGGGAAATAATTACTTTCCACCCTCCGCTAACTGGAAGAATACAAAAAAAAAAAGACAAAGAAACGGAGCACAAAGTAAAAAAAGGTGACCTAGTTGGGGAAGGATGGATTTACTATTGTTCTGGAAATTCAAGGTCAGTATAATAATGTAAGGGCTCCAGGCACTCGTTATAGATAAGTATAACTTGTTTTATTACGACTTAGACTCCATTCTACTGGAACGATAATCGTTAGCTTTAGCTGGAATTATTTCAATGTTACTTGTTTTTTAGTTTTGTAACATTTTTACTGGAAATATAATGACTGAATAACGTAACTCAGAATTCTTAAAAGTAAAACGAAAAAATTGCAGCAAGCTGCAAGTTTATAATTCGATTTGAACCCATCAGGAGACTCAGGGCTGTAACTTAACTTTTTAAAATCTCACAAACGAAAAATTGCTGCAAGCTGAAAATTTATAATTCGATTTGAACCCATCAGGAGACTCAGTTCTGTAACTTAACTTTTTTAAAATCTCACAAACGAAAAATTGCAGCAAGCTGAAAGTTTATAATTCGATTTGAACCCATCAAGACACCCAGTTCTGTAACTTAACTTTTTTTTAATCTCACAAACGAAATTACAACTTTATTGAATGTTTTTACACCTTTTTTAAGATTTGAAAATAGTTCAAAGGAATCTTTGTACGTAGATAGTACTCATGAGGTAACAAGTTTATTTGATCCAAGGCAAAATTCGAGTAAGGACACTTCTGGGAGATGAGGGAGGGAGAAGAACGCTTTTCTCTAAAGCAGGGGTGTCGAAACTCAATTTAAACACGGGACAATTGCTGCTACAGGCAAGATTCAAGCGGGCCACAAACAAACTTTGTTAGATTCTGAAGTGGAGGATTCAAGAATATGGATAGAATAATTAAAACACCTTATAATTGTATTTATACAACGAAAATTATTCTTTTTTACCCGAAACTTGGCCAGCGATTTCCCTCGTACAAGTTTTGCTATATCTGGATTCAAAGACTGAGATCGGAAGAATATATTTTGGAAATTCCTACTTCTTTTTGTCTTTTAAGACCGAATCATACTGGAATTCCACTTAAAGTGGCAGACATATACGAGGGTCGTTTGAAAAGTCCGTGCAAAAATAAAAACTACTTAATTTTTTGGGGTAAACCTTTTTTATTTTTCAACATAGTCTCCTTTTAGGCTTATACACTTCGTCCAACGCTGCTCTAGTTTGTTGATCCCTTCCGAATAATAGGATTTGTCCAAGTCTGAAAAATAGCCATTCGTTTCTGCAATCACCTCCTCGTTTGAATAAAATCTTTTTCCCGCCAGCCATTTCTTCATATTGGGGAACAAATAGTAGTCCGAGGGAGCCAAGTCTGGAGAAAAGGGGGGATGTGAAACGAGTTGGAACCCTATTTCCATTCATTTTGAGACCACAACTGCTGAGGTGTGAGCTGGTGCGTTGTCGTGATGGAAAAGGACTTTTTTGTGGGCCAATCGTGGGCGTTTTTCTTGCAGCTCGGTTTTCAAACGGTCCAATAACGATGAATAATATGCACCTGTAATAGTTTTACCCTTTTCCAGATAGTCGATGAGGATTATTCCTTGCGAATCCCAAAAGACAGTCGCCATAATCTTTCCGGCCGAAGGAACGGTCTTCTCCTTTTTTTTTGGCGCAGATTCCCCCTTGGTAACCCATTGTTTAGATTGTTATTTTATTTTATTTTTTATTTGTCATTTTGGGTATTTGTACTTCCATTAGTTTTGTAAAAGTTGAAATAATTAGCTCCAATAAACTCGGCAGAGGTAATTTAATGTAGATAATCCATGGAAGTTGGCTAGAAAGGCGTCATCATCGCGACTGGAATGATCTCTTAGTGACACCATTTAACAGAACAATTTTTTTTGTATTTTACAATGTGTAATTATATTTAGTAACCTACCTCAAACCATTCATTGTTCATTTCAGTAATCAAGTTTTTTACCTTTAATTAAAAGAGCTGATTCTTAATGGTTTTGATTATTTCCGCATTTTCTCCGACATGTCTGCATTTGTACATCCAAACACACGAAGAAAAATATTATCAAATTTTAAGAGCTACAAATCCAAGAGTTAGTAATATCTAGCCTGATCCTTACAGGGTGATTACGAACAAAGCTATTAACGTTTCCTGAAATTATTGAATTAAAAACAGTTTGCGGTTCCCAAATTTTCTAAAACAAGTCTACAAACTATTAGCTACAGCAGAACCTCAGAAAGCTTTAGGTGAAATTCCAAAATTTGATTACCATTTAAGAAGTGACAAACAATCACTGATATATTCCAAAATTAACCTAGTTATTACTGAGCTCAGCTTGAAGGCACAAACATGTTAATTGTTGCTTCGTAATAATTGTCTTTAGAAAAAAACTTTTGATTAAAAAAATAGAAAGCTTGAAAATAATCTTTCTTGAATTCAAAATAACTCCATAAATATGTATGTATGGAGTTATAGAAGCGCTGATTGGTTATATCAAACGAGATTGGGTGGGTGTTTCTACTGAGTAGGCCGGGTAATTATGCGCTGCTATCGTTCATTTACAAACAAAAGCTACTCAGCATAAAACTTAGACTCAGATTGTCTCCGTAATAGAATGAAATAGTAACAAAAAGGCCAGCAGTCTTGGAATGTTATGTTCTCTGTAATAAAAATTACTATTTTTAATATAGTTTATTCATTTAGAACTGAACTATAATTCTTGGGGAAAAACTAATATGAAATTCAAATTATTAATTTCAATTAAATAGCCAGATTCATTTTCAAAATTGTAAGGAATTGCCATGGGAGCTATTTAATTTATTGATTTGTTTTTTAAATAACTGCCTTCCAAGCTGAAAGATTACCTATTTTGGTCAAACCATATTGGTGAAATCCCCTAATATCAATCCATTATTTATATTTTTGTCTGAGACATCTTTATTGTTTGTTAGCAGTCCAACAGCATGAGCAAAATTGTTTTCGAATTATTCTGCTATTTCCTATCACATATATTTATGAAGTTTCCAGTCTTAGAACGAAGGCTGTTCAACAATCAAGACTGTTTACATCATTTCGGTAATTTGAACTGCATTAAACGAATATGCATTCATTTATAAGAAAATATTCATTTCAGAGACCGGAAGAGAGACTACTTGTAAAAAAAAAATCAAAAAAAGAAACGTTTCCTTTTATTTAAAGCAACATGTGCCATTTTCAATCTTACAAAGAGAATTTAATCTTTGGTTCTCACGCCATAAAATTAGCATCTGCAACTTTGTAGATACATATGGCAACCCTTGAAAGACATAAAATTTTTCTTATCATAATGAAACGAAAAAAACAAAAACTTTTGAACATACGCGCGCGCACATATACACAGGCACACAAATTTTTGTAAGGATGGATTTATAATGCTTAAATAATTTGATAGAAATTATATCTTCGGGTAAAAATTTTCATCTGAATAATAAAGGAGCTTATAATTTCGCTCTTAAGAGAAGGAAGTGCTGGAAATTGTGTGGGTTTTCCTCTTTTAATTTTCACATTAAGCTGAATGTTAAGTAGCGAGACAAGCAAAGCTAAATGGTATTTTGGTACTGGATTCGATTCCAAGCTAGGCTTTATTTTATTCTGATTTTATTTGATTCATCAGTTTTGTAGTTGAGAATGGATTTCTCTTCTAAATTAAACTTTTAAAGGCAGTTCCTCTAAATTTCCATGTTCTCTTTTTTATGACCGTTATTCTCAGATAAGTAAGAGTTCATTAGGAGAAGGTATCCTGTAGCAAACGAAGATTCACACTGGCTACAGTTAAACCGAATATCATGACCACTCTAAGCAACACGATCCTCTGCCTGTTCCTCTGTCAGACCATAACCTGCCATCATGCCTCCTCCACCTACTTCTAGGTATACCTCTCCTTCTTTGGCCATCCACCTCGCTGTCCATCACCCATCTTAGGGCAATCTTTCTGGACTCTTTCTTCTTACATGTTCATATCATGTGGAGTGCCTTAGTCTCTCTAATTCCCAAAAGCCATTGCTTTCTAGGTGGCCTTTTACAACATATTTTTCACTTTAATTTCCCTCAATTTTTGTTTTCTTTTTAAGTTTTCGAGTCCTTACAAAACAAAAGAAGAAAAATCTACCGTTAGGGGCCCAAACCTCAACGGCGAGGCTGAATTAGCTGAATCCTGCTAACAAGTGCAAAGTTGTTGTCAGTATGCAGAATGGCGCAAGATCTTTTAAATATTTTTTATTAAGGGTTTTCAACAACTCGTGGTTCCCTTCAACCATCGAGTGTAAATGCTGTTTTCTAAGCAACACGATCCTCTGCCTGTTCCACCATAACCTGCCCTCTCGCCTCCTCCACCTACTTCTAGGTATTCCTCTCCTTCTTTGGCCATCCACCTCGCTGTCCATCACCCATCTTAGGGCAATCTTTCTGGACTCTTTCTCCTTACATGTTCATATCATGTGGAGTGCCTTAGTCTCTCTAATTCCCAAAACGTTCCTCTCCACTCCCACCCAACAGATCTCCTCCAAAAATCTATTCTTACTGCCAGGAGTCCCTCCCGCTGTCTTCTTTTTAACACCCATGTTTCTACGCCATACAATACGACACCTTAGAGCAGCATTTCCCAACCTTTTTTAGCTCGCGTACCACTTGATAGTACATCATGCTAAATTGCACCACTTCGTAAAAATGATTGCATTTCGTGAAATTTATTATTCCCAGTGTGTTATTTTACTATTATTACCATTATTTGTATAGAGATACAATGTATCTATTGCAAAGGAGTTGAAGTTCATGTTCACTTTATAAACTTTGTAAAGTGTAAGATCTTAGTTTTAAAACGTTTTTTAAATAATTAAAAATTGCGTACATAATTTTTTCTTCAAGATTATTAATTAATTTACAAAGTTCTTCTTTAGGATTATTATATTTGTGCCCAAATCTTCTAAATTAATATCTTCGAAGCATTCTACAACCTGTAAGTACCAATTAATTGCTTCGATAGAGCTTACTCATTACAATCAGTCTCTTTAAGCAGATTTTTATTTAGTTATCATTTAAGTTCTGTCACCCGACAATTCTATTAAATTTTCTTTATCTTTTATCGATAATGATGTAGCTTTTCCTAAATTTTCTTTATAGAAGGGGTTTGCTATCCAATTATTATTTGTGTTTTCGGGTTTTGGAAAATACTGCATGAAAGACAATTTTAATCCTGTTAAATGTGCAATTATATTTTCTAGTATATCTTGAGACAAACTAACCTTATTACTGTAAATATTAACAACTTTACTGTATAATATTATTAATTAAAATAATTTGTATGTATTATATCGGAAAAAATGTTTCTATATTTCTATGAATTAATTTTTTATGCCCGCCATTACTGATTATTTTTTGTGTACCACCAACCAGCAACTCGCGTACCACATGTTGGGAAACGCTGCCTTAGAGAATCGACGTAAAGATCAACCTCTTGGGTCTGGGTAACAAATTTCCGCTCCATAGCACTGGGTTCAATAGGCCTATTACTTTTTTCCCCTCCCTGCTTCTCCTCTCTACTTCCTGCTGGGAGGAACCCTACTTTTCTATTATTGACCCTAGGTGTTTAAAATGATCCACTCTTTTAATGCGTCTACCTTCTATTTCTATGGTACTTGCATTCGAAGTGGATAGGTGCTCTGTTTGGCCAAAATTTATACCAAGTCCCCATTCAGCATAACTCTCCATCAACTTCCTCAGCATATAGCACGCATCTTCCGCAATAATGACCTGGTCTTCTGCCAACATTAGGTTAGAAATATACAGATTATCCTTAATCTTTATTCTCATTCTGCTACACCTCTCATTCCATCCTCTGAGAGCAACGTATTTTAAATAAATAATTAAAGAAATAAAGTTAGTCTTACATTGATGAGCTTACATGCAAGAAGAAGCAGCTAAACTAAAGGACGGGCCAGCCATTGATGATTTCTTGAATATCAGTGCAGAATACAACCCTCGAATCTTCACTTTGTAAGTTGGACTCCTTGCTTACCTTATATGCTGAAATATCATCCGTAAAGGTAGGGGAAAAAAAATTATTTTTTTTTTGGCCTTTTAGAATCTAATAAATTTAGAAGGAAAGATTAGGCGAAGCAATTAAGTAAAGTGTTCGGTTGGGGATAAAAAAGATAACGTGAATAAATTATTTGACAAGTAGAATGGTAAAGTATTGTTGTTAGTAAAAATATATTATCATTTCGTGGAGTGTAAATTAAAAGTTATAATGGTCCATTTAGTTAGTTAGCTACAGTTTAATTTCTTGATACCTAACTTCTATGTTATAAGATTTAAGGATGGTATTTTAAAGTTTTTAATAGGAGATATGTGCTACTTTTGAAGATGAGCTATAAACTGCTTTTATAAGAAAATTTAAGTAATTAAGAAAGCGCGTTAATTATCACTATCACGTGACTTATTTTACAATTTACTTTATAACAATGAAAGTGGGAATTCCGGAGCGGTCAAAGCTTATCATTTTACCAAACAGTAAAGTTGGGGGAAAAAATTGCCAAGAGGGCGGAGAGCACTCGACAGGGCAATACGTCGTCGTGAGAAGTATTTGGTAAGGCGGAGTCTAGGGGCGCTGGCGTAGCAGACATATCGACCCGTCTGGCAACCTTCTCTCCTCCCTTCTCAATCTGTCTTTGTTGCTCCTTGTCCCACTTCGTGTGCAAACCGTCCGCCCGTATTATCACCATCCGACTGCACTGTATCATAGTGCATCAATACTGCACTATTTCTGCATAACCAACTAAGCTCCCCCCACAAAAATAGATTTTTTCTACCAAATTATTCATTAAGTATGCATTACGAAATAGGTTTTTTTACCTTTTTTTAGTTAAACTATAACATATTATAATTCAAATAGTTGAAACGAGGAAATTGTACAGCAAGTATCCCGGTTATTACTGCTAAGCATATTGTTCTCTTCCTTTAATTCAGGCAATTTTCTGTCTTAATTCAATATTCCATGCGTTTTCAATACACGCAATCTCACTTCAAGTATTAAAGTCACTTAATCAACTTGTTATTTTGTATTATTTCGATTCAAAGGACAAAACTAAATTACAACGATTTACTACCTTGTTAATTGTATTCACTTTTTACTATAATTAGTTAGAATATAAATATAACGTCGTAGTCTTGCTCATTTTCAAAAAAGAAAAAGAAAAACTATTTGAATGTCGCAGTAGCTATGCAACATTGGGCTTCTCAGAACAATTTTGATTTTTAGGAGAACATGTCTGAAATGATATTTAAGCTCGCGTCTTCCAATACAGGGCAGGAGATGATCTGACGTCATATCCCCGCTCCCACAAAGAATGCAGAATTGTACGTTACGACCTAAGCGATTTCGGTGGACCGGTACATGTTTTTGCCCACTGAGGTGGCGGAAGCATGCAAATCCATCCTTCTTGGGCAGTTTAAGAGGAACCCGCCCGCCCTGGATCAACCAGAGTCTTCCAGAGAGGGCAAATTTTAACCCCACTGCAAAAATTCTCTAAACAGGAGTGCATGGATAAACGGTAACTCAGGTTGTTGCAACACCGCTCCTCTATTCGGCAACTGTCCTTTTCAAAGGACAAAGTTGATCAAAGTCCTTTTCTTTACCAAATACACTGCAATGACCAGGTATTCATTGTGCTCGTCATCGTAAATCGTAGCTATCATGCGCTCGGCAAGTGGTAACTGGAAGACTTTGGTGTACACTCCAGCTTCCGCATTATATCTTACATCTAAGCCTGAACTATCTGTAGAAATGTGGAGCCATTATGATGATGAGCACAGTGCATTTATGGTTTCCAAATTGATAGTTCCATCTCTGGAGTTACTTCTTTTTTAACGGACTGAACTAGTGATTGCACTTTTCATACCAATGGTGCTTTGCTGAATCATTTCGGAAGACAAAATACCCCTCGACTTGAAAGTTGCAACTTAGAGTCACTCCGTTAATTCCTTGGAACTTTTGGATTTTCAGTATCTTTGATGTCCAAAAAACCAATCAACACTCTTCATGCAGAGTCTTCTGGTAATCAGAATTTCTACCTCATCTTGGAGCTGTAAAGCAATAGTTGACATCCAGTTATTTGGACTCTTTCTTCATTTTAAGGTCAAAATACATTCTTCAATTTGCATTTTTTCGTCGACCAACTCTTCGCTTTTCATTGGAAGTTAATCCTTTGGCTCTGGATTTATATTTACTAAGGCCTTAAATTGCACAAATTCGACTAGATTAGTGAGGTCTTTAAAAGGTTCAAATCTACACAGGATATTCATCTTTGAAGTCCTCTTAATGCGATCAATAGTACAGGTCGTTCTTACAGCCTCAGCGGAAATGGGGTAGACGTCTCAATTCCATTTTGGTTCCAACCAATTAAAGAGCTTGGTGCAAAAAGGAGTTATCTACATTTTTTTCAGAAAATGTGTTTAGTGGCGCCCCCTATTGTATGTTCAATTCTACATTTTTGGGTGCATAAACGAGTCTGCATAAAGACTCGTTTATTATTACTTATTCTCTAACCTAGGTTAGATTTGGAGCAAAAATGAATTTTCTACTGCAGATAACTTTCATTTGCTCCAAACAGAAAAGATGACACAATCAATCAAACAAAATTTTTTTTATATTAGGTATACAGGGTGTCCCAAGCTATATGGATAACGACTTTTTCTCGGAAACTAAGATAGCTAGAAAAAAACTAAAAAATACGTGTTCCCTTAGTTTTTTGATAGAAATCCAAATTTACTTTGTAAATTTTTTTCGGTGCCTCCAGAAGCGAGATACAGGCACCAACTTCATTTTTTCAAATGGGAAGGTGCGGTTTTTATTTCAGAAATAGATTTCTCTATTTTTTTAAAGAAAAATTTACTCGAACGGTTTTTTTCTGTGAACGATATTTTACAAGTTATAAATGAAAACATGATTCTTATAAGAAATGTCAACATGATAATATTTTAACGGTTTTTTGATTAAATAAGAGGAAAAGTACTATTTTATTATAAATTTTACTCCTCATTAATATTACAGATCATACTCGAAATGGCTTCCACCATCAGAGATGCATAGACACGCTCTTTCCTGCCAATTGCCCCTTACTGCCAAAGAAATAGATTCGGCTTTAACCGAGTTACAGGCATCTATTATTCTCTGCTTTAGTTCATCTACAGATGCAATCCCGGCTTGATTCTGATACACCTAGATTTAGAAATGCTTTTAGGTAAGCAGAAATAAGGAAAGAAAGAAAAAAGTTATGAATAATTATCCTCTGCTTTAGTTCATCTACAGATGCAATCCCGGCTTGATTTTGATACACCCAGATTTAGAAATGCTTTTAGGTAAGCAGTTATGAATAATCACCTTGTTTTTCAGGTACCCCAAAGGAAATATAGTCCATAGGTGTCAAATCCAGTGAACTTTTTTCTTTCTTTCCTTATTTCTGCTTATCTAAAAGCATTTCTAAATCTGGGTGTATCAAAATCAAGCCGGGATTGCATCTGTAGATGAACTAAAGCAGAGAATAATAGATGCCTGTAACTCGGTTAAAGCCGAATCTATTTCTTTGGCAGTAAGGGGCAATTGGCAGGAAAGAGCGTGTCTATGCATCTCTAATGGTGGAAGCCATTTCGAGTATGATCTGTAATATTAATGAGGAGTAAAATTTATAATAAAATAGTACTTTTCCTCTTATTTAATCAAAAAACCGTTAAAATATTATCATGTTGACATTTCTTATAAGAATCATGTTTTCATTTATAACTTGTAAAATATCGTTCACAGAAAAAAACCGTTCGAGTAAATTTTTCTTTAAAAAAATAGAGAAATCTATTTCTGAAATAAAAACCGCACCTTCCCATTTGAAAAAATGAAGTTGGTGCCTGTATCTCGCTTCTGGAGGCACCGAAAAAAATTTTCAAAGTAAATTTGGATTTCTATCAAAAAACTAAGGGAACACGTATTTTTTAGTTTTTTTCTAGCTATCTTAGTTTCCGAGAAAAAGTCGTTATCCATATAGCTTGGGACACCCTGTATATTAGGTAGATATTATTATTTTTCTTTTTGACAGTCATAATAATATATCTAACATTCGCTTCGACAAGACACAAAATGCTACTTAAAAGCTCAAAAACAAGAAATCTTTGGACTAAGTACTTAATATGTACTCAAGTTTTACTGAAAATTATGATTTTGGTGCAAAAAAGAGTTAGCTGCAAAATAACTTTTGCTTATAGCAAGCTCAAAAAAATGCCCTAGAAAGTTCAAATTGAGCCTCAAATGACCCCATCACAATATATTAACTAATCCTTACTGCAGACACAACATAAGGAATACATCTTAAAGCATATTCAGTTTTTTGTCCCTACTAAAAATTTTAAAAAACTGTAGATAACTCCTTTTTTGCACCAAGCTCTTCAATTGAGGTCAACTTTCTTAGTAGGAGAGTTGCTGCAAATCAAATACTTTTTATTAACAACGTTTCTTCCACATCTCTACTTTCGCTACTTCCATCTTTTCTTTAAGTATCATTTCCTTTAAAACTCCAAATTTATTGACTAAGTTCAAGGACAAGATAAATCCGGAAGCCGCCTTGCTTGCACTTTTTAGTAAGTAAATTTGGTAGCAGGGAAGCTGAAAATCTGGTGGGATTATCAGTTATTGCGGCTGCCCCGATCACTCTAAACCACATCTGCGTTCTCATTGTTCTTGCTTAGAATTCCGTAAACTCACCGCCATTCAGATGGTCTACTTTCCCCCCCAAAAAAGCACACTTGGAGCGTAAAAATCTTCTTTTTAATCGATTTTTTTCTGACAAAGTATTATAAATAAACGTTAAGAGATCTTCACACGTACAATTGGCGCACCATGTTTAAAATTTAAAAAAAGCAAACAATAAGGTGTATTCGCGATAGAGTTTTTACTTCTCATTTCTTTTTTACCATTGTTATGTGTAGACACATTTATGAGTTATGTCTGCTTTTTAAAAACACACATTCAAAACTCTTGTGTGATTATGTTATGTCTACAGAAGAGTGCGTAAAGCCCTTATGTCGCCTGTTTTATTTCAAGGTCATCACTTTAATAACCTTGTGCACAATAACTATGCGTATTACTATTATAACTATATATATATATAGGCAGCTCTGCTCTAAAAACATTCTAAACCTTGAGAACGCCAGCTGGTGTATTATATATATTCCAATGCAGCGAACCCTTCTGGAGTTATTTAATACACATTCATATTTCCGCTTATTCCCCTTTTTCTTTCTTTTTTTTAAAACGAACTAATTTTGAAACTATTCATTTAATTATAATATGTTTTCTACATTAGAATTTCAAAGTTGGCAGGCCTTAAGTTGTGTACCAGTTCTACTTTAAGATAAATGGTAGGATATTCTTCTTTTATAGTAAGCTGTCTTTTTAATAGGTTTTAAGCAATTCAGAACTTTAAAAATGTCACCAAAAAAAAATTTGTATACCGTAAAAGATAACATCTAATAGATGTTTTGCTTCTTTTTTTAAGGTAAAGAATGAACTATTGAGATTAGAGCACTGGATTCCCACGCAGAAATCCTGTGTTCGAATCCACTTGCATATTTTTAGATTTCTTTCTTCTTATTTTCTTCCTTAGAGATATTTAAGACTCACTGTCCGGTGATGGACAATGTTTTCTGTAACGACTGGCTAGCTCCAGTGACCTTTGATGTCGCTGCTTGTTTTATATTAAGCCTGGTTGAATCTTAAGCCTTTAATTAAAGGCAGTAAATTTCGAAATGGATTTAAAACTGAAATTATATTTATTATTAGAATCCTGGGCAAAGAAGTGGCGGATTAAAATGAACCCACAGAAATGCCAGCATGCCACGTTTACTCTCCGGCGGGGCTCCTGTCCACCTGTCCTCTTCAACAGCAATCCTCTTCCTCATACAGATCTGGTGCGCTACCTTGGGCTCTACATAGACAAGCGACTCACGTGGAACCCACACACTAGACTTAAAAGACAAGCTATGACAAAACGTGCGAAACTACTTTACAGACTTCTTGGACGACGCTCCAAATTACCTATTGAACTCAAACGATTAATATACAGTACTATCCTCAAACCAATGTGGACTTACGGACTAGAGCTGTGGGGTTCAGCCAAACCTACAAACGTACGGACTGTACAAACATTTCAGTCAAAACTCCTCCGACAGATAGCTGACGCTCCTTTCTACGTGACTAACCTCACTCTACACAACGACCTTAACATCCCCTTCGTACACCAGTTAGCCAAGACTAAATATCAAAAATTCCATAGTGCTCTCTCCACTTGCCCCAATTCTCTAATACAGTCTCTCGCCTCCTCTGATATCCCTGACAATCCTCCTCGCCGACTGAATCGCCAGTGGCCCCGCGACTTCCTCGCAGTCTGAAGGCCTAAAATAAATATCCTGTAGAAAGTTCTGCCGCTGGGCAGTTTCTTTCCTCCTGCCTTTCACACCTCTATACTTCTATCTCCTTATTTACTTATTGTATAGTGTATTATACAGATTGTAAATGGCTAAATAAATTAAAAAAAAAAAAATATTTATTATTAATTAATTAATTGTATATTATATTTAAAACTTCCTTTAACTGTACCAAGCCATATCCTGCTTGAATGTTCCAAGTATTCCAGAGCTAGGCAAAAGTTTAACATTTCCTCACAACTGGAAGAAGTATTAAACGACAACGAAAACAGCGTACAAAACACTCTGCAATTCCTTAAAGAATTAATTCAATAATTAAATTCAATATAACAATGTATATATATATTTATCCGGACGAATGTACTTATTAGGATGAGTGTATGAGTGCGTATATAAATTTTATGTAAATAGGTAATTTTAAAATTTAGGCTAGATCTCTATGGGGTGCGAGGAATATCGAGTACTCCACCCTAACATTAATTAGTTAGGTTAGAAGGAAAGAGTTAGGGCAATCAATATGTTAGTTTCGACAAGATTAGATGTTAAAGTAAATCAAGTAAAATAGTAAAGTGTCTATTTTCCGGTACAGTTCAGGTGCAAAGGACCTTCGATGTTGCGCACCTTTTAAACAAAAAGAAAAAAATATATTTAAAACTGAAATTGCATACTTTAAATTAACTTCAAGTTTTGTATGCCCAGGAACTTATTGCATTTGTATGCAATAGAGCTGTAGGGTTCAACCAAACACTCCATTCTCCAAAGGATTCAATCGCTACAATCTAAAACATTTCGAACTATTGTAAACGCTCCATTTTATATCACCAACCTGTCTATACACACTGACCTGAACATTCCTTTTATCGCACAAGTCGCTGAAAACACGATACAGAAAACTTCATTTTAACCTGCAATCTCATATAAATCCTCTAGCTCAAAAATCTTTCTTCAAGAACACTTCCTGATAACCCGGACAAGACGCCTTTAAAAGACAGTGTACTCGTGATCTCCTCTCAAGTGAAGAGAGTGGACTAATAGTCTAATGTTTTGGAGTGTTACCACTGGGCAACTTCTCCACTCGTTTGCTTCATTTGTTACTCTGTTATCATTGTTACTAATAGCGCTAACGCGCTGAATGTGGCGCAAATAAACGCAAAAGAAAGTTTTGTACAAAAAAAAAAAAAAAAAAGAAAAAAGACTGATATCTTTCTAGGCACACAAATACACCAGCTCAAATGGATGAACTTTTCGAGTGAGTGGCAAGATATTGGAAACGAATGAGTCTTCAATCTCGATTAATGAGAATGCTTATTTTCGACCTTTTAAAAGTAATGCTTATTTCATTACTAAACGAAACTTTATGTAGTTATTTAAGTTATAACAACGTTTAGATTAAGCATGGTTATACAGTGTAATGCTGAGGCGATAAGTTTCAAAAAAATATTCCTTCTAAAGCATTCCTTTCTTGAAGTTAGGTGACGTATAATGTGACCAAATAGAGGCTCCACGGTTTCAGATCGGGCATCCTGCAGCATCGCTTCTAAGTGATTTCCCCTAGACTCTGAGAAGACCTAGGAGAATATTTTGTTCTCCAAGAATTTGGAGTTCCAATGGGGAGGGGTTCTATCTTAGGTCCATGGCTGTTTTCCTTAACTTCATAAACGTTCTGCTCTTGAAAATATCGGATACGAAATTCTTACGTTCGCCGATGACCTGAAGTTTGTGAAAAAAATCTCAAAGCGGGTTTCGTTGTGTTTTATGCGTACGTTCCAAGCATCATGGCGTATGCTTATGAAAATCTTCAATCTATAATATACTTACACTTTCGCGGTAGACATATTTTTGAAAGATGTAGAGTTAAATACGCTGCATAAACGCTGCAAAATCGGTAAGATATTACTTTATTGTTAAATAAGCATTAGATAAAATGGCATACTTTGTCCAGAGCATATGTTACATACAAATTTAGATATAAGTTATATTGCGTACACAATGTAATTATGTAAGAGATCGCGAACGGTTTGAAACAACCCTCTACCTTCATCTGCTTCATCATTCTCCTGGAGGGGCAGAACCGCCATGACCTTGGTCTCTTTTATACAATGCGTTCATAGAACAAGAGTATTGTTTACTAAACCTTGGACAACAATTATTTCCTTTCGTTTATAATATTTTTGTTTTTAATGTTGAAGCGATTTAATCAGCAAGGCTTTGCCGGGTTTTTTAATGAGACATTTGTTTACAAAAAAAAAAAAATTAAGGCGTACTGCGAGCCAAACAGTAAATATTAACAACTCCAATGTGATTCATAATAAATTGAGAGATAGCTCTCATTGCAGTTATCACCTTGCGGTTATTTATAGTCTTGGACGTCCTTCTTCCAAGCGAACCAGGCAACCTAAATAATGAATTATCTTCATAATTAGAATTGCTGCTACCCTGATAAGTCATTTATATAGATTTACCTAAAAACAGCATAGAAACTAGTACATGAAACTTTAGTAGTCTATCCTCAGGAACAAAGTTTTAAATTCGAAAATACAATAAGTAAAAGACCATAAATTTAGATCGAAGGCTACTTACTCCCTAATGACGTTTCTTCTATTGATATACTAAATTTTCTCTATCCAACATTGAACACTTATAAGTCAGGCGCACAATGTATACATAAGGTTGCCTACTTTTGGAAATATAGGTTCTTTAAAAAAAAAATGATGAAAAATCCACATTTGTTTTACTGGAAATTCCTTATTTTCTGTTACTAACACTTTCTGTTACTGACTAGCTTATATTATACTTATTAGGTGGCTAGTTTTGGATGCAGAGATTCAGAAAAACGCGAAAAATACAATATCATTTTTTACTTTTGCTGGAAATTCCTCATATTCTGCTTCTAACATTGTATTTTTATACTAAGCATATATTATACATATTAGGTCGGCTATTTTTCGATGTAAAGATTCAGAAAAAGGGAAGAATACAATATCTTTTTTAGTTTTGCTGGAAATTCCTTATATTCTGTTTCTTACCTCATCTATGTCCTAGTTTAATCCATGGCTACAAAAAAAATAACGCCAAGGTAGGCTCCTCTCAATTTTTTGTTGTCCATCACCGGCAGATATATTAAGTTATAAAGATATATTAGGATATAAAGTTGTGATAAGATTGATCAACTGTCCCAATAATCTCTAAAGTGAATTGATTTTTCAAAAATACGCATTTCCAAGGAGTATATTTCACTTTTCACGTGCTAAACGTCTTTACAGACTACTTGGACAACGCTCCAAATTACCCATTGAACTCAAACGCTTAATATACGAGGATCGTTTGAAAAGTCCGTGCAAAAATAAAAACTACTTAATTTTTTGGGGTAAACCTTTTTAATTTTTCAACATAGTCTCCTTTTAGGCTTATACACTTCGTCCAACGCTGCTCTAGTTTGTTGATCTCTTCCGAATAATAGGATTTGTCCAAGTCTGAAAAATAGCCATTCGTTTCTGCAATCACCTCCTCGTTTGAATAAAATCTTTTTCCCGCCAGCCATTTCTTCATATTGGGGAACAAATAGTAGTCAGAGGGAGCCAAGTCTGGAGAATAGGGGGGATGTGAAACGAGTTGGAACCCTATTTCCATTAATTTTGCGACCACAACTGCTGAGGTGTGAGCTGGTGCGTTGCCGTGATGGAAAAGGACTTTTTTGTGGGCCAATCGTGGGCGTTTTTCTTGCAGCTCGGTTTTCAAACGGTCCAATAACGATGAATAATATGCACCTGTAATTGTTTTTCCCTTTTCCAGATAGTCGATGAGGATTATTCCTTGCGAATCCCAAAAGACAGTCGCCATAATCTTTCCGGCCGAAGGAACGGTCTTCACCTTTTTTGGCGCAGATTCCCCCTTGGTAACCCATTGTTTAGATTGTTCTTTGGTCTCAGGAGTGTAGTGATGTATCCATGTTTCATCCACAGTGACGAAACGACGCTTAAAGTCCTGCGGATTCTTCTGGAACAGCTGCAAACCGTCCTTGCAACACTTCACACGATTTCGTTTTTGGTCAAGCGTGAATAATCGCGGCACCCATCTTGCGGATAGCTTTGTCATGTCCAAATGTTGATGCAAAATATTATGTACCCGTTCATTCGAGATGCCCACAGCACTAGCAATCTCACGCACCTTCACTCTTCTGTCATCCATCACCATATCATGGATTTTATCAATGATTTCTGGAGTAGTAACCTCAACAGGGCGTCCAGAACGTTCAGCGTCACTTGTGCCCATATGACCACTCCGATAATTTTGAAACCACTTATAAACTGTTCTAATCGAAGGTGCAGAGTCACCATAATGTTTATCAAGCTTCCCTTTAGTCTCCTGAGGCGTTTTGCCTTTCATAAAGTAGTGTTTAATCAACACACGAAATTCTTTCTCGTCCATTTTTTGAAAATCACTCGACTTCCTCGATTCAAACGAATGCCAAACACAAAGATATAGACCGATCTGGCTGAAACTTGGTGTGTGTTCTTCCAAGAGATGCTACTAACTAAACATAACCTCGATACGCGCCAGTAGTGCTATCTCTCGTGACTTTGCACGGACTTTTCAAACGACCCGCGTACAGTACTATTCTCAAACCAATGTGGACTTACGGACTAGAGCTGTGGGGTTCAGCCAAACCTACAAACATACGGACTGTACCAGATATTTCAATCAAAATTTTATTCCGAGATCTTCACCCAGAGAAAATTCCTTGTGTGTAATATAATTAATTTTGCATTTAAGCAGGTATTTTAAAAACAGTTCATAAATCAATGAATGACCCTTGTCTATGATTATTTTCATTCTAACAATTCTTGGATTAGTGAATATCCTAATTCAAAATTCTTGAAATTGGCAATTGTATTGAATACAAATTTTCAGTTTAACTACTTTTTTTTAGTTCGCATGCGAGAGAAAAACTGAAAAATAATAAAAATAAAATCTTCTAAGATCGTTCACGTACTTTCTCTTACTATAATTTTCGAATATTCAATTGGTACCTATATTATCCGTTTTTTATAACTGCATATTACACAGATTGCACTTTTAACCTCTCCCATCTCTTCTCAGAATGCCCATAAATGAATTTTTTCTAGAATGATTATTCAAAGAAATATGTTGATGTTGTTATAGATCTTGTGTATTTAGTAAAGACGAAGTTTAGTGTAATTTGGAACGACATTTTTGGAAAGAGTTCCGGAAAAATGAAAAATCGATTTAGAAAACCTTCAATAATGGAATATACATGTCGGATATTTATGGGTTTGCAAATTTCCTATTTGTAAAATCAAAGTATATGATTGAATAACTTTAGAATGTTGATCGCTCATTAAAGATTATCATTCATTCGTGAAATAGGTTTATTTTGGGCAGTAATATTGCTATTATTCGAATTAATTAGATATGTAAAATTTAATGTGAAGGTAGTGTAATATCTTTATATTGATCTGCAGAACCCAGGATCTAACTTATTTAAGGGGGACGGTAACAGGAGCGTAACATTTTGGGCTCGATGAGTTCCACTTCCGTACCAATTAAGTCCGCAATTTCCTCTGATCCTTTTACTAGGTGATACCATAATTCGATATTAATCGCTTGAATTGGAAAAACAAAAATCCAAAAACTTGAAATCTTTGTATAGCTGTTATATTGATCTTTACGCCACGGAAATAACTATGCACACATTCACTGTTAGGCTGTATCCGTAACCGAGTTTTACGCACTCAGCAAAGCACAAAACGGTATAAAGTGAAACTTTAAAATAGAAAATTTGAAATAATATACTTTTCTTATCTGCCTATAAATTTAGCTGTTATAGTTATATAAAGTTAGATCTACAATTATAGTAAGTTATTTATTTATGACCTATAACTTTGCTTAATTTTAGATTTTAAGAGCGTCAGTTTGAGGTTATTGGCATCTGGAGCTTTTTTCAGTGCACTGCCAGACTTCCTAATGTTTTATCTCTCTTTCGCTTGTTTAATTAAGCATGGTGTCCTGTAAGGATATATAATATACTTATATATTTATATATACGATTTATATATTCTTATATGATGTACGAATAATTCTTCCCAAAAGCTAAACACCAGACGAAGACAACATAATACTTATCGCAAAAAGAACGAACGGAAAGAATAGTTAGGAAAAAATCCTGTAAAATTTTTGAAAAGTGAAATATATATATTTTTTATTAATTTATTTCGTTATTTACAATTTACACACACAAAATAAGTAAATAAGAATATATAGGATAAATGAATGCGTAAGAGGCATGAGAAGAGAAGCAACCCAGGAGCTGTAGCACTCTCTATTGGATATTAATGATGTTTAGGCCTTCAGACTGCAAGGAAGTCGCGGGGCCACTGGCGATTCAGTCGGCGAAGAGTATTAGGGATGTCAGAGGAGGCGAGAGAATGTACGAGAGGATTAGACCAAGTAGAGAGAGCAGTATGGAACTTGCAATATTTAGTCTTGGCGAGTTGTAACAATCCGATGTTGAGGTCGTTGTGAAGAGTGAGGTTAGTCACCGTAGAAAGGAGCGTCAGCTATCTGTCGGAGGAGTTTTTGATTGAAATGTTTGTACAGACCGTATGTTTGTAGGTTTGGCTGAACCCCTCAGCACTAGTCCGTAAGTCCACATAGGTTTGAGGATAGTGTTGTATATTAAGCCTTTGAGTTCAATGGGCAATTTGGAGCGTCGTAGAGCAATTTTGCACATGAAAATTGCAATATACTCATTGGAAATGCGTATTTTTGAAAAATCAATTCAGTTTAGCGATTATTGGACAGTTGACCAATCTTATCACAACTTTATTGATCATGTTTCCAGATTACAGCTAGACTAAATGAAAAATTAAATTTTGATTTACCTACTACAATCCTTTTACAAGTTAAGATTGAAATTCGCAGGTTCCCACCTCTCTACAATTACAGCAAAAGAAATGAGAAACTAATTTGTACCATCCTTTTTTCATACTGAAAGGGACCCCGTTAAAAAAAAAAAAAAATCAAAATTGTAAATCTGCACACGATTTCAATACTTCCACTTACAGTGTAAGACAAAGTAAACAAGTTTTAATTTTTAATAAACCCAATTTTACTTGATTAAATGAAATGTTTAAATTTCCAAAATGACTAACGTAATATCGCCTAATTTTAGATACACTAAACGGTTTTAATTAAGCTCTATTATACTCTGTGTATACAGTTGGATGTACTAGTTGGTGACTCACTGGTCGCCAATGTTACGGAGTTTTATTAAATCTACTCCTCTTCATTACTAGACTTAATTAATAACCAATGTGACAATGGCAGGTAATATTGTCCACTTTTCTGACGAGTATAAAATAATTTCGGAATATTATTAATAAAAAATTAAAAAATGCATAAACCGACATACTTAGCCGATATTTTTTTTGATATCTGATTTAAGTGCAGTTTAGTTCAGCAGGAAAAAGAAAACATTGTTCAGTTTAAGTTCATTCTTCGATTAAATAGATTGTTACTTCACTTTGTCTAGTAGTTTTAACTATCAATCTAGGTTATTAATATTAAATGTTAATGTAGTTTTTTTCAATTGCATCCTTAATCTAGTTGTTCTCCCCACAATGTTATATACGTATAATATAAAATAATTACTAAAACTGGCGACTTTCAACGTTACGCTTTTTTGTGCAGTTTTTGACGATCAACCCTTATAAAGTGTCCTACCGGACAGTTTTAACGATGGTCTATTTTTATTTTTAATGGCCTCTACAACTTGGTTATCAATTATTAAGATACCCAGTTCTTTGATAGGTGTATGGGTTTTCGAGACGGGCACCTTAAGGCGTAGGAAGAACTTAGATCACTAATGGACTCCTATCCAATCTGAGAGAAAACCCTGCTTTTAGCGACCCTCTCATTCTACCTTAATACTAGTTCCAATACCTTTTCCAATCCCTCAGTGACAGATATACAGACTGGTCGCTCTAAATTACATTCCCTCCAGAGATGAACTCCACACTGTTTAGACAGTGCCTGCCGAAATCACTTCAGTTAAACAAGTGTTTCTGTGCATGTCCTTTAGACAGCGCCTTCCTTACATTATTCCAACATGATAATCTCCAGATAGTTTTAAGTCTTACAACTTCTGCATAATCTCTTCGACTGGCCGTTAGAATTCAGATGGTGTAGCTTCATATCAATTTCTTGTAATTCCCACTCTTTGATTCTGGCAGCCCAATTTCTGCCGGTGATGAACAACAAAAAATTTGTAGGAACTCACCTTGGCGTTATTTTTTTTGTAGCCCTGGATTCCTTGATGTCTAGGATTAGACATAGATTAGGTTAGAAACAGAATATAAGGAATTTCCAGCAAAACTAAAAAAGATATTGTATTCTTCCCTTTTTCTGAATCTTTACATCGAAAAATAGCCGACCTAATGTGTATAATATACGCTTAGTATAAAAATACAATGTTAGAAACAGAAAATAAGGAAACTGCCGAAAAACTATGGAAGATTTTGTATTTTTCTCGTTTTTTTGAACCAATATTGATTTTTTATTAAAACTTTTTGAATATCGCGAGCACATGATTCCTTAAAAAAAATTTGGTGCATTGAACACGTATAATATTGAATTTATTTTTTTAATATAAATGATAATTAAATTAATTGAGTTTAGAAATAGTCATGCGAGTGTTCGCAGAATTAAATGTGTAAAATTAATTGATCTGTGTTATCTATTATAACTACTAAATGTAAGCACGTTTAATTGCAATTCTGTTATTAAGTTAAAGAGTATTGTATGAGGGTGCATCGGTTCCCATGGTTGCAATCTACGTGTCCTGCACTCAAGGTTAACAGCACTTACTTGCCAACCGCAAGTGCAGAATGCACTTCATGTTGCCCTAGGATCAACTCATTTACCACACAGTTTTACCAAGACAAACTTTTACTTTATTTTTTTTTTACTCACTTTATTTGTTTTTAGTTTTTATTTTCCATTTATTTGTTGCATTTGTTAGTAAATATTTGTTGCATTTGTTAGATCCTATGAATTAATGAAGGATATAAGAAAACATATTAATTAAAAAACAAGAACAAGTTGATTTTGTTCTCCTTTCGTCCAAATTTATTCGTTCGGGTATCACCATCACTTCTGACATTAAGTTTCAGCGAAAATTAAGTCTCTTTAAACGTTTTATACTTACCACCCTATTTTGTTTTTTAATAATTAGTAAATTTTTTTAACCTCCCAACCATAACTCCGCTCTACTATGTAACTGCAAAGCAATCTATATTTTTGAATGAAGGTTCAGTTAAAATATGTTGCTAAATCTAATGTTTTATTTATAATTTGGACATCTTTATAATACAAAGAAAATTTCATTTTAATGCTCTAATTCTGCGCCTACTAAAGTGGGAGATAATTGAGCGAGAAAAAGTGAATAGAAAAATGTTTTAGTTTAATGAGTCTTTTGCTTCGAAACTAAATATTTTTTATCTGATTAAATTTTCGTAAAGAACAAACGATTGTTTCTCTCTAATGAACAAACTGCTTCTTGGTTTGCTGAAACTGAGATAATACTAAAGCCAGATTCTCAAGATTATGATGAACAGAAAGTTGTCAATAAATTGAATCCATTTTCCATCTAGTTTGAAATAACATTATATAAATAAAATTGTAAATGTTCGTTTGTTCAAAATCTCAAATCTTTGAAAGTTCTTCACAAATTGCTTTGAAATTTAGACACAACGTTATATTCGAATATGTGCTTGTCTTTATGTATCTATTGTATAGAATTATATGCCAAAATGACGCATTTGTGAAAACACTGCTGTATTCGGGAATGCCCACGAATTACACATCGAATTCGAGTAGAAAATCATTTGATCGATGCAAACGAGGAGAGCGAGTCGACAACGGACAACCTGGCATATTTAAATGCTTCTTTCTTCGCTTGCTGTTGGTAAATGTGGCCGGTGCAACGTCTTCCAGCAATGGAGAATTATCAACGGCGTTACACATACCACTTTCCGCGGTGCATGCATTGATTGGAGAACAACCGACACTGGGTTGTATACATTAATTAACAAATCTTATCCAAAACCAAATTCGTGCATTGTTTGCAATCATATTGGCCTCCTCCGACAGAATTATGGGAGAAATATAAATCGCACATGGCTGAAGATATTTTCCGTCGAATACGCAAGGAAAATACAAGTATGAACATTGATTTCTCAGCAGAAATCTACAACGAAGCGTTGATAATGATTGAAGATTTGTGCTTAGAAATTGCGAAATTCTCAATCGACTGGGAATGCCATCACTGAATCGATCTCCTGCTGTTTCGCTGCGGACTGAGCCACACAACCACAGCCTGGTCTATACTCATCATAAGAACATAAACAATTTCTACCGCAAAACTCAGTTAACTTGTTCGATTTCCGCTAAGCTTTGAATTCTCTTGAATTCTAAACATACTAAGAACACAGGACCGAAAATTGCAGTTGTCTATTTCACCAGGATCACATCGCCTTAATCTGTGCAGTTTGTCCTATGTCAGAAGAGTGACAAGGGAGTGTTTACAGTTTTACTTTGTGGTCTGCTTTTTCCAGCACCTCGCCATCTCCAAGTCTGAGGAGCCAAGCCCTTTTACTGCATTATCAGGTGTTCCCATTCCCATTAATTGTTACAAAGCACCATTTAATTATAATTAGAAATTGAGAATTTGAATAATTGTAAAAAAGCAAAAGTTTTGTGTTTAGCAGTTTTTTTATTTTTAAGGATTAACCGTTCCACAGGACTAAAGTTTGACTTGAGAATAGAGGAAATGGTACTAGCCAATGCTTGTCAGATCTGCCGCTTGGAATACAAATTTCAGTTTTACCAACACAAACTACTTTGAAATAGTCAACCTCCAACAACTGTCATTGCCAATTCCCTCTATCAACTTCTTCACCCCTTTCTTCCCTATTCTATTACATCGCACACCCTGCTTAGACCCCTGGCGGAAAGAAAAGAGAATATCACAGGGCGTGGTTGAGTGAGGCAGTGTCAAGGTCGATCTGGGGGCTCCACCTCTTGAGGTGGTTACAGCTTACTGCTTTGTTCCTTTCTTCGTGTAGATCTGCGAGCAAAAGCCGTCGCTTCTAGTGGGCAGGGTGTGGATACGACGATCTGGGTCAGGTATCATACGACTAAACCACCCTGGAATATTCCTCCTTGACTGCTGCTGGTCCGTAGCCGGGGTCCCCGGTTTAGTTTAGGGGCGGGGCCAGGCCTGCGCCCCCACTTCAGCCAGCTACCCACATTGATCCCGACATGTACCATCCGTGTACGGGGTACCCGCGCGCACACTTTCTATTAGTTTTTTTCACTTCTCTCTCACAATCTATTCCCCTCTCACTTTATGTATTCAAAATTACTTTGCATTTAGGTTGCTGAGAAAAAAAATAAAAAAGGGAAATTGGATGTTCAGTAATGTGTTAAATTCTCCCCCGGCTGTCTCCCACCTTTGTACCCCCCAAAAACTTAAAAACATTTAATTTAACTAATTTCTGAAATTAAAAAGTCAAAATTAAAACATAAAAGTATTATTGCTTTCTCTATAAATCTACTTTCAAGTAATTTTATTCTATAATAATTTTTTAAAATGGTCACCTTCCTAAAAGAACACATTTCGTTCGAACATAAAGAGGAACAAAATCTGGGCAGTAGAGTTAGATTTATTTTCTACAGATTATCCATCGGTTTCAATTTTTGAGGTCTTTTGGAACAAAAGTTCTGTACGTGTGTTTTTTCGTCATGCTTCGCTCACTCTTTGAAGCTCTTAGGATTAGTAAAGTAATCGCCTATTTTTTTAAGGCAGGGCTTAACGTCCAACTACCAATTAGGTGTCGTGGACGTGGGGCGGAAGGCTTTACTATAAACAATTTATTTTTAACAAATAAAATGTAGTCATGAGCGGGATTCGAACTAAGGATCTCCTACTTACAAAGCCACACTCTTGACCATTACACCAACATCCTCCCATTTAGATTAGAATTATTAGAGAGAGAGAGAGAGAGAATCAAAATAACTCAGGCAACCTTATTAGCCTTCATTAAAGATCACCATCGCGTCCGAATAGGAGTTGATGCCTTTCGATTTTTATTTTTTTGGTTAATATTTCCCCATAAATCTGAATTTGGGGCTTTATGAAAACATTCGATTAGTATTATTTTAGTACAAAGTCCTGAAGCGAACACATGATACAAAAAGCTCAAAAGACTATACAGTTCAGGACTATAGTCAAGAAAACAAAACGTCTCTTGTAAAAAACAGTTTACTTAAACCAATATGGACCTCGGGAATAGGTTCATAACTATGTGGGATTCTGCCAAGCGGTCTTACCTCCTAAGGATTCAAACCCTATAGTCTAAAATCCTTCACACAATTGACAATACTCTTTTCCTTGCATCCAACCGAACCATTCATGACCTCAATGTTTCCTTTCCTGTCTGACGTGACCCCCAAAACCTGCTATGGAAAATTCCACTGCATCTTTTAGTCTGTCGCCTTTCTTAGTGTACAAATCTGACGATCCTCCTAAGCGCCAATGCTCTCATGATTTGCTCTAGATGGCTTTATCCAGTTGAAGCTATTAAATCCCTTATTGCTGAATACTACTACTGGATAGTTTCTCCACTCATCACTAATTCATATTGTACTGTACAGCTGTGTACCATTCTGTAAATAAAGTATTATTATTAAAAGTAGTAAAGTAATGCCTATTATTTCAGGCAGGCTTTACGTGCAACTACCAATTAGGCATCGTGGACGGAGGCGACTAGCAAACATACTTAAAGACAAAGTTCTCATATTAAATTAGATCCAAGGCCTACACCGGGAATCGAACCCAGTACCACAATGCATACTAGCTTTACAGGTCTCGCCTCTGACCGCTCGGCTACCGTGAAGCCTAAAAGTATTATTATTATGTTTTTTTC
This sequence comes from Rhodnius prolixus, assembly GCF_049639745.1. Lineage (NCBI taxonomy): Eukaryota > Metazoa > Arthropoda > Insecta > Hemiptera > Reduviidae > Rhodnius > Rhodnius prolixus. Next base: position 19,012,999 of record NW_027411593.1, on the reverse strand, counting down.
AGTGCAATGCCGGCCTCCGGACAGTGTTCTCTCGCTACAGACAACACTGTCCATCATCGGACAGTGGGCTATAAGAAGCTCATGGAAGAGAAAATCTAATGGATTACTATGATTATTATTATTATTATTACGGCTGTATTACTTATGGCAAAATTTAGCCTTTATAATAATCAAATTATAATAATATAAACTAAACATTTAACAATTTTTTGTTAAATATCATTCTTGAATTTAGTCATAAATTGAAAAATAAAAACTTATTTGTCGATTCTTTGAAAATTTAAAATAATACTTTTTTTATCACACAGCCTAGAGTTACATTCAATATCAATTAACGTTGCAGCCAAAGGCCTGAAATAATTAAAAACAGCAATGAATGTTTTTGAAGTCTAATAAAACGATCAAACTTGATTAATAGTCTACCAATTTCTTCCTCTCTCTCTCTGTCTCTATCAATTCCTCTCAAAGTAATTACTTGCCAGTAAAATTGTTTGTAACAGTTTTTCTGGAAAACGTCTAGGCGTTTAATGCAATTAATCTTTTTAAAAAAAATTGAAAGTTAAAAAAATAAATATAAAAACAAATTTTGGGTGACGACTCACATGTCTTATTTTTACCGTAACACGTAATTTAATATTCTTGAAACTTAGCATTTATTAAAAAAAGAAAAAAAAAATGAAATTGACAGTATTATTGTGGATTTTATTGAAGATAGTGTTTCGTTCACAGTTTCACCAGAAAAGCGACGGAAATCAACACTTTTTAAGGAAAAGTTTTCAAATCTAAAGTGATTTTAGATCACTTAAAGTACCGTTTCAGTTTTATTGCAAGAATACATAACTGATGTAAAACTTAAGTGAATCGAAAGTTTGGAGCAAGTACAATATAAGTGAAACACTCTGGCAACTGCTTCGACAATTATTACAAACTACTATTCACTAATAATTCTAGTGAACCAGCATTCTTGTAATTTAGAATTTGGCCCAACACTATTGATTCGATTTGGAAAGAATTCTAATTTTAGTAGCACTACCTGAATTTTTATTATTTTTACAACGAAATACGTCACAAGTATTTAGACATCTTTGGGTGATGGAAGAAGCTACCTAGTCGTAACCTTGTTGGTGTTGTAGATGAAGATAATGAATTTCGATTTGTTCAAGTATTGGAATCGGTTATGAATTCCTTGCAATATAATGAAATGTATTTCAAGTAAAACTTAGGATTCAAGATTGGCGAGGAATCGGTCAAATAAAGAAACAAACTCGTCTTTTTGCCAACGTCAGTTTCTGTAACTCAACCAACCCGCATAGCCACGCCTTGAAGAAGACACTATATATTTGTCGAAACGTTGGCAAAAAAGACGAGTTGTTTTTTTTATTTGACCGATTCCTCGCCAATCTTGAATCCTTAGTTTAACAATTTACGGTCAAGAAACCAATGCTTAACATTGCCACTTCCTAAGAACCCCGGCTTAAATAAAGTACCCTTAAAAAAGGTTTCAAACGATGGAAATTGATAAGCATGTATATCCATTTAATTCATTACAATTTTTGAAAAAAGGAAAGATCTAGTTGGTAAAAATGGCACTTGCAGTTCACCAATTAGAAACTTAATTTTGTATTTGATTTTTATAATTATTAAAAGGTGATAAGTTCTCACCTTACATTTAAATTGCACTTTAAAGCAGTGTAGAAGTGCATTTGATCGATTTTTCTTAAGGGGAACATTTCATATAAAAGTTATAAAACTACTTGTTCGCAATAAGTATTCCATTAATTAGATTTGTAGCTATTTTAAGAAAATACTTAAAAAACTAAAACAAATCGACTCGGTCAAAAACCTGGTCCCATCTCTTGGAGCAAAAAAATAAATACCAACTTTTGTACAATTATTCGTTTTTGAGTATCTTTTGATTCACGCATACTCATACCAATTTATAAATACCACTTTTTGGGTATTCAGCGATTTTAAAAAGAGATATTTTTGTTTGAAAACTAGAATTTCTAATTGTGTAAATAAGAGTGATTAAAAGAGAAGTAATTTCAGTAAATTAGGCAAAGCCTCAAAATAAGCCAGTACTAGAATTTCTCCGCCATCTTTCGCCCACATTCTGTTGGTTTCTAAAGTATTTGTGCTAACAAAACATCGAAACAAAACAATGGTATACCAATATTGTTACGAATGTAGAAATCAAATAATGTTGCTCAAAAAGGTAGGAGAGATTTGGAAAACCCCCTTTCTGTATTCAGAAAGTATTCAGTTACACATTTCTAGTTGTATTTATGTGTACACTGCACTTAGGAATCCTTTCACAAGTGCAGTTGCAATGCGAGCAAATACAGCGTAAAGTGCAACACAGATAATAGAGTGTTTTGTGCAGTTTATGTAGTTCTTTTTTTTTTTCGTAATAACTGAAAGGCTTTCCTGCGATTAATTAGAAAAAGGTACATTCCCTCCACTCGATCTTCCTTGCTTTCTCAATTCCCGACGTACGAGGGTCGTTTGAAAAGTCCGTGCAAAGTCAGAGAGATAGCACTACTGGCGCGTATCGAGGTTATGTTTAGTTAGTAGCATCTCTTGGAAGAACACACACTAAGTTTCAGCCAAATCGGTCTATTTCTTTGTGTTTGGCATTCGTTTGAATCGAGGAAGTCGAGTGATTTTCAAAAAATAGACGAAAAAGAATTTCGTGTGTTGATTAAACACTACTTTATGAAAGGCAAAAAGCCTCAGGAGACTAAAGAGAAGCTTGATAAACATTATGGTGACTCTGCACCTTCGATTAGAACAGTTTATAAGTGGTTTCAAAATTTTCGGAGTGGCCATATGGGCACAAGTGACGCTGAACGTTCTGGACGCCCTGTTGAAGTAACTACTCCAGAAATCATTAATAAAATCCATCCATTTGGTGATGGATGACAGAAGAGTGAAGGTGCGTGAGATTGCTGGTGCTGTGGGCATCTCGAATGAACGGGTACATAATATTTTGCATCAACATTTGGACATGACAAAGCTATCCGCAAGATGGGTGCCGCGATTGCTCACGCTTGACCAAAAACGAAATCGTGTGAAGTGTTGCAAGGACGGTTTGCAGCTGTTCCGGAAGAATCCGCAGGAGTTTAAGCGTCGTTTCGTCACTGTGGATGAAACATGGATACATCACTACACTCCTGAGACCAAAGAACAATCTAAACAATGGGTTACCAAGGGGGAATCTGCTCCAAAAAAGGCGAAGACCGTTCCTTCGGCCGGAAAGATTATGGCGACTGTCTTTTGGGATTCGCAAGGAATAATCCTCATCGACTATCTGGAAAAGGGTAAAACTATTACAGGGGCATATTATTAATCGTTATTGGACCGTTTGAAAACCGAGCTGCAAGAAAAACGCCCACGATTGGCCCACAAAAAAGTCCTTTTCCATCACAACGCACCAGCTCACACCTCAGCAGTTGTGGTCGCAAAATTAATGGAAATAGGGTTCCAACTCGTTTCACATCCCCCCTATTCTCCAGACTTGGCTCCCACGGACTACTATTTGTTCCCCAATATGAAGAAATGGCTGGCGGGAAAAAGATTTTATTCAAACGAGGAGGTGATTGCAGAAACGAATGGCTATTTTTCAGACTTGGACAAATCCTATTATTCGGAAGGGATCAACAAACTAGAGCAGCGTTGGACGAAGTGTATAAGCCTAAAAGGAGACTATGTTGAAAAATAAAAAAGGTTTACCCCAAAAAATTAAGTAGTTTTTATTTTTGCACGGACTTTTCAAACGACCCTCGTACATTTGTTAACTCGTGTTATTCGTTAAACAAATATCCAGATAAAAAATATTTTTAACTGCATTAGTTTCTATTCTTAGCTTCTCTTACTAAATAATGAATTGTAATCTTGCCAATTCTTGAATTTCACAGAAAATTTCGTTTTGTGGTCTCCTGAGAACAATAAAAAAAAAGTGATCTTTAAAAATTGGTCTCTCTTTCACTGAAAAGTAAAGTAATGCTCTATTAGCTGTCGCACCTACCTATTAGACTAGTAACAAACATAATTTTACTATAAATTTCTCATATTAACCATTAAATAAAATTCAATGCCTAGACCAGCACCACAATAATAGCTTTACTGGCCTTTCTCAATATCTACTGCAACATTTATCTTTTAAACAATAAATGAGATCTTTTGTTTTTAACATTTAAAACGGTTTACGCGCTATCCAGAACTATTCTCGGTTTGCTTCATCTACTTATAATTTCTGATGACAATTATCATTAATGGTTAGCAATGTAAGCTTTGATGCAAATGAAAACTTAAAAGAATTCAACTAGAAAATATGTAAGTTATGTATTACGTCACTGAAGAGAGCATCTCCTCAGTCTTTTATTAAAAAAACCTTGTCATTATTTTGCTATATTCCCTTATATGTTCTCAGTTTTCAGTTTTTTGGATTATTTTAACCACTACTTTATTCTGTGTTTAAATTTTACGAAAAACAAACTAGATTTCTTGACTAGATTTAGAGAGAGGACTTTAACATTCAAAAATCATGAATCAGTGGCTCATACATTGCATAATTTGACATCTTAAAGGAAGCAAATCCAACTTGTTTCAGTGCAATTCCATAAAAAAGACCGACATAGCAGAAACCATTATTTCTTAGTGAACCTTAAAATCCTATGAAATCACCAAATCGAAAATCTACAAGAAAAAGGTCGGAAGAAAATAAAAATGTTAATAGAAATCACGTTAAGTTATCTTATATCCCAATTCTTCGACTTCCAATTAGTTCAATTTCGGAATGATTTTACGATTATGATCATTTACTTTGTCCCATAAATTCTGTTAATTTAATGGCTCAAATTTCAGTGTGTGATAAAATTGTATTTTAAAGTAGCATTTTGGAAACTCATCTACAAAAAATTTAGTAAATCACTTTAATGTAAATAACTGTTCCCTAAATTTTAATATTTAGGATTTTAAATATTAAGAAAAATATAAATCGATTCCATTTTGCTGAAAGCTAAGATTATATAAATTTTAAGTGACCTTAATTTCTTAGCAAAATGAATAAAAGCCTCAGAGCTAATTCAAAATTTTGCTACAGTTCCTTATACGGTGATGTGTGATATTTAAGTTAAATTTATATAATTTATGCAAAATGGTTGCAAAATTTACTTAAAAGTGGGGTAAAAAAAATTGAAAGAATATTTTTAGTGGATAGGGTGACAGAGTCGCCATATTGTTTGTGCATGTAGGAGGGGATGTTGGAATATTCTTCAAATATGGGGAAGTTATTGGAAACTACTTTTCAAATATACAATTTCTGAATATTCTTGGTTTTATTTTGTGCATTTCAGTTTTTATTTATTTAGAAATGGAATATGGCGCAAACTCATTCCTATAGAACTATTAATATTTCAACAGAGGGAAAAGGAAATTGTCCAGTATTTAACGAAATGATTATGGCCCAAAGTAAATCAGGATATGGGCGTATGTTCCACAGTAAAACGAGGGCCAAGGGTGGGTGCTAGTTATTCGTCTTCCGGCTACCTAACTTGAAATTTCTATGTTTCTCAACTGTTGAATGAAATTATACAATTGAGTACCATTAGAAAAATGGTTTCTAGCTACTAGGATGTTGGAATTGTTAGTATTTCATCTTGGGGTTTCTGGCACGGCCTGGGTCTGGTATTCTGGAGATTGATCCACTTTATGAAAGCCGAGAGGAGTAAGAAACCAACCAGGTGCTTGATGTAGGTCCGTAAAATATCCGATAGCTTTTCACAATCGTCTCCTGATGGGTCTCGAAGCAACAACTTGGACTGTCCAAAACCCACAGAGCTCATCTATAAGGATGATTGCTATAAGGGCGGCTAAGCTCGAAACCCAACATTTATGGTGTTGAAGGACATGCTAACAGCTGGATCGGGGTCCGATAGTGGCAGCAAGGCTTAGTTAGAAAAGTTAAGTAATGTTGTATCTTATTAGGGGAGCCAAACGTCTAAGTACCTAATTTAGGGTCGCGGCCGAGACGGAACTACATCCCTGAAGATAAACATTTTTTTCTAACAAATAAGAAGTAGCTATACGTGGGATTCAAACTGAGGTTCTACCACAAACTAATCACTACACTAACATCTACCCACACCATCTTTATAATAGATGAAATTCCCAAATTTTCTTCAAAATAAATTCAAAATATCCTCGTTTATAAGTTTATCTTTTTTTTTGCAAAAACGTGAATTTAATAGATTTCAAGAAAAAAGAGCCAAAAATGGCATTTTCAAAAATTGTCCTCCTACTTTTTTTGTAAACAACATAGCGCCTAAACACGTGAACCGATTTTCATAAATGAGGTGTCATTCGATTCAGAATGTCATTTAGATGTGGCTTTTGGGGGTCTAAACACTGTACATAAAATGGGAGAGGAATTAGCATCATATACATGTAAGGCCCCCTCTGCAACTATTATTACTACATAACTATGGAAATCTTGCCCCAATTTTGATAAAATTTGAAAGGATGAAGAGCTTAGGGCTCCCCTAAGTACCATTAAAGAGCCATCCTGCCTACGCCTACTAAGGGGAAGTGTGCAATCGTTTAAGTCATCATGAACTGATTTAACATGAAAGAATTGTCATACGATTTGAAATTTTATGTAGATATTTTAACAGCAGAATTCGCTTTTATGGCATTTAGAGGACGAATGGGGGTAGTTTTCGACTAAAGTATTATTTCTATCTAATGAGAATCGTATATTATACTAGTAATAATTAAATAAGTTTGAAAATTCGGATTTTTCAAAAGATGTACGTAGAACCTGGGCAATTGTGACAGGTGAATGTGGTGGATTCTGTCCAGAATGTTTTGTGCAACTACTATTTTGTTCTATTTACTGTTCTATTATTTACTTAAGATAATAGGGAATATAATAATATAAAATAGTTAATCTATGTTTCTTTTATTTGACGTATTTTGGCTGTTCGGAAGCGACAATGTTTAATAGTTGGATATCTCTGGAAACAGTAGACCTACCACTTTCATTTTGAAATACTTTTTTGGCAAATTACTTTTAGAAGATCTAGATTATGATCACTGCCCTTTCAGAGTATTGCACTAGTCACAGTGACCCAAAGCCTTATTATTATTAGTATGTTATTTAAATAAATAATCCTCATTTTAAACTTTATTCCTGTTAAAGATAATGTTATTTATTCTCGTTATTTGCATGAGGAAAAACAATTTGAATTAACCTTGAGTTGTTGGTTAGAGTTGAAAATATGCAGGTGTCACTTGTCTGCAATGGGGCATAATTTAGGAAGCAGGTTGTCAACTCAATGTAACCATATGCTGCTGCCAAATGCATTCGCATGCCTCTCGTCAGTGAGAGAAGCATTACAATCGATTTTTTGTCCTTTTTAATTTTTTGTTTTACAAACCCTTTTTACTTTTCTGTTTCTCCATTAGCAAGAGAGATAGTAATTACTATCGTATAGATTTCATACTTATAAGATCTCACCTGAAATATCGGTTTTTGAGTTTCCACTCGAAGACAAAGAAATGGTTCTCCAGATTGGTCAGTATGATTATGTATGTAACTGTAACTAAAAGACGAAAAATCGCTAAAAATTAAAATTTCTTATTTACTTTAAACGCCATTAAAAGCTGTCTCAAGCTTTTGGTTAAAACCGAATGGTTTTTGTTTTACATTTCCTGTAACATAGTGTTTATATATTTAGAAACTGTAACTTTTGAGGAGGAATCTAATTCCTTAACAGTAAATACCTCTTTACTCAATAATTGTTCAATTATTCGATAATTGATTCTAGATTTACCAATAAACTCCGTATCTACATTGCTTAGCACTTGGCTAGATATTCGGAAAAGGCTTCGCCAATAAGGTAAAATTTTAGTGCAACCAACGGTTAAAAACGTTATCGTTGGAATGAATTGAATATTATTCTAATTTAGAAATGAATAATAACTATAACAAAGAAAATATTTATGTTTATTGTTCATATTATCCCTGAAATGCCTATCTATTAACATTGCATTCTGTAAACCGAACGGTTTTATAAGGCGTTTGCTCTCATAACAAGTAAAATTATTAGGTGGTATGTTTCTGTATGGTCCAACACCAAAAAGAAAACCGTAAAGGGCAGAAAATAAATGTTTGGGGTTAGTCAAGTCCTTTCCACAAAGATGGACATCGATTAACTATGTGCATGCTAGAAGTTGATATTGTATCTATTTCTGTTTATAACTTAACCAAAAGGTTTATTCAGTCTTATTCGAATAGTATACCCAGTTATATTGCCAAAATTGTGGAATATATCAAAGTATGATTGTCGTACAAAAGATATGAACACAAAAGACTGAAACACATCTTGCTATAAAGTAAATCTCACGTTAAGGTTCTTTTTTTTTTTAATTATTTCTTTCGTTAACTTGGAAATATGCCTAATATCTAACTCAAGACAAATTTTGTTTTGGTTAGTTTAATATAGGCAGCCGGCCTATATTCTTGGTGCTGTATTTGTATTCATTTGTAAATAAATAACTTCAAATATATTTTTAAGCCTAGACCTTTGCTCTAACAAAAATCCTTTTTTAGCGACACGATGTTAACATGACACTTAACCTAGTTGATAGAATAAACTGTCATTTGATTAAAAGTGTTGAATAGTCGATAATAGTTAAGCGCTAGCAACACTTTAATATTTCCAATTATATTTATATTTCAACGAATGTAATAAAGAAATGATTGGTTGGAAGAGCGAAATGTCTTTTTCAAAAATTCAGCCAACATTGCGCTCAAGTGTATATGCGATCATTCAAGTGTTCAACTTTGATTATATTTGAGTAACCATTATGGAATTGTTGTCAACCACATCACAGTACCCACATACACTATCATCTACTGATAGAACTGTCACACTATCTACATTGCCAGATATACATAAGTACTTTCGATATGACAGCAAACTCCTCTATTATCAATAGCCTCTCCATCGATACAGGACACCATTCTGTATGGGCCACTATAACAAACGTACTCTATTCTCTAACTGATTAAACTAGTCTAACTATATTAAATTTGTTAGTTATTTAGTTTGTTATTATTAGTTTTAAAAGAAAAATGACCGACTTTCAAGATGAATCAAAATCCGTGGTTTTAAATCACATCCATGTATATTTTCAATCCAATTTTGTTTTGAAACTCATTAAAATTTTAAATATTTCACTCTGCCGAACATGAGAGTGTTTTTTCTGTATTTTAAATCAATGACAATGTCATCCTGAGATGTGGTAGTGGTGTGTTCAAAAAGTAACGGGAATTTTTAAATTTCGCGGGTTTGGAGAGTCTGATTGTAAAATTTTTTTTTTATTATGTTGGTACACATGCCCCTGAAGTACGATAAAATTTTCAGTAATATTCATTGTTTACTTCTTAAGTGGCAGCCGTTAAGGTTAGACGTGTTTTTCGAGCTTGGCGATTTTTGTTTGTTAAAAAAAATGGATCAAAGAATTTGTATTAAATTTTGCGTATAAAATGAAAAAAAGTGTGTGAAATGTTAATAAAGGCATATGGTGAGTCTGCTATGAGTAAAACAAGGATTTACGAGTGGTATAAGCGTTTCCAAGATGGCCGCGAAAACGTTGAAGATGACGAACGACCTGGACGTCCAAGCACATCAACAACCGATGAAAACGTGAAAAAAGTGAAAGAAATGGTTATGAACGATCGCCGAATCACAATCAGAGAAGTCGCTGATGATGTTGCCATATCAATTGGCTCATGCCATGAAATTTTTTCGGATGTTTTGGGTATGAAACGTGTGGCAGCAAAATTTGTTCCAAAATTGTTGAATTTCGAACAAAAACAGCGGAGAATGGAAGTTGCTCAAGAGTCACTCAATGAAGTCGACAACGATGCGGATCTACTGAAACGTGTTATAACAGGTGACGAAACATGGGTTTACGGATATGATGTCGAAACTAAGGCTCAATCGTCCCAGTGGAGGCATTCTGGATCGCCAAGACCGAAAAAGGCTCGACAAGTGCGGTCGAATGTGAAGGTTATGCTCACTGTGTTCTTCGATTTTAATGGCATAGTGCATCATGAATTCTTGCCACAAGGTCAAACAATCAATAAGGAGTACTACCTACAAGTTCAACGCCGTTTGCGTGAAGCAATCCGAAAAAAACGCCCGGATTTGTGGCAAAACAATTCATGGATTTTGCACCACGATAATGCACCTGCTCACACTTCATTGCTTGTTCGTGAATTTTTGGCCAAAAACAAAACTTTAACGATGCCCCAGCCTCCATATTCGCCAGACATGGCTCCATGTGACTTTTTTCTATTTCCAAACATAAAGAGAACATTAAAAGGCCGTCGTTTTACAAGCATAGATGACATTAAAAGCGAATCGCTGAAAGAGCTGAAAGCTATCACAAAGATCGAGTTTCAGAAGTGTTTCGAGGATTGGAAAAAGCGCTGGCACAAGTGTATTGTATGCGAAGGGGACTACTTTGAAGGCGACAATATTAATGTAGATGAATAAATAAATATTTTTTTCAAAAAACGAAAATTCCCGTTACTTTTTGAACACACCTCGTATTTGTAATTTTATGTCCAAAAAATAGTAGAATATAACTATTAGAGGAACTAAACTCTCAAGGAATCAAAAAGAAACTTGTCCTTGATAAGCGTTTTTCTAAACGTTAGTTTTAAAACTGTTTAAGGATGAAATGAATTTTGAGACAGTCAAGTTCAGAGAAGCTACCATATAACTTGATGACACTTTATTTTAAATATAAATCTCCATAAGTATACTACCAGCTAAACTGGCAGATTTTGAAGAAAACGTTAGCCACCATGTTTACATTAACGAAGTTTTTGTTACTGATATAATTTTTAAAAAACACTATTTCTTGCCTTATCTATGATCTATGATCTATGTCTATGAGCTATGAACACATTAAATGTAATTGACACACGAAATATTTCTGATTTTGGGCTAACTATTGATTTATTATTGCTAAGCTTTCGACTAAAGATCGAGCCATTTTTAGGACTATGGGACTTAATATTTATCAACGCAGAGTACCAATATTTAATATAACATTTATATTATTGCCCCAATATAATTAACAGTGCACATTAGTTTTGATTGAGTAACTTAAACTGCACTTATTTTGTATTGCAGATGATTTAAATAAAGTATATTATCAAGAGAAATCTACAAATACAGGACAAATCATCACAAAAATTATATATGTTTTTCTTCCTCTTAAAATTCCTTCTTAAATGGTAATTAGAACTAAATCTTAATTAATACAATTCTGTTACAACCTTTGTATTAAATATGTACATATTAATTTCAAATTAAAAGGTGATCTTAAATATGAACACCATCAGTCTTAATCGAATTGTTTCTGAATAAGGAAAGTAAAAGTGTTTTAAATATTTCTTCTTTCTCATAAATTTATGTTTTATTTTATTTTTTTTTAAATCAAATGATGACTAATGTGTATTGTTTAATGTAAAGAATGTATTTAGTAAAGCGACACAATTAATTTACATGAATTATAGAAGGTTATTTTTGTTTTAGTAGAACATGCGCAATTGTTGAAAGATAATTAATTTGGCTTTCTAGACGGTCATTATAAAAATGTCATCTGCTTTTTTTAAAAAAAATTATTGGACCTTGTAAAACTCGTAAAAAGATGTTTAGGATTAGGGTATTTTTTTTTTTGTAATATTTTGTTATATTTCCAAAGTTTTAAACATTAATTAACGAAAATTATAAATCACTGTTCATGTATTTATAATATTTATTTATTAAAATTCTACTTTCCTTTTGAGCTGGACAATTTGGGTTACGCATTCATCTAATAATTTCTTGTCCAGATTTCAGTTTGGCAAGTTCTACTTTATCATTCATTTCCACAAATTGGACTGGGATGAAAGTGGAATGATGGACTTCCTAACTTAACTTTTCCTCTTCCTACTTCTTGAAGAACTTTGCATTTATTAGAATATAACTTTCCCGGCGGCAGAAATTCTTGCATTAATTTTACTCCTATAAACTTTCCGTCTTTGTTGAACAAGACAATAAGTTCTATGTTTATTTCAATGGTTTTCTTGTAATCTATTTTTGTTTTTAGAGAAGTTGAGGGGGTTTGTAGGATTTTCTAACTAACAGCCTGCAATTGTCTTTTTGGGCTCCTCCTAGTTCCTTCTTTCCCGCAGATATTTTGGGTTCTGATCTTTCCAAATTTTCGTACAACTATTCTCATTTCTTGTAATAGATATTGGCGGGCCTCTTCTATTCATTAAGATCTAAATTTGAGGTTAAATTAATATTAAATAGCTATAATGAAATAATATTGCACATTAATTGTGAACATCACTTATTTGAAGAGTTGCATTATAAAAATATAAGAAAATGAAAATAATTCAACTTGGTTCATCTAGGTTGTCATATTGTATATTTATCAAGATTTCAAATGATCAAATTTTTAAGTTTTGAATCAATATTTTTTGCAATAAAAGGCTAACCTCACCAGAAGCGTCATCAAAAACGTGTCGATATAACACGCCCATCAAATTGCCTTCGAGATATCTCCTTACATGCCTGATGGTGTTATATCGACACAGGGGGCAATTCAGTGGCCACCTCGTTCCCCGGATTTGTCACCTATGGACTATTTCCTTTGGGGATACCTGAAAAACAAGGTGATTATTCATAACTTTTTTCTTTCTATTCTTATTTCTGCTTATCTAAGAGCATTTCTAAATCTAGGTGCATCAGAATCAAGCCGGAATTGCATCTGTAGATGAACTAAAGCAAAGAATAATAGATGCCTGTAACTCGGTTAAAGCCGAAACTATTTCTTTGGCAGTAAGGGACAATTGGCAGGAAAGAGCATGTCTATGCTTCTCTAATGGTGGAGGCCATTTCGAGCATGATCTGTAATATTAATGAGGAGTAAAATTTATAATAAAATAGTACTTTTCTTCTTATTCAATCAAAAAACCGTTAAATATTATCATTTTGAAATTTCTAATAAGAATCATGTTTTCATTCATAACTTCTAAAATATCGCTCAGAGAAAAAACCGTTCAAGTAAATTTTTCTTTAAAAAATAGAGGAATCTATTTCTGAAATAAAAATCACACCTCCCCACTTGAAAAAATGAAGTTGGTGCCTGTATCTCGCTTCTGGAAGCACCGAAAAAACTTACAAATTAAATTTGGATTTCTAACAATAAACTAAAGGAACACGTATTTTTTAGTTTTTTCTAGCTATCTTAGTTTCCGAGAAAAAGTTGTTATCCATATAGCTTGGGACACCCTGTATATGCACAATATTTATGAACTTATAAGTTAGGAAATAAAGTTAACGGCTGTAATTGGCTCCCAAAAATAAAGGTGCCTTTAAATATCACCACATATAAAGGTGAAATTGTCTGTGTAATGATGTGTTAAAAGTTTTCTTAAAAAAAAAAAAAACGCTCTACAAAAAGTAGATGTAACCTCAAGAGGTAATTTGCGAATGTTGGAGATATAGGTGGAAAGTTCGTGTTGTTAGCTAGGGCTACACACAGGGAAAGTAGTTGTAAAAAAACGAGTGTAGGCCCTAATGTATACTTAAACTTATAAAGTATTGGTTAAGCCAACTTTTAACAACTTCAAGTCTGGATTAAACTAATTATTTTTTGTATGGATGTGGAAAAAAAAAATCATTGTAGGAAATAGTTATTTATTTAACAAGTGTGGAAAGTAGTACTTTTCCTCACGCGAGGCAGGGTTTGCACGCACGAGCGAGCGAAGCGATGCGAGTGCAAGTGCAAATTGCCGAGTGTGAGGAAAATACTTTACACTAGAGTTAAATATTATATTTTTTCTGCAACCATTTATTAACTAAAAAAATTAAAAATTTCATTTTTACAGTCTACAAAAAGTAATTTATTTATTATAAACATTTATTGTTATATTACAATTATTTACATTACTTACGTATTTACATTACTTATTACATTTTCTGCTGTTTCTTTTATTGATGGAGGAGTGTTTTCTAAACAGGCATCACTAGAATCCATTTTAAATTTCTATAAGGTAACACTATAACCTTTTTAACTGTTATAATTAAAAATATCTAATTATTTATTAAAGTATTATTTTTATTTCTATATTCCTTTCAATTTTTATTTTATTTTTTAATATTCGTTTTTTAATTATTTAAATAAAATAAATTTAAATAAGCTTATTAGAGTTTTACAGAAAATATTTATGTTAATAACAAAACTTCTTATATCAAGGAAGCACAATAAAGTTTTTCCACACACTAGTGCGGAAAGTGACACTAATGGGAATTTCCCCTCACTAGTGTGGGAAGTTGGGCATTACACAGCTGATTTTAATTGAGTAATGAGAACTTCCCTACATGGTTGCAGAAAAAATAATTTAATATGGATTTTTCTCCAGCATTTTTGGTCTTTAAAAAATAAAATTAAATGAGTAAAGAATTCTTTTGCTGAAATCAGAAACGAATCATTAAAAAATAAGTTTTTTTAATCTCAGTTTGAAATTAAATTAATGAATAATAATAATAATACTGTTCTAATAAAAGTATTTTCTTTGTTCCTACTGCTGTAATAATAATAAACTTAGATAATTTTATTATAATTGGTATGAATTATGACTTTAATTTATGATTGGCATTTATAAATTTTATTAGAAAACATAACTTTCTTAAATAACATGTAAGGTCAATAAACTGTTAACATTTTTTTAAATATACGTATTTATTAAGACTGTCCGGTAGGACAGTTGTATAAGGGTTGACCATCAAAAACTGCACGAAAAAGCGTAACGTTGAAAAACACCCAACTTTGACAATTTTTTTCTCTTTTTCTATAAAAGATAAAATTCCCAAATTTTCTTTATAATATTTACTTAAAAACTAAATATTATATTTATTACATGTAATTGGGATAAGTTTGTCGTAATTAGGCGCTGTATTCTCTAGGACTCAAAACAAAAGGCTTGTTAAAAAGAGCCAGTCAGTGGTGGAACCCTCTGGATAGGAATTATTGTGTAGGAAGTCCCGAGGATACTGTCAGTTAAGAGATGTGCAGGATTGTCAGGAAGTAGACAGAGCTTGTAAATAGTAGTGGGATTTGGAAATTCAGCAATCAGAATGGTTTAGTTCGGTTGGCATTTTGGGATATTTAGGTCTTTGTGGGAGAGCTGAATTGGAGGGCATAGTTAGTAGTGTTGACAATATGGCGAGGGACTTTAGATTGAAAGGATGGAATTCTTTGGGTGTTGATTTGTTTCAGGGAGCCTCAAAGTTTGGCTCCGTTTGACTTTTCAGCCTCCAAGTAAATCAAGAGTCTAAATACAGTTCGAGTAGCAAGTACAGCTCGACATTTCTTTGTCATTGATTGAAAGTTTTTTCTGCGTAAAATGTAGTGAAAATGGTTCGCATTGGTTTTTCTTTATTCTTAGTTGCACCAAGATGGAACGAACTCCAGGTGTTACTGGATGTATGATGATGCTTGAACAGGATTGGAATTTTAAGATAACATCAAGAATCATTCTTGGTTTCACACTTAGACTGTTTAAAAATTGTCAAAATTTTAAAAGAGATATGCTTATTTTTATGCAATTACTAAATAATGGGTCTATCATTACACTATATTTAGAGAAACCATTTCATATTTCAAACTCTAGTTTTTAATTCCTCTACTGCTATTTGGACTCAATTACAATAGAAAGTTTTCATTTTTACTTAATCATACAAAGTAATTGGTCTAATTTCTGAAATCACGATATGGCGACTAGTTTTACGTAATAGTAATGAACATATTTATAAAATCCACCTAAAATTAAATCAAATGCAGAAGACTAATAGATATCTAAAACTTGCGAATGCAATGTTAGCAATAATCAGCAGCAATATTACCTGTCGTTACCAGTTATGATAACATGAATTTAAAAGAATAATTTATTACATATATAAAATTGTAATTTGAATTAATTAATTATTTTTTACTTTGCTAAAGATCAGGTTAATCCAATATTCTAAATTCAATAACCTTCCCAACCTACAGCAGCCTTTATGTACAAGTTTAGAGTTCACCACCTAAATTAAGTAAAATGTTTTGATAAAAAAAAATTAATATTGTGTACTTGAGAGAAGAGTTGTCACTCCTTTGTGTCAGCTCGTGAGGCAAAAACCTGGACTAAGGAAGTGAAAATTCAACTTCAACTCATGAAAAATAAATATTATTTATTTTTTTAATTTGATGAAGCCATACATGAAAATGAAAATTGGAAGGTTAAGAGCTTTGGAAACCAAAGGAATAAGAAAAAAATATATTCTGACTATGTGTATCTGATCATAATAGGATTCATAACTTTGATTGAGTTTTCTGGCATAAAAAAAAAAAAATTATCAATCATAATTAGCAAAAGATATTTCATAAAATTATCAGTGATAATTTTTAAAAAAATTTAAATTTGTTGATAAGTTTTATATTTAAAGTTTTTATATTTGGTTTGACGAAATTTAAAAGGGTCTTACGTAAATATATATGTATATAGGAGGCCGCTAAAAAGAAGTGCGGTAATCGGCTCTTACTTCTACTTTAGAAAACTTTATAATAAAATAATTAATGACCTTGTTCTGAAGTTAACTATCTCTTTTCTTTAAATCATTCTTATGTTACTCGTTCCTCAGCCTTCTAGTTGGAGGGAAGGAAGCGAGCAGAAATATAGTTTTTAGATTCTCCTTTTTTTTATTTGTATTCTCTCAGTTCATTCTATTCATATCCTTCTTTTAAGACATTCTGAGAATGTATTTGTGAAAGGAGAATTGGCGAAAAGAAGAAGGAAACGTTGAAGGAGCTGCACTCTGCTGGGCGTGAAGGAGTTGCGGGTCTAGCTAGGCGGGGGTGACGCAGGCGCTCTAATCACTGCGCACCGTCCTATACCGCGCCCAGATGATAATAAAAAGGGAATGGGCGTGGTTTTCTGGTTAACCTGTAGCCCCCCCCGGGCCCCCTAACTTTAACTCATTTCGCCACCCCGCAAAACCCCTTTCAACCATCCCCCAAAATTGTTGGTCGAACACCAAAACTACAGAACGAAAAGTGAACGTAAGGTGTTTAGATGGTACCTGGTACCTATAGAATACAGACAACGTGAGTTGTAACTTTGGAAGAGGTTATTCCAGGTTATCTATTTTTATTGAAACGCTACTGCATTAAAAAAGTTTAGAATAATTTCAGTTTAATAAATTCAAGAATCATTGCTGTTCATTTTTACAATAAAATAATTGCAGTTTTAGCTTTAAAATTTTTGTTTTTGTTTTAATTGCAAGTGAATGCTTAATTAGTAAGTTTTCATTTTTACATTAATCGTATAAATAAAGTAATGGAATATTAGAAATTTACCAAATTTTTTGAATTTACAAAGATTCCTTTTTGTATCCTAATGTACAAACCAATCAGTACACTCAACTATCTCGCGTGTACTACTTTTAAAGTTGCATCTATATAAAATGAGAGCTATGTACGTCGATATATCATTGTACCAATAACTAAATTACACTGGCATTCAACTATTAACGTAACAAATCCTAGAGGACCCATACCTCAATGTTCCTTCTATTTCTAACTACAATATTCTGTCTCCAGATGAACCAACTTACTGGTTCCAACAGCTCTCTTTAAACTGCCAGTTATCCTAGACATTTTTGACAACTATTTTACACGCTTACTATTTACAGAAGACATCTATGACGATGTCTTTGCACAGATCAAAGTTCTGTTGTATGCTGTTGGTACTATCTTCGACAAGTGCGGCTTTAGTAGAAGCAAAACTTTACCAGAAGCTTTAAAAACAAGTTGATGAAACAGTGTACACTCTGATTAACGTCATTCAGACTTCCATCTGAGAATCAGATACTAACTTAAAGCGAAAAATGTATACATATGTAATTTACTAGCAGAAACACGACTACTTATTAGAGAAAAAGGAATAATGCGATTGTATTGGCAAACTGACATTATCCAATTGACAGAAATACTACGTTAGACTTCGAAAAATTTGTCGCATATGCTTTAAATCTGACTACAAACCACAAATCTCTGTGGACAGCAACACGCAGATCACTATAAAAATTCATTTTCCAACTTAAGACGGGATTTGGGACTTCCACTCTGGCGAGGACCAAGAAAGCTATACATTTTAGTGAAGTTAATTGGTTGAGCCGAAGAGCCAGTTTACTAAGAAAAAAATGTATGTTTTTCCCTTACATTTAAATTCTCTTTTTAAGTTAAAATTTATGAGGTTCACTTCAGAAATTAAAGAGATAAGATAGACAAATATAACCATGTAAGTTTATACAGTAATTATTAAGCATCTCAAAAAAAAATAATGTTATGGATAGTTCCGCAGTTTACAAAAATAATTCATCAAAATTTTGAGTTGTGAAGGAAGTTTGTTTTCAGTAATGTTCTGAGTAGGATATTGAAGAGCAACGATTATTGTTCATTTTCGGGCTCTTTTTGGGTCCTAAAGGTTTATCTTTAGGGTTTATAAGATAAATACACTGAAAAACCATAATTTATTAACAGCTATATTGCTATAAGGATACAAAAAAAAAAAAAAACTATAGCAAATACACTGCTTTCAAAATGGTGTACTAGCAATTTTCTATATACATACATAAACTTCTACTTACAATTCAAGGTCTGACAATTTAGGAACCTGTTTTTTATTTGGTTACAATTAAAAGTTTTATTATTATTTTTTTATAATCACCAACAATTCAATTCTTCTGGGCAACTTTATCAAATATTACCACTCGGGATGGTCAAGTGACATAAAACCGCAATTTAAATATAAAATACTTTGGATGAGTTAATGCGGGGTCAATTTCGTTAAAATAATTAACACTTTTCATTAAATAAATAAAAATAATAATAATAAAAAGTGAATTACTTTTGTAGTTAAAAAATGCTAGACATAAAAAACATGGAACGGAAGGATGTACTTTCCATTGTTAACTGATATTGGGAAATAATGAAAATTGTTAACGCAGTAAAAGTAGATTAATAACATTAAATATAGATTAATATCTAAAAAAGAAGAAGATTATATGAATAAATAGAGCATCACACCTCATCAATTCAAAAATAGATAAGGTATCTATGTAAAAATCAGGATTAGAATTCACAATTTGAGTTCCACTGTTTACAGGATATTTCTCCAGTTAGGAAATCAAATAAAACATACACTTCGAGATGTTTAACTTTCTTGTCTCCGATATCCTTTAAACGTCGTTTCTATAGAACTATAATTTTTAAGCGAATATTTCATTTTAAGACAATTTGAGGACTTTGGGTAGGTTAAATGGTGTCCTTTAGGTTAGCTTTTCAATTCTAGAATTGAATGGGTTCATTTCTAGAATTCTGTCCTGCAAAATAAAATTATTCCTCTTCATTAACATCACTTTTAGAGTTAACAAACGATAACTTACTCAGAATTTAAATAGTTACAGAATTTAAATTAAAACAGATTGGACCTTGTTGATGAAGAATGTGATTGCTATGGCTCATTTAACTCTCATTTAAATTTGAGATTAGTTGATTAAAATGATTGGTAATACGTTTTTATGGCGCTTCGCAATGAAATACATTTTTCCCATAAAATAAACTAAATAAATAATTTCATTAGATAAACATTCATCTGAGTTAAAAATTTGAAAATTTTGAATACATTCGCTTACATATTTATGAATTAATTCTATTTTTAATTATGTAAACCATTTTGAAAACATCACGAAGTGATTGTTTATGGCTTGGGTGTGGTTCACAACGCATTGGTCTTTTAACGTCGATAAATAGGCCTTGTAAATATTATTATTATACTTTTACAATTTATTTTCCATATAATTAACAATTTAAACATTGATTTATTGCTTTTATATCAAACAATCCATTTAAAATATTGCAAATAAATGCTTTAAATTATTGTTGTGTTAATTTTATTGTGCATTCGATAGACAATTTCCGTTATATGCAATAAACTATTCTATTTTTATCAAAACAAATAAATTATTTATACTTAATACTGCAGTTTTCCAAGCTCAGGTTGAATAAAAAAGTTAAATATTCAATTCTTTTAAGTAAGAAAACTAATTTAAGATGGCTTACCTATAGGAAGTGAAATTAGAATTGTAATTTAAGTCAAGATCTCCAAGAAAATGGAGATAAATCAAAAAGTTACTAATATACCAATTCCTAATGAACTATTCTATTACAATCTAGAGAAAGTTTAGAGCATTAAGCTTGCATCAGAATTGTCTGAAGTTTTACACCTTGAATAATTTAGAAGCGTTATGCTCTACTAGTTAGTAGAGATATAATTTGGCTGTTTAAGAGATAAATTAAAAGTAAAAACCATAGCACGAATTCAAACAATTTAGATGCAATTTAGATTTTGTAGATGCATTTAACCAAGAAATCGTAGGAACTATTACAAAACATCGAGCTTAAGAGGTTATAAAACATGCTGAAAATGGTTGCCTTAATTAGAAACAACAATTTAATAAAAAAAAAGAAAAAATTCATCATTTTCTTTGTTAAATTCTGCTGAATATGCCAATTTATACTTAATTTGTTTCTATCATCAAAGTTATAAATTTAGAATTTACTTAGCTCTGATTTGTTTCCAGCTATTTTAATAATAATTTTATTCTATTTCTATTTACGTCAATGTCCTGGCTGCAAGAACTTATTCTTTTAAAACCAAATAAGATTAAAAGTAACGACATCTCAGCCAGACAGGAGATATATTGGGTCTTTAGGACTTCTTCATTGGTACGTTCTTCCTTTTTTTTTTTTTATCTCGGCTTGCCGTTTATGTCTCCTCTGGTCTCTTATACGTCCTTCAGACAGCGTGTGTTCGTCTTCCTACTTAAGGAATCCTTATGTTTTGCTTCTTCTCTACACCTCTGTATTCTGCTTCTCCACACCCTGAAGTTCTGCTTCTTTACATTCTGAAGATCTCCATTTCCTTTACTTTTTTATGTCCTGCTTCTCGACATTCTGAAGTCCTTCTTCTTTTCCTTTTTCTTAAGTTTTTGCTTCTTCCCAAAATCCTGAAGTTCTGCTTCTTCTCTAAAACCTATTGTTTCTAAGAATCGCAATTAAAGATTAATTATTATAGCTAGTTATCAACTGTTAATCTTTCTTGAACAAAACCGTAGATGACTCACTTATGGGAAATATCTCTTATCATTCGGTTTTTTGCGGAAGTTTACCTAGGCATTACTTTATTCAATAAATAGATTATTAGTTCACTAATGTTACATCAATGGGAGAGTATTCTGCACAAGTAACAAAAAAAAGCAAAGAAGAAGTTGAAAAAAGAAACCTTGGAATAGAAGTAACTGGTGCTATTGTGGCTGGAAGTCTCTTTTGATAGTTCAGTCCTGGCTGTGTCGACTAAGTGGATTAAAAAAGTAAGAAAAGTGCCAGTCATGATGCATTGCTTCTACATAAAAGATCCCCCATTAATCTCAGATAATGGTGACGCAATAGAATATATATATATAGACAGACAGTCTAGTACGGACTCTATTGTCAACCTTCTATCTCGTTCGACCTAAAAATTAATACAAGATAATATACTCGAATTACATTTATACTTTTTTTTTGTTATTTCCATTTAATTTTTTTGAACTCCTAGCTAACCTTGCCTTGCTGGGGGTACTGCAATCGTTCTAGTTGGAAAAATAAATAGTTCAGTCTCTAAAAATAAATAAGTAAAGAATATTAAGGATTCAAATAGCAAGGAATCGTTCTAGAATGTATCCAAAATATGTATTACCTATTCTCCATTCTGTTTCTTAGTCTGTCTGAAACTCAACCTACCCGCATATCATTTCTTATAGTTTTTTTAAAATAAGAAGTTGTATTTGTTTTCCTTTGGATCAGTAAAATAACTGTTGTGTTATTTATTTGTAATATCTAGGCCCTGATGAAGGCAATAAATCTGTCGAAAAGTTGATAAAAAGATGGAGTTGTTGTATTTTTATTCTGGACCGATTCCTCGCTATTTGAATCCTTAATATAAATATTTTAAGGTAACTAAAAGCCAATACAAATTCATGAGTGAAGACAAATAATTATATACCAACCTGACTCCCAGAAGGTCGAACTGCGTAGTTGAAATGATGGACTGTTTTAATGTGAACACTCTCTTCAGCGTTCTTCTTTAGACGGATTACTTCCAGTAAGGGAATCTACGAATATTCATATAAAACTCAGACATGTAGTTGTTCGTTAATTGAATGAATTATCTTAAACCTGCTCTCAAGTCTCGATTATTCCTCAATTTACTTATTTACTCTGCGTACTGCTGGTCTTAGTTCGAGCTGGACTAGTTGTAACGCCTGACTTTCTTGATGATTCATTGATTTCATTTCATTGATGATTTTACGAAAATCTGACAGATTTATACCATAGAGACTGTTTTAAACACTCTTGGAAATCGCTGTAGAAGGAATTGAGTTATTCA
Source organism: Rhodnius prolixus (assembly GCF_049639745.1). Lineage (NCBI taxonomy): Eukaryota > Metazoa > Arthropoda > Insecta > Hemiptera > Reduviidae > Rhodnius > Rhodnius prolixus. The sequence goes on along the minus strand of NW_027411593.1, from coordinate 18,990,393 downwards.
AAGGAATGATTAGACATTTAACTCTTTTCAAATGACCAGAATTAACATAAACCCAATATTATCGAAATCTAAATCATCAATCGATAAGTATAAATCAATATTAAAGAAATGCAGTCCATTATAATTCTTCCTTGACTTAGGTCTTCTGATAAATAGTGAAATTTTCAAACATAGGTTCTTTAATTAAAATCATTTAATATTAACATAAAAAAAAAATAAATCACTTTATAAGCGAACATTTATAATTTATACTCATATCTATTAATTTTATCGCAACATAAGAGTAGGCAACATATGCAGGGAATGTAGGGTACAGGCTAGAGATGAAACAGAAAGTAAGGGATGCTGATCTAGGCCGAGAGATCGAACTGAATCCAATTATAAAGTGCAGTATGTTGAATAATACAACGGATGGGAAAATCTCATTGCCTTCTGAATCTCATCAACTGTAATAGTGAAATGAAAGTGAAACTGAATTTATTTATATATTACACATTACATATTTCGAAAATTTAATGCGGTTTCTCGAATTTACAAATTATTGAACTGTCTTATTTTTTTTAGAGTCTCTACATACGAATTAATTAATTTTTCAGGAACTGAAAACTTATTTTTGGAATTAAAAATAATAAAATCAAAATTTCATTTCACTTCCTAAAAATGAAAGAAATATACATATTTAACTTACCATTTTATTATAGATCCTCTCAAGTTGGTCGCAAAATAGATATGACTTAAGTGATAAAGCCTTAAGACAAGCATTCATCGTACTAATGACAAATTCTGAATTACAACCTATTGAACGTTACTAAAAATATGTTACGGCAGGGAGGTGCTAACCTTTGTTACTTCGAGGGCATAAGGTAAGGATTAGCTCAGAGTTTAGCGCAATGGATTCCCAGTCGAAGATCTTGGGTTCGAATCCAGCTGCCCTGACCATTACAGTTCACAAAAACACTGTTGCAGATAGTGTTTTCTGTACAGGAAAGCACACTGTCCAAAGACCATCAAAGTTGCTGGGGTTCCAGTGACCTCAGATGTTGGTACGCCTTAAATAAAGAGTAATTTAACAATTAATTTACATTAAATAATTTTGTTTTCAATAATGTAGTACGCAGTTGGGCCACTTTTGGCTCTGAAGGAGTACTTTCTCCATATAACTGTGAAGCGATAGTTAAAACTGAGTGATGCACTAGTAAAGCAATTCCTCAATTGTCCGCTCGTGGGTTAAGTATTTCAGCGACAGCATTCATTTAAAAAAAAAAATTATTTGAACCTCTTAACGCGATTTACATGGCTAATAAAGGTTTTGTTAAATCCGAAAAAGTACGAATAGCTGAACACCAAAATATTTATTCTGTTAATTGACACTTCTGTTCAATCGGGATTTTCTTCAAATTTGGATTTCTTCATTTAATTACTATAAATACAGGTAATTAGGCTGCTTATTTCGATTAAATGGAAGCATTTTTCTGAGAGAATGTTTCAGTTAAAAGTTATAAGATCTACTTAAGTGCAATATGGGTATGACGTTTCAAGGTAATCGAGATAATCAAGATACCTAATCGAAAAAATCCCAAAAATAAAATTGAGCTATTTAGTGACCCGTTGGCTGATTTTGTTCAAAAGATTTTGTTTCTGTGTTTCTTCGTAATATCTATGGTGGAACTTTCAGCATTTTTTCGGGTTTTGAGATATATGCTGTCTCACAAAACTAATTTTGTAATATCAAATTTCGAATCTCAATCGCAGGGAATCTCAAAACAGATCTGTTCGTTTTCAAAAAAAGATCTTCACAATCACAATATCTTCTGTACATTGTCTCTTATCTATACTGCATCACTTAGAGAAGCAAAAAGCAGTTAAAATGGAATTGATTTTTTGGATGACAATTTTTCTAAAAAAAACAATAAATAACTAGCTAAATTACATCGGCTAGTAAAATATCTCTTAACTCAACCGTTTTCAGTTTTTCTAACACAAAGTTAATTTTTGAAAGTAAATTGTGTTCCCATAAGAAAAGTCTACTTTGAAGCCTGAATAAATGTCCATTGCAGAGGTCCTTTTGTTTGTAACATGTGTTGAAAGTGTTTTTTATAAATGAAGACTACACGGGAAGAAAGGGTTAAGTCTATTTTATAGATTTTTCAGAAGAGCAACTTTAAAATTTGAAACGTTACAGTTTCAGTGTTTATTGAAATATGCTTTTGTAATTTATACAGTGCATTGAATGGACCATTCTTTAGTATTCCTTAAAAGTATCAAACAAATATTTTACAAAAATTGGGGCCTCTGTGTCTATTTTCCAGATTCTTAGTATAACCCTCGAATCAGATTGTGAAAATAAGAATATAATGTAATATAGAGATCATATTTCACTATATAAACTCCATGCAACTCCCACGACAAAATTCTATTCATCTGTGAGTCTAGTCATCTATCAGATAGGGTGTTCATGACTAAACATCAAAATTGGACTCTTTTTTTCCGAGTAGTCTTCATATGTAACTTTATATATATATAAAGTTGTGTCAAATTGTGATAACCTTAAAAAAAAATCAAAATACGGCTACGTAAACAGTTTCATTTGTACTTACAATTTGCAGGAAGATAGTTCGAAAAATTTGTCTTTTTGTTTGCATTGTTTATTGTTAAAACTTGACTCATTTTATTTATTTATTTATTTTAAACATTTTTTAAAGGCGGAATTCATTTTTTAACACGTTTTGAAGCTGTAATATTTGTAACATTCAGCAATGATTGTAATAGCTTTAAACTGTTTTTTAGGCACTATGCTAAGATTCCTTTGTGAATTATAAAAAGAACTTCATCAAGAAAGCAGTAAGCGTGAGACATACTATTTTTAAAAAAACTATTTTTCAAATTGTATTTTTTGGGCTTATTGGTGAGCTTATTTAACTACTTGAAGCCTAAATAGTAATCATACTTCATTCAACAGAGACTTTAGTATTCCTGGTGCATCCCAACCGAACAATATATGGCAACACTTAAACAAAAAACACGTATAATATATATATAATAATATATAAAAAATATATGGCAAAAAAAAAACAGAACACTCTTCCGAGAATGCACTTAGAGGTGGCTGCAACTACTAGCTGCGTTTAGCAATCGCACATGCACATAATTAATATCTCATCTCCACAAACATACTTGCACTTGCATAATTACTCAACGGCTATTTTTTTTTTTTACTTACAAACTTGCGACACACTATGCAGCTAAAGTAGATCTGTTAAAGTAGATTTTGTAGACACTTCATTTTTCTGGTCTGAGATCTAGCTGTGATTTTAATGCAATATTAAATGAATAATGTTCTAGTCGTTTTGTTTATTTTTTATATTTATTTAAATAAATAAATTGGTGTTTTGAGAAATTTATTTGAAACAAATTGATAAGTTTTGTTGAAATCTTTAGCGATCACGTACATATCTCTCCGCCTATGAGTGTGGTCAACGTGTGCCTAATTTTGGGATGCGAAAAATCTTCTTTTTTTGGCCCTGTTGTTTAAATTTTCACCGTGTAAAATTACAAAAATAGTGTCGTATTTGTCAAATGATATTGTTAGGTAATATAAGGAGCTCTTGCGTGAAACTGGATTCCTGTTAGGGGTTAGTCTGTTTGGGGGTAGGCCCTTAGAGAAGTGCATAGCCAGAGAGCACATAAGAGCTGGTTTGAGAGGAGCATTTGGTGTGAGCCAAAGCGAAAGGAAGGGAGAGCTAGTCCCCCACTCCGGGTGCGCGGCCGCTACTGGTCTGTTTCTCCCTGTACCGCCCTTCAACTCACAGTCGGTCATAGAAAGCGAAAGCGAACAGACAGCAGCGCCCAGCAGCGGTCAACACGAGTAACATACATATATAACTAACAGGCTCATTCCACCGACGAACTTACTGTTAGTCGCTTTTTATGTTCTCTTTTCAAATTTTTATTTTGTTTTGTTTCCGATAAGTTTTTGGTTTTGGTTTTTGGTTTTGTTTTTTGTAAAAAGAAGTAACAGTAATCGTCTCCTCGTGTGAGGACTGAGACGCCGGTATGTGTTCATTCGTGTAATAAATTTTTAATAAAAAGAGAGAAAAAAAGTTTAAAAAAATTCTCAATGTATTTGCCCCAAGTAGTATACTCCCGCAAATGATTTGTATTGTTGTATAGGTATTTAAAGAGAAATTTTAATCGAAATCCTGATGCAGTACAAATATTGTTAAAAAATAAAAAAAAAAAATAAACTTTTGTCACCCGTCCCCGTTTCCTCGCGTAGTTGTTTAATGACCGGCACTTCGGTTCTCGAAGAGTACAAATATCAACCTACTCAGGATTTAGATTTAAATTTGAAAATGGCTCCCCGTCGTAATAACGGGTTGCACGAAGTCCAAGGGCTGGTCGCACCCCTTGAACCAGACCCTATAGAAAACAACAATGTGACTAGATGTTGTGTACCAACTGAATGTTTAAGAAATCAGGCGCCAATACCATTGGAAGATCTAAGAGACACAATACGTGTCACTTGCAACAACGACCAGTGTACGGCCGGCCGGTATATGCACAGGGAGTGTTTTGACGCTTGGGAGCAGACAGTGTTGACTTATTTAAAATCTTGCGGACGGGCCAGATCTTGGTCGGAACGGCAAAGGCATCAGAATTTATGGACGAAAAAAGGTTACGATTTAGCTTTTAAAGCGTGCGGTTGTCGTTGTGGAAGAGGACATCTAAAGAAAGATTTGGACTGGACACCACCACCGCCAGGATTTGGCAACCGTGAAGAGGATAGCGCCAAGAAGAAGAAGAAAAGGAATAAACACAACAATAGGCCAAGTTTGGCCATTTCTACGCATCAGAATGGTGGATATACGAATGGTCAACCGAGAGGCGATACTGTACTGTCGCCGACAGATCTCAGGGCTAGAACCGGCTCGTTATCCTCGTCCACTGGATCATCTTCGCCTCCAGGTTCAGCGTCCAGTATATCTCCAGTACACTCCGGTTCTATCAGCAAGAGAAAGGCCAAAGTTGAATTTTTCTCAGACAGGTCAGTACAATACAATTTATACAAATAAATAATCTAAATAATTTGTATATTTAATGCTTGCTGTCCCAACTTCTTATTTTTTAAATCCAATATAGTACTTATTATCTAGCCAACTTATTAGTGAACAAAATCGCTAGAAAATTATTAACTTAGTTGAAAGTGCAATATGAGAGTACCGTTGAAGGGATGCTGTTGCTTGAAAGGGAGGGTTCTAGGGACTGAATGAAAGCAACGATGAAAGGGTCCGCGTTCCTACCCTTGCACAACTCTCTCTGCAGCATTCAACTTTTTACCAACCATCATCTTCCCTAATTTACTCTTTCAGTTCCGTGGAAATATCGCTTTTCTTTTTTTTTTTCTTAATAGCATCCGATTTTCTTTTTAAAAAAATGTTTAATTCATACTAATTTTGATAAAAAACAAATATTTTCATAATTTTCCTTTAGCTGTTTCACTGAAACCAGTTTTACTTGTTGAAGTAACCACAGAAAGCACGTTAACTTTTTTTTTAAGCTGCTCCACGTTTACCAAACATTAAAAGTAGATTTTTGTTCATTAAATGATTGAAATATTTTGCAAACTTTTCTTGTATTTTATAACACATTTAAACGCAAATAAATAAATAAATACAAGAAAAAAAAGACGAGAAAATCTGGAAAGATGAGTTTTATAAAATATTTTATATTTATACAAAATAAAATTTTTTTTAAACCTTGGCATTACCATAATAACAATTTTTATCTTTTATTATTCATATTTATCCAAATCTTATCAGAAACAGTTGACCTTCAAATGTTCCTCGTTTAAATAGCATTTTGTTTTCTGTTTTTCTCATAGTTTTTTTTCTCATTTTTTGACAGAATTACAAAAGAAAAAGTTAAAAAGAGAAAAATAGATCTATAAAAATTGAAGGGATTCCCTTTTCTCATTTAAATAATTAGATAATAAATTGGGTTCGTATAAAAATGCAAAATAAAGTGAAGTTGTAAAGTTAAAAATTGGTATCTTTTTTATTTTTATTTTAAAGAAATTTTAGCCTATCAGGAATTGCAGCTGAGTTTTTAAGAAAAATAATTCTTTATAAAATTGTCTGTTAAATATTTTTTAAAGAAATTTTGTATAAATTGCAATATTCTTAAAAGTAATATAAAAAAAATAAAAAGAATAGTGAACAATTATTAAGAAAATTAAACACGTATTTATAAATATAAATACGAATTGTCGCATACATACTATTCGTAAATATTTAACGAATTTATTGCCACTTTATTTCATTTTTTTGGAACATATTGAATTTCAGAATTTACTTTAAACTGTATAATAGAATCAATTTTTAATTTTTTGTATCTAAAAGATCACGTAAACTGTGGGTTCACTCTTTCGTAGCAAAAAAAAAACGTATAATTTGCATCCTTTTTTTTACTACGTGAAATTCTAAGTGGTTGGGAGTATTTATAGCCTAAAACGGTTAGACTCCTAAGACCTTGTATATCAATTAAATATTTCAATCTTTCAGCAGGTCATGCCTTATTTTTCTATAAGCCATAATTATACTGTTAATTAGTAAAATAAATGTTGCTTTAGTGTAGTAGATTAAAGAAATTATCTCCGTAAAATATTTGCGTTTTAATCTTTCGATATTTTAATTATATTTTTGGACTAATGATTCTTGAGTTTTTAGAAAAAAAAAAAAAATTGTTTATGTAAACAAAATTGATGCTTAAATTTTGATTGTGTGATATTTTTTTTGGAGAGTTATCTCAAGGTTTTGTTTGGTGTTACGAGAATGGGGGCGAGATGTCGGCCAGTCTCCTCTGTGTGACGTCGTAAAACTAACAGATGATTTTGACAAAGAAAATATAATTTTTTAATTTCATTTTTATTAATGTTCTCTTGGCGATTAATTCAGTCTAGGAGAAGACCATAAAGGTTTTTAGATAAAATTTATTTTCATTGTGCGCTAGTACTCTTTTAAAACATTTTTAATATTATTATCTTTTAATAATTTTAATTAAGGGAACTTACTGAGAATAGTTGAATAGTTTAGGAAGCTATAGGCTAGTTCAGCTTGCTCTAAACATCTATTATATCTTAACGTTTCACCCAAACCGCTATCTATAACTGGTTAAAAATGGTATTCTTTAAGAAAAAATTTTTCTCCTTATTATTTGGGTCAAAACTAACCAAAATCCACTGAAAACCAAATCGGTTTACGTTGCGGATTTTTTTTTTTTAAATTTTTAGGTCAAAAAACGGCTTTTTTTTTGCATTGTTAAGCTTAATAAGGAAAAACAATACAATTTTTTTGCAAAACCAATGCATGCATTTTGAAGCTGAGGGAATTTCCGACAGATTGATGTATTTTATAAATGATAAAAATGAAATTTCGACATTCAAAATCAATAAAAAAGAAATTTTTGAGCAAACTAAGGCAAAAACAAGGCGTTTCTCGCATTTCAAAGCTTTACTTAACAAATAAATCATCTTTTTTTTTGTGGAAGGGAATGGGACTTTTCAAAAATGGGAAAAATTCCTGCAAAATACAATATTTATACACTGGGAAAAGGGAAATTTTCCAATTCAAATTCATTTTAATGAAACTTTTTGGATTAAAAGAGCCCAAATAATTTTTTATCGCATTGCAGGGCTTAGTAACAAAAAAAAATTAAAGTTTTTGCTATTGGAGACATTGTGATTGACATCAGAAGTTGTGAAGAACTTACTCAATTATTTTTAAGTTTATTTAGTCAACATTTTTTACTTTATTTGAATAAAGATAGATATTCATAGAAATTAAATTTTCACAAAAAAGACATTTATGTACATGTACATAAATATAAAAATTTAAAGTAATTATAAACTTAAAGTAATTTAAATTTTATTTTTTAACAAAAATCTCAATAATTTTATCGTGAACAACGATAGTACAATACTTTGATGTCATATATTAAGATATAAATTATTTTGTCAACAAAAGAAATTACAAATGATTACAATTGTAAACAACAATAGAACGAAGAAGTCTTTCACCATACTTTGGTATTTCCATGCCGTACGGTACTTGTACTTTCCTATGAGTTTAATAAAGTATTAAAAAAAAAAAAAAATTGTAATCATTTGTCTTTTAATTCAAAAAGTTTCATTAAATGAATTTGAATTGGAAAATTTCCCTTTTCCCAGTGTATAAATATTGTATTTTGCCGGAATTTTTCTCATTTTTGAAAAGTCCCATTCCCTTCCACAAAAAAACGATGATTTATTTGTTAAGTAAAGCTTTGAAATGCGAGAAACGCCTTGTTTTTGCCTTATTTGGCTCAAAAATGTCTTTTTTATTGATTTTGAATGGCGAAATTTCATTTTTATCATTTATAAAATACATCAATCTGTCGGAAATTCCCTCAGCTTCAAAATGCATGCATTGGTTTTGCAAAAAAACTGTATTGTTTTTCCATTTATTAGGCTTAACAATGCAAAAAAAAAATACGCAACGTAAACCGATTTGGTTTTTAGTGGATTTTGGTTAGTTTTGACCCAAATAATAAGGAGAAAGAAAAATTTTTCATGTTAGTGAACTTTTCAATTAAAATCGTTCTAGGCGAACCGTGTTTTACTTATAAAAATATAAATAAAAATAAAAATGATATTTTTATTAAGACCAGTGAAATAAAATCCTGATACGAAAACCTTGTTTTAGGTATTATTTTGTTCTATTCTCTTATCTTTAGCCAAAAATGCAATAAAAAAGAAAAACACCCACACACAGAGGAGACTAATTAGACTAAAATCAAGAAAAGTGATAATTTCTTTTTTTAAAAAAATCTGAATAACATTAATACTGCCATTTTGTCTGTTAATACAAAATTTATAAATAAATGAAAATATCAAATCAGTTATTTTTATCACTATCGTATTGATAAATGATAAGCGCCGAGAATGAGAGAAATTCATGAGATCCAAACAAAATGATTAAGTTGCAAATATTTGTATTAATTACGAGGAATTTATTTTTTGTTTTTATTTAAAATTGAAATACTCAACAGTTTTAATTTACTATTTATTTATCTATTTTGTTAGAGGTATTCTTTTTTTTAAGTCAGATTTCAGTTAGTCGGTAGTTTTAAAAAAGCGCTTATTCACGAATAAATTAATTACCAATTTAAAGAATAAACAGTTATTTCCTCGTGATTCTTTAAGAATTTAAAAAAAAACTTTTACCATTAATTTTTTTCCTAATTTTGCAGTTTTTCTCTTAGAGAAATGGCTCTGATTGTCTGTATGAATAAGATAAGTACAAAAAACGGTTTATGAAAATAATTATAGATTGATTAATATAATGGAGATTTACGACATTTTAAATAATTTTCATTTTTTAATTGATACGCCCGTTGTGATATCCTTAAATTCAATGAATTCGTCATTTACGCTAAACATGTTATAAAAACAAAAGTGGGGCTACGTAAAATAAATGTAAGCTTTGGTTAAACCTGAACTTAAGCTCTTACAAATTGTAAATATAGTACAAAAATTCTGAAAGGATAACCAGGTACGATTTCAGCAGCCTTCGCATAGATTTTATCTTTGTAAACGAGAAAATACTAGCCGGAAGCAAGACTAGTGCATGAAAAAATGCTCAAATTTAGCACTTATTAAAAAAAAACCCTGATAACAGAGGATTCCCGTAAATTGGGAATTTTAAAATGAATTTAATTACAGACAAGCGTTATATTATTACACTGTTGTTCGACTACAATTAGTCCATTTCTGCTTTTCAGTTAGATCTGATAATCTTTTTTTCTTGATGCAATTTATGTAATGAGTTTTCCAAAATTTGCGAAAAAAAAACGAATTTATTTAGTAAGTTGGCTCTTCCATTGAACCGTTTTTCTCAATATTCAGAAATTTATCTTCATTAAAACTGCCCAGAAGGACAGATAGATAAGGCTTAAGGGTCAAAAAACTGCACGAAAAAGCGTAACGTTGAAAAAAAACACCCAACTTTGTCAATTTTTTTCTCTTTTTCTATAAAAGATAAAATTCCCAAATTTTCTTTAAAATATAGGGCAAATCCTCCTTTATGACTGTAATTTTTTTGCAACCACCCAGACCTAATAGATTTCGAGAAAAAATGTACTTAATTCATTTTAGTGATTATTAAGGTAACTAGGCCGTCTATATTATTTTTAGAGTGAAGTTTAAAGCTCAGCTCACCGAAAGAATTAAGAAAATGTTTCGAATCAAATTAATACCAATCATTATTTTTATTTTTTAAATAAAACCCAATTTATTTGGATGATATTGTCCAATAATTTTATTGGTCGGGGACTCTTGGTAGTTTGGAATTGAAATATTAAATGTCAACGTTCCGTGATTTTTGATTTATACAGACCAGGAACCCAAACAGACCCAAAACCAAAAAAAAAAAAATCCATTTTGACAAACGCTAGAATCCTGAAAACGGATATTTCGAGTGGAAACTCAAAATCGGAATTCCATTGCAATGGCTATTCTTACTTTAAGTAAATTTTTTTTTTTGCTACAATCAGCGCGTTAGCGCTGTAAGTAACAGTGATAACAGGGTAACAACAAATAACAGAAGAATACGAGTGGAGAAGTTACCCAGCGGTAACACTCCAAAAGCTATTAGTCGCTCTCTTCACTTGAGAGGAGATCACAAGGGCCACTGTCTCTTAAGGCGTCTTGTCCGGGTTATCAGGAAGAGTTCTAGAAGAAAGATTTTTAGCTAGAGGATTTATATGGAGGATTGCAGGTTGAAGTGGAGTTTTCTGTATCTTGTTTTAGCGACTTGTGTGACAAAAAGAATGTTAAGGTCAGTGTGTATAGAGTCAAGTTGGAGACATAAAAAGGAGCGTGTACAATAGTTCGAAGAATTTTAGATTGTAAAGATTGAATCCTTTGGAGATTGGAGCGTTTGGTTGAACCCTACAGCTCTATTCCATACGACCAGATGGGTTTTAAAATAGAAGTATAAATCAGTCTTTTGTCGTCCAGAGACTTTAAGTAAAATAAAGTAAAAAAATTAAAAATTACTTGGATTTGGATTTAATCAAAAGTTAAACAATCGTTTACATTCCTATCGATATCGTATTGGGCTGCTCGATTTTATTGAATAGCTTAATTCACAAAGTACTCGTCTATCATTAGACAATGTAATATAAAACTAGAAAACATTTATATTAACATTTTAAATGTACTTATTTATTAAATGTAAGATTTTCTTTTACAAAAGAAACCATTCCGGAAATTGGTGTTTTAGCTGCAAAAGAACAATAATTTTAGCTATACGAGGGTCGTTTGAAAAGTCCGTGCAAAAATAAAAACTACTTAATTTTTTGGGGTAAACCTTTTTTATTTTTCAACATAGTCTCCTTTTAGGCTTATACACTTCGTCCAACGCTGCTCTAGTTTGTTGATCCCTTCCGAATAATAGGATTTGTCCAAGTCTGAAAAATAGCCATTCGTTTCTGCAATCACCTCCTCGTTTGAATAAAATCTTTTGATAGCGAACAAGATGAGGATTATTCCTTGCGAATCCCAAAAGACAGTCGCCATAATCTTTCCGGCCGAAGGAACGGTCTTCGCCTTTTTTGGCGCAGATTCCCCCTTGGTAACCCATTGTTTAGATTGTTCTTTGGTCTCAGGAGTGTAGTGATGTATCCATGTTTCATCCACAGTGACGAAACTACGCTTAAAGTCCTGCGGATTCTTCTGGAACAGCTGAAAACCGTCCTTGCAACACTTCACACGATTTCGTTTTTGGTCAAGCGTGAGCAATCGCGGCACCCATCTTTGTCATGTCCAAATGTTGATGCAAAATATTATGTACCCGTTCATTCGAGATGCCTACAGCACTAGCAATCTCACGCACCTTCACTCTTCTGTCATCCATCACCATATTATGGATTTTATCAATGATTTCTGGAGTAGTAACCTCAACAGGGCGTCCAGAACGTTCAGCGTCACTTGTGCCCATATGGCCACTCCGAAAATTTTGAAACCACTTATAAACTGTTCTAATCGAAGGTGCAGAGTCACCATAATATTTATCAAGCTTCTCTTTAGTCTCCTCAGGCGTTTTGCCTTTCATAAAGTAGTGTTTAATCAACACACGAAATTATTTTTCGTCCATTTTTGGAAAATCACTCGACTTCCTCGATTCAAACGAATGCCAAACACAAAGAAATAGACCGATCTGGCTGAAACTTGGTGTGTGTTCTTCCAAGAGATGCTACTAACTAAAAACATAACCTCGATACGCGCCAGTGGTGCTATCTCGCTGACTTTGCACTTTTCAAACGACCCTCGTATCTAATGGCTGATCAGGGCTAGGCGGAGTCGAAAATGATCTCTACCTTAATTTTTATCATTAGCTGACAAAAATTACAAAAAATTTAGAATCGAAGGGATCTTCCTCCGATTCGCCACATTTCGACATAATATCCTGTTCATAAATTAGTATTCGGCCAGATGGCAAACTGTTTAAAAGAATTTTATTATCTCATAAAAGTTATACAAAAAGTTAAAAACAAAACAAACGGAGTGATAAAAAGAGAAACCAAAAAAAGGTTCTTATATTGAAAAAATTATCTCGATATTTTAAATATTTAGGTTTTATTTTTGGACCTATAATTAAGTTAAGGCTATGTACCAGATAAATAGAAATATTATTTTTAAAAGTCACGTATTCGGTGTTTATGAACGAGCAGTGAACGTCCAAGATAGGGAAAAAGTCTATAATCTAAAAGATAAAAACGAAAAGTGCTAATAAATCAATAGTAAATATTTTTCGCTTTGCAAGCACAATCAACTAAAATGCAACATTGCCTAATATTTACGCCTTAAGTCTCCAAGTGTGGATTGTATGTATGGGTTCTCAACTACAGAATGTGAACAAGTTTTTTTTTATTTCATTTCTGTTGACGTCAACTTACCAGATGTTACGTTGGTTCTTTTATAACATCCGAGCTTAATATTAATTTTTGTATTTCTAATTTATATTTCAGTTTAATCTGGTTTTTAGTTATCGGAGAATTGGGAGATTTTTTTTTATGATTTGGGTGATGAAAGTACTTTTTACGAATAACATGATTGTTTCCATAATAAGCATTAATTTTTAAGTAGCCACATTAGGATTTAATCAGTTTAGTAGCTGCAATGTTGAGAAAAAAAAGACTATAAATGCAAAATTGGTATTATACAAATAACTTAATGCAATCGTAGTAATAACATGGAAGGAATTTAATAGTATCGGGTTGAACTGGTTTACCGTAGACAGAGGCTTGTGCCCAATAAGATCTGCCACTTCCAAGTCTCCTACAGCTCACTGAAAGTAACAAATTGATTTTATAAAAACGGACAGTAATCGAAATATTAACTTTCTGCCTTAATAAGTCCAAGGAGTTTAGCGTGTACACTAGTCATTGGGTGACCATATACCCATAGGAGAAATGAAAGTAAATAGTGAACACTTTTAATTAAAGTTTTGCCCTTTTTTTTCTTACAGTTTCCTCTTGAGAGAAGCAGGAAATATAGTGCAGCAATGTATGCAATTTTCCTGCATTCCCAAGATGCTTTATTCTTGCTTTACATGTCAGTGCGCACCTAGAGTGTTCACGCTGGTACCCAAAACTACGTCAGTAGATTAGCAGCGATTCTGACGTGAAAATCTATCGTCAGAAAGTATAGGGACGAAAGAATACTGCTTGGTTCGAAGTTTCCCTCAAGGATAAGCTTGCACTCGGTTGAGGCCAGTCTCATCCGGTAGAGCGAATAACTACAGGCATTGAGGTCAAAACGACCTCAATCAATTCTTAAACTCCAAATAGATGAGATCCCCAGATTTCTTAAAAGTGAAACCATGAGAATAGAATGACGAGTGCCAATTGGGCCAATTTTGGTAAGCAGAATTGGCGCTATGGGATGAAACAAACGAAGAGTTAAGACGCCTTATTTGATGCTCATGCGAATCAGTATATATCAGGATATAACTGGAAACTGGAAATATAGCGAAATAATCTATTAAGTAAAATTGTTCCACCAGATATGTTGAAAATGCTGAATAGTTCAAAAAATATCGTGCTCCATCTCCATTCGCTGTTCCTCATTTTTAAATATGGATTAAAATTTATTTTAATTCATTGTAAAACTTATTACATATGTAAATTCAATGTAAAACTAAGCGCAAGGGAATAATCAATAGGAATTAAAACAAAAATAACCTTGAATTAACTAAAGTAATGCTGACCTATTACAATAATATCAGAATAAAAAATCTGGTCTAAAATAGTGTTTATCCTCTTAATTCTAAAGCCGCCGGTAGTTAATTATAGTCGAATTATCCCACCAATGTTGACAGAAATAGCCGTCAGGTGTTAGAACTGGAATTTTGGGCCCGAAACGAGAAGTCCAACCTGCTTTTTCAATGTTATTATTTAAATCAGCTTACCCGGAAAAAGTGTTCGAAATAACAAATGGTGATAACTACAAGTTTTTACTGTGTATTTTTATAATGTATTAATGGAAAAATTTGGACGATTTCAAATGGATTTCGAGAATTCTCGCAAACTGAGAAGGTTTCTTTTTAACGTTTCTAGTCTTTCTCCAAATAACCAAAATCAATTATGGTATCCATTCAATTCAGATATAGGATGTCTCCTTTACCTGATATTATTATTTTAATTTAAGGAGCATCAACATTTTTGGTCTTGAAATCCGTAAACCTTCTCAGTGAACTGCCTACTTCCGGACAGTATTTTCTTGCTGTAGCCAACTCTAACCATTACTGGACGACAACGAGCTGTATGAAGCTTCTATTCTTTCTAATTATTAAAACAAGTTCTTTAATTTTCTAAAAAAATAAAAAGAAAAAAATCAAAGAACAGAAATAAGTAGCTAAAACTTCACAGTAATGTCCGTTGTCTAATAAAACAAAAAATTAAAACATGAGTTGAGGCCTTGTGCTTATATTTAGTACCCATTGAGGCGTACACAGTGATCAACCTTGGGCCTACAAACAGCTCTTTCACAAACTCACACCAAACATGTTCGCGATAATCATTTAACTTGATGGGATCACATCAAAATAAAAAAGAGATGGGACAGTCTAAAAATGTATTCGTTTATTAAATAAGAAACTTTTTATTCGTTTAGGTTTCAATCGAGGGAACTTTTATGAATGAATGGTCAGATTTCGATTTTCAGATTTTGGCATCATTTTACACATTTTTTGTTGCTCTTTCTACAGGTGTAAAGCTCTATGTCCTATGTTTACTATTAAGCGATTTATGTATTTTTAAAAAGCACTATGATACTTCATTACTTAAGGCTAAAAGGCACTACATGGACATAAATTTTTTCACAATGGAGATGAAAGTAAAATATTTTAAAATATGGGAGTTAAAGTGGCCATACCAACTGTAATAATTATGGTGAGAAGAACAGGAAAGAGTATAACCGGAAAAGTGGAACAAAAAATGAATATGGAAAAATATCTTTATTTGGCTCCCCTGTAAAATTTACTTTTTGTGACATGGTGCCTTTTCCCTCCGAGGTACAGATTATACATTAATTATTGAAAGATTTTTTACAAAAAAATTCATAAAAGACGAATTTTCAGCAGTTAGTACTTGGCACTTACTTTTTAATGTGATAATTCAGTACGTTTTATAACTTTCATGATTTGCAAATTAATAATAACAGCAATAATTGCAATAATAACAATAATAAATTTATTATTATTAATTTATTATATGATCATGCGAAAGATCAACTAGTGACCACACTCTGTTAACCGGTCATATCATGATCATTTATCATTCAATGAAATTATGATTGACAGAATGCAATTAGTGAAATTTTACCCTCAATTTCAATATATTTTTCTCTGAACGGTTGTTGAACTTTGAACTTTGTAATTTTAAAGAAAAAAGTTAATTAAAAAATACGTAGTAGGTAATTAAATTCGAAGTTTATAATTAATTTTAACAAAAAGAAAGGAATTCTGATTGCGATAAACACGATGAGTAGCAAAATTTGATGCATTATTTAACATTCAGTTTATTATAAACTCCTGTTTTTTGACGTAGCCATAAATTAGCCTTGACATTGTGAACGAGATTACAATTGTAACGAAATGGCTCAATTCTAAAAGTACAGATTTAATCACTGCTCATGTAAATTTACGGGTCAAATAACTTTTTTGTTCTTTTAGGGTAAAAGCAAAGGCAAAGATGTATTGTGGTACTGGGTTCGATTCCCGGTCTAGGCCTTGGATTTTTTATTTAAAGTTAAATACAAGAACTTTATAATGAAGTTATGTTTGCTAGTCGCCTTTGCCCACAATACCTGTCCAGTAAAGCCTGCCTGAAAAGAATAGGCGTTACTTTATTCTTATTTATTAGAAATTTATACTTTTCGAATAATGTTTGTAAAAACAAGAACACTCTCCGGAAGCTGGCAAATGTATTAAAAAATTTAAAAAATATATGCTGATTTTTCTCGCAATAACCGCTATTTCCACAGGTATCGCAGGTATCTAACAAAAAACTAAATTTAAGATCTAAAAGCTTAATGGTACATTGCATTGTTACGTCGACCTGACGTAACCGTCTACAGCCGATATTAATGAGGAATTGAATAGAATTTTATCATCTCTATTATAACAGAAATTCGATCAGATGAAATTGTCCTAAAGCTTATTGCCTGATAATGAAATCTATAGTACGAGGGTCGTTTGAAAAGTCCGTGCAAAAATAAAAACTACTTAATTTTTTGGGGTAAACCTTTTTTATTTATCAACATAGTCTCCTTTTAGGCTTATACACTTCGTCCAACGCTGCTCTAGTTTGTTGATCCCTTCCGAATAATAGGATTTGTCCAAGTCTGAAAAATAGCCATTCGTTTCTGCAATCACCTCCTCGTTTGAATAAAATCTTTTTCCCGCCAGCCATTTCTTCATATTGGGGAACAAATAGTAGTCCGAGGGAGCCAAGTCTGGAGAATAGGGGGGATGTGAAACGAGTTGGAACCCTATTTCCAATAATTTTGCGACCACAACTGCTGAGGTGTGAGCTGGTGCGTTGTCGTGATGGAAAAGGACTTTTTGTGGGCCAATCGTGGGCGTTTTTCTTGCAGCTCTGTTTTCAAACGGTCCAATAACGATGAATAATATGCACCTGTAATAGTTTTACCCTTTTCCAGATAGTCGATGAGGATTATTCCTTGCGAATCCCAAAAGACAGTCGCCATAATCTTTCCGGCCGAAGGAACCCCTTTTTTTGGCGCAGATTCCCCCTTGGTCTCAGGAGTGTAGTGATGTATCCATGTTTCATCCACAGTGACGAAACGACGCTTAAAGTCCTGCGGATTCTTCTGGAACAGCTGCAAACTGTCCTTGCAACACTTCACACGATTTCGTTTTTGGTCAAGCGTGAGCAATCGCGGCACCCATCTTGCGGATAGCTTTGTCATGTCCAAATGTTGATGCAAAATATTATGTACCCGTTCATTCGAGATGCCCACTGCACTAGCAATCTCACGCACTTTCACTCTTCGGTCATCCATCACCATATCATGGATTTTATCAATGATTTCTGGAGTAGTAACCTCAACAGGGCGTCCAGAACGTTCAGCGTCATTTGTGCCCATAAAATTTTGAAACCACTTATAAACTGTTCTAATCGAAGGTGCAGAGTCACCATAATGTTTATCAAGCTTCTCTTTAGTCTCCTGAGGCGTTTTGCCTTTCATAAAGTAGTGTTTAATCAACACACGAAATTCTTTTTCGTCCATTTTTTGAAAATCACTCGACTTCCTCGATTCAAACGAATGCCAAACACAAAGAAATAGACCGAACTGGCTGAAACTTGGTGTGTGTTCTTCCAAGAGATGCTACTAACTAAACATAACCTCGATACGCGCCAGTGGTGCTATCTCTCTGACTTTGCACGGACTTTTCAAACGACCCTCGTAAATATCTAATTTCAAGATACTAAGATTGGTCGTTATTGAGTTATGCTGACCCAACACAGACTGGAAGACCACTTTTTTTGGGCGGGGGCGAGGAATGAAGGGCTCAAAACAATGAATTGGCGGTGAACAATCAATGTCCAACTTTTTTGTCTCAATCGCAACGCTTCTTTTATCCAGTATTAAATGGGAGTTATCCAGTATTTAATGGGAGTTATCCAGTATTTAATAGGAGTTATCCAGTATTTAATAGAAATCATTAGTATTTAATAGGAGTTATCCAGTATTTAATAGGAGTTATCCAGTATTTAATAGGAGTTATCCAGTATTTAATAGAAGTTATCCAGTATTTAATAGGAGTTATCCAGTATTTAATGGGATCATGTAAGAAGAAATGTGGGAATTAAAAAAAAAGGATTAACCTGAGCTGTACGTAATTATATTTGTACGAGGCAGGTGGTGATAACACCATATCCTGTCTAGTGAAGGGAGTTTAGTTTTTATTTTTTATTTTTTCTAAGCCGATCCTTGCTTGGGACTGCCCTGCATGTTGGTCAGGGGATCTGTCCAGGCGGAAAGCAGGTGTGCTGTCCTTGTAAACTGGCCAAAGAGCTGCTGTTAGTGTTCCTTAGTAGGCCAACCAATAGCACATATGATCATGTTACGTATTTCTTTTTTTCACTTCCGGTAATTCTCTAATAAATTATTCATAAAGTAGTGTTATTTTTTTCCTTTTACTTCTTATTTTTAAAACTGTTCTATAATTAAAAATATAAAATTTATAAATAACTTTTAGATATTACAATATTTTTTTACGGAATTTCTGAATATAGTTGTTACATAAATACAGTATTGACTTCTCAAAATTGTTCCTTCATTGTACCAGATTAGCTAACCGTGAGACCGCCTCTTTATTTTAGGGCTCACCAGAATTACTATTGTATTTAATTGTTTCAATTGGCCCACCACTTTTATAGCGTTCGTAAATCTCCTACGCCAATTCTTATACATGTTTTCTAATACGTTCGGTTTTTAGGATACAGAAAATTAAATGTATATCGGCTGAATTTAATAATAAAATTTTGTATTTTTCGCCTTACTTTTTTATTTTTTTAAAATTCTGTTTCTGAATTAAGTACAATAATTTTTGTTTTACGAAAATGATTCTACCTTAATATACTTAATTTTATCCTGTATTTTATATATAAAAGTGCTGAATATGATTTGTAATACAGCAATATCTCTTAGCTTTCTTGGGCAGTAGTTACTTAATATTTGTTAAAGTCTATATTTCAGTTATATTTATGTTTACTTTATTTTATTACTAGATTTGGTATCTCAGTAGTTTGGCTTTTTATTTTCTGATTTTTATAGTTTTTAAATGCTACTGGTAGTTATATCTGTTTTTCTTCTTGTATCGTAAAGTTGAGATTTAATTTACAACTATTTCTGTTTATAAAAGAATGTCAATCGCAAACTCCTTCCTAAAGGGTCTTGTAACCTTATAAGCAATAAATATATTATTATTATACAGTAAAAGCTCCTTATTCGCGCTTCCTTCATTCGCGTTTTCACTATTCGCGGATTAAAAAAATGCGACCCAATTCCTATATTCGCGGATATTCCCGGAAGTACACTATGATAATAAAAGGATTCCAATAGGTATCCAACCCAATATCCTTTGTAAATGCCGTCAAATGGACTAATAAAAAAAGTAAAATAGATCTTATTACAACTTTGCCTAAAGTATGTTGTTAAATGATATCGCCGAGGACTTTGACATAAGCCGCCCTCGCCGCGATCGGTGTTTTTGAGAATGTAAATGCACAGAATGAAAGCAATTGTTCGTGATCCAGCAATAGAAAAAATGGAAGTGGCGTTGTCATAATGGATCGAAGACCGCATCCAAAAAAGGGTGCCCCTGAGTGGTCCAATGGTCCGGAAGAAGGCAAAGTATCTTTACGCTCATTTTAAAGAACCTGTTGGTAGTTGTAGTGGCAAGTTCAAACTTTGACTGCAAACAAAAGCTTATAAAAACTGCCAAGCAAGAGGAAATTACAAAATTCTTCAAACCATTGCCTAAGCCTTAAGATAATTAATCAAAATGTTCAAAAACTTCAATTAAATTGATTTTTTTATATATTAGTTTTTTTTTTATTTTGTCAGCTAGGAACGTATCCCCTATAATCCCATATAAATTACCATTCCGTATTCACGGTTTCTGTATTCGCGGCATATTTATGGAACCATATACCCCGCGAATAAAGAGCTTTTACTGTATTTAATTTTAACCGTCGTAGCTTGCATGATAATTGCCGGCTTTTCGGCTTCGAACTTTCATCTATCGACAGAGTTAGTTACTCAGTTTGGTGTAGAGAATTCGTCATCAATTTTACTTTATAGTTTCGCACTTGCTGGCTTATATGCGTGTAAGTTCGGATAACTTCAAAGATATTATTCAGCACTGTAAGTCTGAACTTCTTTTTCAATATTTCGCAGCAATGTTTCAAAGATTTCTTTTGATTGACATCAAGTTTTTAGAGATGCTTTTTTTGAAAACAATAGGATATCAGTTTTTTTTTAGGAATCCGACAACTTATCAAGTCTTAAATTGTACTATAATTATGTGTTAGCTTTTTTGTAATTCTGCAGATGTTTTTGCCAATATTTATTGGCAAAATGTGTTGTTAGGTAGTTGAAAGTAAGATAATGAACAAGTAGACACACTTTACTTTTCATAATTCAATAAAAACTCAGATATATACGTTACTTTTTATCAAGTATGAGAAAAATGAATCATAGCTAAAAATAATTAAATCATTTTTGAAATTATTCTAAATCGTAGAACATTTTATATTTTTCTATTCAAAGATAGCTCCCCGCTCTAGCTGACTATCTCGTGCACACATATAGACCGCATCCTCTCGTGTTTTTTTTGAGATAATTCGTAGCATTTCATATTTAGAAAGGAAAAAGGATGTCTTACTTTTCTATTCTTTTGTTTTGTGTCGTTTATCATATTTTTATAACATAATTATCAAAATTAATTTTAGAATTGTGGTCTTTTAAAGTTTGATAACATGAGAATCAACAAAATAACTTAAAGGGACCATTCAATTATCATTGCTAATGTCGACCTTAAATAACCTTTCTTGGTTCTATAAATAAAAGAAAGAAAATTAAAGATTTTTTGTTTTTTGCTCATTATTTCTGGTGTTCAATTTTTACACTATCTCTTTTTTTATCACCATCATGTTCGTTACGTTTGCAATTTCCTATCTTTCATACTCTAAATACCAACGCTTTCAAAACTGAGAAATAGAAAGGGTGGCGCTGAAATTTTATCAGAAATAATTTTTGGTACAATCAAGCCTTAAAAATTATAAATATTTCATAGTTGCCTTATTAGATCATAAATTGGCAAGGAAAGTTTAAAGATAAGGGAAATAATAGTTGAATTCTGAGAGATTCGCATGCCTCAATTAACTATTATATTATTATAATAAATACAAACCATATTTCTGTTGTTTAAAAAATAAATAACATTGTTTTGTGATTCATTCAATTAATTGCATTTGTTTTCCTGTGTCACTGAAGATGTCTGCGCACAGCTCAATAATATTGATAGGATATCATTTTTGGGAATATTGAGGTGCGGTCAAAAAAATTCAAAAACAAATTAGCTGAGACCCAACAGTTATGATGATATAGCTTAACAATAAACTCCACAAATTTTACAATACCTTGAAGAAGGTAATATATTTACCGAAACGTTGGTTTGAAGAACCAGAATTTGTTGACCACACCCCAATATTCCCCAAAATCATCAATTAACAACGCTCGAAAACCAAAACTATCATTGCCAGGATATATTATATTGTATTACAGAATATCAGTTGAGGTATTCTGCTGTCATTTTCTGTCATATTGAACAAAGGGCGTTTTGGCGAATCATCTACTCCAGCCCTTTGTTCATCTCATTTAAAGTCATGGCAAGTGAGAAAGTTAAAGCATGCTAGTTCCATTGCTCTCAGCAGATACATGGATGAATCCATTTCAAAACCAACTCCTTACCAGCCCTACCGATACTAGCTGGTTTCTTAACATTCTGCGTTTGTTTATCGCAACAAATGCTAGTTTTGAGTTGGATAATGTTGCTATTTTGATAATATAATGTAAGAGTAGTGATTATAGTGAAATTTAACTGTCAAAAATTGCGAAGGAGACGACACAGTTTTTAATGAACAAGAAGGGAAACGATAATTCAGAAAGTATGGACACCTCTGCTCTACAAGATCAATAATATTCCAAGAGATAAATCCAATGGTGGCGATTTCTGCGTTCTGAAATCAATCAACACATGGAGGTTATAACCTACACACTTAACTTTCTTAAGACAAATTAAGTCCATTTAACTAATGTTCATTTAAACCAGTGGTTCCAAATCTTTTTATGACCAGGGACCATTTTAATATTTTTGTTGTTAGCAGGGAGACCACAAGGTTCAATATCCACAATAAACTACTTTTAGATTTTGAAAAAAAACTACAATTGTGATTATGTTTTCAGCTACATTAATGTGCTTTCTGAGCTTGCATTTTCTTAACAAGATGGGTAATCCTGGGATTAGCCTAGCATCCCTACCAGACCGTGGTATCACCTCCATACTGAGGACAGACCCTTTTATGGAGTCATCTCCAGGTTAAGGTTCAACCACAATTATTCTCCACATCATCTTGGCAGAATTGGCATTAACACCGAACCAATATGTCCCTGCGATAAGGAATCCATAGCGGATGATAATCACTTAATCCTAGCATGCCCACAGTATACGCATGGTAGAGATATCCTCTGGCAACGTATCATCCAAGCTAAATTTCCACTTACGCCACATCTCTCCATAATTCTAAACCGCCAAACTAACGATCTATATGCAGAAATAGTCAAATTTATCAGAGACAACAACATAAAAATTTAATGTTACCCCACCAATATTAATACCATATTAATATGGCTAATTTGTTAACCACAAAAGGCAAAAAAAAAAATCCTGGGATTGATGAGATTGTTTAAAGCGACACTTACATCACATCATTTGCTACTAGTCAACTCTTGGACTTGTATTTATGCGCTAAACGTTCGCTCGTCGCCGCACACGCGGCCGCATGTCAAATAAATATATTATTATTTTAAAAATACGAGGGTCGTTTGAAAAGTCCGTGCAAAAATAAAAACTACTTAATTTTTTGGGGTAAACCTTTTTTATTTTTCAACATAGTCTCCTTTTAGGTTTATACACTTCGTTCAACGTTGCTGTAGTTTGTTGATCCCTTCCGAATAATAGGATTTGTCCAAGTCTGTAAAATAGCCATTCGTTTCTGCAATCACCTCCTCGTTTGAATAAAATCTTTTTCCCGCCAGCCATTTCTTCATATTGGGGAACAAATAGTAGTCCGAGGGAGCCAAGTCTGGAGAATAGGGGGGATGTGAAACGAGTTGGAATCCTATTTCCATTAATTTTGCGACCACAACTGCTGAGGTGTGAGCTGGTGCGTTGTCGTGATGGGAAAGGACTTTTTTGTGGGCCAATCGTGGGCGTTTTTCTTGCAGCTCGGTTTTCAAACGGTCCAATAACGATGAATAATATGCACCTGTAATAGTTTTACCCTTTTCCAGATAGTCGATGAGGATTATTCCTTGCGAATCCCAAAAGACAGTCGCCATAATCTTTCCGGCCGAAGGAACGGTCTTCGCCTTTTTTGGCGCAGATTCCCCCTTGGTAACCCATTGTTTAGATTGTTCTTTGGTCTCAGGAGTGTAGTGATGTATCCATGTTTCATCCACAGTGACGAAACGATGCTTAAAGTCCTGCGGATTCTTCTGGAACAGCTGCAAACCGTCCTTGCAACACTTCACACGATTTCGTTTTTGGTCAAGCGTGAGCAATCGCGGCACCCATCTTGCGGATAGCTTTGTCTTGTCTAAATGTTGATGCAAAATATTATGTACCCGTTCATTCGAGATGCCCACAGCACTAACAATCTCACGCACTTTCACTCTTCGGTCATCCATCACCATATCATGGATTTTATCAATGATTTCTGGAGTAGTAACCTCAACAGGGCGTCCAGAACGTTCAGCGTCACTTGTGCCCATATGGCCACTCCGAAAATTTTGAAACCACTTATAAACTGTTCTAATCGAAGGTGCCGAGTCACCATAATGTTTATCAAGCTTCTCTTTAGTCTCCTGAGGCGTTTTGCCTTTCATAAAGTAGTGTTTAATCAACACGCGAAATTCTTTCTCGTCCATTTTTTGAAAATCACTCGACTTCCTCGATTCAAACGAATGCCAAACACAAAGAAATAGACCGATCTGGCTGAAACTTGGTGTGTGTTCTTCCAAGAGATGCTACTAACTAAACATAACCTCGATACGCGCCAGTAGTGCTATCTCTCTGACTTTGCACGGACTTTTCAAACGACCCTCGTATTAAGTGTTTCGCGGACCATATTTTAGTTCTTGCGGACCACAGATTGGGAACCACTGATTTAAACAGAAAAACGTAAGTGATATTTGCTTGGCATTGAATCAGGCAGATTCTTAGATAAGTACACCAATGTTTCGTTCCTGATTTGAGAATTAATCAAGTGATCGTATTGAATAAGAGAACGCTGTTTTGCCAATAACTATGCTGGCTAACTTTTAACAAATAAAATAAAAAACGCTGTTTCTTCTACAACCTTGAAAACCACCAACCGTTCAATTTAATTTGGTTCTAAACAAAATGAAAAAGAACCGGTTTTTAAGGAATGTTTTTCTCTCTCTCTGTTAACATGTTTACCATCTGAATAAAACAAAATCAAGCGGCGATTTGTTCTCATTCTTCATCTCATCTCATTTATTCACTAATATTTTGAATGTTAATGACTCATGTTTAATATTCCAGCATTGTTTATATTTAAACTGAATATCTCTTAGAAATTCAACATTAATGAAGTTGACGTGTTTCAGTTTTACTCTTAGTTTTTAATTATTTTGTTACTATTTTTTTTTTTATAGTTTTTATCGGCCACATTATCAACGTAATTTTATGTAGTAGTCGTAGAGCTGTCCTTGAGGTAAATCCTTCCCATTGTTATAAACGGTAATTAATTTACAATCTAAAAAAAATCTAATTAAAGTAATTGCTGTTTTAGTTATAATAAAATCTTAACTTTAAGCAAATCTGATCTGAATATTCGCTAGAACTTCTTTTTCTAGTATTCTCAAGGTACTTACTACCTCACACTTGTAATATTTGAGCCATATTTAATTTTCACCAGCATTATAGTTAGTAAATGCTTTCAGAGATCTCTTCGACGCACTAAAATAGACTCACTGCACGAGAGTACCCTGCTACATCCAAAATCGTCTGCTGAAACTCCTTTCCATTCTAGACTCTCATCCATAATCCACTCTGCCGCGACATGCCTCCTACAGATCCTTCTATACCCTGCAGGCACAAAGGTATTAAACACACTTCACTAACTTTCTAAACTAGCTGCAGGTTTCCCTTAGCAGTACGTAAGAGATTCAATTGCGGAAAAATTACACTTTTAGACACTCGCTCCTTCTCTCAGAAGTATTCTTAAACCAGATTTTTAGGAAAATATGTTTCTTAGGTAATTTGTATACTTTTAGTTTGGTAATCATTTCTAATAATATTAATAATGTTTTATTTTATTTTATTTATTTGCTATTCACAATCTACAAAGAATAAAATGTAATAAGTGAATACGATAAACGAACACTTCATGACAGGATCAGCTTGAGGAGAGAAGCTGCCCACCGGCAACACTCTCGCTGGAGTTTCTTACACTACTGAAGATGGTCACGAGGCCAACAGCGTTTCAATCGTCGTGGAGAACGATCTGGAATCGTTTTAGAGGCGAGATTTTGTACAAGAGGATTGGTACAGAGTGGAAGAGAGCCAAAGAATTTTCTATATTTACGAGGGTCGTTTGAAAAGTCCGTGCAAAAATAAAAACTACTTAATTTTTTGGGGTAAACCTTTTTTATTTTTCAACATAGTCTCCTTTTAGGCTTATACACTTCGTCCAACTGTTCTAGTTTGTTGATCCCTTCCGAATAATAGGATTTGTCCAAGTCTGAAAAATAGCCATTCGTTTCTGCAATCACCTCCTCGTTTGAATAAAATCTTTTTCCCGCCAGCCATTTCTTCATATTGGGGAACAAATAGTAGTCCGAGGGAGCCAAGTCTGGAGAATAGGGGGGATGTGAAACGAGTTGGAACCCTATTTCCAATAATTTTGCGACCACAACTGCTGAGGTGTGAGCTGGTGCGTTGTCGTGATGGAAAAGGACTTTTTTGTGGGCCAATCGTGGGCGTTTTTCTTGCAGCTCGGTTTTCAAACGGTCCAATAACGATGAATAATATGCACCTGTAATAGTTTTACCCTTTTCCAGATAGTCGATGAGGATTATTCCTTGCGAATCCCAAAAGACAGTCGCCATAATCTTTCCGGCCGAAGGAACGGTCTTCGCCTTTTTTTGGCGCAGATTCCCCCTTGGTAACCCATTGTTTAGATTGTTCTTTGGTCTCAGGAGTGTTGTGATGTATCCATGTTTCATCCACAGTGACGAAACGACGCTTAAAGTCCTGCGGATTCTTCTGGAACAGCTGCAAACCGTCCTTGCAACACTTCACACGATTTCGTTTTTGGTCAAGCGTGAGCAATCGCGGCACCCATCTTGCGGATAGCTTTGTCTTGTCTAAATGTTGATGCAAAATATTATGTACCCGTTCATTCGAGATGCCCACAGCACTAACAATCTCACGCACTTTCACTCTTCGGTCATCCATCACCATATCATGGATTTTATCAATGATTTCTGGAGTAGTAACCTCAACAGGGCGTCCAGAACGTTCAGCGTCACTTGTGCCCATATGGCCACTCCGAAAATTTTGAAACCACTTATAAACTGTTCTAATCGAAGGTGCCGAGTCACCATAATGTTTATCAAGCTTCTCTTTAGTCTCCTGAGGCGTTTTGCCTTTCATAAAGTAGTGTTTAATCAACACGCGAAATTCTTTCTCGTCCATTTTTTGAAAATCACTCGACTTCCTCGATTCAAACGAATGCCAAACACAAAGAAATAGACCGATCTGGCTGAAACTTGGTGTGTGTTCTTCCAAGAGATGCTACTAACTAAACATAACCTCGATACGCGCCAGTAGTGCTATCTCTCTGACTTTGCACGGACTTTTCAAACGACCCTCGTTGATTTAGATTCGTCAGTTACGTATGAGATTTTGAGGTCGTTATGGAGGATGGAGTTAGAGACATAAAATGGAAAATTAGTAATCTGACGGAGTATTTTGGATTGGAAGGACAGGATCTTTTGTGAATTGGAAAGTTTGGCTGAACCCCACAGTTCGAGTCCGTAAGTCCAGATCGGTTTGAGTACGCAGTTGTATATTAGTCTTTTATGTTCCAGTGGCAGCTTAGATTGTCTGCCAATTAGTCGCAGTAGTAATTTGTTTCGTCGGTTGAGTTCAAGTATTTTCAGTTTAGTGTGTGGATTCCACGTTATTTTTTTTTTTAAAGTAAAAACAATTTCATTCAAAATAAAGAAAAAACATTCTTGGGCGTGAAAATTCCGTCTGCCGGAGGGTTAACGCAGAATAAATAAAACAAAATAAGCACTAAGTAACACTCGGTACAAAAATTACAGATTTAGAAAGAAAAATTAAATAATAAATTGAAATCTTGAAATAATGAAAATGAAATAGAAACAGAATAATAGATACCTGCTAATCTAAAGAATATAAAAGAAAATTGTTACATGCGCTGAAAAAAGAAAAGAAAAATACATAAATAAATACAATAGAAAATAAGGATAAATACAATAGATAATAATATAATCATTTCTATATAATAATAGTACAAATGTTTTCTAGAAAACCTCATTGTTTTTAAAAAATTCGGAGAAAATCGCAAAATATTGCGATTATAAAATAAAAAAAACAAAATAAAGAAAATAGTCCACAAGGAATGTCTTTAAGAATGACGTTATGAATAGGATTTAGTCTTTCTTAGCGTTATGAATGGCATTTAGTCTTTCTTGGCGTTATGAATAGGTTTTAGAGTTTGGAGAAAGGATTGCGGGTATCATCCTAAAGATACTGAGTAAAGATGCTGCTACTATATCTGAGATGAGCAACTAACCTAATGAGTACGATAGAGTAGCCTTGGAAAAACGTCTTCCAGGAAAACAGCTGTAACTTGATTTGCAAGAAAATATCGGTCATCAAAAATTATTTATTATGGAGGATGCCCTTGGAGCTTATAAATTTTCATGCGATATTCGGTCTTACGTTCACAAGAGAATAGATAGAACTGTTTTTATTGCAACAAGAAACTGTATAAATTAGATAGAAATAATGCGATATAATGGGAAGTTAGAACAATGATTGTATCATAGATTAAGTTCATTGATCTTTGGATGTGATATAAACGTCATTGCTTGCAGCACACTTATTGCATTTTACTGCAATATACTCACACAACATTATGACGGCGATGCAACGACTATCTGTCTAGTTGTCTAATACATTACTTGCTAATTCTAATTTTTATTTTTTTACTACAACTAGTAATTTCTAGTGTTACTAGATTTTGTAATTTATTTTTCTAAAACTTTCTCTAGTCTCAAGATACATTAAGTCTGGGAGAAATTATTTACTGTTAGAGATTGCAATCAACACTTCTTTAAAAATAATTTACTTATGTAACTAATATAGTTGTAAAGAGAAAATGGTTATCCGTAAATCTTTAATAGGATCGTATTTTAATTTTGAAATCCAAGCATTGAAACTATGACTTACCAATAAGCAACTCCCCTTTATCTATTATCTTGGAATATCCCCATTAGTTTATAAAAGAAACTTTGGAATGCATCCCATATAGACTCGACTTATCATTGATCTCGTTAAAATTATTGGAAACAGATGCTTGACTTTTAATAGAAATATATTAATTTTTTAAATGTTAAATTTCTTTGGATTTACACTCCAGAATTAGTAATTAAAATTGGTGTACTAATAACTAGTGGATTTGAAGTCTTAATTTATCTCTAATCTCTGTGTTTCCAGTCAATTTTTTTTTGGTTAGTAATATTAGTGGTCAGACTATTTGTCAAAACAAAATTAAATATTAATAACTGCTGATCAGGTGAGTAGAGATATTTTTTCTGCAACCATGTAGGAATGTTCTCATTACTCAATTAAAATCAGCTGTGTAATGCCCAACTTCCCACACTAGTGGGGGGAAATTCCCATTAGTGTCACTTTCCTCACTAGTGAGTGGAAAACGTTATTGTGCTACCTTGATATAAGAAGTTTTGTTATTAAATATTTTCTGTAAAACTCTAATAAGCTTATTTAAATTTATTTTATTTAAATAATTAAAAAACGAATATTAAAAAATAAAATAAAAATTGAAAGGAATATAGAAATAAAAATAATACTTTAATAAATAATTAGATATTTTTAATTATAACAGTTAAAAAGGTTATAGTGTTACCTTATAGAAATTTAAAATGGATTCTAGTGATTCCTGTTTAGTTTTTTTTTTAGTTAATAACCCTAATGGTTGCAGAAAAAATATAATATTTAATTCGAGTGTAAAGTATTTTCCTCACACTCGGCAATTTGCACTTGCACTCGCCTCGCTTCGCTCGCTCTCGGGTGCAAACCCTGCCTCGCGTGAGGAAAAGTACTACTTTCCGCACTTGTTAAATAAATAACTATTCTGTTTATATTAAAACTGTCCGTTAGGACAGTTGTTTAAGGGTTGATCGTCAAAAACTGCACGAAAAAGCGTAACGTTGAAAAACACCCAACTTTGACAATTTTTTTTCTCTTTTTCTATAAAAGATAAAATTATCAAATTTTCTTTATGATGTAGGGCAAATCCTCCTTTATGACTATAATTTTTTGCAACAACTCAGATCTAATAGATTTCGAGAAAAAAGTTGCCGAAAATGTGAAAAAAACGGTATTTTCAGAAAATGTTCTTGTTGTTACCTTTTTTTTGTAAACAACGTAGCGCCTAAACGCGTGAACCGATTTTCATGAATGTGGTGTCATTCGATTCGGAATTTTATGTAGAACGTGCCTTTTGGGGGTCTCGTCGTAGTACATCAAAAGGGAGAGGAGTTAGCCCCACGAATGTAAGACCCCCTCCAAAATTATTATTACTAATAACTCGTGTAAATCATAGCCCGATAATGATAAAGTTTGGCAGGATAAAAGGCTTAAGAAAGTTATTTCAGCCGCCGCAACATGTTTTCATTTTTTGTTGAAAAAAAAGTATAGAAGCGGAACATGCGCAACACACAGATTTTTGGAAGGTTTAAACAAGTCTTCAAATTCAGTTTTGGTATTAATTGAATAGGGAATCCAACTGTAGAGAACTGTAAATTTAGAAATTTGTTTCGAAATTTGATGCGAAACCACGAGAGATGCACAGTTCGAAAGAGAGGGTTTGGTACTCAGTTGGGGTGCCTTAAAATTTACAATTTACTATAAAAATACAAATTGTTAAAAGGTCCCCTTGAGTCTAGTTGTTTCTTTTAGATTCTTAAGCGAAAAATAAAAGTTTTTAACGTGTTTATTCAATATACAAGATAATTCCGTGTATTTGAGAATAATAAAATATTTCATCAAAAATTGATACCGCTAATGAATATAATAAATACATAAAAATAAAATTATCTCTGGGGGGGAAAAAAAAAAATAAATTGTGGCAATAAAAGTTGGTGGGGGAAGTGAATATCATGTTTACAGTTATAAAATTTATCAATTTTTCTGCACTTCCTGGTGGGGAGTTGGATTATGATCCTCTGTGTGCGAAAAATAAAGGTAAAAAAAAGCGCTACAGACCGACTACAAACTTGTGTATGAATGTAGATATATAAGTCCACATCTACATCGGATGCATATATGTTACACCCACTGTTCTGTCTACAAAGTGTAACAATCATAACGAACCCCCCTTCCTATTTTATGTCCACCGGTGTTTGTTACAAGCAGCAGAGCTATACAGTATGCCCAAAATATTAATCTGTAAACATAGTCAGGCTAAATTCCATATGTATCATACACTGCCTGATGTC
Organism: Rhodnius prolixus; assembly: GCF_049639745.1. NCBI lineage: Eukaryota > Metazoa > Arthropoda > Insecta > Hemiptera > Reduviidae > Rhodnius > Rhodnius prolixus. Next base: position 18,959,183 of record NW_027411593.1, on the reverse strand, counting down.
TAAACAAAAAAGTTTACTACATCATTAATATGGGAGTGGTGAAGCAGAAAATACGTTGTTATGATCATTTTGTGAAACTGAATAATTTTATTAACGTTTGATATCAAATTTAAATGTCGGGGTTAAAATGAAATATTTTTTTTTTTTTAATCTCTGCCACGATGTAATTCATCCAACCACACTTAACTGTCGGAAAAATGAAATAAAAAATAGAAATATTTCCTTTATTGAATGAATGTATTTTTTTTTTCACTGACTAAGCTGTAATCCAGAAAAACATCTAAAATCTTAATGGAAGAAAGAATATCGCTAATTTCAAACATAATTTTGTATTTATTAGCCAAGCTTTCGGTTTAGGAACTAGGTCATCTTCAGGGCTTATGCTTACTTACTTACTTACTCAAGGGCTATAACGGTCCATGATGGACCCGAGCCTCAGCCACTACAGCTCTCCATCTATCTCTATCTCTTGCCGACGTTCTCCAAGGGCTTCCAAATCGTCCTGTACGTCGTTCAACCATCCTAGTCGAGGCCTATCCCTCGGCCTTTTTCCACCAGTGTGTCCATATAGAGCTTTCCTGGGACCTCTCGTCTCCTCCATTCGGTGCAAATGTCCCAGCCATCGTAGTCTACCAGACTTTAGCTACTATATCAGGCTCACCGAACAGTTCAACAACTTCTCGATTCGTCCTGACTCTATAGCCATCCTGCGTCCTTACAGATCCGAAAATCCTTCTTAATTCTTTTCTTTCCCACTTGCACAACCTTTGTTCGTCCGCTTTGGTTAATACCCATGCTTCCGAACCCTAGGTAACGATTGGACCTGGTAGATTCTTATCGTTATTGCTCGGGACAAGCATTTCCTTTTGAAAACTGGCTGCAGCGCCCAGAGACATCTATTACCGGCTGCGATTCTCTCACATAGATCTTCCTTGTCACTGTTATTAGAGGTTAAAACTGCCCCCAAGTATTTAAATTCTTTAACCCCTTCAAAAGAATATTCCCCCACCCGTAGGTTCCGGAATATTCTTCTTCTCCTCGTATTGACCATATACTTGGTTTTTTTCGCTATTAACCTCTAAACCGAATTCCTTATCAGCCACATCCAGCTCCAGGAGAGCTAATTTTAGCTCCTGCTTGCTAACAATTATAATATCTTTTACATTGTTAAAATTTAAGATTAGTGTGTCTACTTCTTGACCTAACTGATTAGGCACTGAGTATAGTTAGTTTTAAAATCAAATGTTATAATTGTTAATTAACACAATGTTCTGAAAATGGCTGAAGTTCCTAGGCAGAAAGCTTGGCAAAATACAAAACAGAAACAAAAAAAAAAGTGACAGTATCTTGTCTTCCTTCTGAATTAGTGGAAGATAATTTTTACAGTTTTCATCGCTGATATTCCAGAAACATCCAGAAATCCTGATTATAACCCCTTGGAGATGTAATGCTTATCCTTAAATCCAGATTCACTTCAAGAATCCTCGTAAATCCATGAACACTTTGAGCTCAACTTCTTTTGGGGCAAAAAAATGTAAAATAAAATTGAACGAAAAGAAATCTCAACAAATCAATCAATAACATCAAAGACAGGAAATACTAAACTTCGTCAATTAACGCTAATTCGGAGTGTATTTAGACAGTCGACTTACATGGAACCTATAAGAGAGAATGAATAGACATGAATTAAGTCGACTTTATGGGCGTCTGTTGGAACGGAGTACAACCGTGAATCTTTACAAAATACTTCTGATATCAATCTTTGACTTATAGAATCAATTTATGGGGCTCTGCAAATTTCATGCAACATACAGAGTAACTAAATCCTTCCAATCTAAATTACTTCGCCAAAAAATTTGTTCAAAATGTTTCCAATTTCCCAAACCAATCAACGGTTCTTGCATCTGTGAATTAATTTCAGAATTATGAAAGAAATAATAAGATTTTATTGGTAATTATATTTTTAGTTTTCTGTAAATGAAAAAGGGTTTACCATCTTTATGTTCCTCCTTCTGCCCCTTATCTCTTTTTCGTACGGAAATATCTGATAACAATATCTCAATAATAAAAAATTTCTTGTTTTTAAAAATCAGAACGTAAACAAAAAATCACGAATATATGAAGATTAAAAAATACAAGTCAAGGAATGAAATTTTAATACAAAAAAAAATGATAAAGTTTAAAGGTCGGATTTAATATTTACCTGTTGATGGATCCAAAGTTAACCTTTCTATCTGGCCTGGCCCTTATTTAATACAACTTTTTTTCTGGATCCATCCATGAGTTTATAATTGGTACCTTCGTTCATACCAGGCCAGCCTCCCGGTACACGATCTTCTTATTACAGAAATATTTATAATTTAAGTTAACGGTGAGATTTGGAATCATATCTTTTCATCTGTTTTAATTATTTAAAGAGAGGATATTACCTTTATAACTTTAAAAAAAATATAATTATTATGTTGTAAATAGATAATTTAAGATAATAATATTCTTCGTTTAAAAATTATGAACAGAAAATATAACTTGATCTGTAAGTTAAAAATTAAGGATGTATTAAAGTATTAGACAAAACATTTTAATTCAATCGGTGAAACTAAGTTTAAAATTCTGCCTCAAGAGATAAAACGTTTTGCTGAAATTCATTTTCCGAAAATATTATAAAGATTTGGTATTGCTTTGAAATTGCTGTACAGAACAAGCTTTTATATCATGGCTCCGTCAGTAACTACTTCCACAAGTAATTAATCCTTTTCATTTTGAGTTAAGACAAACTTTTTGACTTGAAAAATTGTGGAACTCTAAAGAAAAAGTGGACCTTTTTTTTTAAATATCTCGCTCTTCGTTTACTTACTTTACATTGAAGTATACCTCGTTGAAGTTGACACTAAAAGAAGTGACACTAACAGAAAAAAGTTCATGTAAACCTCGAAAATTTTATACCAGATGGAAGTAATGTTAGGATATTTTTAGACATTATTACGGAATGCTATAAAGGAAGAATTAATGTGTTACGCCAGGAGCCTAAGAAGATAAAGTTAATTTAATATTAATTACTGCGCGTTCACAAATGACATAACGTCGGAGAAGGAATAGACATTGAGCAGGGACATTCATCAGAAATATGAACTTCTGGAAAGGGTGGGGAGTTAGAAAAAAAATAAATATGACTTGTAACGTATTCTTGTGGTTAGAGTTGATTAAAATTGTCCGGTAGGACACAGTTGTATAAGGGTTGATCGTCAAAAAATGCACGAAAAAGCGTAACGTTGAAAAAAAACACCCAACTTTGACCATTTTTTTCTCTTTTTCTATAAAAGATAAAATTCCCAAATTTTCTTTAAAATATAGGGCAAATCCTCCTTTATAACTGTAATTTTTTTGCAGCAACATAGATTAAATAGATTCCGAGAAATACGTTGCTGAAAATGAGCAAAAACGTCATTTTCAGAAAATGTTCTTGTGCTTGTTACCTTTTTTGTAAACAACGTAGCGCCTAAACGAGTGAACCGATTTTCATGAATGAGGTGTCATTCGATTCAGAATTTTATGTAGATAATTTATTTCGTTCAAAAAATTAACAGTATATTTAAACTCTACTTCTTAAATTTTGTTTAAAAATTGTAAATTCCAAAAAGTTAGACAGAACACTGATAAGTGGTGGCTAAATTCTTTGTACTCCCATTAGAAATACGATAAACGATGGTACCATTGATCCTTAGGGGGTGTAAGGGCTAAGTTTTCTAAAAAGAAAACTGTGAAAAGTTCAAAATATTGTAGCTGCGTTATGTTACTCAAAGCTAGTCAAAATTAAAGGTTATGTTAAAGGAATATTTAAATATTGCAAATGTAATTTCATTTTTTTATGCCATATAAGGCTCCACCTTTTTGACACCAAAAGGGAAAGATAACTTGAAAAGCATTGTTTAACTGGAACAAAAATTGTTCTTCTGTTAGAGAATTTTAAATATTTTACAAGAAAAACTAATGAATTACATTTCATATCATCGTATTTACCCAAAATTTCTCTTCATTGCTAGAAATCCGGCAAAAAGGACCGAAGATACATTCTGAATAAATAAAAAAATGCTGTTGAGTATTTATAAACAGAAGTAGGAAAAACATATCTATATTCAAAGCCATTCTCTTGTTCACATATGATAATGTAGCGTAGGCGTATGATGGTGACCTTGGCAGCTTAAACGGCTCTCTCCAGCATCAAAACTTCTAACATCTCTAGCTTGTACCATACAGTATTTTATTTAGCTTCAACATGGCATTTTGTAATATAGCATTTTAATATCAAGTAAACATTTAATGACGAAATAAATAAATATATATAAACTAAATAGTCTAAACTCCCACTCTTAGGAGAGTTACTGTATACTTAGGTTTAAATATTCCTGAAGCAACTTCACGTAGTTTATAAGTAGAAAATAAGAATAATAATAAATTATTTATGATATTAAGTTAGATATATACATTTTTTGAAAGTAGCCATTGAAATCTGATATGTTTTACTGACTTTGTAATTTATATTTTTACTACATTAGATAAGCAAAGCATTATGGACTAGCATATTTTGAATTTAGAATTGTTATCGGAAATATCCGCTCCTTTATTAGGGAGCAGAAAATTGCCGAAATGTTCAAATTTGAAATTTTTTTGGGGGGTAAAATTAGGCCAACTGGAACCACCACTTTAATGATTTATTTGAAATATTCCAGCGAAAGAAATGGGTTAAAAATGCCCTCTAAATTATTATTCAAGTATAACCAGCGTCCTCAGCATGTGTGCGAATTTAATATTTTGAACGGAAGTGCGAATTTATTGAATAAATTTTGTGGTTTGTTATACAAAATTTTTTTACGCGACAAAAATTTTAATTTTATAAATTAAGGTTGGTTCAAGAGATGGGCTGTTAAGGCTTAATGAAACTAAGTCGCAAAATATCACCTTCATTTTTCATCGCATTATTTTTCTCCTGTCTTCTGTAACCTTAACACCTAACAGACAGTTACCTAACAGACGCTATCGACCACTTAAAAGACTCTTAGACGATTGATCTAAACACTCTCTGCTCAACAAAAGACTGATCTATACTTCTATTTTGAAACCTATCTGGGCGTACGGAATAGAGCTGTGGTGTTCAACCAAACGCTCCAGTCTACAAAGGATTCAATCGCTTACAGTCTAAAATACTTCGAACGTATTGTAAACGCTCCATTTTATGTCTCCAACCTGGACTATACACACTGACCTTAACATTCATTTTGTCACCCAAGTTGCTAAAAAAGATACAGAAAATTTCACTTCAACCTGCAATCTCATATAAATACTCTAGCTCAAAATCTTTCTTCAAGAACTCTTCCTGATAACCCGACAAGACGCCTTAAGAGACAGTGGCCTCGTGATCTCCTCTCAAGTGAAGAGAGTGGACTAACCATATAATATTTTGGAGTGTTACCACTGGGTAACTTCTCCACTCGTTTGCTTCAATTGTTACCCTGCTATCATTGTTACTTATAGCCCCATCGCGCTGATTGTACCACAAATAAACGCAAGATAAAATAAAAAAATAAATTAAGGTAAGAGAATTTCATGAGTGTGTTCCATTCACCTAATTCTTTTTTCTCTAAATGTTATCTTTGCTAGCTCACTTCACCAATCTTGAGGTGTCGAGGTTAAAACAAAAAATGGTCGCTGCATAATCTAATCTCTGGAGCATTTTTTCTTCTTTTTTCTAGCCATTCTCGGTTACAGATGCTTGACTCCAGGTTAAATTATTCTTTACCATCTCTTTAAGACCACTTCCTGAAATACTATAATATTCTTGTGAATCATTCATTCTGTATTGCTGTTGAGAAATGCTATTTTTTAAGGAGGATTACTGCGCGATCATTTTTGCAACAAACTTTTCCTTACAGAGCAGTATCTTGGTTTTTACTGAGAAAAACCCACAAAGCTGTTTGCTCATCTGTGCATTACGAAAACAGGCCAGCCAACAATCTTGTCACTATTTGAGAGGCTGCGCTATTCCTCAAATTGAATATTGGAAAAGATAGGGCTGGTTTTTTTCCACCAACATATTGGTAAATTGAGGCGCTGGGAGCCAACTGTAATTGTTCATACCAATATGTTGGTTTTTTCCAGCCCTCATATAAAGTAATTGGTTAATGTGCAAACAAGACCACTATAACAATAAATAAATAAATAAATACCATCTTTTTTAAAAAAATAATTGCAAGATTCTTGTTATTATTAAAATTTTATACACTGCTCCACAAAAAAAGTGGCGCACTTTAAAAATGCGTTATTTTTTTTTCTCTGTAACTTTCTTGTTCTACATTTTATTTTAGTTAGCAAATATAAGAAGTATAAAGTTACGGGAGGGCTAAAATAAAATAAAAAATGATCTAAAAGAAATAAAAACCTTTAATTTAACAAAAAAGTACTTCTCGGCAAAATATGAATTTGAAAAAAAAGTATTTCTTCCGATTAAAAAAGGATAAAAAGAATTTTAGTAACGTGTATTGCTCGCATTACTGCATCTGATCTACTCGGCATACTCCTTATTAAATTTCTCACGAAATCTTGTGTTAATTCCTCCCATATCTCCACCAGAGCACCTCGCAACTCTTCTAAGCTCCTGGGAGGATTATTTCTCCATCTTAATCGCCTACCCAGCTCATCCCAAAGATGTTCAATTGGATTTAAATCCGGGCTGCGTGCTGGTCATCTCAGAATACGAATGCAGTATCGTGGAGATATTGAACAACACAGGCGGCAGTGTGTGGTAGGGCATTATCTTGCATAAAAATAAAATTCTCCCCAATAAATGGTGCATAGGGTATCACATATTGCTGCAAAATTTCCCTCACATACAAATCTGCATTCAAGATTGCCCTGTTGAACATGTGGAGCTCAGTCTGAAGCCCCCATAGAAATCCCAGCCCACACCATCACAGAACCACCTCCGAATGGTAGTCTACCAGAAATATTGCACGGAGCGTAGCGCTCCCCAGGCCTTCGGTAAACTCGTCGCCTCCCATCAGGTGCGTAGAGAGCAAAACGGGACTCGTCTGAAAAGGGAACGTTTTTACAATCGTTCTCAGACAGTTGCGGTGTTCCCTAGCGAACTCTAGACGGGCTCTCCGATGGTCTACGGTGAGCAATGGTCCTGTGGCTTGCTTCCTAGGGCGTAAATTCATTTCAGCGAGCCTTCTTCGTACAGTTTCGGCACTGACTGAAACTCCACGAACAGTAAGCAGTGTTTGAGCAGTTTCAGAAAGAGTTGATGTACGATTTCTCAGAGTGTGAATTCTAATAAATCGGTCATCAAGTGCTTCTGTGGCTCTTGGTCGACCCGAACCTTGTCTGCGAGTGCAGAGGCCTGTCTCCTGGTAACGATGGATGGCTCTACGGACGGTGGTCTCAGGCAACCCTAACGTTCGTGCTGCGTACCGCTGACTCCGTCCATCCTCAACTATTGCATTGCAATGCTTTCAGCTTGAAAAAAGTCGAAACGCGACTGTAGAGGTCAATAAATTTATTTACTGTTGAGGTAAAGTTCACGTTGTTGTTTACACAAAAAGACTGAAGGGGATTAAACGAGGAATTGCTTCTCTATTTACAAGAAACTTTGGGCCTTGATTCGATTAATTGTTCCCTGACAGTTTATGAAAATAATTAAAACTAATCATCTTTCCCCAAAATGTGATAAAACAAAAAATAAACGCTTTTTTCAAAGTGCGCCACTTTTTTTGTGGAGCAGTTTATTATTAATAATATCCCTTGAACAATAAAGAAAATAAAATCACACTAGTGGCAACTTCAGTCTAACTAAAATTGTGTGAACGATTCACACGCTAGTAATAATGTAATGTAGTAACGTAGGTAGTAATTTATTTTTTTATTTTTTTATTTTGTAACTTTTTTGTTTTATTACATTTTACTTAATGATTTTACTTTATGCTCTGGTAAGTAAGATGCTTATTCTGATGGTTTATAAGTAGATAATGGCATCCATTATGTTGTAACAATTTACCCTGGAAGAAGTAAATATCATTCTAGGAATCACTTTAGGAAAGTGAGAGCACATTAACTGAGCAAAACCAGAATATGCCTTAATTTAGTCAATGAAACTATATTATTTTGCAAATGTTTCACATTTTAAATGCATCTTTCGTTAGATATATTAGACAGGCTATTCGCAGACCAAGGACAAGGACTATAGAGAAAAATTTCTGGCTTTCAGAATATCTAATTTAGTCATTTAAAAAATCTTTTTCAATAAAATAAGAATTTAATGGTTAAAACAAAAAATATAATAAAATTAAAATAAATTATGTCAAAATAGAACATCTGAAACCATTTATTTCGCAAGAAATCGTAATGGTACATGATCTAAATTACGAATTATCGACGTGATTAACGGTAGATAATAGAACTCCTCTGTGAGAATATTTGGACACAATCAATGCACAACTTGAACTTATATAAGTTTGATTATCTTTTTCTTTCCTCTTTTTTTAATTTTAAAATTAATTTCGGTAGTTTCTTCAAACCGAAAGTAAAGTGACAGGATCTTTTATAAATAATGAAAGTTAGGCTTTATTTCGTGACCAGTCAATAAATAAACAAAAAAAAGTAGAAAATCGTGACTGTACTTAAATATTTAAACAATACGATGCAGTTATAACTTTAAAATTATATAACTATTGTCAAATATCTGAGCAAATACGGATTTTGAATATGAGGGGAGGGTTTAGCAGTGTATGATCTCTTACTTCAAGAGTTGTACCGGGTTTTGAGACCAACGGGTGCGGCTATTTACTGTTATGTAGCATAGAGTCTAGTGATGAACGGTAAGGAAATGAGCCTTGCTACGAGGTGGATTAATTTCTGAATTCCAGTGATTATCATGATTGTACCTGAAATGGTGAGCGTGTTTATTAAAACATACTGGTCTGTTTTCGGATTTTAATCTATTATCAAGTGCAGTGTATGAAATGAGATCTTAGTAGAAATTATAATTCTCGACAAAAATCTTATTAATCAATTCAGAAACCTAAATTATAAAGATTTCCGCCTGACCTCTTTAATAGCCAAAGAAATAGTTAAAAAGAAAATACTGTGGTACAAGGACTGGATGAATTTGGTTAATAAATTGGGATGTGTCTCCAATGGTATTTACCACAACATATATAAGAGGCTATCTCAGGAAGTGAATTATTTGAATCTAGCCTGCCTAGATCTTGACTTCGCCACGATAAGTGCTGCTACAAGCAAAGCGTGGGAGTCCAGAGTTTTGGCTTACCTATCCGTTGGTTGTGCCCAGTTTGAACAGATTCTTTAAAAAAAAATAACGTAATTTTGACAATAAACTGAAATTTGTTTTTCATATTTTAAATTACCATAACTTTTGAAAAACCTAACCGATTTCAAAAAGTTTTGTTTTGTTGTTTTTAGGAGCTCAAATACTACAAAAATATGCAACAAAAAATATAACGTTCCATTTGAAAAACAAAAGTTGGATGCTGTATCTCGAGATACAAGGGTTTAAAAAAATGGGTCAATCACTGAAAATAAACTAGACTAAAAATGATTAAATACGTGTTTTTCATTTTTTCGAAATTTCTCGCCGTTAAAAAAAAAAGTGGGTGGAGCATATAACTTTGGTCACCCTGTATATATATTTATTTTTGTATTCGTATTGAAATTTGAGATCCAGTGGCTTGCTGTCAAATGAAGCATATTTATCTGCTTACATTATTACGTGAACTACTTATTATGGCAATTATTTATCCAATTTGTTCCATATATTCTAAATATTGGTAATCAAAAATAAATTTTACTTTCGTCGATAGAATTCTTTATTTGTACCTACCTATTAATTACCATTATTTTTATTAATGATAGTACTTTTTTATTCATCTTTAAATCTCCTAATGTGTGCACAGCATCGAGACTGTTAAAAGCCCTATCTACATGAAATTTTCAGTAATGAGTAATGAGCGGTTAGTTTCTTCGTTGTTTACAATAACAGATCGAACATTTGATACGATAACAATTCTACCTTATACTAATGTGTAAGAGCAGGATTTCATTATGATGTTGCGTAGGGGATTCGTAAACCTTATATCCTGCCAAATTTTATCAGAATCAGGCTAAGATTTGTAGAGTTACTTTTTGTTTTAGAAGGGGTGTACAGAATTGGATTCCTAATATACTTAAGTTTTTCTATAACTTCTCGAATTTTTACGTTTTCTGGCGGTAATTATTAAGGTGATTAGCTATTAGTTATCAAGCAGATTTCGAGTTATTGCCAGAAATATACGTTTTTTAAGTCCATTAAATCCCCAAAAATGTGTTTTTTATAAGTTCGTTTGCGGGTTTCTGCCCGTGTTTTTGAGTCAGTCAAAGCAGAAACCTTCATTTTAACCTTCATTATGTTGATCGCACACTTGTAAATCTATAACTTTTAAAACATTTTTTCAGGAAATTTCTTCGTTTTGGCGTGAAGTGGTTTCAGCTCTCTCTATCGGATACATTGCTTTAGAATTGCAGTATCCAATTCAGTAATTAGTTGGAATTTTTATATTTTTTCGGTACTACTATTAGGAGGCAGGAGAAACATACTCTACTTGGGACTTCCATGACTTCTTAGATTATGAAGGATGGGTTCAATAAGATAAAAGAGATATCTCTACTTATTTAGCGCTAAGATTTTTGAGAATATTAAAGATAGGTGATCTTATAATGTACTAGTAAATGTTTCCCAAAATGCCTATACTTTATGAGTCATATTCCAATGAATATTATCTCCAACATATATTTACGTACTAAAAATTTTAGTCTTCTTTATCGTAACTTTAAGAATAATGAAACTAAACAAAGCTACTGTTACGTGTTTCAGTTCACCGTCCTTCCTTTTTATGCTATAGTAACAAATACATCTGAAACAAAAGATGGCAATACGATTATTGTCTGAATCTTTTTGTTTGCACAGCTTCCAGGACTTTTAAATAATCTGAAGCTACTTTTACTAAATAAAATGTAAACAAAATAAACTGAATGAAATAATGTGTAGCCTCTCTCTCTGTGTAACCTCAAGCAAAAAGGAAGTTGTTACGTAATTTTAATTAATTCGCAAATGTAAATACAAAGAGTGGGCTAAATATTTTTACCCACTTACAAAATGATATAAGTATGGTTTACTTTATCTGTGGTACAATCTTTTGTTTTTAAGTAAATTTTATAAAATATGGATGAACGTACGAGTTTATTGTTTGAACATTAATGAGAGAGATGTCATGTCCAGTTATCGTGGCTATTGTGACGACGCTTAGTCACCATTCTTTATTTCCTTTATGGTAGGTTTCTCCCAATCTCTATTCGGCTTTTAAATTTCTTTTACTGTTGTAGGAAATGTTGAGACCTTTAGTGCTTACTCAAACTGAAAATTATTATGCGCACAATTCAAGAGCTAATAGTAGACGTTATAATGTTTGTACGTGTGTGGTTCGGTTGGACAAATTAGAAGAGAGAACTAATGATCATCGCGAGTAATGCAAGCTTGATATCCGTCTGGTTGCACCTACATTTGGAAACCTTAATGAAGGTTCCAGTTAAAGCCGTCAATGGAATGAAATATTATTCAGATTTTCGGCAAAGTTTTTTGATAAATGAGCAAACTAGAGATTTCAAACATTTAGATCATTAGCTGCAAGAATTCAGCGTCTAGTCAGACGAATGAGAGTGCAAAAATTCTTTACATTAGAGAAGTAAATTGATTTATTGTTTTGTTTATTTGTGCTAAAATCAGCGTTTTGGCGCTATAAGTAGCAATGGTAACAGAGTAACAAATGAAGTGGAGAAGTTGCCCAGTGATAACACTCCAAAACATTAGACTATTAGTCCACTCTCTTCACTAGAGAGGAGATCACGAGGCCACTGTCTATTAAAGGCGTCTTGTCGGGTTGTCAGGAAGAGTTCTAGAAGAAAGTTTTTGAGCTACAAGATTTGCCTGTGGCTGCAGGTTGAAATGAAGTCCTCTGTATAGTGTTAAAAGGAATGTTCAGAACTGCTTGTATAGTCAGGTTGGAGACATAAAATGGAGCGCTTACTCTGGATCAAAGTATTTTAGATTGTAGAGATTGAATTCTTTGGAGATTGGTGCGTTTGGTTGATCCCTACAACCCTATTCCATACGCCCAGATGAGTATTAAAATAAAAGTATGAATTTGTCTTTTATATTTGATTCGTAAGCTTACAGTTAGATTAGATTAGATTAGGGCGGCCTCAAGGGCTACGCCACCGCGACCCCTTTGGATCTATTGTGACTCCCCCTTCTTTAGAGCTCCCCCTCCAGACTCGTCCGCCTGATCAGACTCTTAATTCTGGAGAGTGGCTCCTGGGTAAAGCGAGTGGACTAATAGTCTAATGTTTTGGAGTGTTACCACTGGGCAACTTCTCCACTCGTTTGCTTCATTTGTTACTCTGTTATCATTGCTACTGAGAAGACCTTGGTTTTTCCTCCGCGAGAAGTAACATCCTTAGCCATACGAGCCCCTCGCACTGACACAACACGTGCAGTGCCGTTTCCTCCTCTTCCTGGAAGAACCTGCAAAGGCTATCATCTGCCAGGCCCATGCGATGCATGTGTTTCCTGAGCCCGCAGTGGCCAATTAATAGGCCTACAATCATCCTTATGGCCCCACGGCCTTGACGGATTAATTCTGCGGTCAGCCTCGGCGAAAGCTCACAGTTAAAATAAATTAAATAAATAAATAAATGAAAAATTATTAAAAATACTGGAAACCTGAGTCATTTCTCATTTGATAATTTTAAACTAAGAATTCTTCACTAAGAAAGTTTTAATAATTCTATTCTATTCTCGGGGAAAATTGGTCACCAGTAAAATTTTAATTTTTATGTAGATATCGATTATATTTATTATCTACATCGTTGATTAAAATTTTGAAATCTATAAGGTTTAAGTTCAGTTTATTTATTTTTTTGAATAAGGGGCTCAATAAGTAAAAGTAAACTAAAGTAATGCCTATTTTTTCAGGCGGGACTTAACGTCCAACTACCAATTAGGTGTCGTGGACGGAGGCGACTAGCAAACCTACTTTAATGTAAATTTCTTTTATTAACCATTAAATAAAATTCAAGGCCTGAGACCGGGAATCGAACCCAGTACCACAATACATATTAGCTTTACAGGTCTCGCCTATAACCGCTCGGTTACCGTGGCGCCTGAGTAAGGCTGGAAACATAGTGGAGCGGCGAGCAAAGCGGCGATGATAGTGAAGAGCAAAGCGGCGAAATCAAACACAAGTAAACATATGGGACCGCGCATAGTGGCGAGCAAAGCGAAGATAGAGCAACGCTATCTATAGAGAGTAGAGCGAAGCGTTATGACATGTTTGATTTCTTCGCTCTCATCGCGCTCAATTTGTAAAGGTTATTTTTCAAAGGTTATGGATATTGATACATTATTGGTTTAGTTTGTTTAAAGAAACCTCTGTGGGGCCATAGTATTTGTGAAGCTACAATAGTTTTTAATAATCAATAGTTTAAATTAATTAACAATTAGTAGTTAATGGAGAATTCAGGTAATTTTTGCTACATTTAATTTGGTTCTCAATCCCTTGCTAACTTTCATCTAAATACTAGGCAAAATTAAATTACATTTTCACGTCCTACTACTTCTGATCAGGACGAATTCTCCAATCCTTCTTCTGTAGCGTCGTACTACTCCAGTTTTTCAGATGAACAACATTAATTTACGACAAATCATGGTGTAGGGATTTAATAAAATTATTGTGTTTTTTTAATTGACTAATTTCTTTTTATCTGCATATATTTCTATTTTATTTTTATTTATTTTGATTTTCTTAACTTAAAGTACCTGCTAGGATTAATGGGGTTACACAGATTTGTATTTAGTAAATAACCTAGTTAATTTTTCAATATTGTGCCTAACTTTTGTTGTGGGTTGTATTATTCATAAACAATAAAATTTGATGTTGATTAATGGGGTTACACTGGGCTAGTATATAATCAAATGTTGATAAGACATTCGAAAGTACGCATGAAACTTGCCAGGATGCTCCCGAAGTTGTTTGTACAAGTGATGAAATTCACCAAGTTCATTTCTAAACTTATTTATGTCATGAACACTGCAGCTCCTACTACTAAGCTGCTGCAAATACCAAAGTTTCAACGAAGAATTTTCATATAAAAATAGTTCCTCCATCTTGTTTTGTCAAAAGGAGAACGCGACTAAACTCGTAACTATTTCATGCGACTCTTTGCTCGCTGCTCGTCGCGCTCTTTGATCTGAAGCAGCTATCATCGCCGCTTTGCCCGCCGCTCCACTATGTTTCCAGCCTAAAGGACTCCAGTAAAGTAATGTTGAAAATAAAACTGGTATTTGATGCGAGAATGATGTAGTCTTAAATAATTCGAAGCGCTGATGAATAATAGAAGTTTGCATAAAAAGAAATTATTTACTTGATGGCAAATTTCCAGAATATATTCAACTCAGATTGGCAAAATTTATTCAAGTTAACACCGGTTTATTTACGTTTTAAAAAAAGTAAACATTTTTGGAGAGCTTGGTGAGACTATTATTTCAATACTACACAATTTTACGATAAAACTTTTAAAATATGGCGCCTCAAAATAAACTCATATCATTATTCGTAATTTTTCATTTTTTCTATCTCTGTTGACAGGCATAGCGCGATTAATGGAAATGGTATCTTCTCCAGACGGCAAGACTTCAGTTCTTTCAACGCACTGCCAAAACATAAACTCAACTCCTACCATATCAAGGTAAGACTTATCTTTTTTAAATGGTCTATTTGTTTTCTATTGGTATTAGGTGCAAACTGTATTTTAATGAGGTACTTAAACGCTGACCAAATTAAGTAATGTAATGCTTTAAATCATAACTGATAAATAAATTCTTTACATTTTTAGTTTTGTTCTATCTTTTTTTTTTTTTTTTTAAATGACATGAATTTTTTCTAGAATATTGTTTAGATTTCAGTAGTTCTAAGTGACGAAGAAAATTACAGATAGTCGAACGGTTTCATTCTAATATCATCCTAGATACGAGGGTCGTTTGAAAAGTCCGTGCAAAAATAAAAACTACTTAATTTTTTAGGGTAAACCTTTTTTATTTTTCAACATAGTCTCCTTTTAGGCTTATACACTTCGTCCAACGCTGCTCTAGTTTGTTGATCCCTTCCGAATAATAGGATTTGTCCAAGTCTGAAAAATAGCCATTCGTTTCTGCAATCACCTCCTCGTTTGAATAAAATCTTTTTCCCGCCATATTGGGGAACAAATAGTAGTCCGAGGGAGCCAAGTCTGGAGAATAGGGGGGATGTGAAACGAGTTGGAACCCTATTTCCAATAATTTTGCGACCACAACTGCTGAGGTGTGAGCTGGTGCGTTGTCGTGATGGAAAAGGACTTTTTTGTGGGCCAATCGTGAGCGTTTTTCTTGCAGCTCGGTTTTCAAACGGTCCAATAACGATGAATAATATGCACCTGTAATAGTTTTACCCTTTTCCAGATAGTCGATGAGGATTATTCCTTGCGAATCCCAAAAGACAGTCGCCATAATCTTTCCGGCCGAAGGAACGGTCTTCGCCTTTTTTGGCGCAGATTCCCCCTTGGTAACCCATTGTTTAGATTGTTTTTTGGTCTCAGAAGTGTAGTGTTGTATCCATGTTTCATCCACAGTGACGAAACGATTTCTGGAGTAGTAACCTCAACAGGGCGTCCAGAACGTTCAGCGTCACTTGTGCCCATATGGCCACTCCGAAAATTTTGAAACCACTTATAAACTGTTCTAATCGAAGGTGCAGAGTCACCATAATGTTTATCAAGCTTCTCTTTAGTCTCCTGAGGCGTTTTGCCTTTCATAAAGTAGTTTTTAATCAACACACGAAATTCTTTTTTCGTCCATTTTTTGAAAATCACTCGACTTCCTCGATTCAAACGAATGCCAAACACAAAGAAATAGACCGATCTGGCTGAAACTTGGTGTGTGTTCTTCCAAGAGATGCTACTAACTAAACATAACCTCGATACGCGCCAGTAGTGCTATCTCTCTGAGTTTGCACGGACTTTTCAAACGACCCTCGTAAACCGGCAGCGAAGATGGTCTACCCTAGAGGACTTCTTTAATCTTTCATTCAAATACGATAAGTTACGCTATTATTATCAAGTTTACTTGTTACATATCTATATTTAGAAGTTGCAAACTTAAAAAAATTATTTACAAAAAAAATCTATTTCGAAATGAGCTTGAAAAGTATAATAATTGAAGAAATGCTGGCCAATTTAACTTATCTTTAATAAAGATAGCTATTTGATTTTGTTTGGACGTTTTGGGCGAACAAAAAAAAGGCCTTATTTGATAGTAAAATAGTGTAGATAGTCCAAGAAGTGTCATAAGAGGTCACTCACAGACAAAAAAAAAAAAAAAAACACGTCCATGATGATGGTTCTTTTCTTCAAAATCCTACCGAGCAGAGGTCTTTAAGACAACTTGTTGCCGAGTTGTAGAAGTGGCTTGCCATTGGATTAGACCCTAAACTTTACTCATGAAGGGCCGCGCATTCCCTTGAAGGAATCTTTTGTCAAGGTAGACTTGTTCCCAAAACTGCAGATTTACTAAAAAAGATACATTACTTTGAACATCTGTAAATTAAGAGATAAAATTGAATAATTTACTCTCTCTAATATATACACACTCTCATACTGCAGTAATTATGTTCAAGCTGAAAAT
Source organism: Rhodnius prolixus (assembly GCF_049639745.1). Lineage (NCBI taxonomy): Eukaryota > Metazoa > Arthropoda > Insecta > Hemiptera > Reduviidae > Rhodnius > Rhodnius prolixus. The sequence goes on along the minus strand of NW_027411593.1, from coordinate 18,942,367 downwards.
AAATTATAAAAAATTGACTTAATAATTGTTTTAGTTTATCCTTAAGACCATATTTTTTTTCTTGTTTAAATCTATTAATCTATTACTGAATTATGCTTCACAAACTATTTAGTGTTTTCTTTATTAATTCTAAAGATTAATTGTTTTAAAATTGAATCAATTTACCTCTATTAAGTGTTATTATATCTTTATTTCCTTTAGGATAATTTAACTTCATTAAATTCTATGATCAAATTTTTTATGCATTTGTCTTTCCGAGATGACCTTAAATTAGTTTTGTTTCGAATTGCTTTAAGCCTGGCCACTGCTTAAGCATGCCTACCAACTTTATCCTCTTGTACACCTAATTCATCGTTTTAATTGCTGGGGACCAAGTAGTTCATTTCGATAAGCTCCTTTCCACGCCATTTGTAATTCACTTCTAGCTCATTTCATCGTAAATTCATTAACAAAAGTGCTATTATTTTTTTTTTTTGCAATCAATCTGAAGCATAAGTATTTTCATAAATACCCCAGTTGAAGGAAATATTAAAAAAGGGTATTGCCAGTTTAAATTTTGCGGTGCTTCTACGAAAAAATTTATAACTCCAAGGTTACAGGCAGTGGGAATTGTATCAAAATTCAAAGTTGATAAAATTATGTAAGTTAGTGAATCTGAAATCTCTACAAAATAAATATATGGAGTTAAAACAATATTTTAACTCTTTTTTCTTAACATTATGTTTTTCCCCATTTTTACAAAAAAACAGTCTCTGTAATCGCTTGTAAAAACTTGTTGAACTCACCTCTCTTTTATCAACAGTAGTTAGTTTATCAACTGAATCTCTAAATTGGTGCCGTGCTAGCGTTGAAATTACTAAAAAACAAAAAAAAAAAAAGATAATACACAAATGCGTGCCCAGGTTCTGCTCTGATTAGTTTTTCTCTCTATTGTAAAAATTAAATCGTCTATTCTGTAACTAGAGTTTTAGTAAAATAAAACTATTTTTCCCTATTTAGTCGTATCTACAGCACAAAGTAGTTCATAATAGTTGTACTAATCTATATGCAGAAGCATGTTGTCTTTTGTTGTTGTACTACATATAGACACTACTGGTTTAATACTATTGTAGCTACTGTTGTTCTGTCTATTGTCTACTATAGTTTTATCTAGATGGTTCTAGTTAGGGCCACTGAACTGGTTTTTTTTTTTATTTCTTTATATATTTGTTTTATTTTTTAGTTTCAACAATTGTTTTTGTGTTTTCTTTTCTGTCTCACTCACTTAAAGGACTTGTTTTGAGTACCTTTTATTATGGTTAGTTGTTAAAAAGTCGGCACCAACCCTTTATAAGCCGCCATCTTTAGTATTGTTTGTTGTTGTGGCCGGGCTACAAGGCAATAAAATACAAACTTCATTTCATAACTCGTAAAAACAGTAATATTAAAAAAAGAGAGAAGTTTTTCGTGCTTTGTGACGTTGTGTGGACAGAATTTCAGATGAGAGAAATAGGGTACTGTTAACGTTTTCCCATTATTTTTTGTTTATACGATGTTATCTTTAGAATAAACTGAGAGACAAGAGTTTGGTTTTGATTTTCTTATGGATTTTATCTTAAATTTATTTTAGTAAAATATTTGAAAGATTTTATAATGTAAATCAATCATTTTTATGGAATTTTGGCGCCCTCTGATTTAACCCGTGATAATGATTTCTATTACGGACTGAAGCTGTGTTACTCAACATTCTCTTTGTATGATCCAAGATATTTATTTTCTTTATTATCTCTAATATAAAATTAATCTGATGTAACTACTCTCACTTCATTTCTCAAGGTTCTTACTTATTAGTAAGGAACGGATTTTTATGTATTTAAAAATGCCAAATATTTAATTAAAATATGCCTTTATTTTCGTCAATTATGTGGAAAATATGTGATTTTCTTAAAATATTTTCTGGAATATTTAAGTAAAATGGACATTTTTTTTTATGAAAATCGTGAAATGGTGGAATGATTGCATTTTTCGAGAACCTCACAGTTCAAAAGGAATGGCTTTGAATCCACATCAGCATCACTATCAAGTTCCAATAACTGCATTGGCAATATACCTGCCCTCAACGTCAGTGGTTTCATCAATTGACACCCAAATCGGTCCATCTTTGATAAGTTCTCGAATTTTGGTTAGTGTATCTTTATAGACATCTTCCAGGTAGTTTTTCCTCAGAGCGCTCTCGTCAGGCAATTTTTTCCCAATATAGGTCTCTAAGAATCCTTTGAAATGAGGATTTTTAAGTTTGTGGAAAGGGATATCTGCTCTAACCAAAGCCCGACACAGATCAGAGTAGACTTACTTGATGGAGATGTAAGGAAGGCTTGATAGGACGTCCTCTCTTTCTTTCTGTTTTTATTCTCTATGTGCGATCCGGTGGCAATATGTTGGGTGACTTGGGAACGTTGAGAGCAAGAAACGCGCTTGTCACAAGCTGTGCAGTACAAAATGTCTCCATCACTTCGAAAAAGTTCTGCTGGAAACTCGCGAAGATATTTAGCAACCAGTTGTTTGTTTGAGGCCGATGTTCGTGGCATTTCACCCAAAAAAGAATACACTAAGTGACCGAACGAAATGAATTGGACACTTCAACGAACGAGCTGAAAGAACAGACAACGTCAGACAACTTCAAAGAACTAACAAGTGACCGTCACTGTTTAGCAGCATTCTGTATAAATTACAATAACCATTGTACCCACTGTGATTCACAGCCCTACAGTCTGTGGTTCACAGTTCCTGTCAACCACCTCCCAATTTTGAAAATATGCCCAAAATGAAAAATATGAAAAAATATGTACATATTTTGATTAAATATGTAGAAATATTTATTTATTTTAATCAAATATGTATAAATATGCGATAACATCCAAATATGTGGAAATATGTGAAATAAAAGTAGACTCAAACGGCTTAAAAAGTGTCAGTATGAATACTTCTAGTTGAAAAACGTCTGTAAATTGCCTAGAAAAAAATATGTAAATACATACGAATCCGTTCCCAGCTTATTAGTATTCTTCAAACTCTAGTAAGTAAAGTAATAGCCTTTTTTTCAGGCAGGGCTTAAAATCCAACTACCAACTAGGTGTGGTGGACAGATACTTTACTATAAACAATTTTTCCTAACAAATAAAAAGTAGTCATACACGGGATTCGATCTGGGGACCTCCTGCTTACTAAGCCACGCTCTTGACCACTAGACCAACACCCGCATCTCGGAAGTTTTAACCCATATTCATTCTCGACATTATAGTTAAATAAAATTGAACTGTAATTTCACAAAAAAAAAAGCCTTATCCCAACGAATACGAAGTATACAGAATAGGCTAGAAGTAATTTTCTAATTTTCGAGGGTGTGGAACTATCCAGTGAAGAAAGAGGTACTTCGGATTTGGTGAATTTGCTTCAAACACGATTTTTGAACCTCTTTTTGGAAGAGGTAGAACCGTTCGTTACAGATAAATGACACTTTAGAGGCATAAACCCACACCCATCTCTCAAAAGTTTTCCATGAAAATCTAATTTTCTGGAAAAAATGTTTCAAATAAAAGTTGTAGATTTGTAAGAAGTAAAAGTAAAGTAATCGCCTATTTTTTCAGGCGGGGCTTAACTCCAACGACCAATTAGGTGTCGCGGACGGAGGCGACTAGCAAACAAACTTTACTGTAAATTTCTTTTATTAACCTTTAAATAAATTCCAAGGCCTAAGACCGGGAATCGAACCCAGAACCACAATGCATACATATTAGCTTTGCAGGTCTCACCTCTAACCGCTCGGCTACCGTGGCGCTTATTGTAGATTTGTATGTTCGTAATAACTACATATGAAGTTTAAATAAAAGCGATTTTGCTTTTTTAAATCATTAAGTGGAACTTTCTTTCAGCTGATATTTTTCAAGTTCTTAGCATGAGAAAAAGAAAGAGTAAATATGAGAAAGTAAAAAAATATGTACCATCGTAATATAAAAACAAAATTGAGTAATATATAGGTGTAAAAAAGATAGAGAAAAAAGAATGATCTGTAGCCATTTTCTTGCAATAAATGCATTTGGCAATGCAGGGATATGCAAGAGAGATTGGATGCCCAACTAGGCGTGATCCTGCAGTTCCGTCCATTCATTCAGAACTCGCCAATTCTCACGAGTGGAGGGAATTCAAGGAACTCAGCTCTCTTGTTCAGTAAAGTGATCCCAGCCCTACTCGCTTCCATCTGAACCTACGGTCTTGAACTGTGCGGAACAGCTAAGCGTTCGAACCTAAACTGGGTACGAAATCCTCCAGTTCAAAAATCCTTTGAACCATCACTGCGTCAGTGATGGTGAAGGTGCGTCATCCTTCTAACTACGTGAGCAACCATGCCATCAACACAGACCCTGCGAATCGCATCTTGTTTCTGACCTTGCCCAGTCCCGCTGCATCAAATTCCACTCCAAACTTTACCTGCACCCTAATCTCTTAATCAGCAACTTGTCCTGCACTAACTTCCCGTCAAATCCTCCTCACCGATGGCCTCGCGATCACCTGGTCGAAAGATAAACAAGGTATCCTACGTATTCAATCCGTTCGGTATTTTACTTTAACCGACTTACGATGGTCATCATTGGATGGCCTTCATTCATGCCATTCCTGTGATTTTATTTTATTTACTTATTTATTATTTTGTTTTGTTTTTACTTTATTTTATTGTTTCTATTTCATTTGTATGCTGTTGCGCATACATATTAGCTTGTTGCGCCTATGTATTACGCAGTTACGAATTGATCATTAAGGGGGAGGGGGAGAAACAAGAAAAATGTGATCCAATATTTCCTTTCTAAAAAGGGACTTTTAGTCCAACTTAAGAAGGCGGAACTCAATCTGCAGAGTATTCCCCGGGGTACTGATCCACCACAATTATTATTGCTCAAGGCAACATTCACTATCCGGTTCTCTTTGCACCCAGAATGTGATAGTTGAAATTTTAGGAGCTCTCCACTAATCTTTAGAAAACCAACGGAGATCCGTAGTTTCAGAACGTCAAATAAACCCTCCGTTTACTGAGCTGAGTAGTCTGAGATTAGAAGTTTTAAGATTTGGACTTTATAGAGTAGAAAAATTATAAAAAGCGTTAGCCCAACTAACGGCCTTCGCACGGTTCCTGGCCTGAATAAGGGACCGAAGGTCATTGTGATTATTTTATTCATGATATCGATTAAAGTGCAGAAAAGTGCAACTTCTCGCACAAGTGCAATGAGTGAGTTCGTGGGGAAAAAAGTGTATTTCTTAACGCTTCGATCATTAAAGAACGTTTTACGAGCGTAGAGAATGGTATTTCTTAACACACCGAGCAAAAATCTAGTCGAAATGATTTTTGGATGAATAATTAAAAATATTCTGTACAATTTTGTTTAGAACTGTAATATTTGTAAATTTGCAGCCTGGATGTGTTAGACTGCCAGGAATATGTTGCTCAATTTAGAAAAAGCTTGTTCACCAATATATTGTCGCTGATACAAAACAAATATATGTATACGTTGATTTTCTAAAAACATGCATTTCTAGTTAATATGGACAGCTCAGATTTACACACATACGCGCGCCGCGCTCACACACATGAGGTGAGGCGCTATAGTGAGCGCTGTTGCTGTTATAGTGAGCTGGGACAGCCAGTCTGACTATGTCTAAAAATAACAACACAAACCGCCATTGACCTTGACTTCTGCTTCCCCCACTTCCCCTGCCATTATACTAAACAATCACATACTTTCTCTGTTCTACTCGTTGTATTTACTATCAGTCTTATTCTTTCTTACTTATCCAGGTTATCTTTTAATCAGGTTATTAATTTTTTTAATATTAATTATTTTGTGCAAATAATGATAATATTTGCAACAAATACGAAGAATTTGTTTATTTAAATTAACAATTTGATTGCTTTTAAATTAAAATCTCGCAATCCTAAATTAAAAACAACCCAATTACCAATACGACTTTCTCGTAAAGATATGTTTATACCAATACCAAAACGAACTCCGCCCTAGCACAAGGGGAAGAAACGTACTTTGAATTGCCCAAATAATGCGAGTTGTGATTTCTCTGTCAACTTAGGTAAGCTCGCTACATTTGTGCGACTGAGATTTTAGAAAAAATAAGAAAAATCAATTCCAGAGTCCTAATTTTCAACCAAACAATCCAAACGGATCAAACTGGTTAACGTAATTAATCCAAGAAATATGAGAACTGTACTTCATGGGTATCAATTACAAGGTTTGTGTAATTTTATCACATTCAGGACATTAAAATGATTATGATGACAGTTTGCTTAGCTTGTATGAATGTATTGCTTTTTTCCAAATTTTAAGAAAATCTGTAATTTTGATATTCAACTTTACGAAATAGAGTTTTAAAATTCTCAGGAAAACATCATTATTGATTATTTTGAAAGTTAGAATAATAATTAAAGAAATATTTGGGTTGTTACGACAATAAGCAAGCTGAGAGCAGCGAACCTCGCGGGGTGTGGATCGTATCTTCACAGGATCAACAAAAGGTCCTCCTCTCTTCTTTGCGTTGATAGCAATGAGGAGGAGGATTTCAAACATATAATAATGATATGTCCACGTTATGTGGTAGAAAGGAAACGAATGTTTGACGACTTATACAGGTATTTAGATGCACCATTTCGCTACGAAGACATAATATTCTCCACCAACATCTATGTGCTTAAATCTATAGCAGAGCTAGCAATGAAATACGAATGTATTTAAAAGTTATAGAATGAATGGAAGAAAATGATTACAGAAGGATTACGTGATTTTACTTTCGGTTAAGCTATAAGGATGGCAGGAGCACAGAGTACTGATCCATCCATTAGCTGTAGTTTATGTAAATAGTTGTATATAGTAGAGGGATGAATGAGTGAAGCGAATGTATCTATAAGTAAGAATGGAGAGTGAGTGATATTGTAGTGATAAGCACCTAGACGATGCTGGCTGTATGGCGGAAGCCAATGCCCCCCCCCCCCAAAAAAAAGCAAAAAAAAACATTTGTTTGAAAATAAAATTGTTATTTCTCGTGTAGAAAGCAATTTGGCAATTCACATAGATTATATAAAGCTAGCAAGACAAATCTAATGCACTCTAGAGTATAGGCTAAAAACTCCCCTTTCTTCAAGATGTGCATTTGATTGATTGGATTCTGCTGGAAGAAATGTTACAAAACAAAAATTATAGAATTACACAAATTTGATTAGTCCAAATTTGAAGAAAATTGACGGAACCATTTCTTCTTTTTTTTTTTCTTGAAAAACTGCAAAATAATTTTGCAGTTGACTTGACTTTCACAGATAGCTTATCTATGGGGCTTCTTTGATAGCATTTGAGCGAAGTATTAAATAACAAGTTTCTGCAATAGTCAAAAATACGAACAAACGAACGAACAAAAAAAATACAACAGAATCAATTGCTGCATTTTAAAAGTAAATTTTTTTTTTAATAGGAAATGACGTAATAGAGTAATCTATAGATCCACTTCTTTATGAAAAATATCAACAGGATCACTTCTAATAATAAGCAACCGTCTCCTTGAGGAAGTGTCCTTTTAGTACCAGCATTTCCATTGTATACCATTGTAATGAGTCACCCTAAATTAGCCATACAGGCGCAACTGCCAGTCATCAACTGGCAGATGTCACAACGTTTTCTTGTTAAACCTTCTAAAGTTTTAGCTGTTGTCTTACGACGATAATTTATTTATTTAGTATTTTTTCTCCCCAAATATTTAACATTTTCATTTTATTGATAAATGAATGAAATTTCAACTGAGAAATATGGACGCTGTTGAGTCACTAATTACTCACTTATTACGTAACTCATTCGTTCTGCTATAATGTCGATTATTAGATAAATACAGTAAAAGTCCAAAGTTGTGTACAAATGATTAATACAACAACTCTTTGTAGCAATTAGGTATAGTTTTTATAACCAACTATAATTATATTGCTTTCACTTTTTTTAACGTAACTAGAAGTCGTATCAAAAATATTGGTATTGACACTGGAATAATAATATTTTTAGGATTGCATTACAAAAAAAAAAAAAGGTTCATCGTACGCTTGGTCACACATACTGTGTTTAGGTCAGGGTATATTTAGTGAATATGGGGAAAAGAGAAAACCAAAACCTTGATTAATACCATTTAGGTATGAACCTTAAAGACTGAATTAGAGGCTAAAATCTGTAACCGGAAGTAATCAGTAAGGCATATGTACTAAAAGAGGTTGCAAAAAACTGTTACAAAACCTAAACGACTTCCGCTTACCGTCATTTTTTATCAGCATATGGACCTAACTCTGGTCCATATTTCGAATTGGTGCCACCTTGATCTCAAGGTAGTAAGCTTTTGATTAAAATCAGTTACGTAATATATATATATATTTTTTCTGTACTTTAAATTTTAATGAAAACGGCAACAACAATTTTGATAAGAGAAGAGATTAACGTACTGGATTTCCACGCGGAGATGTCGGGTTCGAATTAGTGCTGCACGAGAAACGAGATAAATCTCGAGACCGAGACGAGACTTGAGCAACCGAGACCGAGACCGAGACGAGACTTGAGCAACCGAACCGAGACCGAGATCGAGACATGATATATATCTCGTCGAGAAATCTCGGTCTCGTCTCGGTTTTTCAAATATTAATTTTTAGCTACAAAATTATAAAATTGTGTTCTTTATTAATAAATAATTATTACGGGTATTGAATTAATTATTAAAAGATACGATTTTATTATATATGTTCAATATTACTACATCTATTTGACTTCGAATTACATAAGTAAAGTAAGCAAAGTAAAGTAATCGCCTATTTTTTCAGGCGGGGCTTTACGTCCAACTACCAATTAGGTGTCGCGGACGGAGGCGACTAGCAAACATACTTTACTGTAAATTTCTCATATTAACCATTAAATAAAATCCAAGGCCTAAGACCGGGAATCGAACCCAGTACCACAATACACATTAGCTTCGCGGGTCTCGCACCGCTCGGCTACCGTGGCGGCCCCCTTCGAATTACATAATTTTTACATAAATTCACTAAATTTCACTATTCATATCATTCATTCATTCAATTTCATAAATTTCACTATTAATAATCTAATACTTTGAACTTTGATATTATTTGAATTATATTTTAGAATTTTGGAATTAGTGAATTTGAAAAAAAAAGACTATCTATGCACCTAAAAAATACTGCCACAAATTTTCGTTTTTAAGATACACTTTGCCCAAGCATTGATACATAAAAGAGCTTTTACTGAGTCAGAAGTTAGAGAAGATCTTCTATTGGTCATTATCATCGCAGCTTGCGAAAATAATCTTTCCGATGGCACTGAAGTTGCACAGATACTAAAAATATCTTTCGCCATTCTAGACAAATTTTTGAAGGAATTCTCAAGTGTTTTCCACCATTCTAAAATGTCAACGTCTACTGGTAAGTAGTTGTCTTCTTTTACACACATTTTCATTACCAATATATAAATTAAAATAATTATTAGAAAATAATAACATTTTTTGAAAAGATTACTAATAGCAAACCGCTTTTAATACTTAAACAAAAATTCAAAAAACCGAGACCGAGACCGAGATATCTCGACAAGACCGAGACCGAGATCGAGATCGAGACTGCATAAAGTCTCGCCTCGTCTCGGTCTCGTGCAGCACTAGTTCGAATCCAGCTGTCGATCTCTTCTTAGGTACTTCCTACAGCTCAATTTCCATTTTACGACAGTATTGTAACGAGTCAACACTGTGCGGAAGCCGGCAATTTTTTTTTTTTTAATTTAAATGTGGTAAGAGAAATTCAGGAGTGTGCTTCATTCTTGAAATCTTATTTTTTTAAACAATCGAAAGTAAAAAATAATTAAAACCATTTAAATATAGGCACTCTATTGAGGGTATCTGTAATTATTTTTATTATCAATACAAACATAAATGTCGAAAATATAATAAAATACAACAACAATAGAAATATGAATAAGAATGATTTTTGGCTGACCCCATTAACTCCTATTTATCATCAAGAGTACGGGGGCAAAGTTTAACAGTAATTTTAATTTTTAAATTTATAGTCTATTCCAAATATAGTTAAAGCTTGTCATTTATTGCACTTTAGACACAACTTTATTATTTTAATTACAAAGAAGAATATGATTAGCTCAGAAAAACCTTGAATTGGTACGTGATTTGTTTTCAGAGATCTGCATTTGCACTCAGAGAGCTGCAAAATCTTTCTTCCTAATACGGGGAAAAAAAACAAAAAAAAACAAATACGATGCGTCTCATATAAATCTATAATATAGCACATTCTGGGCAATACTACGGAATTCTTACGTAGCTTATACGAGGGTCGTTTGAAAAGTGCGTGCAAAAATAAAAACTACTTAATTTTTTGGGGTTGATCCCTTCCGAATAATAGGATTTGTCCAAGTCTGAAAAATAGCCATTCGTTTCTGCAATCACCTCCTCGTTTGAATAAAATCTTTCTCCCGCCAGCCATTTCTTCATATTGGGGAACAAATAGTAGTCCGAGGGAGCCAAGTCTGGAGAATAGGGGGGATGTGAAACGAGTTGGAACCCTATTTTCATTAATTTTGCGACCACAACTGCTGAGGTGTGAGCTGGTGCGTTGTCGTGATGGGAAAGGACTTTTTTGTGGGCCAATCGTGGGCGTTTTTCTTGCAGCTCGGTTTTCAAACGGTCCAATAACGATGAATAATATGCACCTGTAATAGTTTTACCCTTTTCCAGATAGTCGATGAGGATTATTCCTTGCGAATCCCAAAAGACAGTCGCCATAATCTTTCCGGCCGAAGGAACGGTCTTCGCCTTTTTTGGCGCAGATTCCCCCTTGGTAACCCATTGTTTAGATTGTTCTTTGGTCTCAGGATGTAGTGATGTATCCATGTTTCGCCCACAGTGACGAAACGACGCTTAAAGTCCTGCGGATTCTTCTGGAACAGCTGCAAACCGTCCTTGCAACACTTCACACGATTTCGTTTTTGGTCAAGCGTGAGCAATCGCGGCACCCATCTTGCGGATAGCTTTGTCATGTCTAAATGTTGATGCAAAATATTATGTACCCGTTCATTCGAGATGCCCACAGCACTAGCCATCTCACGCACCTTCACTCTTCTGTCATCCATCACCATATCATGGATTTTATCAATGAGTTCTGGAGTAGTAACCTCAACAGGGCGTCCAGAACGTTCAGCGTCACTTGTGCCCATATGGCCACTCCGAAAATTTTGAAACCACTTATAAACTGTTCTAATCGAAGGTGCAGAGTCACCATAATGTTTATCAAGCTTCTCTTTAGTTTCCTGAGGCGTTTTGCCTTTCATAAAGTAGTGTTTAATCAACACACGAAATTCTTTTTCGTCCATTTTTTGAAAATCACTCAACTTCCTCGATTCAAACGAATGCCAAACACAAAGAAATAGACCGATCTGGCTGAAACTTGGTGAGTGTTCTTCTAAGAGATGCTACTAACTAAACATAACCTCGATACGCGCCAGTGGTGCTATCTCTCTGACTTTGCACGGACTTTTCAAACGACCCTCGTACAATATATTTTTGATGAATTCTTATATCAAAAGAAAAATTCACAATATGTCAATTACTTAAAAAAAAAAAAATGACAATCAATTAACAGCTTGAAAAACAAGAAGATTATAGTTAAAAGTATTTTAAGAATATCTTCAAGTATTCTGGTTAATTAATTAAATAATTAGTAAATAGAAATGGGGTTGTTGGTTTCCGTTTTTGTACGCAGCAGCGCCCATCAACAAAGACTGCAATAGTTAAAATAACAATAATTCTATGTAAACGGAATGTAGGGCCTTATATTACACAAAATGGGTAAAAGTCAAAAGGGATGATAACTGAACTGGAATAATTACTAACTAATTGTTAGGTTTGAAATACCGGACGTCCGCTTATAATATCGGAAAGAGGATAGATTAGAGTCTTTTTGTTATTATTTTATGTTAAATTCAAAATATTATTATTTTTTTCTACTTTTTACTTGACTAGTGTTAAGTATATATCAAAGTGCAAGTGCAATTTTAGTCGAAATCTGAGTACACCTCACTGATAGAGATAGTATTGCGTAAACTACTATCATTAGCCTTTTCTATTTGGCTAAACGGGCCGATCGAAACTCTTGGATTTCTTTACAACAGACGCCCGCTGACGCTTACTTTCCTCATCTGCAGCTTCCTCAGATCTTCTACCAAGATCTACGAATCCATTCATAGCTTATTCTTGCTGCATGCTGTATACAATATAATCTGCTTGCTAATAAAATCATGCTCAGAGTAACAGGCAGCTAGAAAGTATCATTCTTCATAGGCTTTATATTTTTCTCAGCATCTTTTTTATCCAAGTTTCTTTCTTTCAGTAATTCTTAATTTAAAGTACTCATCAGGGTTCGTTCTTTGATCTCCTGTTCTGATTCTTTGCTAAGAAAGTCCACCTCCATTTTATGTCATACAAAGAAATAAGTCCTTTTGTTGAAGTTCTTCAATTCTTTTTGCAATTTGGTATATACTAAGCCTCATTATTTTAAGACTATTTTAGGCAGGCAAAGAAAAGATGGTACATTTATTCCTTTGATAGAAATAATTTTAAATTAACAGTTATTAGCTCCTTTCGCTAGTGTAACTGAAAAGCTGTATTTAAGTAATTGCAGTCGCAAGTTGTGACAACGCTCGCAGTAATGATTTGCATTACCAAACGTCTGTACTAAAATCGCCAACACTTTTTGACTTTGCTCGCTTTATAGAATTTAATTTTCAAATTTTGAGATCACGAGGCCATCTTCTCTTCAATCTCCTTAGAGGATTACCTGGTAATGTGGAGGAAGATAGGTGTTCTATGAGAGGGTTAGGATGAGCTGCTGTAGAGGAATGAAATTTGAGAAAACGAGTGTTAGCAAGTAATGAACTGTAATGAAAGGGATTTTGAGGTCATTATGGATAGTGAGGTTAGATACATAGAACGGAGCGTAAAGAAGTTTTGCGAAGTATTTTTGACTGTAATGCCTGGAGGCGTAGTGAGTTGGAACGCTTAGTCGATCCCCATACTTCGATGCCGTATGACCAAATAGGTCGCAGTAACAGTAGATATAAGAGTCTTTTGTTATGTAGGTTAAGTTTCGAACGTTTGCCAAGTAGTCTTGCTAGAAGTTTGTAGCGTTGGTTAGTTTCTTGTCTTTTCAGTCTAGTATGGGGATTCCATGTCAACCGTTTGTCTAGGTACAGTCCAAGGTAGCGTACTTTGTCCACAGTTGGTACAGGAGTTTGGTTCAAGATGATGGGAGATATCTACTCTTATCGTGAGAGCGGTATAGTAAGAGCACGTTACTGGAATGACACCACTGGGTGCCTTCTCCACTCATTTTCTTTTCTTTTATTATTTTTATCAGGTACCATATTTGCTTGTTGCAACAACCGTTGCAGTGGTAAATTCCAATAAAAGATTAAAAAAAAAAAAAAGATTTTGAGAAAGCTTATAAATAAGATTTTGTCAGAATAAGAACTCGAGAGTCAATTTCAAATAGCAAAAAGTTGTTATCTCTGTTCTGTTCGTTTAAATACATCAAGAATTATGTTGAGTTTGGATTTATGTTTGAAAAATATTATCATTTTATTACATTAAGATCATGTTTCAACCAAACAACTCAATGTAACTTAAGAACTAAGTTTAGAACTGCTGCTTTCCTCAGGGAATAAGAGGGAAACTTTCTTCCTTAACTAGTCTTTTGCTTCACCTCAAAATGATAAACCAGTATTTAATGAAAAAAATAAGTATTTTAAAAAACTGTTGGTAATTATAAAGATCACAAATGAAGATAAATGGTTTGCAAATTACGTAATATATCTTATCCCATTTTCTTTGTACGCTAAAAAAAAGATTAACAAAATTGTAAAAATATTCTTATTGTGTTACATGGTTGGTAGCAAATGTGTAAAAGTTTGGCTTCCAGATGAAAATACGCAGTAGCTGTTCTGGATTCAATAAAATAGGAAATGTCAATAGTTTTAATAAATTATAAAGTGGAAATGTCGTGCTATAGGTTAGTGCGTCAATAGGCACCAATAGGCTGTATGTAGGCCTGTAGGTACGCACGAAACTGTGCATTAAACATGGCGGAATTCTTTTTCTTTTTTCTCCAGCCTAATAGAAGTTGCGTGCAATCGAACGGTATTACGCACTAAAACATGAATATCTAATGAACACCCTAAAGGGAGGGAGTAATGGTTAGAAAATTTTCAAGGTCTAGGGCGCATGACGACAACCTCTATGAAGGGCTTTGCCTTGGCTTTAGAAAACGTGTGCGTGTAGAGTAAGGAAAGGAAATGATAGCAAAAGAAGGATGGAAAGGTTGAGGTAGAGGTGTTGTTGTTGGTGGTGCTGGCGGAGGAGGAAGTTTTTGGCGTGGCTTAGTACGACCATCCTTGGGGTAGACCAGGGAAAATCAATACTGACAATTAGAAAGGTGGTGGTGCCTCCGTACGGTGGTTTAGATGGGCCTCTTGTTTGGAAGGGAGCATAAAGCTTGGAGGGAATGCACAAACTGGAAGGGCTGGCGAAGGACTGCGATAAAGGGCGTAGGGGGAACACGCGCTCACGCACCGTGCTACTATACTAAAGGAAACCTATCCCTACTGGGAAATCGATATTTTGTTCGTAATGGGGAAAACCCTGCTGAAACCTCTCACTGGGTCTCTAGGATTTTCTAATCATTTCTCTATGAACTAGAATTTATTTTAAAGTAGGCGACAAGATTTCCTTTAATTTCTCCTAATTAAAATACCTTCGTTCACTTCCTTCTTCAAACCTTAGAAATAACCCATAAGGACGAAATCATACAGAGTAAAGGACTAAGTTTGAGTATTAACATCAAATTGTAAATGATAATGGTAAACTTCAACTAATTCTAAATTCATAAATTCAGTTCTACAACTCAAATCCAAGTCACCATTAATCACAACGGCTACATTTTAAATAATAATAACCTCTTGAATCCAGCTGGCTACCTTTATTAAAATTAACGTTAACGTTGTAGAGTTTAGGCTTAAAAAAAAATTAACGCATCGGCAAATCGGTTTATATGAAACAATAGACCGGATACTCGGGCATAATTTGTACGGTAAATCGGAAGATATGAGATATATCAGCACTACGTTCCGCGAAAATAGAAAACGATGTATAAAACCATATAATGAACTAAAAAAAAATATGCTGGCAAATTCCATGGATATATATTTGAAGTCATGGCTAAACGTTTACTATCCGAATCGACCCGACGATCTAGAAAATTTAAACTTACGATTTCTGACGTTACTACGAACTAGAAGCCGAAAACCGAATAAAATTTTAAAAAATAATGTTGTTTTAAGAAAGCATTTTATTAAAAGTTTTGCTTTTCGACCGTTGTTAATTGATGATTTTACGGAATATTGAAGTGCGGTCAATAATTTCATAAACAAATCATAACTGATATGATGATATAGCTTAACGTAAAACTCCACAAATTTTACAGTATCCTGAAGAAGGTAATATATTTACCGAAACGTTGATATGAAATTTGATTCTGAATTTATTAACCGCACCTCAATATTCCACAAAATCATCTTACACTTTATCTTTCTAGAAGCATAGTACTGCATAATGTCTGGTGATGAACAGAGTTGTCTGTAACAATACTGACAGTGCAATTGAAAAAAGCTCCGGGCGCCAATGACCTAAGATGTTGAAGCGCCTTAAATTAAAAAAATAAAATAAAATCCTTAATAACTTCGGTAAACAAATAATCCCATCTTAAATTACCTTTAGTTTCGGATTGCCAAACTTGCAACACCCCTATAAAAAGGGTCTTCATCTGTGTAGATAGTGCTGAAGACTCTGATCTATTCTGTTATCACCTTCAGACTGATATAAGAACAAGGCTTGCCTCCAACCGAATTGGAAAGAAAAAATTTTTCACTGGCTGAACACGAAATATTAAATTTACAAAAGTTTTAAAAGTTGAATATTACAAAATTGTAAAATACAAAATACGAGTACAAAAATTGTAAATCTCTACCAGGGATTCTATTCGACCAATTATTGGAAGTTAAAATAGCTAATGTTGAAAGATTAATCGCCGGCCTCATAAATTCATCACTAAGATGTTCTAGCTACTTTTAAAGATGTTCTTATCTAGTTCATCATTGGGATTTTCGGGCTCTTGAGGATTTTGGGCACCATCGTGAGCATAAGCACGTTTATATGTCCCGAGTCAGCTGTTGGCGTTTCAAATGCAAGTCGGGTTTTCAGAGTTCGACAGCCACCCGTTAGGTTAGGCTAGGTCGGATGTCGGTAGTCCAAAATGTTGATTTAGGACTTATAAGTAGGGTTGTTAATGAGTTCAGAAACAAAGCTGTGAAAAAAGGAAGAAGTAATAATTGTGTGTTGGCCATTGTTGTATGCAGAATATCTCAAAATATAGAAATTAGAAGTTTCTTTGTAGTTTATTTTAATAATCTGAAAATAAGAATTGACGAAGGAAAGTGTCCTTTAGACAGGCTTCTTTAACATCGTATCTATCGATCTGTAGTTACTACGTCGTAGACAGGAGACCTGCCCAAGCTCGTTTAAGTCGCTCAGATAAAATTCACTTAGTATTTTATCGCAAACCAATGGAACAAAATATATACATTTATTTATTTGTAGAAGTACCAATTACTGTATAATTTTTTTATAATAATTTCTGTTCGTAATGGATAATTTGTTTCTATTTTTTCTAATAATAATAACACTAATGCCATTCGAAAGATCATGTTCAGCAGTAATTACTGTTTTAAATGAGCAATTGGATAAAATTCCAATTTGATTATTACTTCATTCGGTTTTCATTTCATTAATTTCGAAACATTGAATTCTTGAATTACAGTGAACTATATATTCTTAATTGTTAAAACAACAGCTGTGATGGACCAATCGATCGAACAAATGTTAGTCTAAGGCTGGAAACATAGTGGAGCGGCGAGCAAGGCGGCGATGATAGCTGCTTCAAATCAAAGAGAGCGACGAGCAGCGAGCAAAGATTCGCATGCACATAGTGACGAGTTTAGTCGCGTTCTCCTTTTGACAAAACAAGATGGAGGAACTATTTTTATATGAAAATTCTTCGTTGAAACTTTGGTATTTGCAGCAGCTTAGTAGTAGGAGCTGCAGTGTACATGACATAAATAAGTCTAGAAATGAACTTGGTGAATTTCATCACTTGTACCATCAACTTCGGGAGCATCCTGGCAAGTTTCATGCGTATTTTCGAATGTCTTAACAACATTTGATTATATACTAGCCCAGTGTAACCCCATTAATCAAAATCAAATTTTATTGTTTTTGAATAATACACCTCACAACAAAAGTTAGGCACAACGTAGAAAAATTAACTAAATACAAATCTGTGTAACCCCATTAATCCTAGCAGTTACTTTAAGGTTAGAAAAGAATAAATAAAAACAAAATAGAAATATATGCAGATAAAAAGAAATTAGTCAATTAAAAAAAACAATAATTTTATTAAATCACTTTATTATTACTAATAATTACTAAATCAGTCGTAAATTAATGTTGTTCATCTGAAAAACTGGAGTAGTACGACGCTACAGAAGAAGGATTGGAGAATTCGTCCTGATCAGAAGTAGTAGGACGTGAAAATTTAATTTAATTTTGCCTAGTATTTAGATGAAAGTTAGCATTAAGGGATTGAGAACCAAATTAAATGTAGCAAAAATTACCTGAATTCTCCATTAACTACTAATTGTTAATTAATTTTAACGATTAATTATTAATTGTTAAAAACTGTTGTAGCTTCGCAAATATTATGGTCCCACAGAGGTTTCTTTAAACAAACTAAACCAATAAATGTATCAATATCCGTAACCTTTGAAAAATAACCTTTACAAATTGAGCGCGATGAGAGCGAAGAAATCAAACATGTCATAACGCTTCGCTCTACTCTCTATAGATAGCGTTGCTCTATCTTTGCTTTGCTCGCCACTATGCGCGGTCCCATATGTTTACTTGTGTTTGATTTCGCCGCTTTGCTCTTCGCTATCATCGCCGCTTTGCTCGCCGCTCCACTATGTTTCCAGTCTAATGATGCCAGATCGAGGCTTCTTTTGTAATATCTTAGTTATTTACTGCTGGCCCAATTTTTCATGAACACAGGGGTTGTTTTGACGAAAAAGCTGATATGAACATTTACTACGTTCAGTGTCTAGCAGGTTGTCCACTTTTTGAAAGTCCATAGTACCTTACAGATACTTGTTTTGATGTTTGCTTAATCTGTCTTGAAACTTAAGCTAATGTTTCTGTTTACAAAAGGAGTGGCTATAACCAAATACTGCGACCTAAAAGCTTGTTGCACCTACTAGTATTTTTTGTTGCATAAATCTAGGCGACTGTAAAGCTGTTAAAAGTTTTAAGTGAGAACGAGGTTGTACTATATGAGCTCAGGATCTGCCAAGCCCCAAAGATTTCTGTACATCTACTACCCACTTGAAGGTCTATGTGTATTAAGTGAGTGTTTAGGGTGTCAGTGTTAAACTGTTCGTGATATTATTAGAATAGGAAGTCTGTAGAGATGCCAAAATCTATGAAGAAATGACTGGTTCTGTGGATAGTGGCTAATAGGTTGCTTAAATGGCTTCTAAATCTCGTAGGCTAAAAACTGCTGCAGCCAGAAAGCTCTCCTCTAAAACTCAGAATGACCTTCCAATGCACTTAGCTTTTTCTTACTTGCACCTTGAACTCCTATGTAGTTTTTTGTTGTTTGATAGCGTACATATGTTTCCCGTCATCAATGCATTTGTTGCGACAAGACTGAGTAAAATTTTTCCTCATTTCAAAACGAATTTAAATCCTAAAAACTTTCAGTCAAAATTAGAAAACTATTTTTTCTGGTTTTACATATACTTATGATAACCACTTTTTCAAAAAAAAGTGTGCCCTAGTTTCTGAGCTAGATTATAAACTTAAAATACTATCTTTATAAACTTTGCTAAAAATGTAGCTGTACTAAAGCACGTAGCAAATTGTAAATTGCAAAAAAAAAGTAAAAAAAAGATTAGTAATTTTATTTTTTGTATACGTGACTCAGTGCATGTGCATGTTCAATATTTATTTCACAATAAGTTAATTAGTATTTGATCGACGTTTACTATCTTCCACGAAACAAACAGACCAGTTCTTTGACGTCACTAATGTTTCTAGACCAAACTGCTGTTTCTCCTTTTAAAATGTACATTTTTTTTGCCTTAATAAGAACTATTTTTTAAATCACGTTTAAACACATTTATTACTTTATTTTCATTGTTGAACTTAATAATAGTAATATATGTATATTTTGTTTAAATAATTGTACTGAAATTTTACAACTGCAAATTGATTTACGTGACATGAAAAGAGTTATGATCCATTGGTAGCTCTCCATGATTCACTCATTGAACAGCACCATTGACTGAGTAAACTGCGAGGTCAGTACCGTTTCGATCTCTTGTCTGGTATAATCAAAGATGAACGATGGTCAATTAGAGGATTAGAATTTTTAATTTTTGGATCAAAAGGAAATGGTACTGTAATTTCGGTAGCAAGGTTATATGGCGTAGAATTTGTGACTTTTAGAGTCGGTAGATTTTGGGATGCTTAGCTGTTCGAGTCACTAAGTCCATGTTGGTTTCAGGTAGATTATTATAAGCAATTTAGCGTTAATTTTGATCGTAGGTCAAGAAGTTTTCTGATAAATTGTAGCGTTTTTTTTGTTTTGAAATGGAATAGAATAAATCTTTATTTCAATAAAAAGTATATACAAAAAAATAAATGAATGAAGTATAATGTACGAGTACAAAAACATCGTAACCTTCATAACAAGTACTAGTAGAAAGGTTAAGATGAGCAGGATAAGAATGTAGGGATAAAAAAGGAGAGGAAGAACCTGCAGCTAGTGTAGAGAGTTAGAGGAGTATCTGTTTGATTCTGTTGTGTCTGTAGGGAATAGAAGGATCTGTAGGAGGCAGAGTGGATTAGGATGACAGTCAAGAATAGAAAGCAGAACAGACGATTTTGGATATAGGTGTGTACCAGGAAAAAATGGACGCAGTCTCCGTGGAGAGAGTCAATTCTAGTGCGTCGTGGAGAGTCTGTCGCGAGTCTGAGGAATTTGTTCTGTGTTGTCCTGGAGTTTCTTGATGTTGCTACTACAATTCAGGGCTCCAGGCGGAGCAGGCAGAATCACGTTAGGCGTTTTTGTTGTAGTTTTTGTCTTTTAACGCGTATATGGATTCCATACAATATTATATACAAAAAAAAAAAAAAATTATTACTAACAGCTAATAAACCTTTCCACATATATTATTTAGATATTTAATTCTGTTAACGTTTAACCTTAATTATATACATAATCTAAAAATACAATCACTAAGAAATTATTTACTCATTAATGAATCTGTAGTGTTGGTAACTTATCTTTGTGAAGATATTTTTAAACTAACAAATTTACTTCCGCGTAATTAACCAACATAGCTTCAGGAGTAAACCAAAGATTCGAAATGTTGATTTAATAAAGTTTTGATTTAATCTTTATTCGAGCAATTTACGCTATGATTGCATATATATTTAGTTGATTTTTAATTGTTGTGACGTGCATGTTTGTTTTTCTTTGTCTGAATGATTTTTGGATTTTCATTCAACATCAGAGGTTGATTCATTGTTAAGAATCTTATGCGGAGTATAGAGTCATCAAGTCTATTGTACGAGGGTCGTTTGTAAAGTCCGTGCAAAGTCAGAGAGATAGCACTACTGGCGCGTATCGAGGTTATGTTTAGTTAGTAGCATCTCTTGGAAGAACACACACCAAGTTTCAGCCAGATCGGTCTATTTCTTTGTGTTTGGCATTCGTTTGAATCGAGGAAGTCGAGTCATTTTCAAAAAATGGACGAAAAAGAATTTCGTGTGTTGATTAAACACTACTTTATGAAAGGCAAAACGCCTCAGGAGACTAAAGAGAAGCTTGATAAACATTATGGTGACTCTGCACCTTCGATTAGAACAGTTTATAAGTGGTTTCAAAATTTTCGGAGTGGCCATATGGGCACAAGTGACGCTGAACGTTCTGGACGCCCTGTTGAGGTTACTACTCCAGAAATCATTGATAAAATCCATGAAATGGTGATGGATGACAGAAGAGTGAAGGTGCGTGAGATTGCTAGTGCTGTGGGCATCTCGAATGAACGGGTACATAATATTTTGCATCAACATTTAGACATGACAAAGCTATCCGCAAGATGGGTGCCGCGATTGCTCACGCTTGACCAAAAACGAAATCGTGTGAAGTGTTGCAAGGACGGTTTGCAGCTGTTCCAGAAGAATCCGCAGGACTTTAAGCGTCGTTTCGTCACTGTGGGCGAAACATGGATACATCACTGCACTCCTGAGACCAAGGGGGAATCTGCGCCAAAAAAGGCGAAAACCGTTCCTTCGGCCGGAAAGATTATGGCGACTGTCTTTTGGGATTCGCAAGGAATAATCTTCATGGACTATCTGGAAAAGTGTAAAACTATTACAGGTGCATATTATTCATCGTTATTGGACCGTTTGAAAACCGAGCTGCAAGAAAAACGCCCACGATTGGCCCACAAAAAAGTCCTTTTCCATCACGACAACGCACCAGCTCACACCTCAGCAGTTGTGGTCGCAAAATTAATGGAAATAGGGTTCCAACTCGTTTCACATCCCCCCTATTCTCCAGACTTGGCTCCCTCGGACTACTATTTGTTCCCCAATATGAAGAAATGGCTGGCGGGAAAAAGATTTTATTCAAACGAGGAGGTGATTGCAGAAACGAATGGCTACTTTTCAGACTTGGACAAATCCTATTATTCGGAAGGGATCAACAAATTAGAGCAGCGTTGGACGAAGTGTATAAGCCTAAAAGGAGACTATGTTGAAAAATTAAAAAGGTTTACCCCAAAAAATTAAGTAGTTTTTATTTTTGCACGGACTTTTCAAACGACCCTCGTATCTCAGAAGCATAGTGGAAGTCACGCAGTGAAAAGCCGAAATTGATCAGAATCAGAAAGAAAACTTGCTGCTACCTTCGGTTTAAAATCAAAGATATTACCCAGCACCACTTTGAATGAAATACATTTGTCTAGTCCTGGCTTGAAACAAGATTCATAAAACCAGATTGCATAACCCAAACGGCACACTAAACTCGTATTCAACCCAGTGAAAATGCTCTACACATTTTAAGATAGTAAAAACAAACGAATCTATAGATAGAATTTCTCTCTGGTTTCGCTTAAAGAACTGTAACAACGAGAGCAAATCAAGATAGAATCAAAGAAACATTTAAACAGTTCTAATTTTGCAGGTAAACATACTCAAATCAGTGATAAACATTGCAGGTAAACATGGCACAAATTGTTATTTAAACAAATAAAATGAAAGTGTTACATAAATAAATTGTATTTATATAAAATAAAAGTTTATTTTAACCTAACCTATTTCTGGCTTAAAAGACCTATCATTGGCTCTGTTGGCACCATTATGCCATTCAGCTTCTTTGTTTTACTTAGGCTATTGTTTTTTTTTAGTTTAACGAAGGAATTCATCGTGTTCGTGAATTTTTGTTGATAAATAGTTAATTATTACCCAGAATGCTTGTACAATATTTACATTAGTGCAATAGGTTTTCAAATTTCGACTTGCAGCTGGTAATTATTGTACGAATTTATCTAAAAAACTTCACTTACTAAACTGATAGAGGGTTGCTTAAAAAACTGTTGCAGTTCGTAGAGAACTTGAAGGGAAATGCTTCAAGAAAAACTGATACAGCATTTAGGAAAAGTGGTTTTGTATACGGTGCACACGGAGAAGAGGTCGAAACTTTTACTTCCGTTTTATTAAATAATAATTGTTCAAAAACTAAAATGGTTATTTTTCTTTTTGTTCCTTCTCCGAAAATTGACATACGAGTACATTAATAATTTGATATCAGTGAAAAGTCGGTTACGAAACTTCCCAGTTTTCTGCATTTACACCCCTCTGTTCGGGGTAGGGTTTTATTAAAAACAAAAAAAAATCCATATGATCTTGAAGCTCAATAAATGCGCAACTTTTTCTGAAATTATGTGACTCCTTGATTTATTAATCATTGAAAAGATGCAGTAGAAAATTTTAACAGAGATCATCGAGAAAACTAACGTACACAAAGCATGTGAATAGTGTATGTAATAAGGCGCTAGGCGTTATGTGCAGTCTGTTCTCCTTGCTTAATAGACACTCATCCTTGGACTTCCAAAATAAAAAATTATTATACTACCTCTATATTCGACCTATACTCCTGTATGCAGCCCTTGTCTGGTCTAAAACTTGCATAACCAATCACAATAAAATACAGTGAGTGCAAAATAAATGCCTGAGATTGATTGGTTCATTTCCCAGATGGACGCCCATAGACTACATGCACGCAGTAATTGACGTTCCTAGGCAACTCCACTACTGTTCACTGTCTCTTAGAAAAATTCGTCTCCACTTGTTACAATAGTCCGTACCCTCACATAGTAGCCATTGTTAATTACAATATAAACTCTCTTGGTTATAAAAAATATAAATATAAACGCTTAAAGCATATTTTGTAACAACTACCTGTACATCAAGCTAAGGTTTTTTTTAAATTTTTTCCTTAATATGTAGGTAAATATGTTTCCTTTACTCTGAACTAAGTATAATTTCATGGGTGTAAACAGGCGCTAAGCTTGAAACCTCAATTTCTGTATTATTTCAAATTCGTGTACATATGTACAGTTTGTAAATAAATATTATTATTATTTAAAAAAAAATCATCGAGAACGAAATTTTTTAGACTTTAAAGTAAAAATTTCATTGTTTATAAGAAAAAGTTGATACACAACATTTGAACAGTGAACATCACATCTTTTGCTCTGTGAAATTTACTTAAAATTCAGTAGTTTGTTGTTCGAATAAAACGCTGAAAAGTGTCTCAGTGACCAATTTAAATACGCGCTACACGTTAAAAGTACTTTAAATATCGTAAAGTGTTTCTTTCTGGCTAAATCAATTAACTTTTAATTGGTTTAAAAGAAGAATACTTGTACATACTGTAAGTAGCTGTTTATATAATTACAAAGTTGGACAATGAACTGTATTGTAAATATTATTTGTACATACTGTATATAGACATTGAATACTCATTCTCTCCGATTTCTATTCTCTGTACATAATTCTCTTTCTCTTTTGAATTCTTTTAAATTACGCGAACTTTTTTTTTTTTTTTTTTTTTTTTTTTTTTTTTTTTTTTTTTTTTTTTTTTTTTTTTTTTTTGAATGAGTGATAACATGAACTGTTATAGTAATGGGCCTTAGTGACAATACTGTGTTAGAAAGCTCTACTGACAATGAGTCAACTACGTCAGTAACTTCAAAAAAGAGAACCAACACATCGGGCAGCTCACCCAACAAAACTAAAAGGCTGAGAGACTCAACTCGGGTTACCAGATCCTCTGCCAAACAACAACCTAAAGGTTCACTGTCTTCTCTCAGCCAGCCTATCTTTCGACAGCCTGCAATGCCCGACATGCAAACAGCTACTACGAGCACTGCTAATATTGTCACACAGAGTGCAATCACAGTCACAGCTCCACCGGGAGTCTTGTCTGATAATCCCTTTGCGCCGCTTTCTGAACTAGAAGAAATGGAAGTCGCACCTACCGCGCCAGTGCGCACTCACAAACCACCACCTATCTATGTGAAAAATGTTCAGAAATACTCAGTTCTCTGCACTAAATTATCTGAGATAGTGGGAAATGACACATTCACTTGCAAAGCGCGAATTACTGATTTAGTAATCACCCCAAAAACAGTTGAGAGTTACAGAGGTATCATCAGGTACCTCAAAGAGCGCAAAGCCGACTACCACACCTTCCAGCTAGAAGAAGAGAAGTCATACAGGGTAGTCATAAGAAATTTGCATCAGAGTATTCCCGTAGAGCTCATTAAGGAAGAGCTTACTGAGCTTGGCCACACTGTACGGAATGTAACACCAGTTATCCACCCTGTCACGAAGCAAACGCTCCCACTCTTCTTCGTAGATTTGGAACCCCGCCCGAATAACAAAGATATTTTCGACATTGAAATTTTATGTTATTCTCGAATTAAGGTCGAAGAGCCCCATAAACAACGACTTATAGTCCAGTGTAAGCGTTGTCAAGAATACGGACACACAAAAAGCTATTGCCAGCACCAGCCAAGGTGCGTAAAATGCGCCGGCGACCACTTCACCCCGGATTGCGGAAAGCAGCCGAACACTCCAGCTACATGCGCACTATGCAACGGCGAGCATCCTGCGAACTACAAAGGTTGCATAGTTCACAGAGAACTACAGCGATCGAGAAGGCAACGACCTGTTTACGAGCATCCTTCAGCCCACCGAAGAACACAGCATCCAGCCGATCAGCCGCCACCAGCACCTCAAGTACCAAGACACTTTCCTTCTTTCAACCCAGTCAACAAAAACATGTCATTTGCTCGGGTGGCCGCGGGGCCACAACCGTCTTTAGCTCCCCCTCCACTTCCAATTCCTTCAAACTCAGGAGACATCAATTCACTCCTCAGTTCTTTCCTATCAGACTTCAAGTTACTTATTGGGCCTCTGATAACTCTCCTCACAACTGTAGTCAGCAGGCTCCTCCCCAACCAAGCTCCTTAATGCCCATCACCCAACATTCCCTAACCCTTCTCCTCTGGAATTCTAACGGACTGACAAACCGCAGACAGGAACTTGAAGTACTACTACATGACAAACGTATTGACGTAGCTTTGATAACTGAGACACACTTCACTGACAGATCAAGGTTCTTTATTACAGGATACACAACTTACAAGACTAACCACCCTGACGGAACAGCTCACGGAGGAACCGCAGTACTTGTTCGCAGTTCCTTATCACACTTCCTAATCCCATCCCAAGCAACACCCTCCCTTCAAACTACCGTCATCTCTCTGTTGTCGGAGCCATTTTCCTATACCTTGGCAGCCGTGTATTGCCCTCCCAATCAAATAATCCTCCAAAACCAACTTTTATCCTTCCTCTCCTCTCTAGGTCCTCGATTTATATGCGGTGGCGATTACAACGCGAAGCACCCAAGCTGGGGCAGTCGTGTGGCGAACCCGAGAGGCCGAATGCTTTTTAACATCCTTAATCAAAACAGTTACTCCTACTTATCCTCATCCCAACCGACTTATTGGCCAACCTCTCCTCGTAAAAGACCCGATCTTCTTGACTTCTTTATCTGCTCCAATATTTCATCCTTATATACTGATGTACACACTCTAAATGATTTATCCTCTGACCATAGCCCTGTTATCCTAACTCTTGACATCCATCCAAAACAAATTCCTCCTAGGCAATCACTTATTAACGGGACTGTAGACTGGGACGTATTTCGAGAGACTATAGAGCAAAAACTGAACTTAAACGTACCTCTTAAGACACCACAACAGCTAGATGATAATGTACAATACTTGACTGACTCTATCCAACAAAGCGTGTGGCACTCCACCACACAGCTCACTCCACCCAGAAGACCGACACCTCAAAACCTCCCACTCTATCTAAGACAACTAATTACAGAGAAACGTCGTGCGAGAGCTCTCTGGCATCGCACCAGATACCCCTCTCATAAGCGACTTTTCAATCAACTGACCAGACAACTTACTAACAAACTGCAAGAATATTATAACGAACAATACTCAACCTTCACTGAATCACTTACAACGGATGACAACTCTCTCTGGACTGCTACCAAGAAAATACTTAAATACAAAAACATCTCTCACCCTCTTCAACAGACGGATGGTTCTTGGGCTAAATCCGATGAGGAGAAAGCCCAATGCCTAGCTCAACATCTTTCCTCAGTTTTCACTCCACACCCAGACTTACAAGATTTACAACATACTGAAAACATCACTAACGAACTTGACATTCCTCTTCAGCTTTCACTTCCGCCTAAACCGTTCACTCCTAAAGAAGTTAAGAAGATAATCCTTAATCTCCCCAAAAAGAAAAGTCCTGGCTATGATCTGATCACTTCCAACATCCTACTCCAGTTTCCCAGAAAGGCAATAGTTTTTATTACCCATCTCTACAATGCAGTCCTTCGAACCACCTACTTCCCCATCCTTTGGAAATTCTCTTCAGTGAGAATGATACACAAGCCCAAAAAACCTACACACCTCCCCACCTCATATCGGCCAATAAGTCTTCTGCCCTTATTAGGGAAAATCCTTGAAAAGCTCCTCTTAATCCGTCTCCAAAATGAAATAGCAGCCCTAAATGTCATTCCTGATCACCAGTTCGGCTTTCGGAGTTGCCATTCGACTGTACACCAGACGCATCGCGTTGTGGATGTCATCGCTACCTCCCTTGAGCTGAAGCAGTACTGCCCGGGTGTTTTCCTGGACATATCGCAAGCCTTCGACAGGGTATGGCACCTAGGGCTGCTGTATAAGCTCAAGGGCGTCCTACCTGCAACCTATTATCTTGTCCTCAAGTCCTACCTGTCCGACCGTTTCTTCCAAGTAGTCCAAGGTGCCTCATCCTCTCCTATTTATCCCATTCTTGCAGGAGTTCCTCAGGGAAGCATTCTTGCTCCCCTCCTCTACACACTATTTACGGCTGACCTACCAACTCACCCAAACACTATCACCCTTACCTATGCCGATGACACGGCAATCCTTTCTCCAAACATAGATCCTGTCGTGGCAACACGAACCCTGCAATCCCATCTTCACATCCTCGAACCCTGGCTTCGGCAATGGAGGATTAAGGTAAATGAATCCAAATCTAAACATGTAGTCTTCACCCTAAACAAAAAAACACTCCCTTCTCTTTACCTGAATAACATTCCTATCCCCCCTGCGAACCAAGTACGATACCTTGGCCTACATCTAGACAAACGACTAACGTGGAACCCTCATACTAGACTCAAACGAACTGACTGCAACTTCAGGTACAAAATGTTGAAACGACTACTTGACAAACGCTCTAAACTTACTTTACTGAACAAAAAGAGACTCTACACTGCCCTGATAGCCCCAATATGGACATACGGAATTGAACTTTACGGTACTGCTAAACGATCCAACCTTAACCGTCTTCAAACCCTACAATCCAAAATCCTGAGAACCATCCTCAATGCTCCTTTCTATGTCTCCAACCATACTATCCATTCCGATTTAAACATACCATTTGTCTCTGACCTAGCCCAATCCCGCTACACAAAATTTCATTCCAAACTATCCTTCCATTTTAATCCCCTAATCCGTGACCTATCCTCAAGAACACTTCCTTCAAATCCTCATCGAAGACTAAAGCGGAGGTGGCCGCGCGATCATTTAAGTGCAGAACGGCGGCCTCCTAGGATGGCTGCTGTGTAAGATTGCCTTCTTGGCGAACTAGCGGCTCCCATCACTGGATGGTCGCCGTTCACATCGCTCATGCCTATTTGTATATATATTTATTTATATGTACATTATTCACACATCAATTTTGCTTGTTGTATATATGTACAGTTGCAGAAATAAAGTAAAAAAAAAAAAAAAAAAAAAAAAAAAAAAAAAAAAAAAAAAAAAAAAAAAAAAAAAAAAAAAAAAAAAAAAGTTTATAAGAAACGTTTTGAGGTTCTAGGTTAAGCAGATTTATAGGAAATTTAATGCTCTTTCGTTTTGGAATAAGCAGATTTGTTGTGGGATAAAGGATAGAAAAGTTACGGCCGTTTTTATGGTGAAAAACGGGAATATCGACGGAAAAGTTTAAAAATGCAAATATCTTGGACACTATTGAGAATCGGGCCAGAGAGAATAGAATATTTTTTTGGCGCATTTGAGCTGCTGAATCACCTCCCCAAGTTTCGACCACTCCTCCGTGTACACCCTGTATACGAGGGTCGTTTGAAAAGTCCGTGCAAAAATAAAAACTACTTAATTTTTTGGGGTAAACCATTTTTATTTTTCAACATAGTCTCCTTTTAGGCTTATACACTTCGTCCAACGCTGCTCTAGTTTGTTGATCCCTTCCGAATAATAGGATTTGTCCAAGTCTGAAAAATAGCCATTCGTTTCTGCAATCACCTCCTCGTTTGAATAAAATCTTATTCCCGCCAGCCATTTCTTCATATTGGGGAACAAATAGTAGTCCGAGGGAGCCAAGTCTGGAGAATAGGGGGGATGTGAAACGAGTTGGAACCCTATTTCCATTAATTTTGCGACCACAACTGCTGAGGTGTGAGCTGGTGCGTTGTCGTGATGGAAAAGGACTTTTTTGTGGGCCAATCGTGGGCGTTTTTCTTGCAGCTCGGTTTTCAAACGGTCCAATAACGATGAATAATATGCACCAGTAATAGTTTTACCCTTTTCCAGATAGTCGATGAGGATTATTCCTTGCGAATCCCAAAAGACAGTCGCCATAATCTTTCCGGCCGAAGGAACGGTCTTCGCCTTTTTTGGCGCAGATTCCCCCTTGGTAACCCATTGTTTAGATTGTTCTTTGGTCTCAGGAGTGTAGTGATGTATCCATGTTTCATCCACAGTGACGAAACGACGCTTAAAGTCCTGCGGATTCTTCTGGAACAGCTGCCAACCGTCCTTACAACACTTCACACGATTTCATTTTTGGTCAAGCGTGAGCAATCGCGGCACCCATCTTGCGGATAGCTTTGTCATGTTTAAATGTTGATGTAAAATATTATGTACCCGTTCATTCGAGATGCCCACAGCACTAGCAATCTCACGCACCTTCACTCTTCTGTCATCCATCACCATATCATGGATTTTATCCATGATTTCTGGAGTAGTAACCTCAACAGGGCGTCCAGAACGTTCAGCGTCACTTGTGCCCATATGGCCACTCCGAAAATTTGGAAACCACTTATAAACTGTTCTAATCGAAGGTGCAGAGTCACCATAATGTTTATCAAGCTTCTCTTTAGTCTCCTGAGGCGTTTTGCCTTTCATAAAGTAGTGTTTAATCAACACACGAAATTCTTTTTTGTCCATTTTTTGAAAATCACTCGACTTCCTCGATTCAAACGAATGCCAAACACAAAGAAATAGACCGATCTGGCTGAAACTTGGTGTGTGTTCTTCCAAGAGATGCTACTAACTAAACATAACCTCGATACGCGCCAGTGGTGCTATCTCTCTGACTTTGCACGGACTTTTCAATCGACCCTCGTATAAATTAAAGAAAAGTGAAAATATGGTTCCAGGACCTTACTGCAGGATAATATCATTGATTTTATGCCTGTTTATTGTATGCCTGACCGGTTTTGGATTTTCATCCATCGTTAGGGGTAGAATAATCAGTTTGGTGAAGAGTTTTCTATTTTATTTTATGTTTCCGGCTTACCTCTACATTTGTTACAGCACATACAAGTGTATGGAAAGACAGAAGCAAAAGCAAAGTCGGGAAACTCAAGCCCAAAACTGAATAATCAATCTATGATGCTATTGGTTGACTTTTCCTGAGCTTAATATTGCTACACTATCAAAACAGAATGATATTTAAGCTTTCAAACGAAATAACACGCTTCAGGATTTTTTTGTTTTGTTTTGTTTCGTGTTAAGAGCAAAATGAATCTCTTGTGAAAACTGAAATGAAGTGTGAAGAAGTACAGAAGGATATAAAATAAAGGAAAAAGCAAAACTTTTAAATAGAAAGCTTCTTGTGATGAAGCTTTTTCTCCTTGGAACATTCATGAAGGGGGATCCGTTTCCTTTAGTGGTTTTTTTTTTTTTTTCAAGGGGTTACTTCTGGTAACCTCTTCTTTTTTTCTTCCGCAGTGTGATGGCGCCTCCCCTAGTGAAAGAAGAAGCAAGTTCGTGTTGTGGTAGTCCCTCTACTTGGGAGCTGTTCGATATTTCTTAGTAGAAAGGGGTTGTTTGCGTCCCCTGTTTTCCTGCAGTTCTATTCCTGATTAGTACCTAAGAAACCAGTTTACAAACATAAGCAGTATTTGTTTATAGCAATACTTGTTGTTTTTTTTTGTTTTTGCCGTTGATTTGTGAGCTCAGTTTTTTATTATAAATTTTTCATGAATTGCAGACATTATTCTGTCCGTAGAACCCAGAGATCTTTCATAGTACAAGCATATCGTAATTCTTTTTGTATAATCACTGCATTTCGACCCTTGGCCATGTCAAATAATACCAGATATTCATTAATATCGTAATTTGGGCCTTAAAAATCAATAAAAGTTTAATTTGCCATTATTTATTATTTTATTTCGAATAATTTGGATACATAGTCTTTGTTAAAACATAAGTTGCAATAGTTGGTTGCGAGGGAAGATATTTAGTAGCTGAGTGGTTTCAGCTTGCTGAATTTCCACGTAGAAATGGCGGCCACGAATCCAACTACCAGATTTTACTTTATCTACTTTCATTTTTTAAACTAATATTTCAGGTAGAACCATTTTGACTGAAATCTTATTATACGGCCTTCTCTGGTCGAATTCAAAAATCTTGTTAGAACGCAATACCGTCTTTCTTTAACTGCGGTAGAGTAAAAGATAGTAATTAGGGAAGGAATTAGCTATGAGGTTAGCATACTGGACTCCCACGCGGAGGTCCCGGGTTCGAATCCAGCAGCTGACCCTTAGATTTTCTCTTCCTAAGAGCTTCTTACAGCTCACTGTCCGATGTTATACAGTTATCTGTATCGAATGGTTACTATCGCTAATTGTTTCAGACCGTCATATTTCCCTCAAAACGTTATCCGTTTAAATCAACTAATATTGATAGTTAATGCTAAAACTCGCCTTGAATTGGGTTTTGAGGATGCTGTCAATGAGTGAGGACCACTTTCCTAGATTGTGCTTCGATAGACTACAGTCTTTCTCTTCAGCTGATCTAGGAAGCGGCTCCAGATATAACTCTGGGTTTCTCAGGTCGTTTTGGTTTTGAGAGAAATAAATGAAGAGAACTTACTGTGCATTTCTGATCCTCGGATATTTGAGGATGGCTTACGGCGGGTTTTGTCCTTCTTATCAGCTTTACCTTGAAAACTTGCGTGTCTCTGAATATAATACTTTGTATAGAGACCACTTGTTTTCTGTTCGTAAAGCCAGTCACAATTCTAAAATCAACTTCTATTTAAAAAGCTTTATGTCTCAAGTTAGACTCTCAGGCAAGCATTAGATTTTCTCTTCCTAGGAGCTTCTTACAGCTCACTGTCCGGTGATGGACAGTGTTGTCTGTAACAAGAGACTTTTGGGAATATTATGAACAACTTTAAAAGAATTCGAAAAACCTATTATTGTAAAAAACGTTTTGTTTGTAGAAATAAATAAATAATACAAAGTATCGCAAGTAAGTAATATTGTCTTCTCTTTCTGCTGCGTGGAAACCCGTACTATAAATAATGTATATCTAGCTAGCAATCTAGAAAATATAATTCAAAAAAACATGATGTAATCTTAATAATTCCAGATTACATTATGATAATTATACTCAAACGAATTTTTACGTCCAAATTACGATGAGCTAGCTACTTCAAGGTTATCTACTATACTTATTAAAATATTATAAATGTCCTTGGTAAAAAAAAAAAATAATACAGAAAAATTAAGAACATTGCGAGTTAAATGATTCTTATATCTTCATTTTAGGGGTTGTAGGGAGTGATACTTCCGTCCTCGGCGAATAAAATTTGCAAACTACCCAACTGATTGAAAATGATGTTCTCTTAATGATGTTCTTAATTTAGAATGATTAAAAAGCTGTATTAAGGGATAAGTTTTTATTAATTAATATTGAAATATTGTATTTGTTATTTGTTTTTTGATAATGATTTAAGAATTATTTGCTTTTATCTTTGAGTGATTGAATACGTGAGTGACAAGAAAGAGTGCAAAAGATTTCATTTGTAGATCAAGCAGTTGATTCTTTATTTTTTCATCTGAATTAAACATTTCACTGTTTACTTACATGAATGGTGGCTTAATGTGGATGTAATTAGACGTGAGCCTGCTTCCATAAAACACGCTCTCTTTTTTTAAAAATGTCAAGGGAAATGACTCGTTGTTGAGCGCACAATTGCCTCTCTTAAAACCACCAAATAACTGCTTTAAACAACTATGTAATTACTAGACTCCATTTGAAAATTACTTGGTCTATTTTTATCTTCTTTTTTTTGGCGGGTAAGAAAAGCGAATTAATGTATCTTCTAAATTGCGCTATTTGTCCAACACAGTTTTAATTTATTTGTATATTATTTTTTTATCTTTACAATAACTAGAAGTAATTTCTGTTAGCGTTTAGTGAAAATATCTTTTCTGTTTATGTTCACGAGTTTGGGTTGTGAAAATAAACACAGTACAGAAGAATTTCAGTTTCAGTTTAAAGCAGGATAAGTTTCGCTATAAATTTCAAAATCTCTGAATTCATGGTAATTAATATTAGCGATAATTTCAATCACAAACTCAACAGCCAATCAATTAGCACCATTCCATAATTTCATCCAATCAGATGCGTATGACAGAGATAGTACAGCCATCTTCCATTATTTCCACCAATCAGCTGATACTAAAGTTAGGTTATTAAGATTAAGATTCTAATAGGGCGGCCTTTAAGGCCTACGCCACTGCGACCCCTTTGGATCTATTGTGGCTCCACTCATTCTCCATTTAATCAGACTCTTAATGCTGGAGAGCGACTCCTGGGTAAAGCTCAACAGGCCTTGGTTTTTCCTCCCCGAAAAGTAACATCCTCAGCCAGGACAAGCCCCTCACACTGACACAACACGTGCAGTGCCGTTTCCTCCTCTTCCTGACAGAACCTACAAAAGGCTATCATCTGCCAGGCCCATGAGATGCATGTGTTTTCTGAGCCTGCAGTGGCCGGTTAATAGGCCTACAATTATCCTTAAAGCCCCACGGCCTTGACGGATTAAATCTGCAGTTAGCAAGTTAGGTTATAATTAGTAGTTAGCAAAAAAATCTTGTAAATTTTAATAAAAGAAGGTTATGTTAGTGTTTCTATCAGATTTTCATCTATTTACACCACTGTTTTGCGGGAAATGATTTTCTAGTGGTTCTGTGAGGAGAATTGGGGGCCGCAGAATACTTCTCAACTGTTTTACCTCGGATATTATTTATTTATTTTATTTTTTTTCTCGCTTATCTATTGTATCATCAATTCACTACAACTAATTTACCCCATGCGTGTGGATCAGTGCTGTGATGAAACTCTATTCAATTTCCTGAACTGATTAAGACCAAGGTCAGTTTGGACTTAATAAACTAGAGCTTTGTTTTTTTGTGGGCCACCGTCTCCCCTCCTATCTTCCGTCCTTATTGGTAACACTTAAACAATAAGCTATCTCACTTCTTTGTTAGCTTTATTATTATTTCATGTCAGTTAAAAAAAATAAAAATAAACATTCATGGTCTCATTTACATTTTTACTATCAGTTTACGTGCGCAATAGACTCGAACACCTCAAAGCTCACTCTACCGTAAACACGTCATGTTGAGCATTTTAAGCTCTTTACTATTGTTTATTATTTAATTTAGTGAAACTGTAATAAAATAAAATATATTTAATTACGATTAAAATCAAAATAGAAGTAAAAATAACAAGAAGAAGGAGATTAGCGTAATTTCTGTATAAGGTTTTTTTACTATCCTTGGTTCTACTCAGAACCTATTTAATCACTTAATTTGATGTATTTCATTTGGATTAGATTACCTGATAATTGTATTTAATGTGATGTTGCAAAAAATTACTCTTATAAAAGAGGACATGTTCTTTATTTGAAAGAATATAGTGGAATTTTATCTTTTATAGAAAAATGGAAGAAACAAATTTTCAAAGTTGGTTTTCTAAATCAAGCTTTTTCGCACAGTTTTTCACGATCAACCCTTTATACAACTAC
Organism: Rhodnius prolixus; assembly: GCF_049639745.1. Taxonomy (NCBI): domain Eukaryota; kingdom Metazoa; phylum Arthropoda; class Insecta; order Hemiptera; family Reduviidae; genus Rhodnius; species Rhodnius prolixus. Next base: position 18,907,297 of record NW_027411593.1, on the reverse strand, counting down.
CCTACCGGACCTTTTTAACACTAAAGCTACAAATCTAGATGTCAGGCAGCTGAAAACAACTGTTGGCACTATTCACCTTATTTCAGTGATTGATTAATACGAGAAATTTGTTTTATAGAAAGAATATGAAATAATAATTATAAAACTAAAATCGGCAATAACTTCTGTTCTCACACACCGATATCAAGTGCATAATTGCAAAAGCAGCACCACAAAAATGGCAGACAGATTACAGTAATGGTAATAAAGGGAGATTCTATAAAACTATGGTAGATCAGTTACCTAGGTAACCATGGTTTAAGGGGAACTGTCACTAATAAACGGGTTGTTACGACAATAAGCAGGCTGAGAGCAGCGAACCTCGCGGTGTGTGGATCGTATCTTCACAGGACCAACAAAAGGTCCCTCTCCTCTTTGCGTAGATTGCAATGAGGAGGAGGATTTCAAACATATAACAATGATATGTCCACGTTATGTGGTAGAAAGGAAACGAATGTTTGACGACATATACAAGGTATTTAGATGCACCATTTCGTTACGAAGACATAATATTCTCCACCAACATATATGTGTTTAAATCTATAGCAGAGCTAGCAATGAAATATGAATGTATTTAAAAGTTATAGAATGAATGGAAGAAAATGATTAGAGAAGGATTACGTGATTTTAATTTCGGTTAAGCTATAAGGATGGGCAGGAGCACAGAGTACTGATCCATCCATTAGTTGTAAGGTTTATGTAAATAGTTGTGTGTAGTAGAGGGATGAATGTGTGAAGGAATGTATTTATAAGTAAGAATGGAGAGTGAGTGATATTCTATGATAATCACCTAGACGATGCTGGCTGTATGGCGGAAGCCAATGCCAAAAAAAGGCAAAAAATAAAAATTCTGTTTTTTCTCAAAATCAAAACAAAAGAAATTATAAACTTGCGAGAGAAAATAAACTAATTACAACTTTCTCTTACTGCATTTTACGCAATAAAATTGTCTTCAAACTATTTCACGCGGTAAAAAAATGGTTAAAAACCTGCTAAATTTATTCAATGAAAAGCTTTTCTGATCAAATGAATTTAATTTAAATTTGGAATATTATTTAATTTTATAAAAATAAATTTATTAAAACTCATTAATTGCTGATAATATTATGCAGTTAATGAGACCTTGCATTACACTTTAATGACCTTTTAGAGGAAAGATTAACCACCCTCTCCCAGTTTAAATGAATTTTATGGATCTACAATGAGCATGCTCTAATTTAATGATAATTATTAGTACATGATCCAATCAATTCCAATCGAACTGCCGAATCGATTTAGAAACGTTGGACTCCCGATTTGTATCTAAAACAATGGCTTATACCCATGGGACACCTTCATTTTAAGTATAAAATTTGCAGTTTCTATAATTTTCTTGTATCATATTCCTGCGACACATGCAACTCACAAACGTTGTTTAATTGCAATTCTTACCATAATAATCAAACATTACCTTAACTTGATGTAAATGACTCTTGCATATTGTAACTTAGTGCAGCTATTTGAAAGTATCATACGAGGTGTGTTCAAAAAGTAACGGGAATTTTTAAATTTCGCGGGTTTGGAGAGTCTGATTGTAAAATTTTTTTTTTATTATGTTGGTACACATGCCCCTGAAGTACGATAAAATTTTCAGTAATATTCATTGTTTACTTCTTAAGTGGCAGCCGTTAAGGTTAGACGTGTTTTTCGAGCTTGGCGATTTTTGTTTGTTAAAAAAAATGGATCAAAGAATTTGTATTAAATTTTGCGTAAAAAATGAAATAAAGTGTGTGAAATGTTAATAAAGGCATATGGTGAGTCTGCTATGAGTAAAACAAGGATTTACGAGTGGTATAAGCGTTTCCAAGATGGCCGCGAAAACGTTGAAGATGACGAACGACCTGGACGTCCAAGCACATCAACAACCGATGAAAACGTGAAAAAAGTGAAAGAAATGGTTATGAACGATCGCCGAATCACAATCAGAGAAGTCGCTGATGATGTTGCCATATCAATTGGCTCATGCCATGAAATTTTTTCGGATGTTTTGGGTATGAAACGTGTGGCAGCAAAATTTGTTCCAAAATTGTTGAATTTCGAACAAAAACAGCGGAGAATGGAAGTTGCTCAAGAGTCAATCAATGAAGTCGACAACGATGCGGATCTACTGAAACGTGTTATAACAGGTGACGAAACATGGGTTTACGGATATGATGTCGAAACTAAGGCTCAATCGTCCCAGTGGAGGCATTCTGGATCGCCAAGACCGAAAAAGGCTCGACAAGTGCGGTCGAATGTGAAGGTTATGCTCACTGTGTTCTTCGATTTTAATGGCATAGTGCATCATGAATTCTTGCCACAAGGTCAAACAATCAATAAGGAGTACTACCTACAAGTTCAACGCCGTTTGCGTGAAGCAATCCGAAAAAAACGCCCGGATTTGTGGCAAAACAATTCATGGATTTTGCACCACGATAATGCACCTGCTCACACTTCATTGCTTGTTCGTGAATTTTTGGCCAAAAACAAAACTTTAACGATGCCCCAGCCTCCATATTCGCCAGACATGGCTCCATGTGACTTTTTTCTATTTCCAAACATAAAGAGAACATTAAAAGGCCGTCGTTTTACAAGCATAGATGACATTAAAAGCGAATCGCTGAAAGAGCTGAAAGCTATCACAAAGATCGAGTTTCAGAAGTGTTTCGAGGATTGGAAAAAGCGCTGGCACAAGTGTATTGTATGCGAAGGGGACTACTTTGAAGGCGACAATATTAATGTAGATGAATAAATAAATATTTTTTTCAAAAAACGAAAATTCCCGTTACTTTTTGAACACAACTCGTAGCTTTATTATTTAGAAAAACAATAGCGAAAAAATAATAAAATTACTAAACAATTAAAGGAAGTATAAAGAACTATAAATCATCCCCCTCTTTTAATCAAGAAGTAAATGTCGACCTAGTTTACATTGAATACAAAACATTTTTTATATATTGTCCGTAATTCATATGCGTTGGTGCTAGACATGGCAAAAACCGCCAACTAAGTCGTATCACAATCAACTGTACAAGAAACAAGCAACGCTAATAAATATTAACACTTTATTGCCTTTCATTATTTCTAGATTAACCGGTCAAAATGTTAACACAAACACTCAAAACTTGACGTCATTTCCTGCATAAAGAATTTATTTTAATGTCGTTCAGTCAAACTGATAAATAATGATTGACAATTAAATTAACTTCTTTTTATTTTTGTTTTTCTATTCTTTTGAACTGCTTCCAATTTATTTGTCTAGATATTGATTATTTAGTTCAGAATAGATACATTTCTTTGGCGGTATATTTTTTATTTTGTTTTTGTATGTTAGTACATGTAATGCTTTTAAGTAAATTTCTACCCTTTTTGTCATAGTCGCATGCAACTCACAAACTAGTTTTATTGCAATTCTTGCCGCAAAGTAATCAAACATTACCTTAACTTGATGTAAATAACGCTTGCTTATGTAACTGCATATCTTATGGGAACAATTCTATGTCAATGCTCAGTAGCTAAACTTCTTGTTTAGCAATTTAAAGGAATATAATCTATTTTACTGGCTTACAACGGGAATCCCCCATCCAATTAGCGTTCGTTTACAAGGTTACCTTACCAATAATAAGCTAACAGTTGCAATTATTATTAACTATAACGTCGAAATTACGAGGGTCGTTTGAAAAGTCCGTGCAAAAATAAAAACTACTTAATTTTTTGGGGTAAACCTTTTTTATTTTTCAACATAGTCTCCTTTTAGGCTTATACACTTCGTCCAACGCTGCTCTAGTTTGTTGATCCCTTCCGAATAATAGGATTTGTCCAAGTCTGAAAAATAGCCATTCGTTTCTGCAATCACCTCCTCGTTTGAATAAAATCTTTTTCCCGCCAGCCATTTCTTCATATTGGGGAACAAATAGTAGTCCGAGGGAGCCAAGTCTGGAGAATAGGGGGGGATGTGAAACGAGTTAGAACCCTATTTCCATTAATTTTGCGACCACAACTGCTGAGGTGTGAGCTGGTGCGTTGGCGTGATGGAAAAGGACTTTTTTGTGGGCCAATCGTGGGCGTTTTTCTTGCAGCTCGGTTTTCAAACGGTCCAATAACGATGAATAATATGCACCTGTAATAGTTTTACCCTTTTCCAGATAGTCGATGAAGATTATTCCTTGCGAATCCCAAAAGACAGTCGCCATAATCTTTCCGGCCGAAGGAACGGTCTTCGCCTTTTTTGGCGCAGATTCCCCCTTGGTCTCAGGAGTGTAGTGATGTATCCATGTTTCATCCACAGTGACGAAACGACGCTTAAAGTCCTGCGGATTCTTCTGGAACAGCTGCAAACCGTCCTTGCAACACTTCACACGATTTCGTTTTTGGTCAAGCGTGAGCAATCGCGGCACCCATCTTGCGGATAGCTTTGTCATGTCCAATTGTTGATGCAAAATATTATGTACCCGTTCATTCGAGATGCCCACAGCACTAGCAATCTCACGCACCTTCACTCTTCTGTCATCCATCACCATATCATGGATTTTATCAATGATTTCTGGAGTAGTAACCTCAACAGGGCGTCCAGAACGTTAAGCGTCACTTGTGCCCCCATATGGCCACTCCGAAAATTTTGAAACCACTTATAAACTGTTCTAATCGAAGGTGCAGAGTCACCATAATGTTTATCAAGCTTCTCTTTAGTCTCCTGAGGCGTTTTGCCTTTCATAAAGTAGTGTTTAATCAACACACGAAATTCTTTTTCGTCCATTTTTTGAAAATCACTCGACTTCCTCGATTCAAAGGAATGCCAAACACAAAAAAATAGACCGATCTGGCTGAAACTTGGTGTGTGTTCTTCCAAGAGATGCTACTAACTAAACATAACCTAGATACGCGCCAGTAGTGCTATCTCTCTGACTTTGCACGGACTTTTCAAACGACCCTCGTAGAAGCCAGGTATTAATAATAATGAACAAAGTGCAATTGTTATCCAAATTTTTACCTAAAAAACGACCGGTAACCTTGGAGATGTATAATAAACGAATTTGACCATTAATAAATTATAGTATAAGTACTCATATCTTACTCGATTCAAAACTTATTATTCAGGCCAGTTCAGAATCATTTTATCTGAATTACAGATGCTTGTCAACTGTATACCCTTTGTAACTTGAAAGAAACCGAAGATATTTTGCACTTTGTCGGAGCATGCCAAATACTAGCTTGTTACAGGCGGCAATATTTAGGAAAAAATTGTGCTCTCATTAGATGAAATCTTCAGCAAACATTTTGATGATAAGGACTGGTCTATGTTCTGTAAAAATCTATAAGATGCCCTACATTATAGGAAATTTTTGTAACTTCCGTGTTCACCTTCTAAAGGACTAACGTTGTTATTATTCTATTTCTTTTTCCCTTTGTGAATTTCAACGAAATTTAGGAAATCATACACATATTAGCAACTCGGCAGACGGGTCCTATCCATGCTGATAAATACCACAGTTATATGTACACTTTTACAGCTATAATGTATTCTTTTTCTGAATAAATGCACTATTATTATTATTACATATCTTATGTTACCAAAATAATTATGAGCCAGCTCACTAACAGCTTTACACATAATGGTCTATTCTGATTTTGTTCTCCATCGTTCTGATGTGCCGTTGATTTCCAAACTTCCAACCTGCACGGACACGACCAGTTATTCTTTAATGCCAACCTCATAACCACAACCAGACGGCATGTGTTTAGAAGGAGACGAATGTTTGACGACATATACAGGTATTTAGATGCACCATTTCGCTACGAAGACATAATATTCTCCACCAATATCTATGTGCTTAAGTCGATAGCAGAGCTAGCAAAGAAATATGAATGTATTTAAAAGTTATAGCCGATTAGAATGAATGGAAGAAAATGATTAGAGAAGGATTACGTGATTTTAATTTCGGTTAAGCTATAAGGATGGCAGGAGCACAGAGTACTGATCCATCCATTAGTTGTAAGGTTTATGTAAATAGTTGCGAATGTATTTATAAGTAAGAATGGAGAGTGAGTGTTATTCTAGTGATAAGCACCTAAGCGAAAGCCAATGCTAAAAAAATAAAACAAAAAATGTGTTTTACCTTTAAAAAATGAAAGGCAACTTCTCTACGCAAAGTTGTTGAAATAGAATCATGAAAGTTGATGAAGTAGGTAAAAAAATGCGATAATGGCCAGAATCGCTGAGCATATCTTGAAGAAGATATTGTCTAAAAGACACTTAGTGACACCCCAAGAATCTACTTTATTATTTGTATTATATTTTGTTTTTGTTCTTACGAAAGAATGATTGCTGCAGACGAGGCGAATTCTCAATTTCAAAGAGATTTTTAAAGGACACTTAGTCGCAGATCAAGAATTCAAATTTAATAAGATAATTTCACTCTAAAGAATTTTTCTTTTTCATAAACATCGCTTTAAAATCTGCTTGATCACTCAATAGATTTACAAAATAATCATTTTACAATTTACATTTAAATGAATCAATGTTACGCCCTCTTAATTTACAACTTTATTTTTAATAATATGTACGTCCAGTTTACATAAGAAGTGAAAGGTATGTCAATGTTACCATTCATAAATATCAGCTAAGCAAAAAGTAATTACACTTAATGCAATAGTATATAACTAAAAAAAATTATAGTTTTTTAAGTACAGTCATTAAATACATGTATTTTATATTCCTATTGATTTTAAGCTTATGCGTTTATTAAAAATAAATTGTTTTCGCAAATATTTGTATATTTCGCAAATAAATATATTTCGCAAAAATTTAGATATTGCATTTTACGTAATGTTTGTTTTTATTGTTAGATTGAAGGAATGTTTTCATTATGTGGACAAAAAAAAAAATGAAATTAACTTTTAGTCGCTTATTTTTCGTTGAAATTGTCAGGGTTTGGGCGAATAAAAAAATACCTTTAAATGAGGACAAAAAGCATTAGCGGAACTTCGGTTTATGTTTTGTTCAAATTTTATTTTAAATTGCAGATCACACTACTTAAACGAACTGAAGTTGAACAGACGTTATCGACTACTTAAAAAGACTACTAGACCAACGATCAAAACTTTCACTTAATTACAAACGACTGATTAACGATTCTATACTAAAACCCACCCGGTATTGAACTGTGGGATTCAACGAAACGCTCCAATCTTCAACGAATTCAATCGCTTCAGTCTAAAATTCTCCGCACTATCGTTAACGCTCCATTTTACGTTTCAAATCTAACTATCCACACAGTCCTGGAAATTCCGTTTGTAGGTCCAGGGTTGCACGAACTCGCTACAAAAAGTTTTCATCAGAACTTGCACTCACATTCCAATCCTCTTCTTATCCGCCATTTATCATCTCATCACCTTCCAGATCATCCTCCCAGACGACTAAAACGCCAGTGGTCTCGCGATTTTTTCTCTCCTGAAGAGAGTAGCTAATCCTGGGAGACGACTTAGGGAGTGTTATCACTGGGTAACTTCTCCCCTCAATTAGTTAGTTTGATGTCAGTTATTGTCATTGTTACTTATAGCGTGTCTAGCGCTGGTGTAACTTTACAAAAAAAAAAATAAAAAAAAAAATGCAGATAAGGAAAAGTAATAACTTTAGAAGTAAAAGAATATCAAAGTGAAGGATAACAAAGTTCATCTACATTTTATCGATTTTAAGAGTTTTGAAGCTCTTTCAATTAGTTTTATTTTGCACTTTATTTGGTTTCATAATAATAATATTTATAATTTATACAAAATATATGATGCAGTTTAACAAATATTCAAGCGTAGTAGAGTGTCTGTCATCGAGTATTGATTTCATGGTTATAAACTCTTATAACTTCGTCGGTTATTTCAGTTTGATAAATAGAAATTATTAACTTGGAGGGGATGAAATTGATGAACACAATAAATGATAAAACTAGACACGAACTAGCGGTAGCCAAGCGTTGGGTTAGATTCAGAGGGTGTTATTGTTGGTGATAGAAGAGCCAGATGACGTTATACTAACAGAGAATGTGTTAGGGCGGCCTGACTATGCAGCTCCTGGACCTACCCCAATGCAAACCACCCTCAGTCACCTCTCTAGAGGGGTGAACCCGCTGCGTGATCCTGCCCGCCACCCATGTCTGCCGCCTCCGCACTATTTCCCTCCTCTGTTCCTGTCAGTACCTATTGCTGCTGGCGGCCAAGTTCCTCCTTATCTCCTGTCTCTCTCACACACTCTATATCTCTCTTTCTGTACAACGATCTGTATCTCAAGCGCAACCCTACAAACATTCTCTCGGCTAAAAACTTCCCTTTTAATCATTAATCATTGTGTTTGTCAATATCCACACAATGAAGTATGTTCAGCCCCCAAGAATATTTTAATGAACATGGATCTGTTATTCACGTCTTCTTTTCCCACGCTGTACGCAATTATGGGTTAAATTAGCAATTTCTTTTTTCTTCTAAACTTACATTCTCTAACTCTACTACAAAGAGAAGGCAGATTTTCCGTTTAGAGATTTCAAAAGAAATACCAAGTATATTTGGAGATCTATAACTTTGGGCACTTCTTGAGAAACGGGGGTAGATAGGTTATACGAGGTGTGGCTATTAATAACTAGACTATTGCTGTAAAACATTTCATTTTAAATTTATACATATTTAGTTATTATCACCTATTCCTACAACGCTCCATGCAAATTTACCATTGTTCGAAACAGTGCTGGAAGTCTTTTTCTGTGAGCTCCTACATGACGCGTGCCGCTTTTTCTTTCATAGCTTCAACGGACTGAAATCGTGTTCCTTTTAATGCAGATTTGACTTTGGGGAACAGATAAAAGTCACATGGGACCAGGTCAGGTGAATAAGGCAGATGGACTGAAACTGGAATGTTGTACTTCGCTAGAAACGTCTTGACAGACAAGACAGTGTGAGCCGGCGCGTTGTCTTGATGGAGAACCCATGACTTGTTCTTCCACAAATCGGGTCGTTTTTTCCTTACTCTTTCACGGAGTTGAGCAAGCACCTCACGGTAGTAATGTTGATTAATTATAATCGATATTTTCATCCGTTTTGGACGGGGAAGGCAGTCATCATCTCTAACGTCTTCTCGGCAATCTTGGAAACGCTTGAACCACTCAAAAACTTGCGCACGTGATAAACATTCATCGCCATAAACTTCTTTAATTAAAAGATAAGTTTCATTAGCGGTTATACCAAGTATCATGTGAAATTTCACGACAATTCGTTGCTCTACTACATGTGTAGTAAAATGTTTTCGGCAAAACGAAACTAACACCTCTTACTCAAACGGCTGTAAAGTAACTTTAACGTTAAGAATATATAGTTTTCGTGACCGTAAATTGTTAAACTTAGGATGGAAGATTTGCGAGGAATCGGTCAAATAAAACAACTTGCCTCTTTAGTTTCTGTAACTCAACCAACCCGCAGAGCCACGCCCTGAAGAGGACAATATATTTGTGGAAACGTTGGCAAAGAGACGATTTGTTTTTATTTGACCGATTCCTCGCAAATCTTCCATCCTAAGTTTCACGTTAAGGTTTTTTTCCACCCTTAACTTGTAAACATTACTGCCAGCTTGAAACATTTCTCGATACTGTATTTGTAAATAAATCAGTTACAATTATGTGAACCAGAATGTTTAGAATAATTATTAGTAAGATACAGTCATGCGACTGTACTCTATAGAGAATAAAAAATCAGTTCAGATAGTTTTGTCACTAATGCAATGGTATGTCAGTGGTGATAAATATTACAGCTGCATAACCTTTAATGGCTAACTTTTTTAATAAAGTCACTAATAAAAAATCATTTTTTATAATCATTACGTTATCGTGCAAGTGGGCATGAAAACAGCATGTAATGCCGTCCGACTTTCCAAAAGGAATTCCTATCATTATGGATAAGAAACTAAATGTCAGCACTACAGCTAGAAAACGTTCTGACACTATTACTGTTATTATGTTACTTTTTACATTTTATTCTTACCTTAATATTTCAACAGTTTTATTGCAGGTAATTTATGATCTTTCTGAAAGTGTGGTGGTATAATTGAAAATACCAAAATGTTCCCCATTTTTTCCCCCACCAATCTCTCATTTATTATTGTAAGAGCAACTTTTGTGATCATAAGGATAACCGATTTCGAGTTTACGCTACAAATATCCGTTTATAAATTTGCGGAGTCTTGAAATATTGTTTTTTACAAATTGGTCCGTTTTTGTATCCGCCTTAATTATAAAAAACTAAATTTAGCAGAAAGTTCATATTTTTTTTATTTTTTTTTTATTTATCCTTTTATTGAAATTTACACCTGTACCTACAGGGTACAATAAGTAAATGAGATAAATGTATATAAATAGTGTGGCAGACCACTGATGGCCGCCATTAGTCACCCAGTTGGTCACGGGGCCAACGGCGCCTCAGCCGTCTTCAAGGATTGGAGGGTAGCGTAGTTGAAGACAAGTTTTCAGCTAAAGGGTTGGGATGATGTTTTTGGTGAAAATTTGTATATCGGATTTTGGCAAGTTCGGAGATGAGTGGAATTTGGAGATCTGTATGGATTGTGTGATTGCTAACATAGAATGGAGCGTCTTCTATGTGGCGGAGAATTTTGGATTGGAGTGTTTGCACAGTCTATTGATGTTTGATTTTTTAGCTGTTCCGTAAAGTTCGAGTCCCGTAAGTCCCATATTGGTGTGAGAAGAGCTGTATAGAGTCGTCGTTTGTTCTGTAGTGAGAGTTTTGAGCGTTTGTCGAGTAGTCTGGCTAGAAGTTTGTATCGTTTGTTTAGTTCGGTACGTTTAAGTCTCGTATGGGGGTTCCAGGTAAGTCTCTTGTCTAGGTACATTCCAAGGTACCGCACATGGTCGGCTGGTGGGATAGGTGTATGATGTAAGAAGACAGGTGGTGGAGTTTGACGTTTGAATGTGAAGACTATGTATTTAGACTTAGTTGGGTTAATTTTTATACGCCAGTTTTCTAACCAAGGTTCTATTGATTCTAGTGAGCGTACTGCGAGGATAGGGTTAAGTTCATATTTGAATTTCAAAAAAACGCTCAACTCGGATTAGATTTTCTAGTTTTATTTTATCATTTTCTTGAAAACAGTTCCTACGATTTTAATTAACATTGTATTGATTGATTACCAAAAAAAGTGGTTCCATTTTTCCCTGAAAGTGCGATTAAGGATACTTGTATGTGGTTTATAATCTATACTTCTAGTGAGGGCTGGTTAGGATACTTTCTAAACTGATAAGAATTAAATAATTGCTCGAACTTAGTTTAAGAATATTTGCGAGTTAAAACTTTTAGAATGGTAGTGAAAGATAGTCTCTTTGGCTTTTTTGGGACAATAATTATTTTCATCCAAAACAGTTGGTTTTTTCTTACTTTTTTATGATTTGCGAATAAAAAGCTCTCTTATTTACAGATAATAAGGGAATTATCAGTAAAACGAATTAAGCTAATCTTTAACCTTGGTTTGGACTTAAGCTTCCTCATAATGGGCGCACAATATGTAATCAATTATTAAATATTTTTTCCAATAAATAACAAAATTGTTATTTATTTCACAAGTGAGTAGAGAACGCCATTTATATTCTAGTTTGTAATCTCTCGCTGCAGTGATTCGAGTCATTATATGAGATTATATTTTATTTTACTCACTTTACTGAAGTATTTATTATCCATTAAAGAATTTAATGATAGATTTTTATTTTAAATTTATTTAGTTATTTACAATCTGTATAATATAATATACAATAAGTAAATAGAGAGAATGAAGGACAAATGGATGCGTGAAAGGCAGGAGGAAAGAAACTGCCCAACAGTTGCACTTTCTACAGGATATGATTTTTTACGCCTTCAGACTGCGAGGAAGTCGCGGGGCCACTGGCGATTCAGTCGGCGCGTATTGTTAGGAATCTTTTGATATTTAGTCTTGGAGAGTTGGTGTACGAAGGGGATGTTGAGTTCGATGTGAAGAGTGAGGTTAGTCACCGTAGAAAGGAGCGTCAGCTATCTGTCGGAGGAGTTTTGATTGAAATGTTTGTAGGTTTGGCTGAACCCCACAGCTCTAGTCCGTAGGTCCACATAGGTTTGAGGATAGTACTGTATATTAAGCGTTTGAGTTCTATGGGTAATTTGGAGCGTCGACCAAGAAGTCTGTAAAGCAGTTTCGCACGTTTTGTCATTCCTTATCTTTTAAGTCTAGTATGTGGGTTCGACGTGAGTATTTTGTCTATGTAGAGTCCAAGGTAGCGCACCAGATCTGCACAAGGAAGAGGATTGCTGTTGAAGAGGACAGGTGGATAGGAGTAAACTAATGATAGATAGAATTGGTTTTTACAGGGGCCGGGAGTTAGTGTACTGATTGTTAAAACGAGTTAGTTGGGAGTACTCAAGTTCAAAATTTGCGTTAGCAACGCATCCTAATCGGCATTAGGCCCATTTCAGATTATTGGCGAATGCTTTACGATTGGTTCTTACTTCACAGATATAAAGAAGATAAGTTTTATGTACAGATAATATACTTTTTGCAGGCTATTTAAATGTTCTACTTAATTATATGTAAAGAAATGAACATTTGAGTTGTGAAACAGAGCTCAGTGCTCAGCGCCACAACTCTCTAGGAACTCTCTGGAGGTTAGGAAGGAATGAGGCCGTTTTAAGCGACGTGGAGGATCGTCAGGATCAGACGATGTTAATAATGATAGAGCCAGAGGATTTGGGTGATCGGAGAGTTTGCAGTAGAAATTTAGGAATCGGGTGTGGATTAATTCATTAGGGAATGTTGAGATCATGATGGAGGGTGCGATTGGAGACATAGAATGGGCGAGTTAACGATTCGGCGGAAGACTTTGGACTGTAAACTTAATTAATAATAATAAATTTTTTCCCTGAAGTTGCTAAAAAGAGGAAGTCATGAATCTTTCCCATCAGACATCTTTCAGTCGGGCTTTACGTCCAACTACCAAATTAGGTGTCGTGGACAGAGGCGACTAGCAAACATACTTTACTGTAAATTTCTTTTATTAACCATTAAATAAAATCCAAGGTCTATAGACCGGGAATTGAACCCAGTACCGCAATACATACTAGCTTCGCAAGTCTCGCCTCTAACCGCTCGGCTACCGTGGCGCCTGACATGTATACCAAAAAATAATTATTCATTTAGATCGATGTTGGCTGGAAATCATTAAATAAAGAGCTGGCCTCATAAAACTAGTTAAATACAGCATCTCAACTATCTTTTACTTTCAGTCGGTAGTTATTAAAAGTTCAACTTGCTGCTCTTTAGTGAATAATTGCCACATTATTATGCGGTGGCCGTAAAAATAAATGTTTACGTTTTTGATATTTATTTAAAAATAAAGAAAGAAAAAAAACCTTGGGATGTTATTTTCAAATTAGTTTCAATTTATCTTTAATTAACCTTAATTAACAGATAATTCTATGTTTAGAATTTTTTTTTTCTTGAATTTTAAAAATAACTCTCTAAAATCAAGGTATTAATTTACAAATAATGTAGGTTTTAATTAAAATTTAAAAGATTAACTTCTTGGTTTTGATAATTTTTCTTATTTTTGAAATTTTACAGTCTTTATTTTCAACTTCTGCACGTTTTAGAATAAAGCAAGCAGCTTTACTAAAGTAATGGAATATATTATTTTTTTGCTAATCTCAACTAAACTAAGGTTACTTTTTTCGACTTGGTTGGCCGGCAGTATATTTTTTTTTTGTCTCCGACTATTTCGTAGTCTTGAGAAAAAAAATATGTAAGATTTCAGATGGAGAGCATTGCCTGCTTAGCATACAACAACCTAAACTCTTTATCAAGAATCCCTGAAGATACGTGAAGGCCCTAGAACTGCTCGATTACCAAAAAATAAAGGAATAAACTAAACAAATAAGTCTATCATAGAAACGATCATTGATATAACTCATTTCTTTAGAATTTAATGACTTCAGAAGAATTTTTTTTTTTTTTTTTGGCGCATCAACAGCTGAGGTTATTAGCGCCCGGAGCTTTTTCCACTGCACTGCCGGCCTCCGGACAGTGTTCTCTCGGTATAGACAACACTGTCCATCACCGGACAGTGGAGCTGTAAGAAGCTCCTAGGAAGAGAAAATATAAGGGTCAGCTGCTGGATTCGAACACGGGACCTCCGCGTGGGAGTCCAGTATACTAACCTCATAGCTAATCCCTTCACTCCCTTCAGAAGAATATTTGGAACTAAGTCGTGCACTATCCATCAGTATTTAGAGCCACATTATCAGCCGTGTTTATATTATTTATTTTTTATAAATTTACTGTTTTATAAATTTTAACAGTACTGGGATTTTTTAGTTCGCGATGAAAAATATTTACTTCCAAGCCGTGATCTCTTCAATTGCCCCTGCGATAGATCTTTAGACTATCCCTCAAATACTAATAACTAGCCTTTTACTATTCAATTTGCCAAATTCTATTATTTAAACTGTACATATGATTTTTTTAATTCAAGCTAAATTATTACGATAATTACAGAACCTCCTTTGCAATAAGAAATGTACAACCAATTTTTATTATTTTTGTCTGAAGATTTAATTGAGAATAAAACTAATTTTTTATGCAAACATATGATAATTTTTTAATTATTTAATCAAAAGTAGAGTCTAACCCCAGAACTGTAGCTTTATTTACCAGCGAATTTCAGATACTCTAATTATTTTCATCCCAAGGTCTACCTTCTCGAAACTTGTAGATTTTTTTTAAAAAAATATTTTATGTTTAGAATTATTAATTATAAATTTTGTTTTGTTTTTCTCGAGTCAACTAATTGAACAACTGCAATAAAAAACACTCAAGGATTAAGTATGTTTTTTGCAATGGTTTTAATTGTTTTTAATCTATAAATACCTTAATGTATTTAATTTTTTATTATTAATTTAATATGGTTTCATTCAACTGAGCGTAACTCACATTGCAGTTTAAATAACAATTTTTTTTTTTAAATTTATTTTGTTATTTATTATCTGCATACAGTATACAATAAGTAAATATGAAGACTATGATGAACTGGTGCGGGAGGAGAGCAGGAGGAGAGAAACTACCCAGCGGTAGCACTCTCTATAGGAGAGAGGAGAATGTGGGTGGAGAATGTGAGGAGGGGATACGAGGAGGAGAGAGGAGAGTAACAATTTAGGTCTTCAGCCTACAAGGAAGTCGCGAGGCCACTCGTCATTCAGTCGGCGAGGAGTATTAGGGATGTCAGAGGAAGCAAGAGACAGTACAAGAGGATTAGAGCTAGTCGAGAGAGTAGTATGGAATTTTTGGTATTTAGTCTTGGCGAGTTGGTCTATAAAGGGAATGTTGAGGTCAGTGTGAAGAGTGAGGTTAGTCACCGTAGAAAGGAGCGTCAGCTATCTGTCGGAGCAGTTTTGACTGAAATGTCTTGTACAGTCCGTATGTTCTGTAGGTTTGGCTGAACCCCACAGCTTTAGTCCGTAAGTACACATAGGTCTGAGGATAGTATTGTATATTAAGCGTTTGAGTTCTATGGGCAATTTGGAGCGTCGTCCAAGTAGTCTGTAAAGAAGTTTCCCACGTAAGTCTTTTGTCTATAAAGAGCCCAAGGTAGCGCACCAGATCTGTACAAGGAAGAGGATTGCTGTAGAAGAGGACAGATGGACAGGAGCCCCGACGGAGAGTAAACGTGCCATGCTGGCATTTCTGTGGGTTCATTTTAATCCTCCACTTCTTTGCCCAGAATTCTATTTTATATACACATATGCAGACGACACAGCCATATTAGCTACAAGTACACATCCTTCTTCAGCTTCATACAAGTTACAGACACATTTAAATAACAATAATTAATAATAAATCCAAATAAAAGTTTATTAAAAAAATTAAAACGCTCAAAAGAAAGTTCAGTAACAATTTCCGTAAGACAGTTTTTGATGAAAACTTTATTCAAATTTTCAGAATATAATTTAAACTGATATTTTGTTTGTAGTTGAGATAAAAGCTGTAATTATTTTTTCAATTTGTAAACGCCTCTTGGATATGCATTTCAAAACTCAATTCCTAATAGTTCTGTACAAAATATTTCTTTTAGTGAATGGCAACTATAACGTCCTGTTTTTTATTCTCATGTTTAACTTTATTAAATTCAATTATTTTAATTAATAGCTAAAAGTATATGACAGTGCGATATTAAATTTTTAGAAGTAATGTTGATTAAAAAATAATAATAACCTTTTAAAATTTTGAATAATTAATAATTACAAAATCACTTAATCAAAGAATTAAGGACGTTTATTAATGGCAATACCCTTTTTTTTGAGAGAGAGGGAGGGCATTAAGAGTGAATTTTAAAAATAAATGACCCTGAACTATCATTCACTATGACTAGAATGTGCTGCATGTAATGTATGTATCCCCTCTCCTCACCACTTGAACCGAATATTAAAAGGAAATGCTTATGAAACACTTATCACAAACTAATGTAGATAATGTTATCTTTTTGACAACATAGTTGCTTATCCTGCAATAACTGTATACATTATTTATTAGTTGAGTCAATTATTATTTATTAATTTAGTTGTTTTTTTTTGCGCTAAAAAAATATTTTATTGTTCTTCTAATTAAAATTTGATGCAATAAACAATCATTGTTGATAGAAAAATTGACTTGTTTTATTTTTTTCGTCAATAAAATCAAACATAAGTTGCTTTATGTCTCCTATTTCATTACATTTTGACGTCTCAAAGTTCAGAAATCTTGTACCAAGGCCATTCAAGATGAAGAACCAAATATACATTAGATTTAAACTAGAATGTCGGAGAACTTCATTTCTTCCAATTACTTAGAGACAATCTTAAAATTCAGAATTACTGCTTGAAAGATAAGTCTATGCGAAACTTAGATACATGGTTCATCTATAGAGACTAAAGAACTAACTATCGTATTGTTGAGCATTGTTTGATTAAACTGAGAATCAGCTTAAAAATACTTCATGTAGAGTGTATATGCTATCTAATAAAATGACATTATCTCACTAAGCTAGAAATCGCTTACAGGCAAGATTGCTAACATTGTAAAAATATATAATAAGATGGAAATGCTGATATGAATTATTTAATCAAAAGTAGAGTCTAACTCCAGAACTGTAGCTTTATTTACCAGCGAATTTCAGATACTCTAATTATTTTCATCCCAAGGTCTACCTTCTCGAAACTTGTAGGTTTTTTTTTTTTTAAAGTATTTTATGTTTAGCATACCAGCTTTTAGAAGAAAGCAAATCAGATCAGGAGAGCGGATTCTCTATGGTAGAATTCAAATTGGGAGGAGTTACTAATATTTGTGAAGGGCTGAAACTTATCTTAAAAACAGCTATCTGATTCAGCTCCGATGAATCAGTTTGGAATAAAGTTCTTTGACTGTGTTAGGAAGTATTGGAATGAAAACTTAGTTCATTTCCGGTCGTTGAAAAAACAGACAATGAATTTGAGATTAAAATTGCTCAGTTTTCTAACAAAACCAGGGACTAAACTTCTAACTTTGAGATTGTAACCAGAGGTGATCATTTTTTGGGAAAGTTTGATACTGTCCCAGTGGTGATCATTTTTTATTTTTATTTTTGGGACAGTATTAAACTCTGTCCCAGCGATGGCCACTTTTGGGGACATTTTGATAATGTCCTAGAGGTGGTCAATTTTTTGGGATATTTTAATACTATCCCAGTGGTGATCATTTTTGGGGCAGTATCAAACTTTCCCAGAGATGATTATTTTGGAACCTTTTGATACTTTCTCAATGGTAGACATTTAAGGGATATATTGATATTGCCCTAGAGGTGGTCACTTTTATGACATTTTGATACTGTTGGTCATTTTTTTGGGGGGACATTTTGATAATCTTGTAAATGGTAACGTAAATGTAATTGATAGAATCTTGTAATTTTAAATTTAAATTATTATTTCAACAGCAATCCTCTTCCTTGTACAGATCTGGTGCACTACCTTGGGCTCTACATAGACAAACGACTCACGTGGAACCCATACACTAGACTTAGAAGACAAGCAACGACGAAACGTGCGATTCTGCTTTACAGACTTCTTGGACGACGCTCCAAATTACCCATTGAACTCAAACGCTGAATATACAGTACTATCCTCAAACCTATGTGCAATAACGGACTAGAGCTGTGGGGTTCAGCCAAAACCTACAAACATAAGGACAGTACAAACATTTCAATCAAAACTACTCCGACAGATAGCTGACGCTCCTTTCTACGGTGACTAACCTTACTCTTCACAACGACCTCAACATCAACTTCGTACACCATTTAGCCAAGACTAAATATAAAAAATTCCATACTGCTCTCTCGACTTGCTCCAATCCTCTAGTACTGTCTCTCGCCTCCTCTGACATTCCTGACTATCCTCCTCGCCGTCTGGATCGTCTATGGCCCCCCGCGACTTCCTTGTAGTCTGAAGACCTAAAAATCATATCCTGTAGAGAGTGCTACCACTGGGTAGTTGCTTTCCACCTGCCTTTCACGCATCCATTTATCCTTCATTCTCCATATTTACTTATTGTACATTATATTATACAGATTGTGAATAACCAAATAAATTAAATTTAAAAAAAAAAATTATTATTTAAGCACACGTATTTTCTGATGCATTTTTTTAAATTAAATTGAAGTGCAGCTGATGTTGCACAATTTGGGAGGTGGAGCTTATTTTTAACTGATAGTAATCATTTTATAAACACTATGGTTAAATAATTGTAATTAGTATTAATTGACTGCAGCTAAATAGTTTTTTTTTTTTAAAAAACTTCCGCCATTAGAAGTAGGTTCTTAATTATATAATAGTAAATATAATTTGAAGAATTATATTGTCAGTTAACAAAAATAAGGTATCACTGATATATTATGCGGAGAAGAATTTAAGGCTTATAAAAAAATCTATCTGTTATTAAAAACAAGACTATTTTTACAATTTGTAAAATAGGATCGATCTATTGAGTGACAAGAACATATCCATGAGGCGTAATAGGTATTATTATTAAACAGCCCGAGATGGAACTGTTGCTAAGTCGGCAGTTGTTACCATGACTACCAGAATGTGCAGTTTAAGTTTAAAATTGTTACTATGGAGTATTTTAGGGATAGGGCCAGTGCTCTCGTGTTCATATCGACCTCCCTCACTGAATGTTGGTTAAATCTGTATATTTTATAACTTTACCTGTCTGCATGTTATTTACAAAATAAATGTTAGCTGATTGATTTTATGTTCTAAACCTTGCATTTATATAAATAAATACCATGTTTCTATTACGTCGTTTTATTTTGTGCATTTTATTTTTATCTATTTTGCATTACGTGTTTTAAATTAAGGGATTGATTTATGTTTTGAAATTTATGTTTTTTACATCCTAATTTTCTGCACGTATTAAACAGATTTTCTTTATAGAGATAGATGCTATAGGATACATATTGCGCTAAAAAAGCCGGTGCATTTTATACAAAAAAATGCAGTTATAAATTATTATATATAATTCTCCACAACCGCTAAATATTGCGACCATTATTGTGCTAAATTTAATGAAGAAAGTTCAAATGTCAATAACTTCTTGATTTTTACAGGGTCATAAAAAAACAAATTACATAACATTATAAATGCAAGAGAATTTGAAATTCAGCTATAGTAAATGCAATTTTATATATTTATTTATCCTTTTAATGTAATTTACACCTGTACCTACAGGGTACATAAGTAAATGCGATAAGTGTATAAATAAATAACGTGGCAGACGTGAATGACGGTCATCCAGTGATGGCCGCCATTAGTCACCCAGTTGGTCACGGGACCAACGGCGCCTCAGCCGTCTTCGAGGATTGGAGGGTAGCGTATTTGAAGACAAGTTTGCAGCTAAAGGGTTGGGATAAAGTGAGAGTTTTAGATGAACATTTTTATATCGAATTTTGGCAAGTTCGAAGATAAGTGGAATTTGGAGATATGTATTTATTATGTGGTTGCTAACATAGAATGGAGCGTCTACAATGCGGCGGAGTATTTTGGATTGGAGTGTTTGCAGTCTATTGATGTTGGATTTTTTAGCTGTTCCGGTAAAGTTCGAGTCCGTAAGTCCATATTGGTGTGAGAAGAGCTGTATAGAGTCATCGTTTGTTCTGTAGTGAGAGTTTTGAGCGTTTGTCGAGTAGTCTGGCTAGAAGTTTGTATCGTTTGTTTAGTTCGGTACGTTTAAGTCTCGTATGGGGGTTCCAGGTAAGTCTCTTGTCTAGGTACATTCCAAGGTACCGCACATGGTCGGCTGGTGGGATAGGTGTATGATGTAAGAAGACAGGTGGTGGAGTTTGACGTTTGAATGTGAAGACTATGTATTTAGACTTAGTTGGGTTAATTTTTATACGCCAGTTTTCTATCCAAGGTTACCAATAACAATAATAGAAAGCAAATGCAATTTAAAATTAAAAATTATAAGTCAGCAATGCGTTTTAAATATTACTTGAAATTCTATTCATCCCTGTTCTATAACGCTTAGAGAATCCCTCGTCCTTACTGATCTATTTATCATGATGCAGTGACTTCACTCGATAGTAATTTTTATTTTTTCCTGAAAATGCTGCTTCTAAATTTAATTCAATTGCTGAAAACTAACAGTTAACTTACTCGAAAAGCACTAAAGTAATAGTAGGAACCAATCAACAGCAAGTTTACTTAATCACTGCCAGTGATGAAAACAACTGAAGTACATAAGCATAGATTTGTAAAAATTGAAGCAAATTTTAGCAATTTTAATTTTAAATCTTAAATTTGTATACTTGGAAAACTCGTGAATTTTCTAAATTCAAAAAACAGCCTAATAACTACTGTTCTAACTGCCAGTTTTCAGTCATGATTCCATAGTCCACGAGCAGACAAGATAGAAGACACAACAACCCTTTAATTATGTAAAATATTACATTGTCAATTAGCCCTGAAGATGACCTAGTCCATAGGTCGAAAGCTCGGCGTAATAAAAATATATCATGATTGAAACTGACAGTTATTTTTTCATCCTATTCAGCATAATAACGTTTAGCGTTTTCATCCAAGAGTTTAGCATTTTTATCTATTTAATTTAATATCAAAACTTGTGGGTTTCCACTTTCTTTTTTATGATTAAATTATTTGAACTCGTGTGTAAAATGTATACTTTTTTCTCTATTTTTAGTTGAATAATGGCCCTGTTATTGAATGCAATTTAATAAAAGTAGTTCAGCTTTTAATCACTGGCATTTACACTATTCATATTTGATTTTTGTAGTTTTTATTAATTAACTTAATAATTACGTCGTTTTTTTTGGTAAATATGTTCTTTTCATAGAATAAAAACAAATTCTTTCGTCTAACACCGACATCCTCTAAGACAGAACCTCTAAATACGTTTACTAAAGTAAATTGCGCATTTTTCGTTGATTATTTCAAGTTCAAGGGCAGGTGGTTGAAATTATATTGATTCCTGTCCTGACTAATGCAATAAATGGGGAAGCCCCACTAACTCTTCACATCCTATGACGTGTCCTTTCTGCACACAAAAAGGGGTGGGCAGTGTAAAAATACACCAGGACGTAACGGTAACCGGGGGGACCCCACAAAGTGGGTGCAGAAGAATAAGAGGGCGAGTTGTGAGTGTGTGAGGGTAGTTTGTCCTTAGTACTTTCTAGTCCTTAGATTTACCCAGTTTGCTGGTAACTTCTACTTATTCTATCTTTCACCTTCTTTACCATGAATCCTCACTGGCAAACATATTTATTGTCAAGACATTTTGAACGGTTAGGTGTCTCAACACAAACTCCACCACACTCTTGGATCTACCCAAACCGCTCCCGCTTGCACTACTTATTTCATCTGTGCACTGCTGTCTAGATAAAGGTAGACCGTACTCTTTTTTTTTGTCATAATGGATGAGACTGCAGGATGCTGTGAGTGGGTTGCTAAGCGGCCGGTCATTAGGTGACTCTCTCTCCCACTGATGCTGTATCTAACACTCTACCTCCTTCTTTGTCATCTCCTCTTCACCCTAGCTGATGCCATGCGCAATTACATTCAACATTTCACCCTATTCATTCGCCATATTCATCTTTTATACCACTTCCTCACTTTAGTTTCAATCTTTCCTTTTTACAAAGTAATAAATCTTCCAAAAATGTACATCTGGGAATAATTTATATTTAGCTGTATCTAATATTTTATAGACAAAACATTAATTGATTTTTAGGCGACTGATTCAATAATCCGAAAGAAAGAAAGATTATTTACCAACTTTAGTCGTTATTTTATTTATTTTTTTTATTGTAAAGTTTTCCATCTAGGGGTTCGCTAATCTTTAAGGCTTATTGTTAGAATTATACAAACACTTAATACCTAACTAGTTAAGCCTGGAATTTAGTTTTTTAAAAAAACCCACAGTGTGCGGAATTAATATCAGACAATGACGGTGTATACACGTCGAACGCAGCGGCAAAACAACCAAAAGTTTACAACGTCGAAATAGTCATTGTAAGCGACTTTTTCTGCAATTTCTGCGGCTTGAGATTACAGAGCATTCTGTGCTCTTTCAAAATCTTGCACCGCTTCACGTATGCATTGCTCTAGTTAACTAGGGACGCAAGAGTTTTTATGAGGAAGAAAAGAGAGCTTTGAATTCTGTGCAAAATGAAATCATGCTCGTACTGAGGTATGAACCTCTATCTAAGGTAGTAACGGCATTGCACAAGGGTTGAGAGCTTCTATTTGTGTGCGTAATTCCCCAATCTCTAATGCGGAGACCAAACATGTACCAACCACTTATCATTTGGCTGACTCCCACCGCAGTTCTATTGGTAAGATAAAGGAAACATCCCACCAAATAATATTCTTATTGTATTTTATTAAAATTTCGAGTTTTTATCGTTAATGGCAATTTTATATTTTTCCACAACGAGTATACACGTCGAACACACCGTAATAGAGATTTGGTTTGACGTGTATACTCGTACATGTCAATCGCGCATAACTGGTTAATCTGAAGTTTATCTCAATCTATATAGTTGTAGTACTAATTCAACAATTTGTTTTACATTATTAACCTTAAAGATTAATATGACTTCTGGTCTAACTGTTTAAGTATTGAATGTCAAATTGTTCTTGTTTAGAACAATTTTAAAACAGACTATTCAAAACCTAAGACATACCAATTTTTAACGTTAATATATAGGAAATTCTACTGAAAGAAGTGCTGAATCTAAGTTAGAGAAAACCATTGCAGTCATTTTCGAGAAATATTACAATAATTATTAGTATTATTAATCATTGTAGCATAATTAATCATTAAAAAAAAATTCAAGTAAACCGGATTACAATATATAAATAAAAATGGTTTGAAAGATTTGAATGAGGGCCATCCAACGATAACCATCATGAGTCGGCTAACACAAGATACCGTTGAAGTGAATTCGAAGGATACCCTTTTTCTAACATGCGTTTCAGGTGATCGCAAGGCCATCGACGCTTCAGTCTTCGGGCGAGGATTTGAGGGAAGAGTAGTTTAGGATAGATTGTTTTTATGAGTGGGTTTATAAGTGTTAGGAAAGTTTAGAATGAAATTTGGTGCGAACGGGATTTGGCTAGGTCAAGGGCAAAAGATATTTTTTAGGTCAGTGTGGATGGTGTGATTGCTTATGTAGGAAAGGAGCGTTAAGGATTGTGCGTAGGATTTTTCGATTGAAGGGGATTGGATGCGGTTGAGATTGGGAACGCTTTGCAGTACCGTACAGTTCCAAGTCCGTATGTCCAGTATTGGGGCTAGTAGAGCTGTGTAGATTTTCTTTTTTGTTGATTTCAAGTTTAAGTAAATGAATTAAAATGCTAGTACAAAGAAAACGCAGCAGTTTTATTTTTAAATTTTTTTGTAGCAGCTGATTACTTATTTATAAATTTCGAACACGTAAGCTAGGCTGGGAATTGTTTTTAGTGTTCTTCGCATTTATAATTTTCATTTACTGTAGATAATTTAAAAACAAAAAAACACAAAATGAAGACAATAGAAATATGTTATTTTTTATTATCAACATTATTTATCTGTTGTAAATTTTTAGAAAGTATGCACCAGCGATGAAAGCAACATGGCGTGACTCATCCAGGGGCTTCTCCCCACCAAGCCCTGCCTTCTAAATCATCGTCTGATGTTTCCACAAATCTAGACGAATATTTTTATTTATTACTGTTACCCTTAAGTTTTAGTCGTAGTTTATGTGAATAGATTATTATTTATTTTATTTTATTTATCTATTTTTTGGCCTTACTAATTATTGGTGTCTCTTCCTGTTTCATTTTATCTAATTTTTTAAGGCGCATCAACATCTAAGTATAATTGGAGCTTTATTAATACACTGTCGGCCTTCAGGCAGTGTTTTCTCGTTACAAACTAAACTATCACCCGACAATGAGTTGTAAGGTACTCTAATAAAGAGGAAATCTATAGGCCAGAATAATGGAAAACATTTTTTAAAAAAGAATAAGCTCAAAAAATTTCCCAGAGCTATTTAGGAAGCTCTAAATAATTTGTTTTCAAATTTTGACAATAAGAGATTGATAAAAATTCGAAATGATATAGACATGCGTCCATTTATTTTACGTAAAATGATGTGGATATTGATTAATAGTTTTTTCTCTTTTTTTAATAAAAACAGAACCAAGTCATAGTTAAATAATTGAGGGCCTAGTTTGTGCTGTCCATGTTATTACCTGAGGGTGTTGACCTGGAGGGGTGGGCGGATCAACGGTTTCCTTCCGTTCTACTGACCCAGCTCTCTATGCAACTCAACCCCACACGCTACAGACTCCCTTCGTCTTTTTAAATGCGCCGTTCAGATTATGGCTTTTAAATTAAGTAACTTGAGATTGAGATTTCTAGCTTGGTGTTTTTTTTGTAAATAGATTTAAAAAAAAAAAAAAAAAAAAAAAAAAAAAAAAAGCATCGCAAATTATAGTTAACTTTTTTTTTTATTCATTTCTTAGCGATACTGATCTAAAGCTTTACGAATTAATTGCTTTAAAAGATATAAATCTAGCAAAAAAATGTAAGCTCTTTTGTAATTCTAATCTAAAAAATTTCCCCTAGAAATCTGTTTTAAAGTTCAAGATTTCCAAGTTAATAAATATGGCAGAGAAATTTTCTAAAATTATTTCTAAAAGATTATGTAATTTTTATCAATATTAATTGATTTAATCGATACTTTTTGAGGGAAATATGAAGGTCTGAAACAATAAGCGATAGTGACCATTCGATACTGATAGATAACACTGTATAACATCGGACAGTGAGCTGCAAGTAGCTCCTAGAAAGAGAAAATTTAAGGGACAGCAGCTGGATTCGAACCCGGCATCTCCGCGTGAAGGTACAGTACCCTAACCCAGCGGTTCCCAATTTTTTTTTATTAGTGTACCCCTTTACCTGATTATTTCCTTAGTGTGTACCCCTAACATATATATATATATATATAATGTGTTTGGCATTCGTTTGAATCGAGGAAGCCGAGTGATTTTCAAAAAATGGACGAAAAAGAATTTCGTGTGTTGATTAAACACTACTTTATGTAAGGCAAAACGCCTCAGGAGACTAAAGAGAAGCTTGATAAAAATTATGGTGACTCTGCACCTTCGATTAGAACAGTTTATAAGTGGTTTCAAAATTTTCGGAGTGGCCATATGGGCACAAGTGACGCTGAACATTCTGGACGCCCTGTTGAGGTACTACTCCAGAAATGATTAATAAAATCCATGATATGGTGATGGATGACAGAAGAGTGAAGGTGCGTGAGATTGCTAGTGCTGTGGGCATCTCGAATGAACGGGTACATAATATTTTACATCAACATTTGGACATGACAAAGCTATCCGCAAGATGGGTGCCGCGATTGCTCACGCTTGACCAAAAACGAAATCGTGTGAAGTGTTGCAAGGACGGTTTGCAGCTGTTCCAGAAGAATCCGCAGGACTTTAAGCGTCGTTTCGTCACTGTGGATGAAACATGGATACATCACTACACTCCTGAGACCAAAGAACAATCTATACAATGGGTTACCAAGGGGGAATCTGCGCCAAAAAAGGCGAAGACCGTTCCTTCGGCCGGAAAGACTATGGCGACTGTTTTTTGGGATTCGCAAGGAATAATCCTCATCGACTATCTGGAAAAGGGTAAAACTATTACAGGTGCATATTATTCATCGTTATTGGACCGTTTGAAAACCGAGCTGCAAGAAAAACGCCCACGATTGGCCCACAAAAAAGTCCTTTTCCATCACGACAACGCACCAGCTCACACCTCAGCAGTTGTGGTCGCAAAATTAATGGAAATAGGGTTCCAACTCGTTTCGCATCCCCCCTATTCTCCAGACTTGGCTCCCTCGGACTACTATTTGTTCCCCAATATGAAGAAATGGCTGGCAGGAAAAAGATTTTATTCAAACGAGGAGGTGATTGCAGAAACGAATGGGTATTTTTCAAACTTGGACAAATCCTATTATTCGGAAGGGATCAACAAACTAGAGCAGCGTTGGACGAAGTGTATAAGCCTAAAAGAAGACTATGTTGAAAAATAAAAAAGGTTTACCCCCCAAAATTAAGTAGTTTTTATTTTTGCACGGACTTTTCAAACGACCCTCATATATATATATAAAATAAATAATCGTATTCTCGATTTTACGTATTGTAACTTTAAATTAACAGCAAAAAAATCTGAATATCGGTATCGAATCATTCGATATTATATTGGTATCAAAAAAATACTGCAGTATCGAATGAGTACTTAATTCTTGTCAATTTATATGTTATTCAGTTTTATTATAATAATTTGTAATTAACTTGTAGGAATCATTTATTATATAATTTTTGTCTCATTAATAATAATTTTTATATCTTCCGCCAAAATAACTTTTTTTTTTGCGTACCTCTAAATAATCTTTCGCGTACCCCAGGTTGGGAACCGCTGGATTAACCGAATAGCTAACGCCTTCGATATCAGAACCTTATTGCCCGGATTCCTTGTTTATTTCATTCTATTCTTTTACTTCTATTTATTTTCTTATGGTGGTGCTTTGCAAGCCGTTAGTTGCTGCAATTATATTTTTAAGATTCAGGTACTTCTACTTTTCTTCTGCTTAGTCTTTTCAGATTCTATTAAGTTTTTAAATTTTCTAGTGATTTGTCGGTATTTTTAGTTGACCATAAACACACTCCTTTATTAAGAAACCCTTTTCATTGACTTAAAGAACTTTAAAATGAAAATTTCGGGTAAAAACTTAATTGCCATCATAAGTGCAATCTCTAATTAGAATAAACAGAGAACTAAGTTATCAACATTCAACTATTACTGCCAAAAATAAAAATGTAGATCATACTTATAGTTTTAAAAATGCTTTAAAAACTATTTAATGCAGTTTATAGAAATTATTACAGCGGTAATTATATTTTTAAAGAAGTTATAAAAGATAGATAAATCGTTTGTCTCTACGACCTTGTCATAGCGGTGATCTCTGTTGAATTATATAATAGGTATCTGTTCCGCAGGTAAATAGAGAGAAATCAGTTTTATCGCGGCTGTTTCACGGATGTCCAAAAGAGCTCAAGGTTTGAATTTTTACAATAGCAAAAGTCTCGTTACTTGTAAATTACACGCTGTTGTCATGGTTAATCCACCTTGAGCAGTTTAAGTGAGAAGTGCTATTTTAGAAGAACGGTTATGATTTTACGACCAATTTAAATTAAAAGAAAGTTGTTTAAACATTTAAAAAAATGTGTTTCGTTCAAGCATTCTAAGAAAATTATAAATGGAATTACAAATTTATGGTTAATACACTGTATTAACTTATGGCTCCGAAGCTTGGGTAATTTCAAAAAAAAAAGATGAAAGGATGCTGCAAGTTTTTGAGAGAAATGTTCTTCGACGAATTTTTGGCCCTATTAAAGAGGGCACGATTTGGAGAAGAAGAAAGAATCAGAAACTACAGCATCTATTTCAGGAAGCTGACATTGTAAAAATAATTAGGCTTGGCAGGCTCAGATGGGCAGGCCATTTGGTAAGGATGTCTGAATTGGAAACACCCAGACGGCTTCTGCAAGAAGATTCAGGATTCACAGAGTCAGGAGAGTGGGCAGACCTAAATTGAGATGGAATGATGGGGTAGGCGTGGATGACTGCTAGGAGTGAGGAATTGGAAGGTTGCAGCAAGGGATAGGGAGGACTGGCGGAAGCGGATTGAGGAGGCCAAGGCCCAGTAATGGGCTGTAGCGCCAGTAGTAGGTTACACTACATTTTGTCTTAAGCTACAAATCTACAAAAAATTACGTACATTGAAAAAGAATGAGTAAACCTCTATAAAACAAAAGTAATAAGTTGTATTAATCTTTAGATTATTATGTGATAACTTTTATTTTGTTTTTCTACGAATTGGCTCCGACAGTTTTCTCTACACTTTGCCTTGTACATTACCTAATATTACTATTATTTGTCAATATGGAGGGAATCCCTACGCTATCTAAAGCAAATACGGATTCATATTAAAAAAAATAGCAATAGATTATGTTTACGATGAAAATTCAGTCTCAGGATTTCCCTAAGAATCGTAGCTGTTTGAACAAATCGAGCACAATCTAATGAGGAGCCTAAACTCTACGACCATCAACCTATTGTGACCAAAGATCCTAAACCTAGGCTCCTCATATCCTATTTTTGGGGGAGTTTGAAACCACGGTGCTTAAAATTATAACTGCGATCGTCAAACGGTTGGTGGTATTCGGGATTATTAAGGGCTAACTGTTAAATTGGCAGACTAAAAAAAAACAAAAAAAAACAAGTAATCATACTGTTTTTAAAATATAAAATGGATTTCAGCAAAAATAAGGATTGGATCTATAAAATTTCATTTTGATTAACTAGGTTCTGATTAATGTTTGCGAAGATTTGGCTAGACATAACAGTTCTCAAAGTGAAATCTTTTAAGTAATACTAGAGGTCGTGGAAACACAAAAATAGGCTAATTTTAGGATGGTTGAAAAGTAGATAAATTTATAGAAAAAAAAAATCGTGTCATTTGCTGCCATATTTAAAATTTATATCTGATTATAAATCAGGATTTAACTGAAGACAAAAATTTAAAAAAAGATAGATTTTCGTATAAAGTATCTGCGTAATTTAATCGTCTTCTCCCTGGAGGATTACGTAGCAGTTGGCAACAATATTTTTTTATTTAAATAGAAATCTAGTTGGCATTGCTTTTCTCAAAATAAAAATTAAATAAATAATAGAGTAACCTGTTAAGCAAACCAATTTGAAAAATAGGTTAATTAAAAGCAACCTTCCAATTACAAAGCAAGATTGCTAGTTATTTATTTTTGTAAAGTTAATATTTTAGATAATGTTTTATTCATTATAAATAGTTTGTTTTAAATTAGAAAAATAAACAATAACACTCCATATTTACATTTACATTCGCAAACAAGTCATGGACCAAGGTAAATAGGATAGGAAAAAAATCAACTTAGAAATAAATGATTTGAATTTTAAAATTAGTTGCACATGCGCAATAAAAATTGGTTTGCATTTTTAATTAAAAAAAAATATTTATATACCTACTACTATAAATTTAAGTTCTCTAAAAGGTTTCTCTTTATGATAATCATTTTAGAGGTAGTTAGTTTAAACTGCTTGGCGTTTTGGGATAGCCAGCATTTACTGTGCAACATGGTGCCTAAACATTCTAATTGTATCTTATTTCAATTTCAAAATATTGCAGTCGTCAAAATGTTCGAAATAGTAATTATAATGTTACACAGAGAGTATGTCACCATTTTGTTTTATGATTTTCTAATTTCTTTTACTGCGATAAGAAAAGTATTCTGATCAAAAATTTTACAAAAAGTAAAAAATTCCTGTCCAAAAAAAAAAAATGGAGGTTTACAGAAAATCTTCATGTGTTCATCTCGTGTCACACGCCGTCTGTGTGTGAACTAAAATCATGAAAAACTAAAAATAGAAGAAGCTGAAATTTTATTCTTTGATTAGGCCCTGGCAGGAGTCCTGACCGTAAGGATCAAAATTCCTCAATCAGAAGGATCCACGTCAATGAATCAACAAAAACTACCTCGCACTTTGTAAATATACAGATATTGTTAATAATCGGCTGCCTTTTAAACAGGCATGAGTCAGAAAAGCGACCAGGTGCTACAGTAAATATGAGTGCAAATGAATATTAAATAAACTTACATATTTAATTGCTTATTTACGGTAATATTTACAAAAATATAAATATTAACATATTTATTTCAAATGTAGATAATAAATTAGTGATTTGTGTTGGGAGTGCAAGGAAGTTTGAAGGAAATGTAAAGATCCCAAACTTTATCACCTTATTTCTCCTTCATTAATACAGCTAGAAAGCTGGAGTGGGGTACAATTGCAGAGGTAAAAGAGCATTATAATTGCCTATATTTCCGCAGAGATTACACGAATAGGATTAGAGATACAGCAATTCAAAGTTTGAAGGAAGTATAAAGATCCCAAACTTTAACACCTTATTTCTCCTTCATTAATACAGCTAGAAAGCTGGAATGTGACACAATTGCAGAGGTAAAAGAGCATTATAATTGCCTATATTTCCGCAGAGATTACACGAATAGGATTGGAGATACAGCAATTCAAAGTTTGAAGGAAGTATAAAGATCCCAAACTTTATCACCTTATTTCTCCTTCATTAATACAGCTAGAAAGCTGGAATTGTACACAATTATAGAGGTAAGATGGTACTATAATTGCCTATATTTCCGCAGAGATTACACGAATAGGACTGGAGATACAGCAATTCAAAGTTTGAAGCAAATGTAAAGATCCCAAACTTTATAACCTTATTTCTCCTTCATTAATACAGCTAGAAAGCTGGAATTTGGCACAATTGCAGAGATAAAAGGGTACTATAATTGCCTATATTTCCGCAGAGATTACACGAATAGGACTGGAGATACAGCAATTCAAAGTTTGAAGCAAATGTAAAGATCCCAAAATTTATAACCTTATATCTCCTTCATTAATACAGCTAGAAAGCTGGAATGTGACACAATTGCAGAGGTAAAAGAGCATTATAATTGCCTATATTTCCGCAGAGATTACACGAATAGGATTGGAGATACAGCAATTCAAAGTTTGAAGGAAGTATAAAGATCCCAAACTTTATCACCTTATTTCTCCTTCATTAATACAGCTAGAAAGCTGGAATGTGGCATAATTGCAGAGGTAAAAGAGTACTATAATTGCCTATATTTCCGCAGAGATTACACGAATAGGACTGGAGATACAGCAATTCAAAGTTTGAAGCAAATGTAAAGATCCCAAACTTTATAACCTTATTTCTCCTTCATTAATACAGCTAGAAAGCTGGAATTTGGCACAATTGCAGAGATAAAAGGGTACTATAATTGCCTATATTTCCGCAGAGATTACACGAATAGGACTGGAGATACAGCAATTCAAAGTTTGAAGCAAATGTAAAGATCCCAAAATTTATAACCTTATATCTCCTTCATTAATACAGCTAGAAAGCTGGAATTTGGCACAATTGCAGAGATAAAAGGGTACTATAATTGCCTATATTTCCGCAGAGATTACACGAATAGGACTGGAGATACAGCAATTCAAAGTTTGAAGGAAGTATAAAGATCCCAAACTTTAACACCTTATTTCTCCTTCATTAATACAGCTAGATAGCTGGAATGTGGCACAATTGCAGAGGTAAAGGAGTACTAAAATTGCCTATATTTCCGCAGAGATTACACGAATAAGACTGGAGATACAGCAATTCAAAGTTTGAAGCAAATGTAAAGATCCCAAACTTTATAACCTTATTTCTGCTTCATTAATACAGCTAGAAAGCTGGAATGTGGCACAATTGCAGAGGTAAAAGAGTACTATAACTGCCTATATTTCCGCAGAGATTACACGAATAGAACAGGAGATACAGCGATTCGAAATATGAAGGAATTGTAAAAATCCCGAACTTTATAATCTTACATCTTCATTATGAATACATCTAGAAAGCTGGAATTTGGCACAATTGCAGAGGTAAAATACTAAGGTACTAAGATTGTCTATGTTTTCGTAGAGAGATTTTCTGGGGTTACATTTCTCAATCTTCTTTTTTAGCTTTGAAAATTGACTATATTGAAGGTAAATAACTTTTAATAAACATTCAAATCGTTTTCTTTAAAAAACACTCAGACTTGGAATACCAGAATGTCGTGTCAATTTGGCACAAATGTTTTCTACTGTTCTTTTATCTTTTTTTTTTCTGTTTTCTTTAAAATATTATTTACTATTTCATTTGAATATCCATATGACAAAAACAGCTTTTCGGCAGTACAAAATATAAAGCAGGACATAACCGGTTCGCACACGATTTACAATAAAATTTAAGGGACAATGGATGTAAAAAGAGAATAAGGATCTGTGAAACTGGTTCTTACAGTCCTCTACTTCTCCTACATCACAGCTTACTATCCTGTTTTTCTTTCTTTTTTGCTTTTGTTTAATACTCTCTTTTTATGTTAATCATTCTTTCACTGATTATAGCATGATTGCGGGGGGGGGGGGAGGTTGGCCGAAATCGAGGAGGGCTCCCATTTATGAAAGAAGATCCTTGGATCTGAAAGCAGATCCGAATTGCGTGTCTTAACCTCCTCACTACGCCATGTGGCGGACACAGAGGTGGTCCTTATCGTTGCATAACGTTCTTCTTTTCATTTTGTTAGTCCTAGATGGTGTTGATGATATTGCGTTGCTCCTTTCCTTTGATGTTTTAAGATTGCGCTTACTTAACCCCTTCAATTATTTCTTTCTTTGGGAGGCGTTTCTACAGTATTTATTATTATTTTTTTTTATATCAATCATTAAATAATGGAGCCATTTTTATACTTACTTTAGTGTAGAAATTTAATTTATAGTTGTGATTAAAGTAATTATTTTCTTTTTTTTGGGGGGGGGGCGATCCTGCTCTGTTTGCTTAAAAATTTTCCGTTTTCACTTTAATCGAGCGTACAGAATAATGCAATAATATAAATTTAAATCTACCAATTTCATTAATGAAAACAAGAGTACAAAAACGTCAATATAAAAAAATTATTTTAGAAAATACGATATCAATTTTAATTTGATTTCTAACTTCTGAACTTCTAGAGTTCATGTTTAATCCAATTTACCTTCAGCTGGAGCCATTTCCGTCGTAAGTTTAGAGATTATCTTAAGAATTATTGAATCTAGAGCACAGGATTTGTGGGAAGTACTTTCAATCCCTCGTACATTTGCCGATTTAGGACGATCGTGAGGGCAAAACCAGGTAATTAAAGAGTTCTAACACAACTTCTCTCAGTTATACAGTAATTAAGCTATTATTTAAAACTAGACTTTTATGGTAGGCAAGTGAAGCAAGTAAAATGTCCAACCCACCAAATTTGGGGTCATAGACGGAGACAATAGTACATACTTTACTATTAACATTTTTTTCAATACAAATAGGTGAGAAGGTGGTAATATGGGACAGACAGTCTTTTTTTACCTTGTATATTTTGAACACTACTGAATTTAAAATCTACTCTGAAGTAAAATCATAGACATACACTATTTGTCTTTGTAAATTTGGAGTCCTGAGTTACACTGAAAAAAGTCTGTGGTGGTGCCACACGGGGTTTTCAGAAAGTGTGGTCGTAATATGGGACACACATAATAATTATAGTTAATGTTTACGTTTCTCCATGAATAGTAAAAATAAGCCTTAAATATGCCACAAAACTATATTTTACACAATTATCGTACATTAAGGATAAAAATTAGGGTGTAATCCGTTTACTTAGAGAAATGTCAAGAAATCTTTGAAATGATCTTGTTACGCCCTTTACAGTAGGTACCCTGTGGAAAAAAAAAATAAATATTTATAAGACACTAGTTTCGACCTCAGTGCCACTTTTCACACTGGTTCGGCAGACGATGCTGTCCCATACACCGCCTACAATATAACCTCATTTTTTTTCCAATATACATTCATATTTGAAATCCATAATACTGGCAATTAAAACTCTCTACTTTCTACATTTTTAATGTCTAAGGGAAATTATTCTAACTTTCCTCGGTATTAACCGAAAGCAGAGGAAAATCAACCTTAAGAAAACTTTTTTAGCATTGACAAAATCAACACGGTCCTCTCTCTTGGACAAAGCTACCACTCGATTGACGCGCTGCCTTCTGCAGCAGACAAAGCCTACCCCAAAGAGTAGTAAGGCACCAAAAACTAACAGATAGCACTACTGGTTTCACAAAAACAGGGGTGCCCCAAATTCCAACCCCGTCCCAAATTACCACTTTCTCCTCTAAAAAGTAGTTACACCCGGGATTCGAACTAGAGATCTCCTACTTACAAAATCCACATTTAAGAGCCAAATCCATCTCAAGGCAATATCCCTACTTCTACTTTGTAAACAAGAAACAAATCCAGAATATCCGTTCTGTGGCACTTTAAATCATAAAACTCTTCGGATACTTATAAATGTGCAATATAGCTTTTTTTTATGGGCTGTCAATTGCGCCTTAGTAAAGCTATTCGCATGGACTTCCTGTATAAATTACAAATAAATTCACCACTTGCCTCCGGTTTCTTGCACATCCTGAAAGATACCTTAATAGTGTGATCAATTTTTTTTTTTTCTCTGTCTTTCTTTTTTTTACAAACCGGAAGGCAACCTTTGTAAATCTATGACTAAAACTTCCGCTAAAACAGTGCTTCATTTTATTTATTAAATTTGATACCCAACTTTATTGTTGTCTAACTTCTTTTCAAATTTTTATTAGTTAGACACAAAATTTTAGATTTACTGATTAGATATTTACAACTGAATGGTAATTAAGTCTAACCTCTTATCTACACCAATTTTTATTTATAACTAGGAAATTTATTATCTTCTAACTCTGAAATTAATTATAGAATTAAATAAATAACTTTTATTAAATAAAGTAAATTTATTCCCACTTTTGGAAATCATTTGTCGAGATAATTTTCACATTAGTTAATTGATATTTCAGGTAATTTATTTTCAAATAGTAACGTAATTAATTTGATAGTATGATAAAGTTGGAATTTATCTACATTGTCACGTTAACCCTTTAATTTACATTAGTAATTTGTAAGCAGAAATGAATGCCTTTCTGTAAGTGGTTTTTACTTTTAAAGATATATTTTTCATTTTTCTGTATAATATTCTTCTTATTTTTTGGTGAATTTCCCCAATCAATGAATGAAATTTTGGCTTTCTGCAATTTTGACTTTTTTGAGATACAGACGAACCTCTCAATAACGGTCACTGGCGGGGGAAAGCAAAGTGGCCGCTGTTTGGAGGTGGTCGTTAGAAGGAGTGTAGGCAAGTTTCATAATGAAAATATATGGGTTTTTTCCAAACATCTATTTAAAAATTGTCTATTATTAATAGATTTGAAAACGTACATAATTGCATAATTATTTAGCTATACGATATGCATCAAATTTTTCTTAATTATCCAAAAAAATTTATCAAAAAACTACATATTATTGACTCATTTACTAATTTTTATAACAATTTTTATAATAATCATCACATTTATTCATAACAATAATAATTTATGGTAAAATTATCATCATACTATCATCTATTATTAGAAAACAAACCTTTCGGCAAATTGACGAAGGCTCGATTCGGTTTTTGCAAAATCTTTCAACACATTTTCTCTTCTAGAGTTAAACCACTTTCTTTTGAGAGACATATCGAAAAAAAAAAAATATTGTTCGTCCAAAGTAATATTGAAAAATGATTAAAATGGTACAAGATGTAGGGAGCTTATATAGGAAACTTTAGGAAAAACCAGAAAAAAACAAAAACGATAATTATTTTTATCATCACGTCAAACGAACTTTTAAGAATAAGGTGGTCGTTGGTGGGAGGTGAAACATAAAATCCGTTCCCCAAAATCAATGTCCGCGGTCGCTATGTAGAGTGACCGTTAGACGGAGGTTCTTTTATACAGAAAGTGTATAGGGGTAAAACGGGGAAATCCAAAAACTGTCCGTAAATAGAGGTGGTCGCTAGTGAGAGTGTCCTTTATGGGATATAAATTGTAAACTCATTGAAACTCTTACAATTTACTAAAAACTACTTTTTCGGTTGCAGTAATACTCAACTTTTAATATCTACGGAATAATTGCCATAAAAGAGAATGCAAGAAGTAAAGAATGAAAAAAATTACTCAAATCAACAAGGACTCAACAAAAAAGGTGCAGCATTTTAACAGACAAACTGGCTGGCTCACAGGTTAATGGAATTACAAAGAAAATTTCTCAACCAAACTTTACTTCATTAACTAGACAACAAGATGCGCACACCTGTGACAACAATACTGATCAAACATAACAACACCTGGTATGTGGACCCGTCCACTGATCAGCGAGATCTTAACTTAGAAATTTGACGTGGTTAGCAACGATCGTAAGATAGTTACTGTAAATAACCATCATTTAAACGAAAGAAATGGCAATATTCATCATAATTCATCAATTGGGCAAATTTTTACATTTTGGCAAAAGTTAATTTATGCATTTTTAGAGGAAACCAAATTCCGAAAATAATAGCTTAGAGGTAGCGACCTTATTTTTTGATAAAGACTAGGACTTTTCCCGCTGAAAACCCCCATTTGCGTAAATATTTTTTAAAAAAATTGGCGGGGAACTTTGTTGCTTTCTTCCTGCATTTCCAGACAATTACTTAGTTAATATGTATGAATACAATAGAATAGATTAAATTAGGGCGGCCTCAAGGCCTACGCCACTGCAACCCCTTTGGAATTATTGTGGCTCTCCGACTTTAGAGCTCTCCCTCCAGACTCGTCCGTTTAATCAATCAGACTCTTAATTCTGGAGAGTGACTCCTGGGTAAAGCTCACCAGGCCTTGGTTTTTTTTCCTCCCCGAGAAGTAACATCCTCAGCCAGGACAAGCCCCTCACACTGACACAACACGTGCAGTGCCGTTTCCTCTTCTTCCTGGCAGAACCTACAAAGGCTATCATCTGCCAGGCCCATGTTAATATGTATGGATAATTCAATGGCATGATTCTTTGTACACAAATACTGTTTCTATTCTGCTTTCTTTGAAGAATTATTTGCTCTCTAGAAGTCCTTAGGTTTTCTGCATTAATCCGCTTGACAATCTTGACAGAGGTAACTTCTAACAAGTTTTTTTCCTACTTAATTGACAGAAACCTCGTCTAAGTGGACATTAATACCAATCCTTTGGGACCAGCTGATTCTCTTAAAATGGCCACCGGATACGTGAGGTAATTGAACATTCTATCCAACCCTCGCCTCTTCTACATTCGGAATGAAAAAGTCAGTTTCAAGAGAATTTATCTATTTTAGTTCAAACTGCCCTAAAAGATTTTTGGTAAATATATACTTCTTGTTCTCGAATGTGTGCCGAAATTCATGTATTCGCTGGCTAAACTACAGCATATTCGTGTCCACATAATTCTTCCATCAAGGACATTTTAAAAACTCCAATGTGAAAGAAATAACCACTTTTAATTTGTGAAACGTAAATAATTTAGGAACTTCACATTCTAAATATTCTAATTTACAGGTCCAAAAAAGAAAAGATGAATATTCATTCTAATTTAATTTATATAACGTAACATAAATGTAAAAAAATTAGCAAAAGCCATCTGTATATATTTAACGCTCGCACTATGAACATCTGTTGGGGTCAAAGATTAGAATTTAGGACAAGGACTTAAGATCTGAAACGAGCTGTTAAGTTAAAAAAAAATATAATAATCTCCATTGCTGTTGAAAAGAAAACAGCTTAAGAATTATAAACAATAATTAAGCTTTATTTAGTGTTGTTGGCCCTCGTAAAAGATAATAAAGGAAGCAGGCCGGATGGGAAGCTTCTCTGATTCCTAATTAAGACCAAAATAATATTTATAAAAAATAAAGTCGGCAGTGTGTGAAAAAAACAGGGCATTGAGAACTTACTAACGAACGCCTTCTCTTTCTAAGGAGTTTTATTTTTTAAAGCATTACTTTTTAAAGCACAAATAAAAGCAAAAAGAGGATAAGAGCGTTAAATGAGGGTGGAATTGAGTAAGGTGACGTATTCATGATGGCGGTTTTTTTGTCTTATTGAAAGTTTCAAAAGATTTTTTAGCTTTCATTTTTTTCCCCTTTTAGAATACACTTAAAATGCTTTTACTTAATAAGAGCCGTGATTTAAGGAAGATTTCGGGGCTCGCCCCAAAAAAAAAATGTTTCGACCTTTACAGAAAATTAAGAGTGTATTTTAAAAATTACGAGTATCGCAATTCAATTCCGAGTTTATCGCAAAAAAAAAAAATCCTGCGAGTTGACAGACTTTACTGTTCCGAAATAAGCGTGTCGTTTTGAACTGTCAGTACCAGGCTAGACACTGCATCAATCCCCTCGACTGATGAAACAACAATTTGATTCTGTTACATTCTGTAAACTACCCAATCGTGCTGGCCCAATCCTTACCTAACGTTTACTAGTTGTTCTTAAGGATTGCTCCCCAAAATCAAAAAGAGAGCATCTTGAGTGATATTCTAGGAAGAGAGAAGAGCCTGCAGACAGATATAACGTAACTATCCGGATTTTCAAAATTTCCCCCCAATTGACGAATAACAGTTTTGTTTTTGAATGCTCCAAGAGGAGTATACATTCAGACACTGACCCGCGCAAGCTTTTTCAGTGACCCACAATTGCTAGGCAACCATTTGTTTGTTTACGCGGGTTGATTTAGATTTTCTAATTGTGTGGATAATTTATATTCTATCTGTATTTTTTTCAATCACGCTTTGACAAAAAAGCAATTTAAATGCTATCTATAACCTTTAGTTGGATCATTACGGTTCTAAAACGCAAATGACGACAAATGCTTCTGTAGTATTTGAAATAAAGCAAAAGTGTTCACTAAATATCAAATAAAATGTATAATTTTACTCATATTTTGTTTGTTCAAAAAAATAGACAACTCAAAGCAAATAACCATATTTAGATTTTTCTTCAGATAAAACACACTTTTGTAAGGTTTTGTTCAGTTATGTTTGTAAAAAGATACATCCATAGCACTTGTTTCGTCCCGTTTTACCCAGTTAAGCCAACTGAATTTTAAAGATGTTTAGTTTTGAAAATATTCAGTTTAAAATTTTTAAACTTAACTCTTGTGCAAGTGGGCATTAGTGACCCAAGAGCTAGTACTAAAAATAAAAATGAACAAAATTTGACCCACGTCTCAAAAAGGTTCGCCATCCCTACTCTAAGGAAATACAAATGTTGGTACAAAACCACTGCATGGCTACAGATCCTTCCCCAATCTTTCCAGATGGGATCTAATCTATTTTTTTCAATGAAAAGATTACCCAGCAACGAATTGGACTACGGTTAACTTAGGTCATTCCAACCAACCTGTTCTGCAAAACACTCACTCGTAGAAAATCCCTCAAATTAATTTTGGGTAAAAATGTTTCCTATTATACTTAATAGATTTGAGTTTTTGTAAATCACTAAATAATCAAATCAATAATAAATATAAAAAATATGTAAATAAAATCGTTGGATCCGTTTGCGAAAAAATATTAAAATACTGTAAATTCTATTCGGAAAAGTGGCAATTTTTCAAATATAGAAAATGCCAATCTCAAAATTGATTCTTATTAATTCAAACGGTCTGATAGGACAGTTGTATAAGGGTTGATTGTCAAAAAGTGCACGAAAAAGTGTAACAAAGTAAAACACCAAACTTTGACAATTTTTTTTTTTTTTCTTATTCTACAATAAAAAGATGAAATTCCCAAATTACTTTACAAAAGTTGTCGAAAATTGGGTGGAAAAACGGCATTTTCAGAAAATATTCATAGAGGTACTTTTACCAACCGACTACTTCCGTCATGTTCGAGAAGTGGAAATTCACATAGGAAGGCTTAGGAGACAAAGAAAAAATTTGCAAACGTTAAGAGAAATGTGACCGACACAAAGTGCTCCTGTCGACAATCACTTGTAACTCCAAGAATTGGATATTTATGCATTAATTTAAATAATTACGGTTAGACAAATTTATCTGTTAACAGTTATTACCTAACTAAATACCATCTCACCAATTTGGGTTCAGGTCAAAGCATTTATGAATAACATCAAGTTAAGCTAGTAACTGAACATACTGTGAATAGAGTAAAAAAACAGCTGTAACTATTATTACTAATAACTCAGTAAATCATTGCCCCCAATTTTGATCATGGCAGGATGAAGGGGTTGGAACTTCTTTTCTTAACATGAAAGTGCTATCTTTTTATTACACCCACTAAGGAGAGCAATTGCAATCATTCAAATCATCAACGCGTGAATGGGTTTTCATGAACGAAGTGTCATCCGATTCAAAATTTAATGTAGAAATGGCTTTTGAGGGTCTCAAATTCTACATGTTCATTTTAGCTTTACGCTTAAAACCACATAACAGAGACAAAACAAATAGAAATCAAAACGAAGTGGTACCCAATTTGGTATTTTTCCGTTTTATTTTATCTTAAATTTTTAAAAAGATAGCTATCCTTTAAGTTTGTTTTAGCTTTGGCCTTAAAACTAGATTACTTAGACAATACAAGTAGAAATCTAGGCGAACTGGAACCCTATTCAGTATTTTTCCGGTTTATTTTAACTTACATTTTCCAAAATAAGACTAACCATTATGTTCATTTTAGCTTTGGCCTTAAAAATAGATTGCTCAGACAAAACAAGTGGAAATCTAAACGAAGTGATACCCAATTCTATATTTTTCCGTGTATGTATTTTACCTTATATATACAATGATTTTGTTTATTTTATTTATTTATTTTTATTTTCTAAAAATCGTCGGTTTAAGTGAGTAATAATTAAATGATATGCTATTTTCATGCAATAATATAAAAATATTATTGAAATTTAAATTAAGTGATTGAATAAAAGTCTTACCTTGTTTAAAAATAAAAAAATCCATCATTGCATCAATAGCTCACCAGTTCATCCATAGCACTTGTCACAAGTTAAAATAATTCACAACACTTTTTGCTCTTAAACTTTATTCCACGCACTAAGAATAACTTAAACACAATTTATAAAATATAACACACTAATATTCACTTGAAAAATTACGTTAATAAAGACCACTAGCGAGTTAAAGATGACCGCCGGTAACTGGCTAGGAAGACCAGCAGGTAAATTAAGGTTATCTAAGCAGGTTGACCAGCTGTATTTTTAAATTAATTTTCATTCATTCAGAAAAACCTGGTCTCTTTAGTTTTCTTACAGCCTAAAATTTTGTGTAAAAAAAAGTCACTAATTATATTTTATTTAGTAAATTATAAATGAAAATAAATAGAAAAAATACCTGGCCACTGTGCTTAGCTTACCTTACCAGCTGATCTATCTGGCCAGTTACCGGCGGTCATCTTTAACTCGTTAGTAGTGTCTCTTTAATAACGTGATTTTTTAAGTGAATATTATTGCGTGGTAAAGTGAAGTTATATTTTATAATTTGTTGTTTAAGTTGTACTTAGTGCATGATATAAGGTTTAAGTTCAAATAGTGTTGTGCATTATTTTAACTTGTGTCAAGTGCTATTGGACTGGTGATCAATTGATGTGCTGATGGACTTTTATATTTTTAAACAAGGTAAGACTCTTATTCAATCACCTTATTTAAATTTCAATCATATTTTTATTTTCTTGCATGAAAATAGCATGTTATATTTAATACATTCTTTCAAACTATTATTACTATATCTAGACCATGTTCAGTGTTGGTAATTTCTTTAATTTTGAATATTACAAAAAGTATTTAAATTGATTTCTAAACCTTCTTAATATTATTAAATCCTTTGTATTTATTTAACTATTATTTTAAAATTAGCGTTCTTTGTTTCCGTAATTGTTTTTTGGAGATGATTTTTAAACCTTTTTGAAGTACCTTCTAATAGTTTCTTTTCAAAAGACAAAGTTTAAAATTAGCATTTTTTGACTTACAATTATTTTATGATATCTAAACCTTTTTAATGTATTCTTTAAACTTATCTTTATAGCCTAATACTAGTTCAATTTTACCATTTTGTTTCCCTAAGTGGTTTTTTGGAATTAATTTTTAAACCTTTTTGATGTGTCTCTGATACTTTCTATTTAATAAGTTAATTTATTATAAGTTTAAAATTAGAATTCATGGCTTCACCAAGTACCTTTTTTGGATTAATTACATGTATTATTTATTTAATACTTTCTATTTAATCAACTATAAATTCTAAATTAGCGTTATTTTTTCGCCAAATGGTTTTCTAAGTTATAATTTATGTATTATTTGATTTTTCATTTTAATGGACTATAAGTTCAAACTTAGCTTTCTTTGTTTCCCCGTGTTGTTTCTGTGATTGATTTTTAAGTCTTTTTAATGTATTTTGTAATATCTTCTCTTTAGTCGACTGTAGGTTTAAAATTAACATTAATGCTTTTCCCCAAATTGTTTTTGCTTGATATCTAAACTTTTTTGTATTCATTAATTTTTTTTATTTTATTCGACCATAAATTTTAAATTAGCGTTTTTTTTTTCAAAAATTGTGTCATTTTAATAGACTATAAGTTAAATATTAGCATTCCTTGTTTTTCCATGTTGTTTTTGGAATTGATTTCTAAACCTTTTTGATTTATTGAAGTCATAACTAGTCGAGTAATTTTATCTAGTTTATCAACTTAAAGGTTGCTAGAAGAAGTAACTACTATAACAACAGTCATTCATGTTAATCACTGCTAACCATGTTACCAAATTATATTTTCAAGTGTATTGGTTGTAAAAATGCAAGTATATTGTAAGAAGACTTCTGTATTTCATTTAATACATTACGAAATCCATTTCATGAATTCGTGTGTTTATGGTGAACGAAGAGAGACGTTCAGTGAATTATTTTTTGTGATGTCTCTAGTTGTTTGGTCAGTGGT
The DNA here is from genome assembly GCF_049639745.1 of Rhodnius prolixus. Lineage (NCBI taxonomy): Eukaryota > Metazoa > Arthropoda > Insecta > Hemiptera > Reduviidae > Rhodnius > Rhodnius prolixus. The sequence continues at coordinate 18,864,080 of NW_027411593.1, read as the reverse complement.
CAGCCGTTTACTAGCTATAATCCAATTTTGACAGTGGTATGTCTTTCATTAGTGTCTTGTACGTTATTTTTTGAGTTAATAAGTGGCTATAACTGTTTCAGTTGGGTTATGATTGTTGCTGTTTTGTGTTGATGTATCGACGTTCAGAGTTACGAGGACGAGCTAGCACACTCGTTGATCTTTTTTGATTCTTTGAGATTTTTCGGTTGTTTATCTTATGTCTTCATTTCGTAACCTACTTAGGGTTTTTTTTTTTTAATTTTTATTTTTTGATATGATTCGTTGTAAGATTAGCTGATGTCTGTAAGGCGGTGATGGTTTTGGTAATATCTGTGTTGTCATCTTTTGTTAACGAGTCATTGTGTCGTAAGTAGCGTTATACTAAGGTTTAGGTCTGTCCATTGAGTAGATATTGAAGAGTATAGGGCTTGTTTACTCTAACTCTTTGAGGCACCCGATTTTAAAGAAGATAAAAGCCCTAGTTGCACAGAATTTCTTTTATTATAAAAAAATGGAAATAAACATTCATTTCCATTATTTTCCATATGTAATCATCCCTCTCAAAATACGGAAAAAAGATAAGAAAAAATTAATACCATTTCAATAGACCTTTTTTAGTGTGGGACGCTGGTATTGTATAATACCACTATGCAACTAATGCTTTATATGATGGTCATTCAAACACAACTGTTTACCAAAACAAAGCGGAACTTTGCAAACAGTACAGCACTGTCCTTCAGCGCACTGTTCCTTGAAATGTTTCAAGTTCCATGTTTTGACCCAATTTTTTATAAACAATAATGAATTAACAACTGCATCCAAATAATAGAACAGTATGCGGTGCCACCATTTTTTACTATCGGTCATGTTTATAATAAATATAAAAATTACAGTAAAAGCTCCTTATTCGCGCTTCCTTCATTCGCGTTTTCACTATTCGCGGATTAAAAAAAATGCGACCCAATTCCTATATTCGCGGATATTCCCGGAAGTACACTATGATAATAAAAGGATTCCAATAGGTATCCAACCCAATATCCTTTGTAAATGCCGTCAAATGGACTAATAAAAAAAGTAAAATAGATCTTATTACAACTTTGCCTAAAGTATGTTGTTAAATGATATCGCCCAGGACTTTGACATAAGCTGCCTTCGCCGCGATCGGTGATTTTGAGAATGTAAACGCACAGAATGAAAGCAATTGTTCGTGATCCAGCAATAGAAAAAATGGAAGTGGCGTTGTCATTATGGATCGAAGACCGCAACCAAAAAAGGGTGCCCCTGAGTGGTCCAATGGTCCGGGAGAAGGCAAAGTATCTACGCTCGTTTTAAAGAACCTGATGGTAGTTGTAGTGGCAAGTTCAAACTTTGACTGCAAACAAAAGCTTATAAAAACTGCCAAGCAAGAGAAAATTACAAAATTCTTCAAACCATTGCCTAAGCCTTAAGATAATTAATAAAAATGTTCAAAAACTTCAATTAAATTGATTTTTTTATATATTAGTTTTTTTTTATTTTGTCAGCTAGGAACGTATCCCCTATAATCCCATATAAATTACCATTCCGTATTCACGGTTTCTGTATTCGCGGCATATTTATGGAACATATACCCCGCGAATAAAGAGCTTTTACTGTATTTCACTTATTTTCGCATTTACCATTGGTGCATAGCACTGCCAACTGAATGAAAAACTTTAAATAACATATTAAGCTGTATGTATGAATAACTTCAACTTTTCGAGGTGGGTTAAAATATATCCCACCTTGCAGCAAAAGCTAAGCAAAAGGTGAGACAGTTTTTAACCCACCTAGCCGCAAAGAGTTAAATAAGAGATCTGCCAATAATTTCTCTTACTAGAGTAGAGTAAGAGAAAGCATTGAGGAGAAAATTATTAAGAAACTTGAGAAATTAAAAGGAAGTACGAGTATATGTTTATAATTTGTAGAATATGAATATACTGGTTGGTGTTGTTTAGTTGTTAGGGTCAGATTTAGAAACCGGTTTTGTGGGATCACCTGAAGGGAGGCGCACAAGAAAAGGTTGTTCTTTTTTTTTGAAAGAAGTATTAATGTAGTGGTGGTTGGTGTTTTTTGGTGAGTGGAAGATAGGAGGAAGAAGGGTATAGTAGTTGTTTTATTTCCTTTTATGACGCGTTGCATGAAGACTGGCACACAGACAGCAAGCCTTAAGGAAGGTGTAGTTTATTGTACAATACACGAACACTGCTCAGAACTACCTAAACATACTGCTCGGTGGAGGGGAGTACAAACACTAGAACATTGCAGCGGTTTTTTCTTCTTTTTCTTTTTGTTGTTTTTCTTTAGTCTCCAGTTTTGAAGACCTTGAGACCCAGTGTAATAAAACGCACATATACACATACAAACTTTACACAGTAAACACAAACAAGAAACTCACTCCTCACTGGCCTACATTAGCCAAGTATATGTGTACTGGTGTGAGCGGTTAAACTTCTTCACTTACTAACATACTGACGTTATACAGACTTTGCAAAGTTACGCCCAATTTAACAACACACATGTGCGTACGTATGTATAAACTCACTTCTGTATTAATTCTAACTGGATTTTAGTCGTTTATTATTATTATTTTTATAAAATTTTTAATACTACTACGCAGAAAACAATTAGTACGTGGACTCATTCATATGATATTTACCCTACCATGTATAATTTTATACACACAGGGCCAAAAAGTCTTAACTTCTTTTTTTAAGGAATACAAATAAGAACATAATTTAATAACTTTCCGAAACTTTTAAACAGTATTGTTCATTGTTTTTAGTGACTGATTCATTAATCAAAAAAGGAAGAAAGATTATTGCCAATGATTTTTGGTGAATATCGAGTTGCGGTCTTAAATAAAAACAACTGTTTTTGCTTTATACCAACGTTTGATTCATTAATCAAAAAGGAAGAAAGATTATTGCCAATGATTTTTGGTGAATATCGAGATGCGGTCTTAAAGAAAAACAACTGTTTTTGCTTTATACCAACGTTTGATTCATTAATCAAAAAGGAAGAAAGATTATTGCCAATGATTTTTGGTGAATATCGAGATGCGGCCTTAAAGAAAAACAACTGTTTTTGCTTTATACCAACGTTTGATTCATTAATCAAAAAAGGAAGAAAGATTATTGCCAATGATTTTTGGTGAATATCGAGTTGCGGTCTTAAAGAAAAACAACTGTTTTTGCTTTATACCAACGTTTGATTCATTAATCAAAAAGGAAGAAAGATTATTGCCAATGATTTTTGGTGAATATCGAGATGCGGTCTTAAAGAAAAACAACTGTTTTTGCTTTATACCAACGTTTGATTCATTAATCAAAAAGGAAGAAAGATTATTGCCAATGATTTTTGGTGAATATCGAGATGCGGTCTTAAAGAAAAACAACTGTTTTTGCTTTATACCAACGTTTGATTCATTAATCAAAAAGGAAGAAAGATTATTGCCAATGATTTTTGGTGAATATCGAGATGCGGCCTTAAAGAAAAACAACTGTTTTTGCTTTATACCAACGTTTGATTCATTAATCAAAAAAGGAAGAAAGATTATTGCCAATGATTTTTGGTGAATATCGAGTTGCGGTCTTAAAGAAAAACAACTGTTTTTGCTTTATACCAACGTTTGATTCATTAATCAAAAAGGAAGAAAGATTATTGCCAATGATTTTTGGTGAATATCGAGATGCGGTCTTAAATAAAAACAACTGTTTTTGCTTTATACCAACGTTTGATTCATTAATCAAAAAGGAAGAAAGATTATTGCCAATGATTTTTGGTGAATATCGAGATGCGGTCTTAAAGAAAAACAACTGTTTTTGCTTTATACCAACGTTTGATTCATTAATCAAAAAGGAAGAAAGATTATTGCCAATGATTTTTGGTGAATATCGAGATGCGGTCTTAAAGAAAAACAACTGTTTTTGCTTTATACCAACGTTTGATTCATTAATCAAAAAGGAAGAAAGATTATTGCCAATGATTTTTGGTGAATATCGAGATGCGGTCTTAAAGAAAAACAACTGTTTTTGCTTTATACCAACGTTTGATTCATTAATCAAAAAGGAAGAAAGATTATTGCCAATGATTTTTGGTGAATATCGAGATGCGGTCTTAAAGAAACACAACTGTTTTTGCTTTATACCAACGTTTCGGTAATTTTTACTACCTTCTTCAGGGTATTATGAAGGTAGTAAACATTACCGAAACGTTGATATAAAGCAAAAAAGTTGTTTTTATTTAAGACTGCACCTCGATATTCACCAAAAATCATCTTCCAACAACGGTCGAACAAACCAAAACCATCATTATTGTCAATTTCAGACATTATTTTAAATTTTTGCTGGGCTATGGACTAGGTCATCTTCAGGGCTTAGGCTATTTGACAATTATATTTTTTAAATTGTTATTTGTTCCTTGTACAGATCTGGTGCGCTACCTTGGGCTCTACATAGACAAACGACTCACGTGGAACCTACACACTAGACTTAAAAGACAATCAGTGGCAAAACGTGCGAAACTGCTTTACAGACTTCTTGGACGATTACCCTTTGAACTGAAATGCTTGATATACAACACTATTCTCAAACTTATGGTGGACTTACGGACTAGAGCTGTGGGATTCAGCCAAACCTACAAACATACGGACAGTACTAGACATTTCAGTCAAAACTCTTCCGACAGATAGCTGATGCTCCTTTTTTACGTTGACTAACCTCACTCTTCACAACGACCTCAACATACCCTTTATAGACCAACTCGCCAAGACTAAATACCAAAAATTCCATACTACCCTCTCGACTAGCTCTAATCCTCTTGTACTGTCTAGCGCTTCCTCTGACATCCCTAATACTCCTCGACGACTGAATCGCCAGTGGCCCCGCGACTTCCTTGTAGTCTGAAGGCCTAAACGCCATTATTCTTCTATCTCTCCTCTCTCCTCCTCGTATTCTCCTCCTCACATTCACCTCTCTCCTCCCGCACCAATTCATCATACTCCGCATATTTACTTATTGTATACGATGTATGCAGATTGTAAATGACAAAATAAATTTTTTAAAAAAATTGTTATTTGTAAGGTTGGTGTGTCTTCTGTTCCGTCTGTTTAGGTAAATTATATCTTAAAGTGGTGTATTTTCTATCTTAACAGTTTAGGTACTAAGATCTAAACAGTCAGATCACAAGACTCACCAACCTTTGATGTTTACAATGTCAAAAGTATTATAATTGTCAATAGCATAAGCCCCTGAAGATTCCTAGTCCCTAGGACGACTAGCTTAGCAAAAATAAAAATATTTTGACTGAAATTGGCAACATTTCTGTAAGATTGATGAGTCATCAAAAGTAATGAACTCTAATAGCAAGTAAGAGATTATCTGAGTGGTTAGCGTATACTGGATTGCAACTCGGGTTAGAATCCAGCTGCTGGCCCTTAGATTTTCTCTTCCTAGTAGCTTCTTAAAGCTCTTTGTTCAGAGGTGATGGACATTGTTGTCCGACTGCTCGGAGACCCAGAAATACTTAAATATTGTTTTTTTATAAAATGATGAAATCATGTTTGTTTATCCCACTCCAGCATTTAATTATTATTTTTTTTAAAATTTTATTAAATGTGTTTCAAATTTTTTTAAATACTTTTGAGTTAAATCAAGTTTTTATGGAAGAAGTGTCATTTTAGAAATACTTAAATATTGTGTTTTATTCAGCGATTTTTTCGCAAACATGTTTGTTTGTTTTATTTTATGAAATGTGTTTCAAATTGGTTCCTTTGAAGTTTCTCTGCGAATCGTAATGTCTACAATATTTGTTATCAATAGCTAATTGTGTAAATAAAATTTTAGAAATAACGTTTAAATAACTGCAGGCATAAATGATAAAATCGTGAGTTGTTAAAAAAAAAGAAGTTAGAAAAAAAGATGAAAAGAATATAGAGGAAGTTATTATGGAGACAGGAACAATACTTCTTTTTATTCTATCATTCAACATGATCTACATATTTATATGCAGAATGAAAGCGGTAAGAATATAAGAACGGCAAGAGGATAAAGTATTCCACTAAAATGTCGGAAAGAATGGATGTAGCGCAACACCCACATTTATGTTAAATACTAAAATATTCTGTACAAGTTTCAACAAGCACGACCAGTAGGAGCACAAAGAAAAAAAGTTTTTGGCTAGAGAAATCTAGAGAGGAGAGAGAGAGAGGAAAGGATGTTGGCAGAAATAAACCAGAAAGTCACGTGTTGGGCAGGAAACAAGGTATATACCATAAACTGTGGCCGAGCACTTTATGTCGTTCAAGACGCGTCACCAGTGAACAATAAAGCAGGCACAAACCAGTAGCGTCGTTGGAGTGCACAAAGATGGTTTGAAATAGGTGCCAAGGTAGTTTTTTTCTACACCTAAATAAAAAAAGGGTGTGTTTTTTGACCAAGGGGAAGGTTCTGGCAAAATCAGAACATTCGCAAAAGAAACACGGCTATGGGTATGTTGCTTTTATAGACTGCCATGTTTTTTTACCATCTTTCACGTGTTTGACACGTGCCCCTGTACTTTTCTCCACCATGTCTCCAGCGAAAAATTGACATAAAAAAAAACACCTAACTTCCCCTATTTCGTATATTTTTTTTATTGCAATATTATTATTATTATTTCAAGTAATTGTAGACGCACGCGCTGCTTTAAATTTTTAGTGTAAATAAAAAAACTTTAAACATTTCTGGTGAATGATGCATCTTCAAGTAGCTTGGATACATTTCAAAGTTAATGTTTTGTCTCTTTAGTTTCGTAAAAAGGCATGTCTATTTCCAAAAAGTAAGATCTAACTAGAAACTACTTTCAAGTAATTGTGATTTTTCTTTAAAAAGTTTCTACTCATTTTTTACTTTTAAAAACTTGACTTACTTCAAAAGTACAGTCAGGGACAAAATGATAGACACACCTTCAGTTTTGGGGTTTCAGCTGTCGCTTAATATTTTGTTGAGCCTCCTCTGTTGTGTATCACTTCGAACATTCTATTTGGCAGACTTCTGTACAAATTTTGAACCTCTTCTTGCCCGATACCTTCCCAAGATGACAAAATTGCGATTTTCAATTCCTCCACATTTCGGACTGGCGACTATTGTCGTAGACCTTTCTGGATAGGATTCCCCATAGATTTTCAGTTAGATTGAGATGTAAAGAAAGAGCTGGCCAAGAAAGATTTTCAATGTTATGATCTTGGAACCAACTTTTTATTGTTCGAGCATTATGAACTGGAGCGTTGTCTTGCTGAAAAACATAATTTTCACCAGCTATCCCGAGAAACTCATGTTTTGCTTCTTCCAATATGTTCTTGTATGCTTCGGCGTTAACTCTGCGAGGAAGAAAAGTTATTTTGTCCTTTTTCAGGAAGCCTATGAATGCCTACACCATTATGGATCCACCACCCATTTTCCGTTTAGACAAAAATTTCTCTTCTTTTCTTAAATCATGGAAATAATAACGAAATCCATCAGGGCCATCTAAATTAACTTTTTTTTTCATCCGAAAAAATCACATTATTCCATTCTCCGACCCACGACATGTGTTCTCGTGCAAAATCTAGTCGGCCGAATTTGTGCCTTTGTGTTAAGACTGGTTTCGTCCTTAATTTTTTTCTGACCAACGTATCTTGCTTCCTTAAAAACCTCCTTACATTTTTCACATTAGTGTGGACACCAACACTTGCAGCAATTGCCCGAGCTGAGAGCGTAGAGTTTGAGGCAGCTCTTAAAATTACCCTTTTTTCACGCTTCGAAAGGCCGAAGGCTTGCCTTTTGACCTCCCAGCGCCATATTGTTCCCCGAATTTCAAAAATTTACACACTGACGAGAAGCTCCTCTTTATTTGGCGTCCAGTTTCTCTGGCAGACATACCCGATTCCGAAAGAGATTTGATTAATCTCCTTTCTTCGTTGCTAAAACACTTCCCTCTTCCCATTATAAAAAATTTTTTTTTTGAACAAAAATGAAATAATAAAATGTGGTATAAAAATTGAAAGACTGTGCACTATGTTAGAAAGCGAATACAAATTTAACTGAAGCATTAAGGCAACAAAAACACAAGTGTGTCTATCTTTTTGTCCCACGTAAATATTCATTTTTTACAAATATTTGAGAATATAAAAGTAAACTTTCACCTATCCGCAATATGCCAATAAAAGTGTGATACCAAAAGACAATAAATTAAGAAAATAATCATTAAATTAAAAAAGAAAAATTCAGGAAAATATAAAAGATGCTTTTGGAGGTGTGTCTATCATTTTGTCCCTGACTGTATTCTGATAATTTGAAACACATTTAATAAAATAAAACAAACAAACATAAGTGCGAAAAAATCACTGAATAAAACACAATATTTAAGTATTTCTAAAATGACACTTCTTCCATAAAAACTTGACTTAATTCAAAAGTATTTGAAATAATTTGAAACACATTTAAAATAATCAAAATTTAAAATACCCGGTCCCACAGTCTCACAACTTTATTTACTAAATGTTCTGATGAACAAATTTTCTTCTAACGACGAACGTTTTAGTCATTTTTAACTTTTATCTCTAAGGGTAACTCTAAAACTTTAAAGTTTACCGATCAGAGAAGTAATCGAATCGATTTTTTAAAAAAATAAGTCGATTTATTATTGAGTTCGAATAAAATCGTAAAAACAGATGCGAGAAATTCTTAAAATACGGTAAATTCTGTTCGGTAAATTGGGATTTCTGGTCAATTTTGAGTGGCAAGCCAGTACAGTAAGCATTAATAGCACATTAGAGAGAGAAAACCTAACCATCTTCTCACCCGTGACTACTCTTTAACAAATATTGCTGGAATAATGTTACAAATAAAAATAACAGTCATTTACTTATGCATAATTAGTATTCCAAGTTTTGGGCACCAAGGTGTCCGAGCGGTTAATGGTCGCATTCAGCAGAAAAAAGCGCTACCAGATCGCTCCCAAAGGGAGCGCTTTATTTCTCTGAACGCTCTGCTACTAATGTAACCTAAAGATAACCTTTTTTCGAATTAATGTTGGCGAGGAATCGGTCAAATAAAAAACAACTCGTCTTTTAAATCAAAAGGTGCTAGGCCATTTCAAAATCTGGTATTTATTAATCATATTTCAATTTTTCAACTTGTTATCAAAGAGAAAGAAGAGCACGCGATAAGTCATTTTTATGTATTTTTTCATCCCCTTTCTAATAAAAATATTGCCAAGGCGGTAAAGCTAGTATTTTTCTTAATATCGGGAAATACATAAGTCGTTTTCTCAACTGTACACAAAATGGCTAAAAATTAATTGTACATCTCATCTGTTACAAACAAGAAGGTTTGATCATTATTTGGTAATTTTGGGAGAGTTGCGTTTAATTACCAAAAAAATTGGAAAAATTTCAAACTTGTTTTGATAAATACACGTACTTTGCTAGTAGCGATCACCGCTCCGTCGAAGTAGCATAGAAAATTTCCGCTTCATAAGATGGCGTCCGCTCCCACAACATGTGAGAGCGATGCTAAAAGTGCGCCATTCAGCGGATAGTTCCGTAGCGCTCTTGTCTGCTAAATGCGCCCAATGGCAAGACCTTTAAAGCAAATATGTATTGTGGTACTGGGTTCGATTCCTGGTCTTTTAGGCCTTGGATTTTATTTAATGGTTTATAAAAGAAATTTACAGTAAAGTATTTTTGCTAGTCGCCTCCATCCACGAGACACCTGATTAGTAGTTGAACGTAAAGCCCGTCTGAAAAAATAGGCAATTACTTTAGTTTACTATATCAAGTTTTCTATAAAATCATACGAGCCATTTTTGGTCAAATTCTTTCAAAACTTTGAAAAAATCTACTCAGTAATGTGATTCAATGGACCAATTTTGATCAGTCTTATTTTGTTAGCATCTTTGTTGGTACCTAAATTAAATATCAAGATTGCAGTGATTTCAATTTTTCTTTTTTGAATTATGGTAGGATATAATCACATAAAGCTGGGTGGGTGTTGGTCTAATGGTGAAGAGCGTGGCTTTGTAAGTGGGAGATCTACAGTTCGAATCTCGCGTATTACTAATCTCTATTTGTTAGAAAAAATGGTTTATAGTAAAGTATGAGCTTCCGCCCCAGTTCACGACTCCTAATTGGTAGTTGGACGTTAAGCCCCGCCTTAAAAAAAAAATTAGGCGTTTACTTTACTAGCACAAAGAACACAATTTGTAAAAAATAACACAAGTTTTTAAGCCTTTAGAGTACCTTAATACTGACATTCTGAGTGAAAACTAAAACTCAAAAGTCTGCACAACTCAAATATGTACCTCCTCTTATTCAGCAGGGTTTGTAAGTTAGGTCATTCTAAGTTTGCCGTACTTAACAAGGACATAGTTTCTTTTAATCAGTTATTTATTTGCTCTTATAAACAATTATCTTCTTTTTTTTTATTCAAGTAATTATTAAAATCGAAGGCAGTACCGATAAACTTATATATAGTTGTTGTAAAGTGTAACTCATTTAAGCTATCTAGGTAGCCATGGGGCAGAGTTACTTTTGAGTCTTGCAAAGCGGATATAACCAAAAAAAACGTCTTTATATTATTAATTAATCTCAATTGATTAATCAAATCTTCCTAGCGAAAAATTAAGTGGGAATGGAGGGTTGGACCAAGTTGTTCCAATCTATTAAAGACGGCAATTGTAATTTGGGACAATTGGGACAGATTGATTTAGTGGAATTGAATTAATTTTTTTTTTAAACCATTTTATTATTATTAGTGTTGTCTTCTTCATCAAATTTGTAGTAATTAATGTGAGAATGAGGGAATAAAAAATTAGATATTTATTTGACGAGGAAGTGATGCATTTAAATTTTAGTACTGACCACTCAAGGGCAACTAGCGTGTTGTTAAAATCAGATAATCTTAAACACACTTATTCTTTTTAGAATAGCTTATATCTGTTTTAAAAGAAGCTTGTAAAATAAAAATATGAGGTTTAAGTAAACTCGTGAGGGACTCTTTCGAAGAAGCATTGAAGGTGATCATCGTTTGGCTGATCACGTTTCCCAAAATTTACAATAATTCTGGAGGGTGATAACCCTTCTTCTTTCCCTCCAAAATTACTTTTTTTAATTGCAAATCAGACACCTTAATACCGATTTTTTTTTGCGTTTATTGTGCTACAATCAGCGCGTTAGCGCTATAAGTAACAATGATATCAATAGAGTAATAAATGATAAGGTAACGAGTGGAGAAGATACCCAGTGGTAACACTCCAAAACATTATATGGTTAGTCACTCTCTTCACTGGAGAGGAGATCACGAGGCCACTGTCTTTTAAGACGTCTTGTCGGGTTGTCAGGAAGAGTTCTAGAAGAAAGATTTAGAGCTAGAGGATTTATATGAGATTGCAGGCTGAAGTGGAGTTTTCTGTATCTTGTTTTAGCAACTTGAGTGACAAAAGGAATGTTAAGGTCAGTGTGTATAGTCAGGTTGGGAGACATAAAATGGAGCGTTTACAATAGTTCGAAGTATTTTAGATTGTAGAGATTGAATCCTTTGGAGATTGGAGCGTTTGGTTGAACCCCACAGCTCTATTCCATATGCCCAGATGGGTTTCAAAATAGAAGTATAAATCAGTCTTTTGTTGTCCAGAGAAAGTTTTGATCTATCATCTAAGAGTCTTGTAAGTAGTCGATAGCGTCTGTTTAGTTATGTTCTTTTAAAAATAAATAAATAATTTAAATAAAATCAACGCGGAATTACTAACTTAAAACAAGATTAAGTATTAAAAAAAAAAAAATTGTAACAGCATTGAGAAGTAGTTTAGTGGTGAAGGATTGAAATTGCAGTCTTATCAATTCCTCTTGCAATTTTACTGATTTTGCTTAAATTTTAATCAAGAATTATTTATTTTTCTATATAATCTCCTCTTTTATTTACACATTTTTCTTACCGAATCGGAAGTGTTTTAATTCCGTCATCCTGGTCGTGTCAGTAGCCAATGGCCCAAAAACGTTTCTACACCATCGTCGTCGTCAAAGTGATGACATCTCAGGGGTGTAATGATCACGTCTCATCACAGGAGACAATGTGCCTCAAGAAAGCATCCCCCTCTGTTCGATATCGTCAAAAGTCTTTTACAGACGGCAAGACGGTTTGCTTTCTGCTCTTCGACAAGAGGCGAGGAACCCACCTTGCCGACACTTTTCGGTAACCCAAATCATCTGAAATGATTGATTGGGCACTCCCATACGATATTCCAACGTGTGCAGCAATTTCCCATACTGCAAGACAGCGGTCTCCTTCAATCATCTCACGGTTCGCAAGAATATTCCCGTCACTGGTGTTTGTCCAAGGTCGGCGTGCAAGGGTGTCATTTTGCAATGACTCTCGGCCATCGGAAATTTTTTTTTTGCCAGTCGTTGACTTGGGTCCTTGAAAACGTGTTTTCAGCGAACTTTGCTGTTAGTCGACCCAAAATTTCGGCAGGTTTTACCCCCTCCCGGGGAAAAAATTTAATAATAATGCATTGCTCAACAGACTTGGGTACCTCCTATTGACACATGGCGCTACTAACAGCCAAACTGCTCTGGCGAGCCGGACCAAATTACTCACCTCCACTTCACATACCCACCCAACATATATTATGACGTCACGTTACTCACTTCACCTTGGGAGCGTCAATGAGAAAAGTCCGATTAATATTTGATTCACCCTCGTAGTTTTTAGAAACTAAGGAAGAAATTGCCTGATAGTTTAGTGAAGTGAGTACGAATTTCTCAAAATGTTAGTATTAGAGGTCCCTCCGAGTTATTGAACAGATATTACAAATCAATTCAAAACAAATAATCAATACCTGTCAATTACGGTTTCTGTTAACGTGTTAATGCACCACAAATAGCAGTATTGTAGCTAGAGACAAGCATTTACGTTAAGGGATTAATCTGGTGCAGACTATTTGCCACATATAACCTAATATTGCTAATTATAGAATTATTATAAAACAAAATCGTCAGGCTAACAGAAATATTTATGTTGGATTATGGATTAGAAAAACCATTATTTGTGACGGGAGTTATTACAACAAAGTTGATGAAATTTACTCTATGGATCTATTTAGTATTTAATATTTCACCAGCTTCCACACCTATCATCATACCAAACTATAAGTTCTTTGTCTTCAGAAGGTGGAATCATTGCAATAAGCATTATTTGTATCTGTGTTTTAACAAAATAATGGTTGGGGATTCAAATGGTTTATTTGCAAAAGAAACAGAAGAACTGCAGGTTCTGGACGGATACCTGTTTCATACCAATGAGATCATTGCAAAGAGTAACTCCAGAAGAGTTTACAAATCTAATCGCACTTCCCCAGACAATGAAGCACAGATCTAAACTGAATTTGTTTTTTTTATAGATCAATTGTTTCAAAATTTCCCTTCCTGGGGATTTCAAACATTTGTTGTTAATTACGAAATATAATAACAGTTAAAAGTATTTTCGCCGGCTCAGTCAACCTTGAAATAAAGCCCAGAAGTTTACCAAAGATAATTTGAATGATAGGTTCTTGGAGAATTAGCCGATAAGTAAGTGAATAAGTCAAAGCGGAAGAAAATTAGTGGAAAAATTAAATCGAAACTTATTTAGAATAAAAAAAAAGAATCGCTGTTTGGTATCTTTTAGTTACAGTTGATATAACTGCAAGCGTATAATCCCATTTAAATGATTAGCAAAGTGTATCTAAAAGATTAGGCGAATGTTGGAAATGAATAGAAATAACAGTGGGAACAAAGGGGAATCGAGAGTAAAAATAGATAATACAAGAGAAAGAGGGGTATAAACTTGTGATGAAGGGTTTGGTAAAAGGAGGGATTAGTTAAGGTTTGTCCAAGTATAAGAGCCATGATGAATCCGAGCAAGATTCATCAAGTGACAGGAGAATTAATCCTGCTTACAGTCAGGAGAATAGGGGAAAGTAGGAGCTTTGGACCCCTCTAATTTCTTGGTCCGTAGGAAAGGCAATCAAGGAATAAGACAAATCATCCTTCAGACATAGAAATTGGAGCACACTAAATGTTAACACTTATAAATACACTATATAGTAAGGGAGAGTCGCAGGAATTGAAATCTGTTAAAATAACAAAACGTCTCCATCTTAAAAATGTTGAATATTTTTTAAATAGTTTGTGATACAATCAGTGCTTAGCTTTCTATTACGATTTAAAGCTGAGCTTACGCATAATATTTAACAAAAAAAAAGCTTCTTTTTTTAAATTTATTTTTACAAAAAACCTTTTTTGGGAAAAACAAATGCAGCTTTATTCCATTACGTAATATTTAAATATCTCTTAAACACTACCAAGTCCGAACGATCACGAATTAAATCTAAGGCGTGTTTTCACAGCCTTCAACGCCTGCACAGTCCTCCTCTCTGTGAAATTAACTGCTGGAGATTGCCTTTGGTTTCAGAAAGACTAGCGCGTTTGGAGTGTATCACAGAGTTAATAGTAATAAGTAAGGCTTTCGATTGATTTGTTTTGCCTTTCAAAGTTGCCTTATTGACTTCTTAGTTTTTTGTTTTTGTTTGATGAGTGGTACCTCCTTAGTTTGTTTTTTTTTTAGCGAGAAACCGGCGAGCTTCTCGTGGCTCGTCGCCTCTATCGGTTAAATAGTACTTTAATTACTCTCCTGTGATTTTTATTGCCTTGAAAAAGCATATAGCGCCGACAGAGGTGGGTCAACTCTTTTAGTCGATATCATTTCCTTTGATAAGTGTGGAAAAGTCGATTCCTTTGTTATTATTATATGTGATTTAAAACTAATCTGCTCTAGTAGGCAACAAGTGTCGACCGCAAAACTAAGGCGATCTGAAAAGTATTATTTTTTCGTTATCTTGAGAATTTTTTCCTTTTTAATTCATGGATTATGGTTTACGTCGGTTATGGTCTAGAACAGGAATGGCGAACCTTTTTGAGACGTGGGTCAAATTTTGTTCATTTTTTTTTTAGCACTAGCTCTTGGGTCACTAATGCCCATTTGCACAAGAGTTAAATTTAAAAATTTTAAACTGAATATTTTCAAAACTAAACATCTTTAAAATTCAGTTGGCTTAACAGGTAAACCGGGACGAAACAGGTGCTATGGAAGTCTCTTTTTACAAACATAACTGAACAAACCTTACAAAAGTGTGTTTTATCAGAAGAAAAATCTAAATATGGTTATTTGCTTTGGGTTGTCGATTTTCCTAACAAACAAAATATGAGTAAAATTATACATTTTATTTGTTATTTTGTAAACACTTTTGCTTTATTTCAAATACTACAAAAGCATTTGTCGTTATTTGCGTTTTAGAACTGTAATGATCAAACTAAAGGTTATAGATAGCATTTAAATTGCTTTTGTGTCAATGCGTGATTGAAAAAAATTACAGATAGAATATAAATTATCCAGACAATTAGAAAATCTAAATCAACCCGCGTAAGCAAACAAATGGTTGCCTAGCAATTGTGGATCATAGGTTCGCCATCACTGGTCTAGAAGAAAACCTAAGAGTTTATTGACAAGGACAGTTCTGTCTTATCGGCGATGACGAACCTAGGTAGATTATTATGGGACATTCTGGTATTATTAAATAACCATATCTACGGTCTAAAATCAACGATGTGAGCTGATTTTATTTTATTTGCTTAAGAGCAACTAATTGTGTGTGCTAACACAATGGTGGATACAATGAGTTTATTTGAAGAGAAGCTTGTTGAATATTTTGTTAGGGAATTGCCTAAAAGCTCGATTAGGTAGATTACGAGGGTCGTTTGAAAAGTCCGTGCAAAGTCAGAGAGATAGCACTACTGGCGCGTATCGAGGTTATGTATAGTTAGTAGCATCTCTTGGAAGAACACACACCAAGTTTCAGCCAGATCGGTCTATTTCTTTGTGTTTGGCATTCGTTTGAATCGAGGAAGTCGAGTGATTTTCAAAAAATGGACGAAAAAGAATTTCGTGTGTTGATTAAACACTACTTTATGAAAGGCAAAACGCCTCAGGAGACTAAAGAGAAGCTTGATAAACATTATGGTGACTCTGCACCTTCGATTAGAACAGTTTATAAGTGGTTTCAAAATTTTCGGAGTGGCCATATGGGCACAAGTGACGCTGAACGTTCTGGACGCCCTGTTGAGGTTACTACTCCAGAAATCATTGATAAAATCCATGATATGGTGATGGATGACAGAAGAGTGAAGGTGCGTGAGATTGCTAGTGCTGTGGGCATCTCGAATGAACGGGTACATAATATTTTGCATCAACATTTGGACATGACAAAGCTATCCGCAAGATGGGTGCCGCGATTGCTAACACTTGACCAAAAACGAAATCGTGTGAAGTGTTGCAAGGACGGTTTGCAGCTGTTCCAGAAGAATCCGCAGGACTTTAAGCGTCGTTTCGTCACTGTGGATGAAACATGTATACATCACTACACTCCTGAGACCAAAGAACAATCTAAACAATGGGTTACCAAGGGGGAATCTGCGCCAAAAAAAGCGAAGACCGTTCCTTCGGCCGGAAAGATTATGGCGACTGTCTTTTGGGATTCGCAAGGAATAATCCTCATCGACTATCTGGAAAAGGGTAAAACTATTACAGGTGCATATTATTCATCGTTATTGGACCGTTTGAAAACCGAGCTGCAAGAAAAACGCCCACGATTGGCCCACAAAAAAGTCCTTTTCCATCAAGACAACGCACCAGTTCACACCTCAGCAGTTGTGGTCGCAAAATTAATGGAAATAGGGTTTCAACTCGTTTCACATCCCCCCTATTCTCCAGACTTGGCTCCCTCGGTCTACTATTTGTTCCCCAATATGAAGAAATGGCTGGCGGGAAAAAGATTTTATTCAAACGAGGAGGTGATTGCAGAAACGAATGGCTATTTTTCAGACTTGGACAAATTCTATTATTCGGAAGGGATCAACAAACTAGTGCAGCCTAAAAGGAGACTATGTTGAAAAATAAAAAAGGTTTACCCCAAAAAATTAAGTAGTTTTTATTTTTGCACGGACTTTTCAAACGACCCTCGTAGTTTCAGGCACTCAACGAAGTTTAGCAGCCATGTACAGACATAGACAGATGTGTACAGACAGAAACTACAAAATGTCCTCTTCTTTTCTCAAAAGAAATTAATTTTTAACGTCTTAATACAACTTAATAAATCATAAGTTAGTTGTAGTTACAAATACTCGCAGATTGCATATTACTACAGTTCCCACAGACAATGAATGAATTAATGAAAATCAATAAATAAAAATAAAGCTAAGTTTTATAATTTTACCATTAAGCATGAACGTTTTAAGAAGGTTGAAACTATCACGAATGAAAATAATGAATAAAAAATCAAATAAACAAGGTGTGTGTACGCATAAGTATATATACTTATATTCAAGATATTTACATCATTATTCATTGATCAATTGACAGTTGAAGAGGGAATAAATCAAAATGATAACCCTTCTATTATTTATTTTTTTGAAAGTTCCAGTCGTGTAAAGCATAAATAGGCAATCAAATTATTATGTAGGATACATGAATAAATACAATGGTAACGGCATACGCCCGAAATGTCTTCCTGGTGAACACAAGTAGTTGTTGATTGTCTTTTATGTTAGGTCAGTAGGAGTTAGCGTGAATATTTTTTCTGGGTATACTGTAGTTAGTGGGTTACAGATCGTTATGCAGTGTTACTTCTCTGAATAGCTATCCCCATTTTTTTGTATTGATTTTTGAAATTTATTTAAATTATTTCGGATGCTGCATCCGGATTGCCAAAAATTGTTCCTCACACCTACTGCCTTACTTCATATTTTTCTTTAAAAAAAGTATTTCTATGTTAATGAGGGCTCTATCCTTTCTTCTTTATACAGTATGGCAGTTGGTATTCCTCAGGATTGCATTCTTGGGCCGATTCTCTTCATTTTTATCCCCTACTCGGCCTTCCAACTTAGCCCTAACACAACTTTTACTTACGCAGACAGTCTAGGCACTCTGTCTCTCCTTACTTTCATCCAATACAATACTGTCGTACTTACAACATTAAAATATTCTGGTAAAATACTTTGGAAAGTGGAAGAAGTTTTAAAAAGGGCCAGAATACTTGTCCTTCAGTTTCTCTGAATCAGGTTGTACTTTCTTTAACCACTGCTTTCAAATTCTTACGACTTTTAATCAGTTAAGCGGTGGAATTTAGGTTATTGAAAAAAAAAAACCTACAGTGTGCGGGATTAAAATCAGACAATGACCGTGTATTCACGTCGAAGGCAGGGCAAAACAACCGAAAGTTTACAACGTCATTATAGTCACTGCAAGCGACTTTTTTCTGCAATCTCTGGGGGGGATTTGAGATTACAGAGCATTCTGTGCTCTTTCAAAATCTAGCACCGCTTCACGTATGCATTGCTCCTAGTTAACTAGGGACGCAAGAGCTTTTACAAGGAAGAAAAGAGAGCTTTGAATTCTGTGCAAAATGAAATCATGCTCGTACTGAGGTCTGAATCTCTATCTAAAAGGTAAAAACGGCATTGCTCAAGGGTTGAGAGCTTCTATTTGTGTGCGTAATTCCCAATCTCTAATGCGGTGACCAAACATGTACCAACCACTTATCATTTGGCTGACTCCCACCGCAATTCTATTGGAAACATCCCACCAAATAATATTCTTATTATATTTTATAAAAATTTCGATTTTTTATCGTTAATGACAATTTTATATTTTTTCACAACGAGTATACACGTCGAACGCACCTTAATAGAGATTTGGTTTGACGTTTATACACTTCAAACGCGCTTAACTGGTTAAAATAAACTGATAAGTTAAAAAAAGAAATAATTTTAGGACCAATCTAGATACAAATGGTTGGCTTTGCCAACCGTTTCTTCAAACCCCCTTATAGTCAAAAAATATTTCGCTAATTTTCCCACTCATTACTGTTTGTCTATTCTAATTCTATGAAAGGAGCTAAAATTTACGTTCGTGCATATCTTCCTGTTTATTTATTGTATTTTGCTATTTTGGGGCCAGCGTAAATGAAGAAATATTTAAATTCTACGCTGCTGCAATAAATTGAACGTATAATATACGAAATAAAATACTTACCCGGGAGAATACTTACCCCTTTTTATTTACATGTAAATATAATCGCAATATAAATAAACATGGAAGTTTTTTTATAATGCTTCAGGTCTCAATAGTAGATTTGTTTGTATTTACAACATGGCCAAATCCGGTTTTGACAGTTGCCCCTCTTCTGTTTTGTTGGCATGTTCAATCATGAACATTGAATCACGTGACACGGTCAATTTTTTTTTTTTTTTAATTCAACTAGAACTTCACAAGAACCAGTGTTATTGTCCATGCCGTCCTCCTAAGCTGAAAATAGTACCAAACGTGGCTCTCTTGTCCTTAAATTTGGGGTAATTCTTATGCGATAGCCAACTTCGAATAAAACGTTTTTGTAATAGTTTCACGCCGTCCCTTCCAGTAGCTGGTAATAAACACGTCTGTAAGTTTACCATTTAATTTTTCTATGGGTGAAATTGGATTGCAGAAGCATACCCATGTACTATTTGTGTTACCACTTCCAATTTTCTCCTCTAATCTGATCCCTTATTGAATGGGCTTTCTACCACTTGGCTTCATACCTCTAGAGTGGTTATAAAAGTATTTGGTCTATTTACTGTGATTATTTGGATTGTCCACTATTATTTTATATTTGATATTGTTAGTTCCCTCTTTTCCCATGCTAGACATTATTATTACAAAATATGGTGATTGTTTTTGGAATAGTTATTTCGTTGTCCTTAGATTCTGTAATTGGTTATTTACTTCTTTCTTTGCTAGGTCTTAAAAATGGATTTTTTTTTTGTTATCTAGAAAAATTTATTAATTTTTTTATATCTTTTATTGAATTTACAACTGCAACAAGATTTTTGCAACAAGTAAATGTGGTGCATGATTAAAAAAATAACACGTGAAAATATACGATTGGAGAAGGCACCCAGCAGTGTCATTCCATTATCTTGGACACATGTATGCAGTTCTGACAGTAGATCGCGAGGCCTTCTTCTCTTCGATCTTCTTGGAGGATCGCCTGATATTGCAGAAGAAGATAGTTTTTCGATTAGAGGGTTAGGATGAGCTGCTGTATAGGAGTGAAATTTGAGAAAACGAGTTTTTAGCAAGATCTTTAAACGAAAGGGATTTTGAGGTCATTATGGATATTGAGGTTAGATACATAGAACGGAGCGTTAAGAAGTTTTCGAAGTATTTTTTGACTGTAATGTCTGGAAGGCGTAGAGAGTTGGAACGCTTAGACGATCCCCATACTTCGATCCAAATAGATCGCAGTAGCAGCAGGTATAACAGTCTTTTGTTTTGTAGATTGAGTTTAGATCGTTTGCCAAGTAGTCTGGCGAGAAGTTTTGTAGCGTTGGTTAGTTTCTTGTCTTTTCAGTATAATATGGGGATTCCAAGTCAACCGTTTGTCTAGGTGCAGTCCAAGGTAGCGTACTTTGTGCACAATTGGTACAGAAGTTTGGTTGATGAAAATGGGAGGTAGGATTTTTCGTCTAAGAGTAAATACTACATATTTTGATTTCGTAACGTTAGTTTTTAATCTGAAGTTTATCTCAATCTATACATAGATGCCACAGCCTCTACAATCGTTGCGATTTTCCATAAACCCAACTCAGCTGAAACTGAAGTAATTATGAAAGCCATAATATGAAACCACTCTGTTTGTGATTTATTCGTCTCTTCCATTACTTTTTGAGAAACAATGCTGAAATTGGTCTGATATTCTAATCCCTATAACCTGTTTGAAATCAGCGATTCTTCAACAAAATTTATTACGGTTTTTCGCATCCTAGATCCAGATACACAGTTAGCTATATAATATAAGAGTACTAAATTATTCGTAACATTCTTTAGAACTACTTAATAAATATTCGAATTATGATTCTTTAAGGTAATACTGTTTACTGATGAAATCTAAATTATTTTAACGAGGAATTAATAAAAATATTAGTTAAACTTCGAATACCTTAATGAATTATTAAAAAACTAAATTAATTATCAATTCTTCGCAAGCTGCCTGTAGACGATACAAAACTTCTTAAATGGTAAACATTTTCCGGCTAATTGCCCCCACTTCACCATTTTAATCAAAGTAGAAAATAAATCAGTAATTCTAAGGGCAGAAACACGCCGCGGCCTCCGTTCGTCTTCCTCCTCCGCATTCTTATTCCTCCGCTACCTTATCTAAAGTCTGAATTCCTTCTGTTTTAATGAAGTGTCTATTACAAAACAAAAAAAAAAAAAAAAAAAAATGAAGAAGGGGCAACCCTACCTAATTGGCTGGCTAAATTAATTGACGTTTTATTAGCAGCAAGCCAACCCACTTCAAAACAATTCAAAGAAAGCTACCTCAAGAATTTGTAAATGGGATATAATTAAATGAATTTTTGCTTTTAAATTTTTATTTTAAATAGTTTAGGAAGTTTGTATTTTTGAGGAGATTTCATAAATAAGTCCCATATTAGAGTCTGTGCAATTTTCAAGTATCTTTACTGTTGATTTGTCTAAAACGAGTTAATTATATCTTGAACTTTAATATTATAAATGTAATTAGGATTTCGTCTGTTATAATATGTATGTATATTCTGTTTATTTGTTTTAACCAGTAGGCAAACTAAGGAATAATTAGAAGTTAGGAATAATTGTCTGCCTATTATAGATTTTAATTTAATTGCCTGAGGCAAAACGCTTCACTTGTAACCCACGTAAAGGACTTAAAAGACCAGCAATGTCTAAACGTATGTAACTTTTTCGCATCCTTCTTGGACGACGCTCCAAATTGACTATTGTACTCAAAACTACGAGTATATCATATATGTGCAATGCTATCTTACAACGTATCTGGACTTACGGTCTAGAACTGTGGGGTTCAGTCAAAAGCTACAAACAAACGGACAGTACAAACTTTTTAGTCGAAAACTACTGCGACAGATAGTTGATGCTCCTTTCTACGTGACTAACCTTACTCTTCATGAAGACCTCAACATCCCCATTCGTACAACAACTCGCCAAGGCGAAATACCAAAAGTTCCATACTACACCCTCTCTGATCCTTTCGTCCTGAACCTCGCCTCTTTGGACTTGAACTTCACAATCCTAAACAACCAATTGGCTACTTTCGCTCCTGTCAGATATTATTATTTTATTTCCTGTGGGTGTTTCCGTGAACGGGTATTATTATTAATCTATTTCAAATAGCGACTATTTAATGTTTAAATATAAGAGGATTTGGCACTTAATTAGGATTAAAGTGGATGGTGTTTGGTTGGGATGAGTATAAAGTAGCACGGAGAGAGATATAATTGGACAGTCTTTTGGTGCTGATATATTAGTGGGCGATGTGGAGCTTTTGAGTTTTGTGCTGCCATATTTGTTGGAGCAGTTGTCTAACTCCACACACTCTCTGAGGGTCAGAGTTGAGTTCCATCAACCCTTCTTCTGATGCTTCGGAGGGTGAAATTGTTTAATCGTATTAAAGTGAAGTAGGACTGATGAAGTTCTTAAAGGAATTTCTAAAGAAAATGAAACTTTCCATGAACTTAGGAGTTTTTATTTAAAAAAACAAATTTAAAAATATAATATGTACATTACTACAATAAAAGGAAGTTCCTTACAATTTTCTATTCGGCAGGAAGTGATCGAATTTTACTGGTTATTAATTTATTTAATTAAAAAATTACTGGCTTAATTAAATTAATAAAGTAATTTAATTTAATAAATTAACTTAATTTAATTTAATAAAGTAAAGAGCCGTATTTTAGGTATTGAGGTTTTACCTGTTTTTTAATAAATTAATTTATT
Organism: Rhodnius prolixus; assembly: GCF_049639745.1. Lineage (NCBI taxonomy): Eukaryota > Metazoa > Arthropoda > Insecta > Hemiptera > Reduviidae > Rhodnius > Rhodnius prolixus. The sequence goes on along the minus strand of NW_027411593.1, from coordinate 18,841,137 downwards.
TTTTCCCCTCTTTCTTGGCTTTATGGTTATTGCAAATTAGCCATCGTGCAGAGGTTTTTTTTTTTTAAGTAGTGGGTGGTTTGTCTGTTAGTATGGAGAGTTTTAAAGTCACTGTCCGTGTGGTTGCTTGAAAATTATACTTTAATTTTGGTAGTCCTGATGTAGTTATACAAGTCTGGCTGGGTAAATGTTTGGGAGTATAGTAATTTAATAGGGCAATATTACAGACGAACTGCTTCTCTTCCGAACAACTTTTTTTTTTTTTTTTTTATATATCTTTTATTTGAAATTTACACCTGCACTCGTGCAGTACAATAAGTAAATATGCTGTGCGTACAATAAAAATGGCGTGGTAATCATGAATGATGATTATCCAGTGATGACCATCAGTAGTCTACCAGTTGGTCACGGGGCCAACGGCGCCTCAGCCGTCTTCGGAGGTTGGAGGGAAGTGTGGTTGAGAATAGGTTTGCAGCTAAAGGATTAGGGTGAAATGATAGTTTTTGGTGGAATGTGTTGTAGCGGGTTTTGGCAAGTTCTGGTATAAATGGAATGTTGAGGTCTGTGTGTATGGAGTGGTTACTGACATAAAAGGGAGCGTTTACAATGCGGCGGAGTATTTTAGATTGGAGTGTTTGTAATCTGTTGATGTTAGATCGTTTAGCTGTCCCGTAAAGTTCAAGTCCGTAAGTCCATATTGGAGCAAGAAGGAAAGTGTACAGTCGACGCTTGTTCTGTAGTGTTAGTTTTGAGCGTTAGTCCAGTAGTCTAGCAAGGAGTTTGTATCGTTTGTGTAATTCAGCCCGTTTAAGTCTCGTATGAGGGTTCCAAGTTAGTCTTTTGTCTAGGTACAGTCCAAGGTACCGCACATGGTCGGCTGGTGGGATAGGAGTGTTATATAAGAAGACAGGTCCAAGAGTTGTTCGTTTGAGTGTGAAGACTATGTGTTTGGATTTGTTTGGGTTGATTTTTATTCGCCATTTTTGTAGCCAGGGTTCTAGTGAGTGAAGGTGAGATTGTAGAGAGCGGATAGCGAAGACAGGATCAGTATGTGTGGAGAGAATGGCAGTGTCGTCAGCGAAGGTGTATATGGAGGTGTTGGGATTTGAAGGTAAGTCGGCTGTAAAGATTGTGTAAAGAAGAGGAGCTAAGACGCTACCTTGTACACCAGCAAGGACAGGAAAAATAGATGATCGAGAAGAGCCTTGAGTTACTAGGAAGAATCGGTCGGAGAGATAGGATTTGAGTATAAGATAGTATGTGCTTGGTAGAATACCCTTAAGCTTCCATAGCAAACCCTTGTGCCATACTCGGTCAAAGGCCTGTGAGACATCCAAGAATACTCCAGCGCAGAAATGTTTAAGCTCCGGTGATGTAGCGATGGTGTCCACAACGCGATGGGCCTGCTGGATTGTAGAGTGGCAACTGCGAAAACCAAATTGATGATTTGGGATAATTCCAAGGCCATCAAAACTTTCTTGAAGGCGTGGTAGGAGGAGTCTCTCAAAAATTTTGCCTAGAATCGAAAGGAGGCTGATAGGGCGGTAAGAGGAAGGTAGATGCGTGGGTTTTGAAGGTTTAGGTATCATACAGATGGTGGAGAATTTCCAAAGAATAGGATAATAGGTAGTTCTCAGTATTGAATTGTAGATGGTTGTAAGGAGGACTATTGCTTTTCTAGGAAGTTGAAGGAGAATGTGTGCTGTGATTAAATCATAACCTGGACTCTTTTTAGGGGGAAGATTGATAATGGCCTCCTTGACTTGCTTGGGTGTGAATGATTTAGGAGGAAGAGAAACTGGTAAAGGAATGTCCAAGTCGGTATTGACGTCTTGGGTGTGTTGTAGATTTTGGGTGTTAGGATGGGGGTGAAGACGGAAGAGAGGTGAGCTGCAAGTAAGTCAGCTTTTTCTTGATCAGATTTGGCCCAGGAGTTGTCAGCAGAACGGAGAGGGGAGGAGGTTTGTTGAACCGAACAACTTAAACACTATTTAATTATATTATTTACCTATATTAATTATAATATATTATTTACCTTATATTCTTTTGGGTTCTCAAAATATGAAAAGGTGGATTTTATTTAATTTTGTATTGAGGGGGTTTCATTTTTAAGTACCCCATTAAATTATACCTTAATTTAATGGTTAATTTAAGGTTTTGATAGCTGTACTATTAATACCATAGCTGGAATTGTAATTTGTAGATAAATCTTTTTTTTTAACTAATAATTATTATTCGCTTTTCATAAAAACTTATTTTTAGGGGTTCTTAGAGATAGATGTAATTTCAAAATTATTGTAATATCAAATTTCTTAGATAATCTCTTTCTAAGAGATTCTTGCAGCTCACTTCAGCAGTGATGGACATTGTTGTCTGTAATGAGAGAACACTGTCTTGAGGCCGGCAGTAAACTGAAAAAAGCTCCAGGCGCCAATAACCTCAGATGTTGACGAGCTTTAAATCGATTAAAAAAAAAAAAAAAAATACTAAATTTCCTGGCTTAGGGCCTAAATCACATTATTTCAACCTACTCTATCAAAGCCAGCTGGCTTTGAGAATTAGCCACAAGGTAGGCTATGCTGTTAGGCCCAGGAAAGTAACAGCTCGTTCGAAAGATTTAGGCGATTACTACCTGGGCGGAAGATTCATCTCTTGTAAACTGTCGAACTAATGATTTGTAGCGGACCCTTGATCAGTTGGGTTAGTTGGGCGACGTAACTTTTGGTTAATTTCAGTTAACTGTTAACTGTTTCGACCTTTTTGGAAAATGTGTCCCCTACGTGCGTCGTACAAGTTAAGCGATTACGAATATATTCGACAAAACCTAGAGTACGTTTGATATGAAGTTGGGTTGCTGCAATTATCCCGAGTAGGTGGCAACATTACAGGTATTTATGCAAATGAATCCCTGACCAGATGATAAAATACAAATAATTATGCAGGGAACTATAATTATAATATATAATATATAAACTATAAACACTGTAATTATTAGAACTATAAATGGTATAACTATCAGTAGAACTATCAGATTTCTGTAGCCAAAAGAAAGTTCGAAAAGTATGGGCATTAATTTTACTGCCTCTTTTCTATTTGAAATAATAATGTAGAACCAATGTTTGTCAACTGTAGGGTTTCCTTCACATTGTGAAAAGAGAGAGGGGAACACCGTAATGCTCCCCTCATCGCCAACTCTCTCTATTTTACCTCCCTGTAAGCATCATCGATAATATAATGGTCTCCGAAGGCACTCGTCTCCAAGCTTGAAGGGGGATTGTGCCGGGAAAAGCTGAATCCCTAAGGGCTTTAGACTGCTTCCTCTATCCCACTTCACCTTCTAACACAAGCGCCTACTCATTTGTTGATTTTTTAATCTTCAGTATTCACATTGGAGTGTAAAAAATATATAATCCCAAGGATTGTTTTATTTCATATTTGTGAGAATTACATTGATGATGAGCCAGTTCAGTATTTATTTTTGCGTTATTCCATCAAGTACAGATTTACTGCCATACTTTTACATTGTCAGTACAGAACCACAACGTTTTTTTAAACTGTAGAACGCGATCCTTGAGAGTGGCACAAAATTTTTATCAGAACTTTGTTTTTAAATTTTAAATTTTAAATACTAGTTACGAAAATTTGCGAGTCCACCAGTTCAACTGAACGGTGTAACGATTCCTCCAGCTGACTTAGTACGATATTTAGCACTGTACCTTGACAAGAGACTCACGTGGAACCCACATACTCGACTGAAACGACAAGACGTGAACAAGCTACTTACTAGACTACTTGATCGCAGATCCAAACTCGACTTGAATCACAAACTGACAATTTACAAGACACTATGGACATATGGTTAAGACCCATATGGACATACGGAGCAGAAGTATGGGGCTCAACCAAACTCTCTCTAACTCCAAACGCCTGCAGACATTACTGTCTAAAATCCTACGGAAAATCCTTAATGCTCCATACTACATTTCTAGCCTTACAATACACACTGACCTTCACATTCATTTTGTCACTGACCTTATAAAGTCTCGCTACCGCAAATTTCACAGCCTCCTAGCTCTCTCCATCCTAATCCTCTTGTACAACAGCTCTCCTCTCCTCACCTTCCCGACAATCCTCCTCGTCGCTTGAAGCGGAAGTGGCCTAGAGATCTGTTGTGATTAAATCATTGAGAAAGAGTTTCACCAGTGGGTGATTGCTCTAACCATGACATTACAAGTGAACTGAACCAGTAAGATCAAATTTACTTGATGCAACAATTGTTGCAGTTGTAAATATGCAAATAAAGTTAAAAAAATAAAAAAAATACTAGTATTTTGTAGGAGCCTCATTTGTTCTTAAAACAAGCAAGGGACGTTATGAGAACAAGAAAAATTAGAATCTGCATTCAGAGATATTCCGCTTTTTACAATTTCCGTTATTGAATTCTATCTTAATCACAACAAATCACAAAGTTGTCTTCGCTTGGGACAGCATGTCGTCAAACGAATTTACTTCCAGTTTTAACTTAGTAGGAAGTCGGACAAGATACCCTGTAGACATAAATATACCATTTTCCAGCGGTTATGCAGCAAATTAGACAAGTTTGGGGACTACTTCTTTGTAATAAAGTACTGAATCTCGGCACTAATATCAATTTGGGAATCGAATTTCATCCCATTTGTGAAAATCGGTTCACACGTTTAGACGCTATGTTTAAAAAAATAACAAGAACATTTTTTTTTTTTTTTTTTTGGAAGTGCTATCTTTTCACAACTTTGGCATCGTTATTCTCGAAAACTATTTAATCTGCTTAAACATTCTAAAGTTTACAGAACATTTCTAAATGAGAATATTAGTAACGGAGAGTCGTAAGCGGGTTAGCACCAGCTTGTTTTATTGTTTTTACTTTTTTTAAACGCAAAATTTTGTGTTTATGAAATAAAATTATGGTAGTTGCCTAGACAAAACTGCCTTATCTAAGTATAAATTATTTATATTTAGTTTTTGTTATGGTATGGCATTTTGTTTTGTTTTTTGTGGCGGTTTCTAGTGATACCTCATTTAACAACCTTGAGTTTCAAGCACTTGCGTTTTAATGGTCTAAAAGTGACTCATCTTATAATTGTTAGTGCGTAACACTATTAATTTTCATGTAAATATTTTAGAATTGTAAATTTATATATGTACATACTTTAAATTGTTTTTAGCTGTATTTTTGTTTTAATTCTCCTTTTGCCTTACAAAATTTAGGAAAAAATGATTATTTCATTATTCAATAAAATGTAAAGTAAGAAAGTGACTTCATATGAAGTTACGATGTTTGATATATCAGAGGCCGTGGTTATTTCTTTATTAATTTTTATGTAAAAGAGAATGACCGTTGGAAAGTGGCTGTTGTTCGGTGCTCACTTAGCGGCTACATCAAAGGACTTTATATCTACGAAGATCGTTTGAAAAGTCCGTGCAAAAATAAAAACTACTTAATTTTTGGGGGTAAACTTTTTTTATTTTTCAACATAGTCTCCTTTTAGGTTTATACACTTCGTCCAACGCTGCTCTAGTTTGTTGATCCCTTCCGAATAATAGGATTTGTCCAAGTCTGAAAAATAGCCATTCGTTTCTGCAATCACCTCCTCGTTTGAATAAAATCTTTTTCCCGCCAGCCATTTCTTCATATTGGGGAAGAAATAGTAGTCCGAGGGTGCCAAGTCTGGAGAATAGGGGGGATGTGAAACGAGTTGGAACCCTATTTCCATTAATTTTGCGACCACAACTGCTGAGGTGTGAGTTGGTGCGCTGTCTTGATGGAAAAGGACTTTTTTGTGGGCCAATCGTGGGCGTTTTTCTTGCAGCTCGGTTTTCAAACGGTCCAATAACGATGAATAATATGCACCTGTAATAGTTTTACCCTTTTCCAGATAGTCGATGAGGATTATTCCTTGCGAATCCCAAAAGACAGTCGCCATAATCGGAACGGTCTTCGCCTTTTTTGGCGCAGATTCCCCCTTGGTAACCCATTGTTTAGATTGTTCTTTGGTCTCAGGAGTGTAGTGATGTAACAATGTTTCATCCACATGAAACGACGCTTAAAGTCCTGCGGATTCTTCTGGAACAACTGCAAACCGTCCTTGCAACACTTCACACGATTTCGTTTTTGGTCAAGCGTGAGCAATCGCGGCACCCATCTTGCGGATAGCTTTGTCATGTCCAAATGTTGATGCAAAATATTATGTACCCGTTCATTCGAGATGCCCACAGCACTAGCAATCTCACTCACCTTCACTCTTCTGTCATCCATCACCATATCATGGATTTTATCAATGATTTCTGGAGTAGTAACCTCAACAGGGTGTGTCCAGAACGTTCAGCGTCACTTGTGCCCATATGGCCACTCCGAAAATTTTGAAACCACTTATAAACTGTTCTAATCGAAGGTGCAGAGTCACCATAATGTTTATCAAGCTTCTCTTTAGTCTCCTGAGGCGTTTTGCCTTCCATAAAGTAGTGTTTAATCAACACACGAAATTCTTTTTCGTACATTTTTTGAAAATCACTCGACTTCCTCGATTCAAACGAATGCCAAACACAAAGAAATAGACCGATCTGGCTGAAACTTGGTGTGTGTTCTTCCAAGAGATGCTACTAACTAAACATAACCTCGATACGCTCCAGTAGTGCTATCTCTCTGACTTTGCACGGACTTTTCAAACGACCCTCATATTTAGTAATAAGCCCGGTTTACATGCTACAACTTATCGTACGTTCGGTTTGAAACGATAAAGCCTTTAAGCAAGCGAATCGTACTTATTATACAATCGGGAATGAAATCCAGAATTGGGATCGGAATACTGAAAACCTAGGGGAATCATTTTCCGAGATTCAGTCCGATATGATGGAGCATGTAAAAACGCCTGCGATTTGTCCTACCTTCTATCGTTGCAGTCTTATCAATTTTTCACAATTAATACATCTTCTTCCTGGTTCGCTTTGTCGGTTTTTAGTGTGAAAACGGAACTTTAGACCCAGAAATATAGCAATATTCGCTAGATAAATCTCTTATTTTTAATGATTATTGTTTTTAATCGAATTCCATGCCTAGATTTTTTGGTAACCATACTTGTTTTACAGGACATCTCAGTGAAAACAATTTCGTCTTCCAAGATATTATTAAACATAGGTTAATAAAAAAAACGTTGGTTTTATCCATCATAGATCTTTTGTTTTCTGTGTGTTTTACTGCCTTTATTTACTTCTATTGTAGGCCTAAAATACTCCAGGGATAGACAAAACTTGTTAATAGTTTAAATACTAATTTCACAACCAATGGCACCCAAATTCTTTATTTGATGCCGTCTTGCACTTGGTCGGAGTTGAATACAGGATAGGCTCTGCAAAACTGGTCATTTTCAGTGATTTCATCCGCCATTCTGACCGGTTTTTTTTTTTAAATTTTCATTCCGTCTTCAGTGAATGAATCTCCAGGTTTTGTGAAAAGGAATTTTCGAAAAAACTTCTATCTTTTTGCCATTGCACTATCTGGCTGATAGTCACAGAATTACCTTAATGATGGAGATAAATTTCTCTGCACGAACTTGATGAAGTTATTGAACATTTATGATTCTTTTTACGGATCATCCATTTTCAAAAATACAGGGAAATAATTATACACAATGATGCAGTTATTTGTTAGCTTTCGTGTCATTTTTATAATGTCCGTGTCAATTGTCAAACTAAAATCTGTATTTCCGCACATTTTCTATAAAAATGTCAATTTCTTCACTCGTTTTTGATCAAAGGTGGCAAGGCGGTCACGTTGAAATCTGTAATTTTGCACTACCAGATCCCTTGTCGTCGCGACAAAGACTAGCCCGTGGCGGTAGACCGCGTTCTGTTTGACAGAGATGATACAACATTGTGTAATACAATTTAGAACGTCCGACCGCCTCGGTTGCCCACGACAGATCGCTTTCTGTGTGTCCAAGCTTTTAGTTTTAAGTGAATCGGAATAGTAAATCTGGTATTCTTAGGAATACATTACGGGGTCGAGGATACGAACAAACCATTCTGTGTTTGACTATATCAGTTAAACGACATTCGTTGTGTCATACTGAATAATATAATAGAATTCGCAGGAGTCATTTTTGAAGTTTTAGCTCGCCAAGGTAGGGATGTGAACTCTCGACTTATTATTTAGCTTAAATTTGCTGGTTAGAAGGTAACGTTGACACTTAGATTTGACTTATGACTATATCATATCAAGCTGTACTTTAAGTTGACTATAACACCGACTCGCAAACTCTACTTATGACTTAGATCTTATAAAGGTGTGCTTTAAATTGACCGTAACCCAGATTCGCAAACTCTACAAGACTAGAACAGCAAATTTGTATTATTTTGTCGCTAAAAATTAAAAAAATTCTTACAATGTGTTGCCGGCCTACTAAAGCCATCTAGCTGCTGAATTAAATATTAATAATGTGTAATCAATTTACTGTAACCAGCTTACAGAGAAGAGAGAAATGGGCGTTGCCCAATAATGGAATAATAATGACGGCGGTATAGTTTTGGTTGGTTGGAGAGTGCGGGGTATTGCATTGTTGTGACGCTAAGTACATACTCGTACTACAAACTAACTCCCCTGGTGCATCACATTATATCAGGCGGCTGTTTCCGGTACAGGAAGTGTTTTCGCACGCCCTATAGTTTTGATAATGCAACTGGCCATACATATGACTCCTTTTATACACTCATAAGATGCAATCTACGTTTAGTTTTTGTGTGCATTAATTTAGTTTACTTTCGATACTTTATTTAGTTTTTTTTTTTGCTTACATTGATATATTGCAATTGGCTAGCTGATTTATGGGCCTAGCTCTGCCAAATGGATTGGTGCATCTGCTCCAAGCCGGCTCTAGAAGTAAACTAAAACAAAAAAAGAAGGTCTATTTATCTCCGGGATGTTCCAAGCGATTTAACATCCCAATCATCGCTAGAATAGGGCTACTTCTTCATTGTAACGATTAATAGTTTTGTTTATGTCTCTACTCTATTATTGGTCTTCTTTAATCGTGCGATTAATTAAGAAAGCGGTACTTAGTTACTTTTAGCTTATTTTTTCGTATATAGAATTGATTTTGATTTTAGTTCTTTGTTAGGCTATTTTATAAAAATTATTTTAGATTTAAGTTTGAATACCCCACACTAGACTAAAAAGAACAGAACTAGTGCCGCACGAGAAACGAGACAAATCTCGGTCTCGGTCTCGGAATATTTTATATCGACATTGTTAATTTCTTGGCGTTATTTAAAAATAACAAATTTTTCTTAATTAGAATCTGTTTGCAAACAACGTTGAAACGATTGGTCTTTTCTTCTTTAGCTACACTAATTTTCCTTGTTCCTGCGGCTATTATTCAAGGGCTATAACGGTTCCTTGAAGGACCCGTGCCTCAGCCACTACAGCTCTCCACCTATCTCTCAGTCCCTTGCCGACGTTCTCCATCACTGCTGACCAAGGGTCTCCAAATCGTCCTGTACGTCGTTCAACCATCCTAGTCGAAGCCTAGCCCCTCGGCCTTTTTCCACCAGGGTGCCCGTATCCATCTTGGGGACCACTTGTCTCCTCCATTCGGTGCAAATGTCCCAGCCATCGCAGTCTACCAGACTTTATAGTGGCTACTATATCTGGTACACCGAACAGTTCAACGACTTTCTCGATTCGTCCTGATTTTATAGCCAAAATGCGTCCTTATAGGTTCGAAAATCCTTCTTTTCGTTCCCACCTGCACAACCTTTGTTCGTCCGCTTTGGATAAAACCCATGCTTCCGAATCGTAGGTAACGATTGGACGCAGTGTCGTCTGGTAGATTCTTATCTTATTGCTCTCTGCAGCTATAAACTTCAATTTTTTCAATATTTTCTTAGTATTACTTGTATTTATTTATTTTTTGTTTCATAGTCATAATGGACACACGAAAGATAAAAGAAGTCTGAACCAGTGGTAAATGATATTTAAAATAATATCTAAATAACAGAAAAAGGAATACAATTGTCAAATTGCATTATCTGAACTGATTTAAGATTGGATACTTTAAAAAAGTAATCAAGTAAACGGCTTAAAAATGAATAAAAGCCAATATCGCAGACATCTAGTAATATGTGTGTTCAATGTGTGGAGACTGAAGTGCTCAGAACTGTGCCTGTTTAGAATACATTGGGCAGATGTCCAATTTCATCCATTCTTTATTATTCTGGTTTACTTGGATTGTCAGTAGCTGTTCAAGCGTTCTCCCAATAATAATAATAATCAATTGTTCTTGGACGACTAGCAGTACTTTGTCTTATTGTTGAACAGCTTTTTGTTTTGATTTTTTTAATTTTGTCATTCAATATTTCTGACGTCATCATTTGCAATTCCTTTTCATTTAAAACTCTTCCTTGTATGCAGGAAGTTCTATTCAATTGCAAAGAGCTTATAACTGGTTTGTAATACGAGTTTTATAAATTCTCATGCTCCAATTTTTTTAAATTTTATTTTCTTAAAAGCGCATTTCTTTTTGAAAGCGTCTGCATTATTTGGAAATAATCAAATGGCTTATTGTCCAATAAAAAATGAGTAATACATTTTTAGTACAAGTTAAGGGCAAAAATATCTGTTATATCGTTTTTTTTGTATCCCTGTCGTTGCGGACTTTCGTTCATTACCACAAGTAGATTGATCAATTTGGTGTAGTGATTTTGACTTCATTTTTGCCTCGCATTATACTTGCTAGCTTGTCCAAGGTAGTGCACCACTGGCTTTGAATAGTCTTCAATTCCACCACTGTTGTCGCTGAACTCACTAAATTTCATTGAAAAAAAATGGCGAGCCGTTTGGTCTACGAGGGTCGTTTGAAAAGTCCGTGCAAAGTCAGAGAGATAGCACCACTGGCGCGTATCGAGGTTATGTTTAGTTAGTAGCATCTCTTGGAAGGAAACACACCAAGTTTCAGCCAGATCGGTCTATTTCTTTGTGTGTTGGCATTCGTTTGAATCGAGGAAGTCGAGTGATTTTCAAAAAATGGACGAAAAAGAATTTCGTGTGTTGATTAAACACTACTTTATGAAAGGCAAAACGCCTCAGGAGACTAAAGAGAAGCTTGATAAACATTATGGTGACTCTGCACCTTCGATTAGAACAGTTTATAAGTGGTTTCAAAATTTTCGGAGTGGCCATATGGGCACAAGTGACGCTGAACGTTCTGGACGCCCTGTTGAGGTTACTACTCCAGAAATCATTGATAAAATCCATGATATGTTGATGGATGACAGAAGAGTGAAGGTGCGTGAGATTGCTAGTGCTGTGGGCATCTCGAATGAACGGGTACATAATATTTTGCATCAACATTTGGACATGACAAAGCTATCCGCAAGATGGGTGCCGCGATTGCTCACGCTTGACCCAAAACGAAATCGTGTAAGAACGGTTTGCAGCTGTTCCAGAAGAATCCGCAGGACTTTAAGCATCGTTTCGTCACTGTGGATGAAACATGGATACATCACTACACTCCTGAGACCAAAGAACAATCTAAACAATGGGTTACCAAGGGGGAATCTGCGCCAAAAAAGGCGAAGACCGTTCCTTCGGCCGGAAAGATTATGGCGACTGTCTTTTGGGATTCGCAAGGAATAATCCTCATCGACTATCTGGAAAAGGGTAAAACTATTACAAGTGCATATTATTCATCGTTATTGGACCGTTTGAAAACCGAGCTGCAAGAAAAACGCCCACGATTGGCCCACAAAAAAGTCCTTTTCCATCACGACAACGCACCAGCTCACACCTCAGCAGTTGTGGTCGCAAAATTAATGGAAATAGGGTTTCAACTCGTTTCACATCCCCCCTATTCTCCAGACTTGGCTCCCTCGGACTACTATTTGTTCCCCAATATGAAGAAATGGCTGGCGGGAAAAAGATTTTATTCAAACGAGGAGGTGATTGCAGAAACGAATGGCTATTTTTCAGACTTGGACAAATCCTATTATTCGGAAGGGATCAACAAACTAGAGCAGCGTTGGATGAAGTGTATAAGCCTAAAAGGAGACTATGTTGAAAAATAAAAAGGTTTACCCCAAAAAATTAAGTAGTTTTTATTTTTGCACGGACTTTTCAAACGATCCTCGTATGTCCTGCAATCAGCGCTACAGTGATCCTTACTTCTTTCCTTCTTCATTTAATTATTTCAAAAGAATCCTTAAATTTTAACATTCTTTACAAATCTCTTCGATTTAATGCAGGAGTTCGGTTAACCTCATCTCAATGTTCATTTCTTGTAATTTTTTCCTTTTTCTTTTTGGCAGTTGTTAGAAGTTGGCAACACTTTTGCCAGCTCTGCTGCTTTTTCATTACCCTGGGTTCCTTGTAGTCCTTAAACCCAAAAAAAGAAGGCTTCTTTCGAAAGCCTTCTTACTTGTTCATTGAATCTTCTTCCATTTTCCTTTACCAGATCTTATGATCATTTGACTGTCTGAGAAGGTACTTACCCCACTAACCTGTACAGTTCCCTCCAGTCTGTTCTAGACAAACAAAACAAGGTCTATTTTTGTAATTGTTTTCCAAATCTCTATGAGCTCACCTAAAACTGTTAACCCATTCGTCTTTGCCACTATTTGCAACTATATAACAGACATTTCTCTCCGAGTAATTGTAAACTGAAGGAAATTCTATATTGCTTTCAATTTAATTATCCACTTGACCATGTTCTTCCCACATGTGTTTACTTTTATATTTCAAGAATTCAAGGTTAAGGTGGGATCTCTTTATTAAGTAAATTTATTCAAGCGTATTTCCTATAGCCGTTATCACCCGCAAAGGAAATTATTAACTAATAATACTACATTTCACTCTCTTTTGCTGATAAAATGTTTAAACAAATATGACATTTTTCTATCTCGTCTAAATCTTAATTTATGTGTAAATATTGTAAAAGAATGTTAGTTATCTTTAAGTGGTTTTTTGCGTTACGATATCTTTTTCAAAACTCTTCATTTTTGTACAAAAATTAATCATAAGGAATATTCCAGTCTATTTTGAGTACAGACTACGTTTTGAGTGTCTTTTATTTATATAATTCTTTCTTAAATAAATATATAAAATATATAAATCTTTTTATGGCGTTTATTTGTGCTACAATCAGCGCGTTGGCGCTATAAGTAACAATGATAACAGAGTAACAAATGAAGCAAACGCGTGGAGAAGTTACCCAGTGGTAACACTCCAAAAAATTAGGCTGTTAGTCCACTCTCTTCTCTTGAGAGGAGATCACGAGGTCACTGTCTTTTAAGACATCTTGTCCGGGTTATCAGGAAGAGTTCTTGAAGAATGATTTTTAGCTAGAGGATTTATATGAGATTGCAAGTTGAAGTGGAGTTTTCTGTATCTTGTTTTAGCAACTTGTGTGGCAAAAGGAATGTTAAGGTCAGGTTGGAGACATAAAATGGAGCGTTTACAATAGTTCCAAGTATTTTAGATTGAAGAGACTGAATCCTTTAGAGATTGGAGCGTTTGGTTGAACCCCACAGCTGTATTCCATTCGCCCAGATGGGTTTCAAAATAGAAGTATAAATCAGTCTTTTGTTGACCAGAGAAAGTGTTGATCTATCGTCTAAGAGTCTTTTAAGTAGTCGATAGCGTCTGTTTACTTCTGTTCTTTTTAGTCTAGTGTGGGGTGTTCCAAGAAAGTCTTCGGTCTAGGTAAAGCCCAAGGTAGCGGGCAACGTTTTACTACTGGTAGAGATGTAATATTTTTTAATATAAAAATATATTTTTAAAATTTTCGGTTTGCAAATTTTGTATTTCATAAAATACAGGTATCTACCGATGTCAATGTCTGGAATATTTTTAACTTATAAAATTACAGAACTTACATTAATTCTGTCTTACTTGGCTCTGGCGCTTTCATTATTATTTTTACTTCAAGAATACCTAAAAATCTTCTTAATAAATAGGAGAGAATAAAAGTGGTGGTAAAAAATGAATTCATTAAATAAAATTAAGCAGTGATGCTAAATAATTGTTAACTTTATGTTTTCCTTACTATATTGGATAAGCGGAAGATTAAAAATCAAAGTCAAATTTTCGTTTTTTACTTTTTACTAGACATAATTTTTTTTTTTTTTTTTTGCTTATTTGTCTGCATATGCTTGTGTGAGGCAGGACTATCTGTTTAACTCAAAAACAATAAGACACAGTAAGTTTATGTACCAGGTAATGAGCTTTTTTGGAAAAAGAAAAATTAACCGAACAAGTGTGCCTCTTTACTGAAACGATTTTTCGAAGATTTGCTCGAAGTAGTTTTGGAAATATTTTCCCGCAAAAGTTTGATTTAAGGGCACTTCTCTACGTGGGAAATGATTTGGCTTTTTTCCCGGGGTTCCTATTTCATTGTTATTGTATGAATTATCAACTATAAGAATTAAATCTGTAATCCAAATTTTAAAATTGATGAAAATTGGCGCCCGGAGCTTCAATGCCGACCTACAGACAGTGTTCTCTCGTTGTAGATTTCTCATTATAACCTCTCGTAGAGGAACTACCTGTAAGAAGCACCTAGGAAGAGAAAATCTAAGAGCCAGTAGCTGGGGATTCGAAGCTGGGAATCCAATACGCTAGCCGCATAGCTAATTTCTTCCCTTATAATAATGCATTATTAATGATATGATATAAATTCTGAATAGATTTCAGCGGTTTTTCCCCCTGAAAAAATGGTACTGTTGAAGTGAATTTGCAATTATTGAAAATCAGAAAGTCAGCAGGCTGAGGGCGAACCACGCAGTGTGAGGATCGTATCTCCACAGGATCAACATAAGGTCCTCTCTCCTCTTTGCGTAGATTGCAATGAAGAGGAGGATTTCAAACATATAATAATGATATCTCCACGTTATGTAGTAGAAAGGAAACGAATGTTTGACGACTTATACAGTGTAATTAGATGCACCATTTCGCTACGAAGACATAATATTCTCCACCAACATCTATGTGCTTAAATCTGTAGCAGAGCTAGCAATGAAATATGAATGTGTTTAAAAGTAATAGCCGATTAGAATGAATGGAAGAAAATGATTAGAGAAGGATTAAGTGATTTTAATTTCGGTTAAGCTATAAGGATGGCAGGAATATAGAATACTGATCCATCCATTAGTTGTAGTTTATGTAAATAGTCGTATATAGTAGAGGGTTGAATGTGTGAAGCGAATGTATTTATAAGTAAGAATGGAGAGTGAGTGATATTCTAGTGATAAGCACCTAGACGATGCTGGCTGTATGGCAAAAAAAAGTCAGTAACTTTTAAGTTGAGTACTTTTTATTAAGTTTAGTTAAGCTAATGGTAATTTTCGAGAAAATTGAATTAAGTTAATGTGGCAAAAGAAATAGTGGCATCATTACTTACATCAAATTTTTTTACTAACAGAGAAAATGTAACTGTGGATACATAGAATCAATCTTGAAATGTCAAATCTATTTTTAAAATAAGATTTGGCTTGTTTTTTTCCCCTTTTTTTTGCTTAATGTCTATATAATTTTTAGTAAGTATGAATATATAAGCTCTCTGTGAATAGAGATAGATTAAGGCCCCCACTCGCCTCTCTGCTCGCACAACAATCCACCTACATCTGTAGAACCGGTCCAACGCGCTTCACCATGACCCCGATTTTACTTACCAATCGCCCTGGCTGTGTTCTAATTGAAAGGTTAACAACCTCTGCAAAGACCTCCTCTACAAACTATTATTTATTTGTTTTGCTTTTTTTTTTCTTTTAAAGAAGTATTACCTCATCATTCTTTTATGTATTCAATATATCTTTTTATAAATACATATTTACACACAACTAAATATAATGAGGCTAATGACTGGTGGCAAATAGCATCCTTCTTCAGTATTGTCCAGCTGTAAAATATACTAGCTTAATTTTGTGATTTAAACTCCATTTTTTTTTTTTAACTCTAATCAACAAATGGTAAATTTAATAAAAATGATATTGTGTAATTGAATATATTATATAGTTTTCTAATCTGTTAACTTCTAACATTACTTGTTGATGTGAGTCTTACAATCATACAGATATCTAAATTTTAGATTTCTCCAGTTACCTAGATTTGGATAGGTAGACTTTACATATTGGCCTTTGCGCGGTAAACTAAATTACAAAATTCATAATGGTGGGAAAGATTCGAGTTTAATGTTTTGTTTAGGTTGAATTATACAGGGTGTTCATTTTAAGACGGCTCAAATGCATTTCATGCTTAAATGGTTGATCTGAGCAAAAAATGGTAGAGGAAAAATTTGTTGCCCATCACCTCTAGTTTCAGAATATGTGACTTGAATTTAGATTGCTGCCCGCATACGCGGCTGACGCGCGACCAAAAGTGAGGGTTCGCAGTTGACCCTATTTTCACATACACAGTTTTAAAGAGTATAAAAAGTTATGAAAGAAACCGGAATCCGCAATTCGATATCTTCAAAATTAAAGGTTCTAGGCCATTTCAAAATCTGGTATTTATTAATCATATTTCAATTTTTTAACTTCTTATCAAAGAGAAAGAAGAGCACGCGATAGGTCATTTTTATGTATTTTTTCATCCCCTTTCTACTAAAAATATTGCCAATGCAGTAAAGCTAGTATTTTTCTTAATATCGGGAAATAAGACGTTTTCCGGGTGATTTTTCTGAGAAAAATCAAATGTTAAGAGCTTTAGATGTTCCCAAGCATACACAAAATGGCTAAAAATTAATTTTACATCTGTTACAAACAAGAAGGTTTAATAAATTTTTGGTAATTTTGGGAGAGTTGCGTTTAATTACCAAAAAAATTGGAAACCTCCTGCCACATATTTAAGTGATAAATATCTTTCATGTAAAGGATCAAACTTATTCCTTAATTTATCAAATAATGCACTTTACTCAACTTGTGAAGCATGTACTGTGCTTTCAATGGTGCCTATTCTAGTTCGCAAGCCAGGTTAGCCAGGAGGTTATCAACTGCTCTCTGTATCTGAGGTGGCACCTTTCAGTTTTTGCTTCAAGTTCGATTGACCGATAATGTTATTTTATTGAATGAATATATTAGTTTTTTAAACGCTTTTATTATAAACAACTTTTTCATTATTTAATAAAAAAAAATTTACAGTCTCCAAATTTTGGAGAGTTTTTACGAGGAATTGTATTATTATTATTTTTTTTAAATAGTGTACCCTTAGCGGTCAAATACAGCATACTCAGTAACCAGAACAGTAATTGCTATTCTGCCCAAATATGGCATGAATATTGAATAAGATGACAGTGCAAAGGTACAATAATATTTTCTGGTTTCTGATTGCCAAGGTTACCACGATAATCTTTCATTGCAAAACCTTAGCCGTTTGGCTACATACCTTCTTTTGGAATTATTTAGTATTCTGGAAGCAGTTTGGTTACTTTGTTTCTTCATTTAAAAGATTGTTTCTGTTGCCGCAGTTCAATTGAAAATCAACTTAGAGCAATGTAAGCGCGGCAGCACTCATTTTTAATTGAGTTTAAAAAAATAAATCTACGATAAAATTAAAAAAATTAATTGATTTTTAAAAGTATTAACTTAATTGATAAAAATATTAATATTCATTCGGCAAAACGATCATTAAATACAAATTAATATTATAATCAAACGCTCTGCACCAACGATGTTCTACTCCATTGAATGTGCAACCGTTTAGAACGTCCATATTTAGGTATTAACTACTCATCCGTATCAATCGCTCGGTGCATATAATTATCTGATCTGGTGAACTGTATGCGAATATTGTGCATGTGTATATTTAGGCTTTTTTGGACTTAATTATTAATACGGTATTTTTTTAGTTTATTTTATTTTTTTTCTGTTTTTATATCGCTATAGAGTAATTAGGACTTTTTTAAAAATTGATATAGTCATTAATCACAATAATTAATTTATTTATTTTGTTACAGGTACGTAATTTGACTGGTACAAGAATTGGCCTTGCATGAGTAAGTAACAATCCTAGCTGATGTACATTTTTTGGGGGTAATTAATAATTAACAAATTTAAATTCTAGAAAGATTTTCGTGGCAATGACAAAGAACTAGGCGTTTCTACAAAATTGCGGAGGTGAACAATCGAGCTCTATTGGACAGTATTTTGACTACATTTCTAATTTGCATTTCTTTTTGGCTGGTGAATTTTGTTTCCTTCATTTCCAAAATGGAGGACAGATCTCAATTTTGATTGTCTATAATTTATTTTTTCGAACAGCTCATTATGATGATTTTTAAAGTGGATTGGACAGAAAACTGCAATTAGTCTATGGTTTCTTTAAAAATTTTACGCCTTATAAAAAGAAAGTATTATACGAGGGTCGTTTGAAAAGTCCGTGCAAAAATAAAAACTACTTAATTTTTTGGGGTAAACCTTTTTTATTTTTCAACATAGTCTCCTTTTAGGCTTATACACTTCGTCCAACGCTGCTCTAGTTTGTTGATCCCTTCCGAATAATAGGATTTGTCCAAGTCTGAAAAATAGCCATTCGTTTCTGCAATCACCTCCTCGTTTGAATAAAATCTTTTTCCCGCCATATTGGGGAACAAATAGTAGTCCGAGGGAGCCAAGTCTGGAGAATAGGGGGGATGTGAAACGAGTTGGAACCCTATTTCCATTAATTTTGCGACCACAACTGCTGAGGTGTGAGCTGGTGCGTTGTCGTGATGGAAAAGGACTTTTTTTGTGGGCCAATCGTGGGCGTTTTTCCTGCAGCTCGGTTTTCAAACGGTCTAATAACGATGAATAATATGCACCTGTAATAGTTTTACCCTTTTCCAGATAGTCGATGAGGATTATTCCTTGCGAATCCCAAAAGACAGTCGCCATAATCGGAACGGTCTTCGCCTTTTTTGGCGCAGATTCCCCCTTGGTAACCCATTGTTTAGATTGTTCTTTGGTCTCAGGAGTGTAGTGATGTATCCATGTTTCATCCACAGTGACGAAACGACGCTTAAAGTCCTGCGGATTCTTCTGGAACAGCTGCAAACCGTCCTTGCAACACTTCACACGATTTCGTTTTTGGTCAAGCGTGAATAATCGCGGCACCCATCTTGCGGATAGCTTTGTCATGTCCAAATGTTGATGCAAAATATTATGTACCCGTTCATTCGAGATGCCGACAGCACTAGCAATCTCACGCACCTTCACTCTTCTGTCATCCATCAACCATATCATGGATTTTATCAATGATTTCTGGAGTAGTAACCTCAACAGGGCGTCCAGAACGTTCAGCGTCACTTGTGCCCATATTGCCATTCCGAAAATTTTGAAACGCGCCAGTGGTGCTATCTCTCTGACGTTGCACGGACTTTTCAAACGACCCTCGTAATCAAACCGATTTCCGATTTTGAAATTACATCGTAAATATGCGATTGGACATCTCCTGAGCATAAAAATAGTATGTTTTTCAAAGTTGTCTTTGGGTTTGTATGTTTATGTCTATATGGTAACTTAAAAATGAAAAATTGCGAAAAATTAAAATGTATATATCGTTTAAGTGTCTCCAGGTACAGTAAGGTTTGATGAAAGTCAGTTGACCAAAAATATCTTTGCTGATACAATTTTTCATAGATATTTGTTTTTTTATAAAGACTCCTGCGATTTTATATTAAATTTATTGCTTGCAGGTGTTCCATAATATTCATTTGGAACGTTTTACTATACAAATTCTTTTTTGGGATATGCTTAGAGGGATTTTTTGGATTCTCTTTGAAGTTCTATTGCTGAGTATTGTTTAGAATTATCACTTATTAAGTGTTGACAAGTGTTAAAGATTATTTAATCGAAATTTGAAAAAAAAGAGGCTGCACAGTGCATTATGCATTTGTGTAATTCGTTATCAGGTTGAGGTAAAAAAAGTCTTGTACCAAATTGGTAATTTTACGTAGCAAGTTTGTTTCGGATATTTTTTTTTTTAAAAAAAAGCTAAATTTACGTTAATTTGAATAGAAGTACTAACCAAGATTATGACCTAAATTGGATTTGCAATACTAAAAAATAACAATTTTTATGAAAATTATTGCAAAAAAAGCAAAATTGTAATAAAAATCCATTAGATTTGTTATCGCGTTGTATAAATCAACTTAAAATTTACCTAATTCATTTGCTTAACATGAATAAACTCCTCACATAAGCAAATTCATATTTCTATTTTGTTTGGTAAATTATTTCTATTAAAGCTAAAAAAAAAAAAAAAATCCTGATTTAAAAATTGAACTATGCATAAAGTATTCAAGGTGAATTAGTGAGGTAAAATGTACACACTTACTGGCTACAAAAACGTAATTTCCCTATTTTAACGATAAAACAATAAAAACCACTTAACCGTATACAAATACTCATTCTTCTTTTTACATAAGTAAAAGTTTATTTTTAGGTTTAACTATTACTTGCTTAGTAACAGTTACGAAACTGTGAAGTATTTCTAAACATTCCACAGATAATTGTTCCCTTTCTAGAGAAAAATACAATTCTAAAACAACTGGTACATAATGTAAGGATGTACAGTGCATATATAAAAAAGAAAAACGTTTCAGACCGTATAATTAACGCAGAAAAATAATGCATTTATAGTTTACGAGGGTCGTTTGAAAAGTCCGTGCAAAAATAAAAACTACTTAATTTTTTGGGGTAAACATTTTTATTTTTCAACATAGTCTCCTTTTAGGCTTATACACTTTGTCCAACGCTGCTCTAGTTTGTTGATCCCTTCCGAATAATAGGATTTGTCCAAGTCTGAAAAATAACCATTCGTTTCTGCAATCACCTCCTCGTTTGAATAAAATCTTTTTCCCGCCAGCCATTTCTTCATATTGGGGAAGAAATAGTAGTCCGAGGGAGCCAAATCTGGAGAATAGGGGGGATGTGAAACGAGTTGGAACCCTATTTCCATTAATTTTGCGATCACAACTGCTGAGGTGTGCGCGTTGTCGTGATGGAAAAGGACTTTTTTTGTGGGCCAATCGTGGGCGTTTTTCTTGCAGCTCGGTTTTCAAACGGTCCAATAACGATGAATAATATGCACCTGTAATAGTTTTACCCTTTTCCAGATAGTCGATGAGGATTATTCCTTGCGAATCCCAAAAGACAGTCGCCATAATCTTTCCGGCCGAAGGAACGGTCTTCGCCTTTTTTTGGCGCAGATTCCCCCTTGGTAACCCATTGTTTAGATTGTTCTTTGGTCTCAGGAGTGTTGTGATGTATCCATGTTTCATCCACAGTGACGAAACGACGCTTAAAGTCCTGCGGATTCTTCTGGAACAGCTGCAAACCGTCCTTGCAACACTTCACACGATTTCGTTTTTGGTCAAGCGTGAGCAATCGTGGCACCCATCGTGCGGATAGCTTTGTCATGTCCAAATGTTGATGCAAAATATTATGTACCCGTTCATTCGAGATGCCCACAGCACTAGCAATCTCACGCACCTTCTGTCATCCATCACCATATCATGGATTTTATCAATGATTTCTGGAGTAGTAACCTCAGCAGGGCGTCCAGAACGTTCAGCGTCACTTGTGCCCATATGGCCACTCCGAAAATTTTGAAACCACTTATAAACTGTTCTAATCGAAGGTGCAGAGTCACCATAATGTTTATCAAGCTTCTCTTTAGTCTCCTGAGGCGTTTTGCCTTTCATAAAGTAGTGTTTAATCAACACACGAAATTCTTTTTCGTCCATTTTTTGAAAATCACTCGACTTCCTCGATTCAAACGAATGCTAAACACAAATGAAATAGTCCGATCTGGCTGAAACTTGGTGTGTGTTCTTCCAAGAGATGCTACTAACTAAACATAACCTCGATACGCGCCAGTGGTGCTATCTCTCTGACTTTGCACGGACTTTTCAAACGACCCTCGCATAGTTAATCTTAATAAAAAATCGAGTTTTTTTTTTATTTTAAATTTTGAGATAAGAGGAGTTACAAATAGAAGGAAAAATATCTATTGATTTTCTACGTAAGAAAGTATTTCCAAAATTCTTACTTTATTTTTAAAACTACTCTAGGAAGGCAAGAAGTAATTGCAAGGGGGCGCTTAACATTTATTAGTAATATCTTTTTTTTAAAAAAAGTTCAAAACAAACCCTAAAATTAGGGTGTTGGTGTAATTGGTTATGTAATGTTAAGTCTTGCCTTAAGCGAGACCTGTAAAGCTAGTATGTATTGTGGTACTGGGTTCGATTCCCGGTCTTAGGGCCTTGGATTTTATTAAATGGTTAATAAAAGAAATGTGCAGTATAGTATGTTTGCTAGTCGCCTCCGTCCACGACACCTAATTTGGTAGTTGGACGTTAAGCCCCGCCTGAAAAAATTGGCGATTACTTTACTTTACTTTTAAGTCTTGCCTTAAAAAAAAAAAAAAATTAATTAAAAAAGTGTTGTGTCCTTTTTCAATTCGAAAAAACTTGTCTCAAGTGAATCTTAACTGTCGAATCAAAAATAATAATAATAATAACTGTCCGGTGATGGGCAGTGTTATCTGTAACGAGAGAGCTCTGTCCGGAGGCCGGCAGAGCACTGAAAAAAGCTCCGGGCGCTAATGACCTCAGCTGTTGATGCGCCAAAAAAAAAAAAAAAAAAATATTGTTTTCAAGTTACCACCATAGCAAGGGGGATGAGCACACAAATCTGATAACATAATAAACATCATAAAAAAAATATTAATTTGACAATGGTACTGGGTTCTTTGAAATCCTGTAAAATAGTGAAATTTACAAGTATAGGAAACCTTATTAGACAATATAATGGAGATCTTCAGCATCTTAAGATATCGATAAATGAGAATAATTGTAATGATATCTTGAAGAAATGAATGTTAAGCTAAAGATAATTCAAACAGAAAAGTACAAAAGAGACAATATTACATGTTTAAAGCCCTACAATAATAATAAACCTTTATTTGTTATACAAAATATACATACATAAATCATAAATTAAAATATAAGGAAATATTGCATGGCTAATAGCCGTCTGCAGGAGTTGGTACATTCATTAGAAGAAAATAATAATTAATAATAATAATAATAGTAATAATAAAAGAAAAAAATGATGTCATGTAACAGTGAAAGAAACATTAAATAATATATTCACCAAATTTTATAATGTAAAGTAAAAAATAGAAGGAGCAATATAGGTAATAATACCGACATAAAGATACTTAAAAGAAGAAACAAGCAAACTCTGACAATGAAATGCAAAGTTATGATTGTGTTGATTTCATAATTGAAAAAAAATAAACTGACCACTTCTAACTAAAATAACTATGGATTTAAAAGTTTTGAATGGAAGAATCGTCTCCTTTAAGAATTTTAATTCTAAGACTCCATGCTTTTCTGGAAAGTTTTACAAGTGGGTGATAGTCTAGAGAGGATAGCAACTGAACAATCTGGGGTCCAGAAATATTAGAGCATCCCATATATTTAATGCGAAGTTCATTTAATCTCGGACACTCTGCCAAAAAATGGAACAGATCCTCCCTCACTCCAAACGTACATACGAGGGGGTACCCAAAAATAACCGGAATTGCGTTGCCGCGCATGGAGCTTATGTAGTACGCATTTCTGCCGCTAGACGTGTATAGCGCAATTCCTTGCCAGTTCAGTCCTGCCTGTGTTGTCCGCCTGGCTTGTTCTGTTCATCTGCAGTGATTGTTTTTACCAGCGCTGTTTTGTTCTTTTTTCGTTTTTTATGATGGCAAGTTTAAGTGAACAACGTGCAGCTCTGAAATTTTGTTTTCTACTCGGCAAAAATGCTGCTGAAAGTGTTTTAATGTTGAAAACAGCTTACAAAGATGACGCTATGGGAAAAACTCAAGTATACGAGTGGTTTACTCGGTTTAAAAATGGCGACATGTCGATTGATGACAAACCTCGTTCTGGACGTCCATCAACTGCCCGAATCGACGAAAATGTTGAAAAAATTCGAGAGCTGGTGTTCACAGACCGTCGACAGACAATTGATCAACTGTCAGAGAGTAGTGGGTTATCTTGGAGCTCGGTTCAGCGAATTTTAACGGAAGATTTAGGGATGAAAAGGGTTGCTGCCAAGTTTGTTCCTCGAGTTCTGACTGACAATCAAAAAGAACATCGAGTTGAAACATGTCGTGCTTTGAAACAACAGCTTGAAACTGATCCAGACTTTCTGTCAAAGGTCATTACTGGTGATGAGTCATGGTGCTATGGTTATGACCCAGAAACAAAGCAACAGTCGAGCCAATGGAAGACGTCATCTTCACCCCGACCAAAAAAATGTAGTCAAGTCAAGTCAAACATCAAAACAATGCTGATTTGCTTTTTTGATGCCAAAGGCGTAGTCCATTCAGAGTTTGTCCCCCCAGGTCAGACCGTCAATCAAACCTTGTATTTGGAAGTTTTGAAAAGATTGCGCAATAGTGTTCGCCAAAAAAGACCCGATTTGTGGCAAACAGGAGACTGGTTCTTCCACCACGACAATGCACCTGCACACACAGCCATCTCTGTTACACAGTTTTTGGCTAAAAATGGCATGGTTCCGCTGCCCCACGCACCTTACTCGCCTGACCTGGCTCCGTGCGACTTTTTCTTATTTCCACGCATGAAAAAGGGCATGAAAGGTCACCGATTTGACAACATTGAAGAGGTCAAGAAAAAAACGAAGAAGGAGCTGTCAGCCATTTCTAAAGATGACTACAAAAAATGTTTCGAACAGTGGAAGCACCGGTGGGACAAATGTATTAGTTGTAATGGAGAGTATTTTGAAGGGGATAAGGTTGTTCTGTAAAAAATTTGTAAATAAATAGCTTTTAAAAAATAATTCCGGTTTTTTTGGGTACCCCCTCGTAATGTACAAAGTCTCTTATCCTCCTCACTGTCTAACCACGGCACACTACCCAAATTTACTAACTCGCCTCTCAATCGGAAGAACCATCTCAAATCAATCAACTTACTTTTCTTATCCAGATTCTTACCAAAATAGGCCCCAAATTCCACTTTAATAGTAGTCAGTTCCCTGTAGAGGAGGAAACGTTCCGTATTTTTAGCTCTTCTAACAGATTCGTCCCTAGAGGTTGCGAGGATTTTTGCTCTTAACAACGATAGTTGTGACTGCCATTGATTGTGACTGGCCAATGAAGTGTCAAACTCCACAGAGTGTTTCTCGGCAAGATTCTTCCAGCGTCCAAAGAAAGCTGTGTTTCTCTTAATTACTTAAGCCCTACAATAAAATCGATCTTAATTCCTCAATAGTACATTTGCAAATATTGTTTCCTTTGAAGTCATCTAAGCACAATAATTTTTCAAATTGGACCAAGTTAGAAAACTGCTCCTCTTTAAAATAACACTGTAGGAATTTATTTCTCAACCAGTTTAAAATTTTACATTCTGTAAAGAAATGACAAAGATCGTCCTTAGAACTAGTCTCGTTACACAATTTATATTGGCTTTCATGAAAAATTTTTGTATTTTCGACCGTTAATAAATAATCGAACAGATTTTTTTTTGAAGCTAGTCTAATCTGAGAAATAATTCTGATTCGACTGATTTGAGGAATTGAATTCAGTTAAGGTTCTTGGCCACCAAATAAACTAATATTCCTGTAGAACCTTTTAAAAGTTGAATTTATAGCAAAATCTATATCTTTGCTGAACAAGTGGTTACTGAATGCGCTAATAAAATCTTTTTTTATATTTTGTAATGATATTATGGTTCTCGCAGTCCCACAGATGTCCTTTACCCAATACTAGCTAGATAACCTTTTAGTTGTAGAGCCCAGTTATAATGGTATATGGAAGGGCAATCAGTAAGAGCTTTCCATCTTCAAAAGACAATCTGAGGCAACCTGGTTTCGAGGTAATTTCAAAATTTGGTAACCACCAACCAATCATGCTGGTGAAACACTTTTAGTTTTAAATGAGATCGCCCTGACTCAAGCCGAACTTGAGTATTCGAGCTGTCGAATCTAAAATTGAGATATTTAAACATCGAACATAATGTTGCCTCTCTTTAGAAACTTAAGAAACAAAAACGGCATTCACAGGGTTATATTTTCCAAATTAAGGAAGCAAGAAATATTTGAGCTGTAATTTGCTGATTGTAAAGCTCTTTGTCGCCATTACAAAGAGCAAAAACATAGTACAAATTTGTAATTCTGATTGGTAAATTTGGTACGAAATTTTCTTATCTTTACAAACCAGCTAATTATCCTAAAACAAACGAATTAGATGTTCTTCCTCATTTAAACAATCATGCATCATTAAAAATAATAATACGTTAGGATTTTGGAAAAGTAAAAAAAATAAAGAATAGTTTACGGGAGGTAGTAAATAATCTTTTTATTTATCTTTGGCGTAGACAAAGTTATGAAAACAAGTGTTCGGCACGATTTTGCGAATAATAAATCCTTGGGAACTATAAGTGTATGTATATGTATATTTTTGGCCATCATTTCGCAATATATCATTTAGGATATTATCTTTCTTCTGTTTGGCCGGAAAGCAGCTAGGAAGCCTTAAGACTTTTATTACCATGTTTATTGGAAGAAGTTTCCTTCCCTCCATGTCCGTTATATGTTCTACGTCCCGTCATTTACTGCTCCAAGATTCCCTCTGCTCCCTAGCGTGGTGATACAAACTGATACCATTCTTTAGCTCCCTTTCATACCCAGCATTCCGGCCATATATATATATATATACACATTCTGCCATAATTTAACTGGCTCACAGTTTTATGTTTTCCATTGTTTTATCCAGTCGTATGATTTGTTTACTTAACAATTTGATATATTGACCCAGATTAATGTTATCATTGAATTGTTTTAGTAAATCTTCATTTATTAATATCTATTTTCTTGTTAGATTTGTGAGTGTAAATATACAGCTGTAGCTCTAAATAACATAACTGTTTACCGCAAATGTTTTCGGGTGGCCTTTGTACAAAATTATTTTGGAAATAATGTGATTGGTATTATTGGAATCAAGGAAAGAAGGCATACGTCTTAGGATTTTGAATTGAGAGACTTTATTCTCTGGATGTTCTTTAGAAGGTTTTGGCTGATCGTAACAGATCCTCTTTATACGTCCATATTGGTCGAGGAAGTGATCAGTAAACTTGTGATAAACTGATCAGTGATCAGTAAACTGATGTATGTTATGTGTTTTTCCATCTTAGAGTTCGTTCTAAGATGTGGGTCTCAATTAACTTTTTCTCCTCTTCAGTTATGGGAATTTAAGTGGAATATATAGGCTCCAAGTTAGTCCATTTTTCATGCTGAACCTCAGCGGACTTTGCCTAATACTTATCATGTACATTCGGGCAGTTTAATTTTTTATATCTGTAATTCTATTTTGTTCTAGCATATTCAAGTTTAACCAGTTAAGGCGTGGAATTTAGTTTTTAAAAAAACCCTCCATAGTGTGCGGAATTAAAATCACGACAATGACGTGTATACACGTCGAATGCAGAGCAAAAGAACCAAAAGTTTATAACGTCATAATACTCACTGCAAGCGACTTTTTCTGCAATCTCTCTGGGGCTTGAGATTACCAGAGCATTCTGTGCTCATTCAAAATCTTGCACCGATTTACGTATGCATTGCTCTAGTTAACTAGGGATGCAAGAGCTTTGAATTCTGTGCAAAATGAAATCATGCTCGTACTGAGGTCTGAATCTCTATCTAAAAGGTAAAAACGGCATTGCACAAGGGTTGAGAGCCTTTATATTTGTGTGCGTAATTCCCCAATCTCTAATGCGAAGACCAAACATGTACCAACCACTTATCATTTGGCTGACTCCCTCCACAACCCTCCGTATAAAATACTTGGCAGTTCTGTTGGTAAGATAAAGGAAACATCCCACCAAATAATATTCTTATTGTATTTTATTAAAATTGCGAGTTTTTATCGTTAATGGCAATTTTATATTTAGCACAACGAGTATACACGTCGAACGCACCGTAATAGAGATTTGGTTTGACGTGTATACACGTCTAACACACTTAACAGGTTAATTTTAATTGCCCGTAAGAGTATAATCCATTTTTTTTTTAGTACAAGATAGTCCTGCAGAAGACTAAAGAGAGTTAGGATGAAAGGATAGTGTAGCATTAGAGTCAGCATAAGTAAAGTAAAGTAATCGCCTATTTTTTCAGGCGGGGCTTAACGTCCAACTACCATTTATTAGGTGTCGTGGACGGAGGCGAATAGCAAACTTACTTTACTATTTCTCATTTAACCATTAAAAAAATCCAAGGCCAAGATCGGGAATCGAACCCAGTACCACAATGCATATTAGCTTTGCAGGTCTCGCCTCTTAACCAGCTCGGCTACCGATTCAGCATAAGTGGTTTAAGAATGGATGGAGAACATTTTGTATGAATGGAATATAATTTGGGACCAAGAATTGCTTTAAATAGGAGCCCCGCATGAGAAATCCATTTCACATTATCAGAATATTTCTTTAGCCAATTATAATAATGTTCACTCGAAAAAAAATGTAACATTTGGAAGAAACAAGAGATAAATTCATATTTGGAATAGTGGTATAGGTAAGGCTTAGAAAAGGACCGAAAATGACTAATAACCTTATCTCTCTTTAACACTTTTAAAAGAAGGGACAACCCACTCAACGTGAAGATCTACTTAAAAGCACGGGACACAAGATCACGAACTGAACTCACCAGTTTAGCTATATTTTTTAAATCTTAAATTATATTTTCAGTTCCCTAGTTCAGTTATGGTTGATCTCGTTTTAAGCTTGTATTAATGGCAGCCATTAAACCATAGAATATTCAAACTGTTACCTTTAATAACCATCATTCCTTTATTTTACATCGTTCCTTCATACAAGTGTAGTCTCAGATATTCTTTCTGTTACTGAAAATTAATTCTATAAAATTTAAAAAAATTAAAGTTGACAGATTATACGATAGAGAGGGTATATCAAGCAGTAAATTTTGAGTTTTAAAAATTGAGTAAAGTTTGAATATTATATGATTTAATGGCGGTCATTAACCAGTTGAGCGTGGAATTTAGTTTAAAAACCCCCCACAGTGTGCTGAATTAAAATCAGACAATGACCGTGTATACACATCGAACACAGGGCAAAAACAACCAAAAGTTTACAACGTCACTGCAAGTTCTGCAGTTTCTAGGGCTTGAGATTACCAGAGCATTCTGTGCATTTCAAAATCTCGCACCGCTTCATGTATACATTGCTCTAGTTAACTACAGACGTAAGAGCTTTTACAAGGTAGAAAAGAGCTTTGAATTCTGTGCTCGTGCTGAGGTCTGAACCTCTATCTAAGGTAAAAACGGCATTGCACAAGGGTTGAGAGCTTCTATTTGTGTGCCTAATTCCCAATCTCTAATGTGGAGACCAAACATGTACCAACCACTTATCATTTGGCTGACTCCCACCGCAGTTCTATTGGAAAGTAAAGGAAACATCCCACCAAATAATATTCTTATTGTATTTTATTAAAATTGCGAGTTTTTATTGTTAATGGCAATTTTATATTTTTCACAACAGGTTAAAATAGGCTTAAAACGTGGTATAATGCCATAACTGAACTAGGGTACTAAAAATATAATTTCACTTTAATAATTATAAAATTTTCTTTTAAAGAATTTTTCCTAATTTATTGTATAAAATCGTCCCACAGTCTTGCCAAATGTACGGTGGTAATTATGTACAAATGTACCAAAAGAAGGCACAATAATCCGGGCAATTTGTATGTAAATAAAATTTAATAGCCCATGATGATTCCTGGGCAAGAAGCAGTGCTGTTCTCGGCTCCAAAACTAGCGCTGTTTCATTTTGGCCAGTTTTAAATCCACGCTTTTACTTTTTATGCGTTTTAATTATAAGACAAGAGTGGAGCGTACAATAAAGGGTGATACAGATTCAATTAGCAAGAATATGCCTTGCACAAGGCGAGCCAACGCTAGTGGAAAAAGGAAAATAATACTGTCATGTTAGAAGGGTGAGCTGCAAATTCTTTCCACAGTCCAACTTCCGCTCGGAGAGTTTATTGATGGTATTTTTCCAGTATTAAGATATGTACGTGTATATAAACTCCTGCAAAAAAAAACAAACTTTTATTAACTTTTGGGTAAAAAGAGGAGGAGGAGACAGGAAAGAGAATATAGAACCGTCTGGTGGTCAATTTTGTACATAGCATTGGCATCAGATTTTTCTGTTAATTAAAATCGTACAATACTTCACGGATTCAAGTTGACCCTTTTTATTAAAACGGTTATACCTTTTTTTCCCTTCAACTCTTTGGATAGGTACTATTCTAATTTCGTACAAATTCTGATCTTTCTTCATTTGTCCATTTAAGAGACAAAGAATTTTTGCATTTAAGGGATCAGGTGGGATTAGGTTTAGAAATAAAGGGCAAGGGGAGTCAAATATAAGCTTAAACTTAACAAAATATAGGGCTTAAATTGAAAATTGATAGTTTAGAACTTAATTTGTATTAATATACTTCGAGTAATTTTAAGTTTTTGAGTTGTTGCCCCTCTTAAGGGAAATAACTGATTTTGTGCAGACTGTCGTTTACGCGTGAGTACCACTTTACTGAACAGTTTTTTGGTTTTGAAAGAAGGACATCTTAAAGAGACTTAAAAGAGGAAGGAGGGGCTAAAATGGTCCAGCCCAGCGTTTCCCAAAGTGTGGGTCGCGACGTGGCACCGGGTCGAAGCAAAAATTGTAAAAACACAAAATATCTATAACATTTTGCTCTAAATTTAATATTTTTCGAAACTTTTTTCAAGTACTGCAGGTGGCAACCCTTTACCACCGTTTCCTACCGGACCGTTTAAATTCGGATACTCTGATTGGTTGATTTCGATTCGTCATTCAGTGCCTTCTGTCGATATTGAAAAGGAAGAAATGCTTAATCTTAGTGAACAAGAAGGTGATAATTTAATTGAAATTTCATGCGACACCGATCTTAAAAAAATTGTTTGAAACTGTACCACTAATTAATTTTTGGTTGCGCTGTCAAAAGGAATATCCAAGCGATACAATTTTTAATGCCTTTTGTCACCACTTATACGTGTGAAACTGCCTTCTCAGCCTTGGTGTACTTAAAAAATAAGTATCGAAACAGATTGGATGTCGAACCTAATTTGAGAATAAAATTAACATCATTAAGTCCTAATTTGAGATTACTATGTGATGAAAAACACCATCATCCTTCGCACTAAGGTCAAAATATGTAAAACAAAATTTACTTTATTTACTTTAAGTTTTAAATGAAGATATTGGATTGTCTTTAATTACTTATGTTTTTGTTATATAATTATTTGCAATTTTTGTGTATGAAGTAAACAAACATAAAATAAAATTTGTTTTGTAAATAAATGTTTTTTTATAAGGTGGGTCGCGAAAAAATTTAAAATCTAGTACCGGGCCGCGGTCAAAAAAGTTTGGGAAACGCTGGTCCAGCCTATACTGACAATGATTTAGCGAAGACTTATCCCTAAACAACAGAAGGAACGGTTTCCAGGGAAAAGAAGGAAATGAGGCTGACCAAAATTAAAGTGAATAAAGAAGATAGAAGAGGACATGGCAGGATATGGTTTGGTACTTGAAGAGTCTCTGCAGAAAGTTGTGTGGAGGCAGAAAATAAGAAGTTTCTGAAAACCCTAGTGTGCATTAGATAAATTTTGGTAGAACGATGTATTCTCTGTGGCTTCCTGATGGAAGCGTTAAAGGATATCACAAACGCTTTCCAAACGTCGACGTACCACATCCGTCAAGGCCAACGCAACAGTAGTAGCGAATCCCGAGCCCAATATGCCCACGTATTGGGCGTGCACTCCCTGTAGGTGACGCAAACGTTATGAAAGCGATCCTCTTCCTCAGTCATCGTCGCATTGTCACTACTCCTGGCCATGGGAAATACTCCTTTGGTGGACGATATATTCTGTGGTTTCTTGATGGAAGCGTTAATGGATATCACAAACGCCTTCGACAAAACGTCGACGTACACACATCCGTTGTTAGTACAAATAAAAAATCCTCCAGTTTCATCCTATATTCCATTTATAAGGATCACTACCCATCCAATTACTATTATCTCCACTTAAGGTGACGATTTCACCGTATAACACTCGAATCTAATCCATCTGGTTACTTCTCAAAATATCGATCTTGATCTAATTACTGACTTTTCACGCTGTAAAAAGTAAATGTGAATAGGTGCACATAAATTACAAAACTATACTCGAAGAGAGTTTGCGGAGGGTTTGGTGTAGTGGTTATAAGTTCGGTTTAGTAAGGTGGAGATTCACAGTTCGAATCCAGGCGTTTTGCTAATTTTTATTTAATGTTAGTAATCAAGTAATAACATAATAATTATTCTATTTAATTATAATTATTTATTACAGTTAAATGTAAAGCTAATATGTATTGTTGGTTTATTCGATTAGATTCCCCCGGTCTAGGCGTTGGATTTTTGTGGTAAAGTATGTGTGTTAGTGGTCTCCGTCCGCGACACCTAATTTGGTAGCTGGTCTTTAAAAAAAATAGGTAATTACTCAATTTATATTTAACACCAAGGCGACAAACTTTGATAAACAACCATCCATTACCAACATTGCTATCTAGGATTTTACTCGAATACGAGGGTCGTTTGAAAAGTCCGTGCAAAAATAAAAACTACTTAATTTTTTGGGGTAAACCTTTTTTATTTTTCAACATAGTCTCTTTTTAGGCTTATACACTTCGTCCAACGCTGCTTTAGTTTGTTGATCCCTTCCGAATAATAGGATTTGTCCAAGTCTGAAAAATAGCCATTCGTTTCTGCAATCACCTCCTCGTTTGAATAAAATCTTTTTCCCGCCAGCCATTTCTTCATATTGGGGAACAAATAGTAGTCCGAGGGAGCCAAGTCTGGAGAATAGGGGGGATGTGAAACGAGTTGGAACCCTATTTCCATTAATTTTGCGACCACAACTGCTGAGGTGTGAGCTGGTGCGTTGTCGTGATGGAAAAGGACTTTTTTGTGGGCCAATCGTGGGCGTTTTTCTTGCAGCTCGGTGAGGATTATTCCTTGCGAATCCCAAAAGACAGTCGCCATAATCTTTCCGGCCGAAGGAACGGTCTTCGCCTTTTTTGGCGCAGATTCTCTCCTTGGTAACCCATTGTTTAGATTGTTCTTTGGTCTCAGGAGTGTAGTGATGTATCCATGTTTCATCCACAGTGACGAAACGACGCTTAAAGTCCTGCAGATTCTTCTGGAACAGCTGCAAACCGTCCTTGCAACACTTCAAACGATTTGAAAATCACTCGACTTCCTCGATTCAAACGAATGCCAAACACAAAGAAATAGACTGATCTGGCTGAAACTTGGTGTGTGTTCTTCCAAGAGATGCTACTAACTAAACATAACCTCGATAAGCGCCAGCAGTGCTATCTCTCTGACTTTGCACGGACTTTTCAAACGACCCTCGTAGAAGACCAACTTTGAAACCAAAAAACCCAAGAATTCAACTCGAGTTAATCGAGATGTGCTTTTCATTGTCCTTTCATGCTTTCACTGTCTGACAAAGAACAGTGAAGCTTTCTGCGAATTACATGGAGTAACGGTGCGGAATTGTGAGGATACCGCCTAGTATGGTCATTAAGGTTATGTTAGATAAGGAGGTTACATTTTTTAATTATTCTTGAGTAACCCACAAAACCTAAGGCCTACAAATTTTGCATGGAAAATCGAATCTTGTTCGCTCTATGCAATCGAAGTTTTGCGTTAGTTTTATGTTTTAACAATTTTCTATTTTATTTTTTACCCAAATCAAGATTAACATGGACCACATTGTTCATTAAATACCAATATTGTTTAACCATTGTCCATTAATTTTGACAGCTATTCTATAGGTTGCTCACGTATAGTACTCCCCACCCTTCAACTATTTATTACTATTGCTCAAGGTTTGTTTTTGAGGTGCGACTAAAAAAAAAAGCGTATATATATTTATTGTGCAATGTTTAAAAAGAGAGAAAAAAATAATGGTGAATGAAGGGCTATTGTCTGTTCGGTTATGACCATTGACTACAAAATGGCCATTTCGAAATTTATTATGTATGTTGACTTGCTTACAATGAGTGTAAATATTGTTTTTAGTTTTAATGAATTTATTTTGTGGCATTGTGGTAAATAATTTATCTTTTTTTGTTTCTGTTCGTTTGTTTGTCCAGATTTTTGTGGTTTGTGGCATTATGGTGAACGTATTGTTTTTTTACATTTCTTTTCTAAAATTAGAGATAGTAATTATCTCAAATACTTATCATTTTAAGTGTGTGGAAGATAAAATAATTGATAACAGTATTCATAATTTTTCAAATTATTTGTTCTTAATTTCACCATATTCTTTCAATCTATATAATAATGATAAGCTGACAGGAAAAAAAGTACATATAATCGATTTAAGAAGAAGAATGGCGATAATTGCCACACACTGATATTTTTTGTGGCCTGTGTAAATTAAGATACTGTTTTATTCAACTTAAAATTTAAAATTACGTGTACAAAATTATTTACACTTTTAGAATACATACATTCCAAACCTCTAGTTCGCCATTTACCCTAGCCATGTTCCAGATTATCTATTTTATCGAGAGGCTATTAAAAAGCTATTCACCTCGCGATTTCTTACGGAAGATCACGTCGAAGGTTATTCAGGGTGTTATTTGTAGTGTTATTTATGGTGAAATACCTATATATTTTTCTGTGAAAGACCGAAATTGGAGAATGTCAATATTCAAATATCGAATATCAATCAATCTTTTTATTGCTTTTAAGATTTTCTTACAGCAAGGGTTGAGTCGATTTACAAAGTACTAAGGAAATTTTCAAAATAAATTGAAATAATATAAATAATAATAATATTAAAAAGTAATTACAAAAATAAACTGGCACTTATTGTTGACCAAGAAGAGTAAATATGTAAATGGTGGAGATAATATCATTTTACCTAAAGAAAAAAGAAAAAGAAACAAAATTAAAAAATAAAATAAAATAAAAAGTAAAAATAAAAATAGAAATAGCCAGAGAGTGTATAAAATAAATCAATTAAAATAAAACTGCTACTGATTTTGCATAAAATTTTTTAGCTTTAAAGATTTAAGAACGTAAAAAAAGATGTTATTCAATTTGCTATAAGACTCTATTGTCAATAAATTTAGCATTGTATTATCGTCCATGGGGTAAAATATATGGTTGGAAAGATACATTTGTCTAAAGCAATTCAACATAGGGCATGTTAAAAGGAAGTGTTCTAAATTATCACATTCATATGCACATAAGTTGCATGGTTGGTCAGGATTAAATCTATGTGAAACCTTATCAAGGAAGATTCTGCAGTACTTGTTTCCAAATAACCTCAATTGGCTGGCTACCCTTAATTTGTTTATATGGCAATGAAAAAAGAAATAAGATTCTCCAAGTCCTAAAGTACTGATATTTCGAAAAACTGGATTATATGGTGATGTGACCGCCTTGGTTACGTCTTTACAGATAAGGTTATTTTTAAAAGATGCTAATAGGTTGGGGAGATAAGAGGATAGGAGGTTGGGATCTTGAGATTTCCATATATCATCAGCTCCTATTTCAAGTAAATATAACCTAAGTTCATGGCACCAATTAAAGGGGATCTTTCGATTATCTTGGAGTTCCAACATTTTACAGTAACAAATTTTCGGAAGTCTATCATTCGGCATCAATAGAAGTTTGAGCCACCATCCTAATAAATATTTAAAAATTCTTAATTTGAGATGAACTCTTCCAGTCTCTAAACGAACGTAGAAATCGGGTGTTGATCGCGGGAGATGTAAAAGAGATATCAGAAATTTTATTTGTGCCCGTTCGACTAGCTCTGCATATGGTGCGGCCCAGACCTCGGCGCCATACATTAAAACACTTGCGACCAAGCAATCGAACAAGTGAGTCTTGGACTGCCAAGTGTCACTCTTTACCGAGCTGAGAATATTTAGAACAAGAGGGACAGAAAGGGAACTTTTAGAGACAAAGTGCGTTGCAGAACGAGCAAATTTACCGGATGACGAGAAAGGGATCCCTAAATACGTAAATGTCTTACTGGTATTTACTGGTGAGCCTTCGAAATAGAGTTTTTTAACATTTGCTAATTTTACACTTTTTTTAAAAGTCAAATATCGAATAGCGAACATTGAATGTCAAAAATATTGAAATATTGAATGCTGGTGAAAGAAAGAATCTTTGTCTTGACTTAAGCTTTCTCCTATTTTGACATATTTCATAATTTGTTTTAACAATAAAGGATGATTTAAAAACGTAACAAAAATATTTTTGTACCAATAATAAACTTAATTATGTGATTGATCCAATCTTATTTATTGCAACAACTTAAACTAAATATTCGGTCTTTCACAGACGCATTTGGTGAATCTCAACATTCATCTAGTAAATCTTGACATTCTCCAATTTCGGCCTTTTACGGTAACATAAACAGAGTGATCCATTTAAAACGCACCAATCGCTAATAACTTTTTAGGAAAGCAGAATTTCGAGAAAGAAGTAAACTATATGTTGATTTTTTTTTTGGTCTATTTTTCAAATTTTCCACCCCCGATGCTGTAACATTATTTTTGGCGGAGTTATGGCTAAAAACCTGATTGGGGTTTCATAAGGACCACTGGTTTTGACAATGATAATGTAAACTAGACAGAAAAAAAAAGTGAAAAATGCAGTTGACCCCGTTTCGATATCCCTAATATTTGTCGAAATATTTAAGACCAAAGTTACAATTTTATCTATTCGTGATCGGTTTTCAATATTAATTTTCCACCAGAAATACACGTTTTGGGAGGTCCTCTAAATGTGAAAAATGCAGTTGACCCCGTGTCGATATCCCTAATATTTGTCGAAATATTTATGATCAAAGTTACAATTTTATCTATTCGTGATCGGTTTTCAATATTAATTTTCCACCAGAAATCACGTTTTGGGAGGTCCTCTAACTGCAAAAAATGTTATTGGTGACGCAAAGAACAAAAATAATAATAATTGAATTGAAGATTTTAAAACATGTAGTGCAATGTAATGGTTATGGGAGAATCAGGATAAATTTGTTTTATCATCAAATTAAAGCTACCATCACATCATTTTAATGTATCCCGTACGCAAGACTTCTTGACCTATGATTACGGTAAGAATATCCTGCCAGGGTGTTGGTCTAGTGATCAAGAGGGTGGCTTTGTAAGTGGGAGATCCCCAGTTCGAATCCCGCGGTAGCAGTCACTGACGCATAATTTTTAATCGATTGCTAAATTTGTGAAAAATTGTGAAAATTTATAAACTTAAAGTTGAGGAAACAGAATCTAAAATAATGAATTCAATTCGTATTTTTGGTTTTTAACCGAATAAAAATAAAATTTTTAATAAATGTTTTAAAGATTCGCATATTAGTTTTGTTTTTTTTATGGTAACTTTGGGCAGACTATTTTACTTCACTCCACACTCTAAAAAGATCACTCTCTGTTGTTCAAAGAGGGTGAACAGTAGTCAGCGGGGCGATATATTTTTTTTTTTATCAGTCTGCAGATAGTTTTCTAAAGATATTGGAACATAAAATATAGTTGACTGAACAAAACCTTGGCATTAAGTTCTGTAATAAAACGATCATGTCTATCGTAAATTATATTATGCTTGAATTTTGTGGATAATATATTACTGTTAGTATATTTTCGCCATATTAATGCCATAAAATACGCCAACTTCACTTTGCCCCCTTTAAATATCAATGTTTTCGTCCAGCATTCAGCAATAAGTGACTCGGATATGTCACCTTGTTTATTTTTAGTCCTTAAGATGATAACAATAATTTTTTTTTCATTTTTCATAAATAAATAAACAATTTTTCATTTTTAAAGATGTGCTTATAATAATAAGTGCTACAATTTAAATATTAGGGAAGGGATTAGCTATGCGGCTAGCGTATTGGATTCCCACGCGGAGGTCCTGGGTTGGAATACAGCTGCTAACCCTTAGATTTTTATCTTCCTGGGGGCTTCGTACAGTTCATTGCTCGGTGATGGATAGTGTTGTCTGTATCGAGAGAAATCTGTCCGGAGGCCGGCAGTGCACTGAAAAAAGCTCTGGGCGCCAATAACCTTAGATGTTGACGCGCTTTAAATCACAATAATAATAAAAACTTAAATAATGGGTCAATAGGATGAAAAAAAACCAGCACACAAAAAAAGAAAGTGCTAGAAATGATATACACATCTAAGACAGAAAACAGTCTAAATTTCAAAACTGACAGGAACAATTTAAACAACATATTCACTAACCTACTACAAAATACTTGACAATTGGCAACACTGACTTCCTTACAACCAAACACATATCACACACAGACCGATCACACTCAGTCCATGAACAAACAAGACAGAAGACACACCAACCAACCCTCTAATGATGTAAAATATTATATTGTAAATTAGCCCTGAAGATGACCTAGTCGCTAGGTCGAAAGCTCGGCATAATAAAAAGTTTATCATGACTGAAACTGGCATTTATTTTTTTCATCCTATTGAAACTGTGAATCAGTCACCAAAAATAATGAACAGTAATTAAATATTGGGAATTTTCTTGTTTCAAAAAATCTGTTGTAGAAGATTCTCAAAATTTCTACAAATCTGTTTTTTATCCTCTATTTACTTATATACGAGTATACTTCAGGCGCATCGACTGCTGAGGTCATTAGCACTTTTTTTAATATTAATATTAATATTTAAATTTAAATAGAAACGATTAGAGAAGGTTCCATTAAAATTTGTCAACTAATGATTCCTTTTCTAATATGTAAATTCATTTCTCTTACGTAATATTTGGAATAGGTGCACATTGAGGCGTAATTTCCTCCGCTATTAAAAAAAAAGTAAAGTAATTGCCTATTTTTTCAGGCGGGGCTTAACTTCCAACTACCAATTAGGTGTCGTGGACGGAGGCGACTAGCAAACATACTTTACTGTAAATTTCTTTTATCAACTATTAAATGAAATCCAAGGCCTAAGATCGGGAATCGAACCTAGTACCACAATACATACTCGTATTAGCTTTACAGGTCTCGCCTCTAACCGCTCGGCTACCGTGGCGCCTTCCTCCGCTATTATTACCCTTAAATGGCTTTATCTGCTAGAATTTTGGGAATCCCCCCCAAAAAAATATATATATATTTCATGAAACTTATTCTTTGTAATCTTATTCTAACAATCAGACGAGATTATTGGTTGTTAAACTTGTATTAGCCATACGGCTCAAAATTTGTAAAGATGATTACCATAGACAAAAAAATGTTACAAGGAAATTGGCCCAGTTTTGGTTTTATTTTATTTATAGTGAATGGCCCAGTAAAATCTCGATTAAATAAATAATGCCTCAGGGATATAATAATTAAAACAGATTTCTACAAAAAGTTCGACCTTGTGTTTTAATTCGCGCAGCGGGGAAAAAAAAAATAATTAAAAGAATTATATAGAGAGTCGATCCCCAATAGTGATTTTTGTTTTAGTTATTTTGTTTACATTCTATTATTAAATAATGGACAGTTCAGGGCTAGATATGTAATAGATGTATCTATCTGGGTATAAAATCTGAAGGGAATTGCGCAGACTTCTTTTTGGCATGGCTTTTGATTAGAAAGTCTGTTTCAAAATTGAAATGATTACAGTATACATAAATGGTTTTTAAATACCTGTGACATTAGTTTAGGATACGTAAAAGAACAATTTCCACAAATTCTGCTGCCATCTTCAGTAGTATTATCGATGAAGTATTTAATGGCTAATCTTTTCTTCAGATGGTCGCGCGGTGAATCTGCAAACTCGGGGATTCTAGATTCTAGTTCAAATGTGTTTTAGCTTTTCTCTTTCTGGGAGCTTCAATATTTAATAAACGATTGTCTTTGTGAGTAAATGAACTGTTCATTGTCTGGTGATGGACAGTTTCGTTTGTAACCAGAGAATATTGTCAGAAGTTCGCCAGAACATTAAGAAGTATCCAGGTTTCTGTGATCTCACAAAAATATCCTTAATTTACCTTTTCTTTTCTTTTTTATAGTATAATAATAAGAACAAAAATTTATTTAACATTATTTATAAATCAAAATACAAAATAACAACATAAATCAAAATAACTGATCTTGACATAGAGCCGACAGAACTGAGTTTATAAAGCTTGTTGAAGCTGCAAAGAAATCTGCGAACTTTATTGTCAAACTTGAAGCTCTATGCGGTACTCCATGGGATTTTAACGGTGATTTTGCCCTAAATTTATCGTATAGAAGTGCGAGATATGGAATGAATTTGATTTCGCTATGTCCTGGAGACGGCTATTATAAGATCATATTCACTTAAATTTCTGTTGCTCTAATGGCCATATCTCACTCAAGAGTATGGCTCCATAATCTGGTATCCATATTATACACTCTGCTTCTGTTCAATGGTTAGAAGAGAAATTCAAGTTTGGTGTAAGTGTTCGTTTATAACTTAATAACAAGAACCCAATCTTTACAGAGATCTTACAAATTTTTAAGCGTTGATAAACTTCACCAATAGAATAACAAGATAGACATTTTATTCTTTTTAAAATTGTTAAAGCAGCGAAAGTGACTGGCTGTTCTCTCGTTTAATTTCTTTGCGATCCGCCAATGTTAACTAGGAGTAATTGTAACATTTAAGCTAGGAAATGAATGATCCATTCTATCCTAATGCGTCAAAACGTTAAATTGTAGTAAATTTAAGAATTAGTGATACAATAATATCAGAAGTGTGGATAGGAGAAGGCACCCAGTGGTGTCACTCCATTAGCGTGCTCTTACTGTATGTACTGCTCTTATGGCGAGAGTAGATCGCGGGGCCATCTACTCTTCAATCTTCTTGGAGGATCACCTGGTAATGCGGAGGAAGATAGGTGTCCTGTGAGATGGTTAGGATGAGCTGCTGTAGAGGAATGAAATTTTAGAAAACGAGTTTTAGCAAGATCTTTGACAAAAAGGATTTTGAGGTCATTATGGATAGTGAGGTTAGAAATATAGAATGGAGCGTTAAGTAGTTTTCGTAGTATTTTTTGACTGTAAAGTCTGAATGCAAAGAGAGTTGGGTATGGGTCGATCCCCATACTTAGATGCCGTATCACCAAATAGGTCGCAGTAACAGTAGATATAAGAGTCTTTTGTTATGTAGGTTAAGTTTCGATCGTTTGTCAAGTAGTCTGGCGAGAAGTTTGTAGCGTTGGTTAGTTTCTTGTCTTTTCAGTTTAGTATGGGGATTCCATGTCAACCGTTTGTCTAGGTGCAGTCCAAGGTAGCGTACTTTGTCCACAGTTGGTATAGGAGTTTGGTTCAAGATGACGGGAGGTAGGATTTTCCGTCTCAGAGTAAATACTATAAACTTTGACTTCGTAACGTTAGTTTTGAGTAGACATTTGCTAAGGCAGTCAAGAACTAGTTTTTAATAGTAATTTATTACCTACTTTTATTTCTAGTCATATCTATGTTTTATTTAATTATTGTAATTTTTATAATTATTTTATACATTTTTATGTTTCTGTAATAATTTTTTTGCCTGTCTCTTAAGTTTATTGTAAATTATTACTTAGTTAAAGCCTAAGAAGAGGCGATGCCTGTATATATGAATAAACGAATACATTTCAATCATTATCTTTTTTTTATTAGGGAAACGCTTAGCCAACCCCCGGCAGAAAAATTAGTAAAATTCTTTTCGCTTAACTATTTTATACTGTATTGATAAAATTTTTAATGAAATGGTGGATAAAAACCCTTGTAAGTAACGGTAAAGAATGTGGGGCATATCATATAATGTGGTGTTGAGTTCTGTGTGATAGCCCCAGTGGTTGTTGGTTCGTCTGCCCATCTCTCTGTCGGCATCTTCTTCCATATTCAGGTCACCATTCTTATCTCGGGCATTCTTTGTTCTTACTTTTTTTTATTTTAGGCTTTTCTATCTCTATATCTCTCTATTCTGTTTCTATTTAAGTCCACATTTTCAATTACTACTTTACATTGTAAAGGGAAACAGTCTCTTCCTGGGAGAAAGAGAAACAAAAAATAATATGAATTTCCTAATAAATTAGAAACAATACTTTTCACGTTATTTGAAAACTAGATTTATGAAATTTTCGCATTGGAAATCGGGAAATTACAATTGTAATTGTTTCAGTTAGAGAAAGTTATGGAAAACCACAAGATTTGCTCGCTAAAGCGACGAGACAGTGTAAGTAGCTACTAGAAAGAGGATAAATTCTAAAAGTCCAGCAGCTGGATTCGAAACCGGGATCTCCGCGTTGTAATCCAGTGGTTAGCGGATTAGAGATTAACCGTTAGAGAGAATAGTGATTAGAGATGCTATTACTATTAATCTGAATGAAAATAGCTAAACAGTGTCCAAATTCTCTCTTGTTCAAACTGCTAATTCATAAATTTGAATTAAATATTCCAAATTTGTACTTACACGAATTATAATATCCTATATACAATCTTAAAGATTAAGTTCTTTAGTTGGTTGAGCTAATGAGTCGTGTTTATATAGCTATTCAGGATGTGACGTCAGTTTATAACCTTGTTCAGACATCGTTATAATTGTTTTTACAGCTCTATAACACGGACTCTCTCTTCCAAAGCTCTGCGAGTATCTCCCTAGAGGGGTTCTGTGTCACACTGGTGCACCCACTTTAGGCACTCTCCAGTCTCTGGAGCAATCATTTTCTGTTTATTTACAAAATAAAAATGATCTTATTACATCGTGGTACAGTTTAATGTACGTATAAAAATTTATAAACATTAGTAACGAGGTTATATACTGACATTATGACCAAATATTGTTGAATGCGTCACTTAACTAGAATTTTTAGCCGGCAATTTGTATATTAGCCTATTATAGGCAGATTATAAACAAAAACAAAAAAAGTTAGTTGCGTATCTCCGCGTGGGAAATCCAGTACGCAAACCACTTACCCAATCACTTCCCTTATTATTAATTATAATAAATGTTTTAGTTATTCTTTCTAAGACCGCACCAACAATTGAAGTTTTTATAAATAATAATTTTATGTAGGCCTATCATTTTGTTAACTTTACAGCCGAATTAATGATTCTAGGGGAAGATGATTCTAAATGCTTCCTCAGAAAACAGCTGACATTAACTTAAATTCAATGTATAATAGGAAATTTAAATTTTGAGTAAATGAAATTTGAATGCGTTTGCACGCCATTTTTTCTGTATACAACTTTTCATTTCTAAATTTTATTTAACATTATATTTGATTAAGTTAAAAATTATTCAATTCCCACAATATTTTATTTTTATCACAGAATTTAAATACAATCGGAAAGAATTTTAATAATAAATGCATTTAATATTTAGTATAAATAATTCATTGCTTATACATATGTTTTAATGCCCTATTTATACAATTTAATAAAAAATAATTCATTCACGACCTTCTACAGTTTTACAATTAACTAAACCTAAAAATAGTCACAATTATTATTTAATACATATATATGCAATCCTAATTCTATGTTTATCTTACTTCCGTTCTAATTGCATTTATATCAACCACTTTGTCGGTTCTTGGCGTTGAATTAAATAGCTGCTAAAACTAAATTGTTTTTTTTTTCGAAACTTCATAATTGAATTAAGAAAAGTTGATTGATTGGCCAAAAATAAAATTCAAAATTATACCCACCAAAATAATATTCGTTTTATAATGAAAACAAATTCTGAGCTAAATAAATTGACATTATTTTTTAGGAATCTTGAGTTTCGGTCAGCAATAAATTAAAAATCTTTACACCAATGTTTAAAACTATATTAGTCCATCTTTAGTGATACAAAACACAACCTAGAGATTCTGTACAAATTATCATAGAGGAAATAAGACATTATTCATAATTCGAGGTAAAAATTATATAAAACAAATTCTAAAAACTATAGAAACTAATGTTATATTTATAGTAGTTACTTATAATTAAAATTCTTAACTAATCTACTATTAAAACTAGTTAATTCAAA
The DNA here is from genome assembly GCF_049639745.1 of Rhodnius prolixus. Taxonomy (NCBI): domain Eukaryota; kingdom Metazoa; phylum Arthropoda; class Insecta; order Hemiptera; family Reduviidae; genus Rhodnius; species Rhodnius prolixus. The sequence continues at coordinate 18,797,014 of NW_027411593.1, read as the reverse complement.
ACTAAAACAACAATTAATTAATCTAAAAACTATAGACAAAACTAGTGGTGTATATGTAATAAGTATTTATACTAGTGGTGTAGGGACTTATAATTCAAATTCTTAATTAAATTAAACATTTGTTCTAATAGTAGCTTATCTGTAGCTACTATTATACACACCATTAGTTTTATCTATAGTATTTAGATTAATTATGTTCTATAATATTTTTAACTAGAATTGTGAAGAATGCATTTTTTCCTTAATAATTTGTAAACACTCAGATCTCTCGTTCTTGTTTTGTAGCCCTGAAAATGAAACAAATCTTATTTTTTTCAATTTATAACTTGCCAAAAACTCATGTTTCCTTAAAAAATAATATCAAGGTCTGGTCCAAGAACTGCAACTATCTTAATAATTTGATCTACGATTTAAATTAAAAAAAAGACAGAGGATGGTAAATGTATAGAAGCATCGCGTAAGTAAAGGATTGAGTCAGCAATGGAAGCCCATGTTAGAGACGGCAGTGTGTGAGTAAAACCAGGCGGTTTATTTTGGGTCTGTGGGGATGCATCACATGTTAGCCTTGAACTGGGCCCAAGGTTACTTGAAGGAGATTCCACCTTCGTCCGCTCGGTCGCCTCTCGTGTCCTACTCACTACGCTCTTCTATTCCATTTCATTTCCATGGCAACATAAATATTTTTGCGGCGATCTTAGAATTCCAATTACCGTTTAATAAAAGGCGATATTTCAATCGTCTTTTTTAATAATATTATTATTTTATTAGTCTATTTGAATACTCATAATATGGAATATTAAACATAGTTCTAAGCATTTATAGAAGAACAAATATCAATTTCTTTCTTCGTAAAATGTACTATATTCAATAAACTCAAAACCTTGTTTACATTTCCCATTCATATGGACATGGCTAGCCAAATGGACCATTTTGTGAATTACTTTATGCCGTTATCTTACCAAGCCAGAATAGTTCCGCTTCTCGGCATTCGTCCAATATCTGACCATCTTCAACAAATGACTTTACTTCTCAATTTTCATTGTTAGCAAGATTACTGTCGATAGGAAAAATATTGGAACGAATAACTGTTTGCACCCCACCAGTACATTTCCTATTTCCTATTTCCCGGTGATGATTTGATGATTTCATTTTTAAACTTTGTTATCCTTTATCCTTTGTGAGAAAAGGTGGTGCCTCAATGGTGCGGATTATTGATTTTGAATTGTCATTTTTTTTTTTTTTTCTAATGATTTAAGGCGCGTCAACATCTAAGGTTATTGGCGCCCGGAGCTTTTTTCAGTGCACTGTACGGCCTCCGGACAGTGTTCTCTCGTTACAGACAACACTGTCCATCACCGGACAGTGAGCTGTAAGAAGCTCCTAGGAAGAGAAAATCTAAGGGTCAGCCGCTGGATTCGAACCCGGGATCTCCGCGTGGGAGTCCAGTATGATAACCTCATAGCTAATCCCTTCCCTTAAAAATTGTCATTGTTAATCACGTTTGCGATCCACTATGTAAATAGTGGTTATTACTGATTTCTTTGCTTCAGAACACTAAAACGGAAACTCTCATCTTTACCTCATTAGTTTTATTTAAGATTTTTAATAATTTTTTTTTTTGTATTAAATAATTACTGAAAGAAGATCAGAAAGTTCATAAAATATTGCTCAGCCAACAGCAACATCGAAGATCTATCTGCATCTACAAAGTTTCTGTCGCTGAAAACAAATAAATTACTGAAATTGAAAGTCCATAATAATCCTTATGTTTTCACTTGACTATATACCATCCCAATTTATTGATTGTGGAAATCTTGATTGAATCTTTGAACTTGTAACTTCCTATCTAAATGAGTTATAGCAAGGCTCTAATCATTGTAAATAGTATAGTTACGAAATGGACGAAGATTGCGAATCTATGTCACGCGTAAATGTCGTCCTTTGTAAATAAAACTATAAGTAATAAAGTAAAATTGATTGCTACATAAATATTTATGGATATACAAGGATAGTTTATAATGCGTACATATATTCATTTAACGAGCTATAATAAAACATAATGTCTATTTTATTTGTAATTAATTATACCTTAATTGTAAGTTACAAGTATTAAAAGATATTTAAGAATTTTATTTTTGTAAGAATACTTGTTTTACAGCTCGAGGTGAGCATTTTAATACCAGTGAATTTCTTGAATTGTAGAAAACTTTTAAATACTTGTTTTAATCCATTATCATGGTGACCTATTTTGCAATTTTGCAATAAATGTCCTTTATGTGAAAAAAATATTGAATAATATGGAAAATATTCTTTGGTTTTACTGAAAACTTGGAATTTGAAAAAATATTTTCATTTAACAAATGGTAAAAACCGTAGAAAACGGTAGGAAAACCGCAATGGAAGGCAATGCCAGATTTATTTATTTTTTCTCCCTGAAACGCTATTAATGTTCAGCTGGAGATTAGCTGGATTATTACAGATAATGATTATCCTGATTCTTGCAGATTTCTGGAAAATCACGGTAACTGGGAACCAAAAAACCCTTATCAAGAATTTTTAACTTTTGCTCGCTTTAATTTCAATTAACTCAGAATTCCAGTAATTCATTTAACCCCTGTTTTTTAGTATTATAAAATGATACGTTCTTAAATTTGGGTCTTAGATCTGGAAAATTTCCAGTTAAAAATTTTTAGAGCTCCTACGCAATTTAAAAAATAAAAATTTCAGAAATGACCAGCAACATTTATAAGCAATCTATATTTCATATTTTTTTTTGCTCTTCGAGAAAATTTATCATTAAAGGTTAATTTTTAAATGAAATTGTTCGTCAAAATGCGCTCCAGCAGCTGGGAAGATTTATGTAATAACTTAATTTAAATCGTTAATCAAATTATTAAGATAGTTGCAGTTCTTGGACCAGACCTTGATATTATTTTTTAAGGAAACATGAGTTTTTGGCAAGTTATAAATTGAAAAAAATAAGATTTGTTTCATTTTCTGGGCTACAAAACAAGAACGAGAGATCTGAGTGTTTACAAATTATTAAGGAAAAAATGCATTCTTCACAATTCTAGTTAAAAATATTATAGAACATAATTAATCTAAATACTATAGATAAAACTAATGGTGTGTATAATAGTAGCTACAGATAAGCTACTATTAGAACAAATGTTTAATTTAATTAAGAATTTGAATTATAAGTTCCTACACCACTAGTATAAATACTTATTACAAATACACCACTAGTTTTGGACATTTTGTTTTGTACATCAAACTGTGAATATCATGAAAGAAGAAGGGCAGTTTGGTATATTATTGAGAAGTACAAGTGAGTAGGTCGGTCTAATCTTGGCGAAGAAGTGGAGAGGTAGGTATTGTTCCTATAGACAATACCCTGTAAAGTAATCTGATGGAACAGATCAAATGGAACTGCAATTAAGAGAAAGAGAGACCATAGTATGTATCTTGGCTGGAATTAATGTTATTACTATAAAATATTATATCTATAGGCTGAGATCTCTTATCTCATGAAATAATTTTTTTTTTTTTTAATAAGACCCCCTTATAAAGGAGGAAAAAAAGTCAGTTGGAAGGGGGCGCAGCAAAAAAGGGGGAAGTGACTTTATGCCTTCAATTAATTTCAGGCTTCAGAGAGGATTTCAGGCTACCCAGCAGAACTTTGAATTAGAGTGTAAAAATCGGCTTTACAACAGAAAAAAAAAAAAAAAAAAAACTTCACTTGTGAATAACTTTGGCCTCTCTCACTTCACAATTTATTATTTTTTCGGTTGTGTTTCTTTGTTTGGACAGAGCAAAAGCCTTTTTTTAAAACTCTTGAACCCGAAAAAAGGGTAAAGCAAACAAATCAAAGGGAATAAAAAAAAATAATAATAAAGAAGGTACACTGCAAACCACTAGCTTTGAAGGCACTTGAATCAGCTGGCCAGTCTGTCTAATATCTTTTTTTTTGTAAATAAAGAAACTTAAAAAAATATAACAATGAATTAAAATAGTATTTATTTTCAAAAAAAAATTCTTGGGAGAGATTTCTGAGGTTATTTTGTTTGAAAAATTACATATTAAATTTTTCAAGATATTTTTCAAGTCATAAAACTTTCAATTCAATTCCGCCATTAACCCTCAACTGGTATCGTCGGGTCAAATTTGACCCGCGCGTTTTTCTTTTGTGTGGCATTTTGTAGGAATTAACTATAAACATCTCCCCTTCTCTGAATTCTCCTCTTTCATCCTCACCATACAAATCGACCAAAAAAAAAACTACCGTCGGAACTTCATTGTTTGTCTTTACTGGCAACAAAACGGTGGTGTTTTGTACCAAAACAAAACAAGTATGTTAGGCTCGCATCATGATAATTCGGTACTTGCAGTACTTTTTTCTTTAGGTCTTTTCTTGGAATGAACATCTAACTTTAAGAAAATAACGTTTTTCAGTAAATATATCTTCTTTTTTTGTAACTTAAAATTAATGTAAAAAAAAAATTCAATTTTTGCCTTTTTTAACTTTTTTTTTGTTTTTCTTAATTTTATAAAACAAATATTGCAAAATATTCATCATTTTCGTTTGCTAAATAAATGTTCTAAAAAAACTTTATCGACTTTAATTATATTAAGGACCTTTTAAAAGTAATGTGCATTTAACGCTGACTCGACGATACCAGTTGAAGTTGAGATTTTGAGGATACCAGTTAAGGGTTAAATTTGTCCCTTTAAAAACTATTTTTTTTTTTTAGCAAAAGCTTCCACTAAAATTTTAGACTGTTATACTGTGAGCAAGGTCTAGTTAAAAGAAAGTAGTTAGTATCGTTTTTAGTTCCAAACAATGTATCTAATTATAAATTACAGTTATTCGGTGGTTTTACGAGGGTCGTTTGAAAAGACCGTGCAAAAATAAAAACTACTTAATTTTTTAGGGTAAACCTTTTTTATTTTTCAACATAGTCTCCTTTTAGGCTTATACACTTCGTCCAACGCTGCTCTAGTTTGTTGATCCCTTCCGAATAATAGGATTTGTCCAAGTCTGAAAAATAGCCATTCGTTTCTGCAATCACCTCCTCGTTTGAATAAAATCTTTTACCCGCCAGCCATTTCTTCATATTGGGGAACAAATAGTAGTCCGAGGGAGCCAAGTCTGGAGAAAAGTGGGGATGTGAAACGAGTTAGAACCCTATTTCCATTAATATTGCGATCACAACTGCTGAGGTGTGAGCGTTGTCGTGATGGAAAAGGACTTTTTTGTGGGCCAATCGTGGGCGTTTTTCTTGCAGCTCGGTTTTTCAAACGGTCCAATAACGATGAATAATATGCACCTGTAATAGTTTTACCCTTTTCCAGATAGTCGATGAGGATTATTCCTTGCGAATCCCAAAAGACAGTCGCCATAATCTTTCCGGCCGAAGGAACGGTCTTCGCCTTTTTTGGCGCAGATTCCCCCTTGGTCTCAGGAGTGTAGTGATGTATCCATGTTTCATCCACAGTGACGAAACGACGCTTACAGTCCTGCGGATTCTTCTGGAACAGCTGCAAACCGTCCTTGCAACACTTCACACGATTTCGTTTTTGGTCAAGCGTGAGCAATCGCGGCACCCATCTTGCGGATAGCTTTGTCATGTCCAAATGTTGATGCAAAATATTATGTACCCGTTCATTCGAGATGCCCACAGCACTAGCAATCTCACGCACCTTCACTCTTCTATCATCCATCACCATATCATGGATTTTATCAATGATTTCTGGAGTAGTAACCTCAACAGGGCGTCCAGAACGTTCAGCGTCACTTGTGCCCATATGGCCACTCCGAAAATTTTGAAACCACTTATAAACTGTTCTAATCGAAGGTGCAGAGTCACCATAATGTTTATCAAGCTTCTCTTTAGTCTCCTGAGACGTTTTACCTTTCATAAAGTAGTGTTTAATTAAAGTAATGTTTAAGTAGTGCTATCTCTCTGACTTTGCACGGACTTTTCAAACGACCCTCGTAAGTTGTACTGATCACACATAGGCTTGCAAAATGACGACAGAACGCAAATATACTTAAATTATTGTCAAAACGAAACATAAAACATTTTAAATTTGCTTGTAAAATTAGAAATTGAATGTTTCATTTTTAATATCAAATGACAGATAAACATTTTCACCAGAGTTCTGTAACTAGTGAGCTACAGTAATCTGGTTGCATTTATTTGGCAAAGATTGTTTAAATAGTTAATTTATTGAAGTGAATCTTTTTGCTTTTCATTAACAACGTATTGAAATCGCACACATAGGCCTGGGTCTCATTTCAGTTGATTTCCTAACTGATTTTATAGTTTTTGGAAAAGATGTGTCCTTATTTTGGGAGGACATGGAAGTGAGGAGCTTTATTGGCATTAAGGAGGGGTTATCCTTGGCGGCTTCCTTTGAGAGGACACTTTATTTGGATAAGCATTCATCTACTTTTTTTTTATTTTAAAATGGAGTCTTCTTCCGAATATCTATATCGTCTTAGAGGAAAGGTTTCTTGGCACTGCGAAAAGTAGAACCTTGACTGCCGAATCTCGTAGTTATTCTTAGGAATTCTGTTGAGTATTACCTGATAGGCTGAGTTGTCTCATAAATGTAGAACTCAATAGATTTATTTTGGTTCTAGTGCAGTACTTGATGTTCATAATAATAATTTAGTAGGTAGAAAGGGAATTACAAAGCATAGATGCATGACCACTAAGAATTCCAAGACGAAGATAAATGATTACATTATTGTTTAAAAAAAAAATCCTAAATTTTGGAAAATGTATCTTCTCTAAACTGTAAAAAAATAAAATGAAAACTTTTTGACGCGCCAGACGGGATAAAATACAAAATTTAGGGTTCCACGAGTGGAAACAGTTTGCAGGAAACCCATATGATGATGTATATTTCGACGTTACAATGTTACGTAATTGCAAACAAAAGTTAAATTTGTTTGAACTAACTCTTGATTATTTTAATAATTTTTTTTTTATCTTTTTAGACTTATTTTGTAAATGATTTTATCGAGTGGCACCATCATAATGTATTTTTTAAGTTTATGAAGCAGTTAATGCGTTCAAAGATTTACTGGTACATGTACCATAACTGGAAATTTGTTAATATCTATATTTTTTTGTCCTGACTCATAAATGTTGTACACTCATATTGTATGTAAGTTGTTAATATTTAACACAGAATGTATCGTAAGAAGTACCATATATAAATAAATGTATTTCTTACCAGGCAGCATTCCTATATGTAAGTCCACATATAACTATATATACAAGATATAAGTGGAGGTTGCAGCCAGTCCAACGAGTTCTACCAGTCGAATTTCCTTACCGGGGATCTTGTGTTTCTTTATTTGTATATAACTTGGAAAATTTATTAGATTTTTTGGGGACATAAAAGTTGGAGATATTTTTTGTAGTCTTATGTTTTTGGTCCTTGTCAACGATCTTTTTACACAATCTCCTGCTCAAAAAAAACATTTAGCTTGTAAAACTCCTTCTTCAAGGTAATTTACCTCAAAAATGTTGTCTATAATTTTTGCAACCTTAATACAATTTGTTTAGTTAAATTGTAATTCTGCTAAACCATTTTTTGTTGTTAAATTTGTAGTTTTATTTTCTTATTGATTTGCTACTAGTATTATTAAGAAAATGAAGTGCTTAATAACAATTAAATAGCACTTTAAAGTGCACTATTAGACCAAATCTGTCTTTTTCTGCCATTTTTCTGTTAATAAACAAATATTTTTCTGTACAGATAATTGTTATTGATCTACGTGTGTATAATGAGCATATGAAGTTTAAAGCGTGAGAAAGAGAACGATACTTTCGATTGGTTTATTCTATGCAAAAGCTTATTACTGAATCCTTTGATGGATTCGATTCCAAATCTCAAAGAAGTTTGTGAGATTTTCCTCTTTTAATTTACGCATTTGCTTCTCCTTCCATCACATACTTTCTCTCTCTTACAAAAATTCACTCTCCACTCAGATACTTAGATTAATTTTTTAAAAAAACAATTCTCTCAAATTAAGAGGATTCCCAAATCTATTATCAGCACGATCTACTTACTTTTTTCTCAAATTAAAAAAAATATATATATATTATTAACCCTTAATTAACAAGTATCCTCAAAATCTCCTACTTCAACTGGTGTCGTCGGGTCAGCTTTGACCCGAAACTTTAAATGCACATTACTTTTAAAAGGTCATTGATATAGTTAAGTCGATTTAGTTTTTCTTTGAAAAATTTAGTTAGCAAACGAAAATAATGAATATTTTGTTAAATTTGTTTTATAAGATTAAGAAAAACAGGAAAAAAAATTAAAAATGCGAAAGTTGCATTTTTTTCCCCCATAATTCTGCAAGTACCGAATTATCATGATGCGAGTATAACATACTTGTTTTGTTTCGGGTACAAAAACCCAACGTTTTGTTGCCAGTAAAGACAAACTATGAAGCTCCGGCGGTAGTTTTCTTTATTTGGAATTACATAAGAGGGGTTTTCTTTTTTATTTTTTTCGTAATGTCCCCGAGTAAGACAAATTTAGCTTTCCTAGTTCATGGACCAGCTTAACTCAACAGAACCAGTTATCAGCAATAATATTAAATATTATGAAATATTTACCAGATAACATTTAATATTATAGAATAATATTAAAAAAAGAACAGAAAACAAACTCCAAAACATAGAAATAAAAAATATTAAGAAAAAAAGTTATAACGTAAATGGTATTGTCGGGTCAAATTTGACCTAAAACCTATATTTTATTTACTTGCACTGCTCGAAGAACGACTGTTTTGTATGGTCGATTTGTATGGTGAGGATGAAAGAGGAGAATTCAGAGAAGGGGAGATGATTTATAGTTAATTCCTACAAAATACCACACAAAAGAAAAACGCTCGGGTCAAATTTGACCCGACGAAACCCGTTGAGGGTTAAAATAATAAAATCACTCTTAGAGGCTAATATTGTCAGAAATTTGATTTGAAAATTAATAAATTTGTAGAAAGTTATGATGCTTTTCAGCCGCTATAGTTTTTGGGCTTGAATCTACGAGTATGTCTAAGGCTACAGATTCTAACCTATCAGCTGTAGTCAGTCTCCTTAATGTTGAATAGATTAAATCAATAATAATAATTAATGATTAACATTTCAAGGCATCTCTGATGTGCATCAAATACCCACTAGCGAGAAACGTCTTGGTATTGTGAAATTCACGATTTCTGCGCTTTATTACTACTTAGCACCTTTTAATAGTTATTTTCTATTAATGACAAACACGCGTCGTGTAATAATTTTACTATTTTGTGTCTTGTTCGCTTGTATAAATAAATTCACTATGATTAATGTCAGTATGTAGCCTATCATTTCTCTGTTTCACAACCAAACTTTGTCCTTTTCTCTCCCCCCTTCATTCAGTTTTATAATCTAGAAATCTCTCTTTTCTAAAAAAAGAGAGGACGATTTCCTGATAAGGAAAGGTTAAGGAATTACCTGTCACTACGTCACACGCAGACTTATCTACTCCTTTTTTTTTCCTCCTTTACTATTGGTTAAATTACAACTGCGGGGGTTATCTTTACAGGGAACGATCAATACAGACAATTTACTTTGGGAGGGTTACCTCAATTTCTAAGAAGAGTAATTTTTTTTGGCAATGTTCTGTAAAATATTTTTATCAAAAGCTCCCTTTCTGTAGTTTACAAATATCTGGGATCATCTTTAAAGATTTCATTAATTAAAAAAAGTAACCAAGTTGGATTAGCGTTAGTGTAGCCAGATTAAAGTGCGTACATTGTAGGAGATATTTTTAGAAAATTAAAAAGAGAAAACCAGGACTCATCAATCACGTACTTTTTTCTATTAATTTTTGGACGTTCTAAACTTAACATTTTTCAAATTCCAAAATTTGTTTCATCTTTATGTATCCAGATATTATTAATTCTAAGGTCGTAATTTTCTCGGATAGTCAGGCTGCTCTACGGGCAATTAGTTCCTACCAGGTCAACTCAAGGCTGGTTTGGGACTGTCTGGATGCCCTGAAGGAAATTAGTGACCAGAATAAGGTCTTTCTAGTTTGGGTACCTGGTCATTCAGGACACAAGGGGAACGAAGTGGCAGATTTATTGGCCCGTGAAGGCTCTGCAGGACACTTCGTTGGCCCGGAGCCCTGCTTTGGGGTTTCGAAATGTGTTAAGTCTGCGGCCATTAACTTATAGGTGCAGAGTAGGGCTCAGGAGTGGTGGCTTACCACCACTGGGCTGAGGCAGGCGAAGGAGTTCATCAGAGAGAGGCTATTCGCCGAGGCTGACCGCAGAATTAATCCGTCAAGGACGTGGGGCTATAAGGATAATTGTACGCCTATTAACTGGTCACTGCAGGCTCAGAAAACACATGCATCGCATGGGCCTGGCAGATGATAGCCTTTGTAGGTTCTGTCAGGAAGAAGAGGAAACGGCACTGCACGTGTTGTGTTAGTGTGAGGGGCTTGTCTGGGCTAAGGATGTTACTTCTTCTCGGGGAGGAAAAACCAAGGCCTGAGAGCTTTACCCAGAAGCCACTCTCCAGAATTAAGAGTCTGATTAAGCGGACGGGTCTGGAGGGTGAGCTCTAAAGCCGGGTAGCCACAATAGATCCATAGGGGTCGCGGTGGCGCAGGCCTTGTGGCCACCCTAATTTAATCTAATCTATGTATCCAGATTGGAAAACTCCACAATATATGAAATGACACTTCATTTGAAACTTAAATTCGTTCTCAGAATGCCTTAAAAACTTTTTTTCTTTAAAAAATCATAATACTGTCCGGTAGGGCAGTTGTATAAGGGTTGATCATCAAAAAATGCACGGAAAAGCGTCGAAAAACACCCAACTTCGACAATTTTTTTTCTCTTTTTCTATAAAAGATAAAATTCCCAAATTTTCTTTAAAATATAAGGCAAATCCTCCTTTATAACTGTAATTTTTTTGCAACAACATAGTTGAAATAGATTTTGAGAAATACGTTGCTTAAAATGGGCAAAAACAGCATTTTCAGAAAATGTTCTTTTTGTGTGTACCTTTAGGCGTTTAATCAACCCATTATACTTAACTTTTAAAACTCGTAAGTTTTTTGTTAAGGAGATTTTAAAAAAAAGTTAACCTAAATCAGCGTTTCCCAACCTGTGGTACGCGTACCACTGATGATGGCACGTGAATTACTAGATGGTGGTACGCAAAAAATAATCAATAATGGCGGACATAAAATATTTAAAAAAGAAATTTCATAAAAATTATGTTCATTAATAACATTAAACAGTAAAGTTGTTAATATGTACAGTAATAAGGTTAGTCTGTCTCAAGATATACGAGAAAATAAAATAGCACTTTTAACAAGGATTAAAATTGTCTTTTATGTAGTATTTTCCAAAACCCGAAAACACAAATGATAATTGGATTTAAAACACCCTTCTATAAAGAAAATTTAGGAAACGCTACATCATTATCGATAAAAGATAAAGAAAATTTAATACAATTATCGTGTGACAGAACTTAAATGATAACTATGTAAAAATCTGTTTAAAGAGACTGTATTGTAATGGGTAAGCTCTATTAAATTCAAGCAATATTAAATTTAATTGGTACTTACAGGTAGTTGAATGCTTAAAAGAAATTAATTTAGAAGATTTGGGCACAATTATAATAATCCTAAAGAAGAACTTTGTAAATTAATTAATAATTTTGAAGAGAAAAATATGCACGCAATTTTTAATTATTTAAAAAAAAATTAAAACTAAAATTTTATACTTTACAAAGTTTATAATAAAATAACACCCTAGGAAGAACAAATTTCACGAAATAAAATCATTTTTACGAAGTGGTACAATTTAGCATGATGTACTACCAAGTGGTCGCGAGCCAAAAAAGATTGGGAAATGCTGACCTATATGGTAGCTCCAGTTACGGATTTTTTCCCACCAAAATCGCAATTTCAGCAACTCATTAAACTCCCTAATGATAAATTCTGTACCTCGGAGGGAAAAGGCACCATGTCACAAAAAGTAAATTTTACAGGGGAGCCAAATAAAGATATTTTTCCATATTCATTTTTTGTTCCACTTTTCCGGTTATACTCTTTCCTGTACTTCTCACCGTAATTATTATAGTTGGTATGGCCACTTTAACTCCCATATTTTAAAATATTTTACTTTCATCTCCATTGTGAAAAAATTTATGCCCATGTAGTGCCTTTTACCCTTAAGCAATGAAGTATCATAGCGCTTTTTAAAAATACATAAATCGCTTAATAGTAAACATAGGACATAGTGCTTTACACCTGTAGAAAGAGCAACAAAAAATTTGTAAAATGATGCCAAAATCTGAAAATCGAAAAAATGGACATGGTGCCTTTTCCCTCCGAGGTACAGAATTAGACTAATTATTGCTTTTAAGATACAGAATCGTACTGCAAGAAGTTTGCCACTGTATTCCTACTTGTCAACTTTAAAAATCTATTTATAGAAATAGTATTTCATGACAGTTATGTTAATTGCTTCAAATATAATTAGAAAAAAACTAGTTTTGTACAGTATTTCTACCAAGTTTAATGTCATTCGCAGAGTTAAATTGTAAATTAGAACTCAAAACACAGAAAAATTTGACTCTATCTAAACAATTAAAGAAAATAACGAATGTTCTGGGATGAAGTTTTTAAAAATTTGAAGTTTCTTGCAACTAAAACCTAGAAGAATCCCAATACAAACAAAATTCTCTGAATCTATATCCGCATTTCACGACTACATCACTCCCTTTGCTGGGCGGAAGATAAAAAAAAGGAAATTTAATAACAATCAATCAATAACTCTTATATAACCAGCAAGTTTTCATTTGAAATTATTTATTAATACATTCATACCAGAAATAATTACAAAGTAAATGAAATGTCATATGTCAAGGGACTTGAAATAAAGATTGTGTAAATATTTAAAAATATGCTCGCAAGCACAGTTAATAACTAGCTATTTTTGTTTTAATTATTTATTATGTCAAATTCTATTTTTAGAATACAAATTGGTTAGATGTTCTGATTTGCGGTTCGTGAAAATCGCGTGCACAATATGGGCTATAAATAGAAAACAGTTGAGGAAATATAGAATTATATAAACACAACCTCTATTGTTTACATTATATTTTTATGAACAAGATATTAATCTTAAATGTTATTATAATTTTGTCACGAATCTACTACTTATAATCTTTTATATGAATTACCATTAATTAGCAGTAGGTATTTAATAAAAGTGTTACTATTTCAAGGTTACATTAATTAATAAGTTTATTTTTCTTCCTGGTTATTCGTAGCTCTTTTATTAGAAGTTGTGGGTAATTTAGATTTTTCATTTTTATTTATAGTTTCGAAATTGTGGAAACTTGAATTCGAGAATGTTGCGAAATCACTGTACTTCCTTTTACCTCGAACTGTAAAAAAATAATGTCATCAATTTTTTAAATAAAGAGAATAATAACAATAGTTATTTATTTAACAAGTGTGGAAAGTAGTACTTTTCCTCACGCGAGGCAGGGTTTGCACGCACGAGCGAGCGAAGCAAGGCGAGTGCAAGTGCAAATTGCCGAGTGTGAGGAAAATACTTTACACTAGAGTTAAATATTATATTTTTTCTGCAACCATTTATTAACTAAAAAAATTAAAAATTTCATTTTTACAGTCTACAAAAAGTAATTTATTTATTATAAACATTTATTGTTATATTACAATTATTTACATTACTTACGTATTTACATTACTTATTACATTTTCTGCTGTTTCTTTTATTGATGGAGGAGTGTTTTCTAAACAGGCATCACTAGAATCCATTTTAAATTTCTATAAGGTAACACTATAACCTTTTTAACTGTTATAATTAAAAATATCTAATTATTTATTAAAATATTATTTTTATTTCTATATTCCTTTCAATTTTTATTTTATTTTTTAATATTCGTTTTTTAATTATTTAAATAAAATAAATTTAAATAAGCTTATTAGAGTTTTACAGAAAATATTTATGTTAATAACAAAACTTCTTATATCAAGGAAGCACAATAAAGTTTTTCCACTCACTTGTGCGGAAAGTGACACTAATGGGAATTTCCCCCCACTAGTGTGGGAAGTTGGGCATTACGCAGCTGATTTTAATTGAGTAATGAGAACTTCCCTACATGGTTGCAGAAAAAATTAATTTTAACATTTTTCTTACATTTATGCAGCTGCAAAATCATAAAATCGATTCATTCTAATTAGAATTCTTGTTCGAGGTTATGGCAAAAAAGTAATTAGTGAAATGCTACTAAAATTTGCACTTAAAACCCGCAATATTGAATTAATTGATTAATATAAAAATTAAGAAATAATATAGAGTGTATTTATGATATATTCCAATTGTTTGATAAAAGAATTTGAAGGATATTTTGTACAATATCTGACAAAGCAAAAAATAAAACAAGGTACATGCATTTATAAAAGTTCTAATCAAACAGCGTATTTATATTTTTAGAAATGAATTTCATTAACAAAGCGCTAATGTTGCAGAGTTTATGTCATACGCAGTGTTAAACCAATCCTAACTTTAATCTGGCTTTAATGAAACATTGTTTTTAACCTACCTTTCATTGTGTATATATTACGCATATATTATGCGTTTTATATTTTAATTAGGTCCTATGTGGAATTCGTGTAACTTTCAAAATTCCTCAACTGGAATTACTAATTTACTATGAACGGATTATTCACTTTTTTAATTTTTCGAGAATTTCTCAAAATTAAATCAAATAATTTTCTTGCAACTTTCCAAACACATTTTACTCACGGTGGTTTATGTTTATTTCAAACAATTTTTGCTAGAAATATGGATTAAAAGCGTTTTTAGGAGTGGAATGTTGGTAGGCTTTGATTTAAAGTACCATTTTAAGTATGGTACTGGGTCTTACATAGTCAAGAAGGGAGGACTTTACATTAGTAAAGGAGAGTTAAAACGTATTGTTAAAATTCTGATACAAAATTTTTTTTTTAATTGTAATTTACAATCTGTATACATTGTGTACAATTAGTAAATGAGAAGAGTATGATGAACTGGTGCGGGAGGAGAGCAGGAGGAGAGAAACTACCCAGTGGCAGCACTGTCTATAGGAGAGAGGAGAGATAGGAGAATAATGGCGTTTTGGCCTTCAGACTACAAGGAAGTCGCGGGGCCACTGGCGATTCAGTCGGCGAGGAGTATTAGGAATGTCAGAGGAAGCGAGAGACAGTACAAGAGGATTAGAACTAGTCGAGAGAGTAGTGTGGTACTTTTGGTATTTAGTCTTGGCGAGTTGATCTATGAAGGGAATGTTGAGGTCGTAATGAAGAGTGAGGTTAGTCACCGTAGAAAGGAGCGTCAGCTATCTGTCGGAGGAGTTTTGACTGAAATGTCTGAAATATACAGTCCGTATATTTTGTAGGTTTGGCTGAACCCTTCAGCTCTAGTCCGTAAGTCCAAAATAGATTTGAAGATAGTGTTGTACATTAAGCGTTTGAGTACTATGGGCAATTTGGAGCGTCGTCCAAAAAGTCTGTAGGGCAGTTTCGCACGTTTCGTCATTGCTTGTCTTTTAAGTCTAGTGTGTGGGTTCCACGTGAGTCGTTTGTCTGTGTAGAGCCCAAGGTAGCGCACCAGATCTGTATAAGGAAGAGGATTGCTGTTGAAGAGGACAGGTGGACAGGAGCTCTGCCGAAGAGTAAACATGGCATGCTGGCATTTCTGTGGGTTCACTAATACATAAGAAAATTCCAAAAACCAGAACTACTGTGCTTCAGTCAATAGAATTTTTTGATTTGTTTTTTATGAAATGGCTGTAAGGATTTTTTTAAAGTATCTTTGAGATGGATTGTGTAGTTTTCTAATCCAGATAGAGTTACTAAGAATTAAGTAGGGTTATAAAGTATGAAGTTGTACAAAGTATGTAAGTTAGAAACTTTAGAATTTGGTCAATAAAAGTTGTGTGTTTTTCACAAAGATTTGTTTTCATATTCATTAGGACTTCAAAACAATTAATTTCGATATGAAAACTCGAATTTCCTAAATTAGTATCGATTGCAATGGCTCCTTTTTTATCTAAATGTAATAGAAAACACTAATTTTTTATTTAACAAACTCCTCTTTTAACACTAAAGAATGAAAGAACAAACCTCACAAAGAATGTTGGAATATTGTTAAAACTTTTTAAAGATAAAACTACAAAGACGCTAGTAATTTCGTTTCCATTAAGAACAGCTAGCTTTGTTAGGATTATTGGCCAACCTTGGCGTCAGCAATAGCATGCAGGCGGGGACCTGGGACAAAAAAAAACAACAAAATATCATGCTGAAGGGACCCCTTCTGTCCCCGTTATGTGTGTACGCTATTAGCTGAAAAAATCACGTATTGCTTGGCTACAAAAAGCGCTATATATAGTATAAAAGTTAATACATAAAACTCTGACTAAATGAAGTAAGTTCAAATCGGAGAAAGAGAGTCGTTTTATTTGTTTTTGAATGTTTCCTGTCTGGAATCGCTTTTCTGGCTGGAATTTAGTGTTTAGGCCATTTCAAACAATATACAACATTACACAAAAATAACTATTGCTAGTATAAAGCCAAGGGCTAGTAGTTTAAAAGTCTTTCTTATCAATCTTATTGCTGAATCGTTTCCTTATGCAATTCTCTGATCGTTGAACGCTTTCATCAATTTTTTTATTTAATTTTATCTACGCCAATCATTGTGAAGCCATCCAACTTCTAGCAACCCAGTTTAATTCGGCCATTTTCCTGTATGGGTCGAATCGGTCGATAAATTCTCTATTGCCAGGGCTCAGATCATCACAGCTCCCTCAAACACTGCGCATATATGATGTGGTCCTTTACGATGCCTATTTAGGCATCCATAGGCGACCGTGAAGGCAAAAATCTTGAACGATCAGTAGCCTAAAATAAGCCACCCTTCAGCTCTTCTTTGCGGGCCTAATATGGCCTTCTTTCCTCTGCTAACTCAGTTATTGATCAGCCGGGGACCAACTCTTCCAGCACAGATCTAGCGGCATGCTAGGAAGCTAGGCTATTGGTTAAAAAGGAATTAGGCTGACCCATTTCTACAAATCTCTTTGCTTAATTCAGTCTGTGGGTCCGCAATTAACAATGATCGATCCTATCGTTTCTGTTTTCCTTCTGCTAACATCGTGAGACAGTTGTTTTATTTCTCGAGCACAATCTTTTGGCAATGGTAGCTGCAACCGAGTCAATTATGTCGAAGTACTTAATGCCTATGCCAAAGATATTGCTAATTGTTCTCCACCAAAAGTAAAAGATACTTATAGATAATTTAAACTCTTCCTAGTTAACCCTGGCACCCGCGATGGAGTTCAAAGACGTGGAACATTCAACAGTTGGATACTCATTATTTTGTTCAAGGCCTATGGCTTTCTTTATCTTTTTTCCAGTCCTAGAAGCATTTTACTAGTGATCTAATGCTTATTTCCAATCCAAACTTTCCAAGTTCTTTGAAGTCCAAGCTCAGCTACCCTCTTTGGCTTGGTGAATTAAACGTTTTCAGCTGCTTCAAGCTCTATTATGTTTTGCTTTCTTGTAATTTTTTAGAATTGTTAGTCTTATTCGTAATTGGAGCTTCAAACTAGCCAATTCTCTTCGGCCAAATGTGTAATAGTTCCACGTCTACTTGAATTAACGAAGAAACCGTTGATGTCAAGCGAAATCCTTTCGTTAAGCAAAGACTATTGCGTCTCTAGTTGCTTTTATCATTATTTACTCACTTGAAAATGACCTATAAATAAAATTAAAAAAAAAAAAAAATTATTCTGATGTAATATGTATATAAAAACTAGAGAAAATGAAAACATAGATACATTAAAAAATGGAATTCATATACACAAATAACAGCTGGTCGGTTGTTAACATTTTATCAGCTGAATATACACAGACATAAAATATGAAGAACTCCTTGTATTTATCACATCAGCTTGTGTTGACGGAGGAACGGAGTGTTACCATGAAGTGGATAAGAAGTTAAAATGTAAATGTTTACTCAGCAAGCAGGACACGCGTAGGAGTGTTCACCACACTGGGGATTTGATTTCGATGACGTCATAACGATTTACTTGTTTCCTATTTCGTACATTACGAAATGAATAATAAAAAATAAATACGTATATACATTTATTAATAAGAGCCGTGTAAACATATGCTGCACACGGAGATAGATTTCAGCCACTTATCAGAACGACTTTTTATTATGCGTCTTTTTTTTTCTTTTTTTTTAAAAAAAAAAGATACTAAATTGACTCTCAAGATACTGCAACGGCTGGCAATCTGTTCACAAAATAATCACTTTTTTTGTGTGTAATACGCTAGCTGTCTATCTTCCAGCTTTTTAATGTTTTAAAGTGTTTAAAAAATTCACGTGGACTGTCCTCAGGCTAAACTAGTAATTCACAGCTCTCAAATTTTTAATTAATTTTATTTTTAAGTAATGGCACTAGATTTGTAGATTGTTATTAGAAGGGCGGTCCCACCAGAAAGGGGAAGGAACGCAGGCAATCCAAAATGCCCATTGTTCCCCGCCCACCCCTCATCTCATGAGAGATACCGGGACTTTAAACAACAAATCCGGCTAAAGTTTGCCAGATGCCAATACAATAAACTAATAAAGTAGTAACAGGACACTAGGGAGCATGGCGTCTCAATCGCCCAGTGCACTGAATAAACCTAGAAAGTTCTGGTAAAGATTACCAGATGCCACAATCTCCGGTAGGGAGACATTTGACCTTCCGAAGACGAGGAATCTAGTTTTAGAATAAACTGGACACACCTCAACGAAGTGCCGCACAGTTTCATCGTACTCACCACAGCCAGCGCAAATTGGCGACTGTATAAGGCCGCATTTAAAATGATGGTACGCTAAATTCGCATGTCCACTTAACACCTGAACCAACTGACGGATCCGGGACCTGCTAAAACCAACTATAGCCGTTTTTGACAGGCCAAGAATTTCTTTAGCCTGACGGCAGTCAGCTCGGGATCTCCACCGTTTTTGATGTTCCTTCAAAATCCACCGCTCCACCTCTGTTTTACAACGTCGATACGATACAGGGATAATGGGCTGAGGAGTCATTGTTATCATCCTTCCTTTGCTGTTTCATCAGCAAGTTCGTTACCCGGAATCCCGGGATGATCAGGGGACCAAGCAACCGAAACAGTATTCAGAGCTCCTAACAAATTGAGAGCAACATGACAAGAATTGACCGAGATTTGGTTCTTACTAGGAGAGGTCAGAGCTTTAATTGCAGCCTGGATATCCGTGAAGAAACTAATATCAGTATTGGCAAGCGGAGTGAAGTATCGGCAAATCCCTGCGGCGGCCAACTCCGCTTGAAAAACAGATGCATAATTACCAAGATCTAAGCAGGTGCGTTCCCATCTGAGCCCAAACTGGGATCCCCATATGCAGAGGCCAGCACCTGCCCTATCCATCAATGAACCATCCGTAAAAACAGAGATGGCGTTTATTGGCAACTCGACAGCCGAAGCACAAGCCTCCTCCCTTGCTAGTATCTGAACCCCATAATTCCTACGGGCACTACCATTACATTAATTTTTTTTTTTTTAAATTACAAATATTATTTTTTTATACTCATATCCTTGTCGAAGTCCTCTGTGTCCGAAAATTTAATTTTGTAAATTGGTGTATGTGTTTTGGGTATGTGAGAGAGTTAGAATAAGTAGGCAGAGGTTTTAAAATCACCAGATCTAATAAAACTTACTTAAAGATATAAAAAAAAAAGTATTAAATAGACAATATTTACGGTTGGACAAACTGGCAGCAAAACTCTCCTTTCAGTTGGCAAGCCCTGCTATTCAAATGAGATGATCTGTGTCTCCTTTGTGTTGTTCATTCCCCATTGAAAAAACCATAAAGTAATTTAATTGGATTAAAAGCCACATTAATTAATATTAACCAAATAAAACTGCGACTAATATGAGTATTTGTAAATTATTTTCAATTTTTAAATTTTTTTTAACGAATTCTAAATCAGAATTCACTGCCATTTGTAGACCCTAGCACTAAGTAGTGGTTTCCATAGACGATCTGTAAGAGGTACTATTCAATTATGTCAAAAGAAATGTTGGCAAGTGGATGCAGTTACTTTGAAAAAGCATCGAATGTACAACAATAAGCACTACACATCTATCTGTTGTAGTCTTTTTTTAATTAATAAACATGTAAAAACTTTGACTTTCGTTATACAGCCAGCATCGGTGCTTATCACTAGAATATCACTCACTCTCCATTCTTACTTATACGAAATACCTTCGCTTCACTCATTCATCCCTCTGCTATATACAACTATTTACATAAAGCTTACAACTAACGGATGGATCAGTACTCAAGATTCCTGCCATCCTTATAGTTTAACCGAAATTAAAATCAGGTAATCCTGCTAAAAATCATTTTCTTCCATTCATTCTAATCGGCTATAACTTTTAAATACATTCATATTTCTTTGTTAGCTCTGCTACAGATTTAAGCACATAGATGTTGGAGAATATTATGTCTTCGTAGCGAAATGGTGCATCTAAATACCTGTATATATCGTCAAACATTTGTTTCCTTTCTACTACATAACGTGGACACATCATTATTATATGTTTGAAATCCTCCTCCTCATTGCAATCTACGCAAAGAGGAGAGAGAGGACCTTTTGTTGATCCTGTGAAGATACGATCCACACACCGCTTGGTTCACTCTCAGCCTGCTTATTGTCGTAACAACCCATTTAAACGCTTTACTAAATAAAGTTTGGTTGTAAGTTGACAAACAATTATAAAACGTGAATAAAAAGCCGTATAAACTTTAAATAAGAATTCAAATTGCGAAGTAGAATTTGTTATTTACGACAACAGAGAACTGCGGAAAATAGTTATCAGGCCAAAATTTATTACTCCATTGTGCGTTTATCCTATTTTCCCTGAGTAGCTGCCTACTATTATTGACCTAAAAAATAAAAAATTACTTACGTATTCAATACAAGGTAATCTCATTAAAATTCTTTGCAAATTAGCAAAATAAAGAAATTTGAATAGATTATCACAAAAAAATATTCCAACCAAACTCTTAAATCATTCTCACGGTTATTTTATACAATTTAAAGAGTCATAACTAATGAATTTAGTTTGAGTTTTCTTCTTATTCGTGAAAAAAAAACCGGGCAATAATTATGATTAATGCGATTATGAAAAACGAAATGTTATATAATTTATTGTAGAATGTATTTTTTCAAAATGTCATGGCTTCTCAATTCAATACATCATTTATTTTTTTGTATATATTGTTATTTTATTTTATTTTAAGTTTAAGGCTCGTCAAAATTTGTGGTGATTAGCGCCCGGAGTTTTTTCGAAGCACAGTTTTCTCTCTATACACTGGCCTTCCTAATGAGCTGTAAAAAGCTCCTAGGAAGAGAAAATCTGGATTCGAAACCCGAGATTTCTACATGGGAATGCTCACCACTGACCTAATCTCTTTCCTCATTTATATTATTCACAAAAAAAATGTATAATACGAGGGTCGTTTGAAAAGTCCGTGCAAAGTCAGAGAGATAGCACCACTGGCGCGTATCGAGGTTATGTTTAGTTAGTAGCATCTCTCGGAAGAACACACACCAAGTTTCAGCCAGATCGGTCTATTTCTTTGTGTTTGGCATTCGTTTGAATCGAGGAAGTCGAGTGATTTTCAAAAAATGGACGAAAAAGAATTTCGTGTGTTGATTAAACACTACTTTATGAAAGGCAAAACGCCTGAGGAGACTAAAGAGAAGCTTGATAAACATTATGGTGACTCTGCACCTTCGATTAGAACAGTTTATAAGTGGTTTCAAAATTTTCGGAGTGGCCATATGGGCACAAGTGACGCTGAACGTTCTGGACGCCCTGTTGAGGTTACTACTCCAGAAATCATTGATAAAATCCATGATATGGTGATGGATGACAGAAGAGTGAAGGTGCGTGAGATTGCTAGTGCTGTGGGCATCTCGAATGAACGGGTACATAACATTTTGCATCAACATTTGGACATGACAAAGCTATCCGCAAGATGGGTGCCGCGATTGCTCACGCTTGATCAAAAATGAAATCGTGTGAAGTGTTGCAAGGACGGTTTGCAGCTGTTCCAGAAGAATCCGCAGGACTTTAAGCGTCGTTTCGTCACTGTGGATGAAACATGGATACATCACTACACTCCTGAGACCAAAGAACAATCTAAACAATGGGTTACCAAGGGGGAATCTGCGCGAAAAAAGGCGAAGACCGTTCCTTCGGCCGGAAAGATTATGGCGACTGTCTTTTGGGATTCGCAAGGAATAATCCTCATCGACTATCTGGAAAAGGGTAAAACTATTACAGGTGCATATTATTCATCGTTATTGGACCGTTTGAAAACCGAGCTGCAAGAAAAACGCCCACGATTGGCCCACAAAAAGTCCTTTTCCATCACGACAACGCACCAGCTCACACCTGAGCAGTTGTGGTCGCAAAATTAATGGAAATAGGGTTCCAACTTGTTTCACATCCCCCCTATTCTCCAGACTTGGCTCCCTCGGACTACTATTTGTTCCCCAATATGAAGAAATGGCTGGCGGGAAAAAGATTTTATTCAAACGAGGAGGTGATTGCAGAAACGAATGGCTATTTTTCAGACTTGGACAAATCCTATTATTCGGAAGGGATCAACAAACTAGAGCAGGTTGGACGAAGTGTATAAGCCTAAAAGGAGACTATGTTGAAAAATAAAAAAGGTTTACCCCAAAAAATTAAGTAGTTTTTATTTTTGCACGGACTTTTCAAACGACCCTCGTACAATATATTTGCGTTTAGACTCCCTTCTTCTGTCACTTCATTATGATGTACGGTTTCATAAACTGCTTACTGTCGCCACGGTAGCCGAGCGGTCAAGAGGCGAGACCTGCAAAGCTAATATGTGTAATATCTCTACAATTACAAGAAAGAACTCTAGAATTATTCCAGATATTCTTTATTAGCGTTTTAAACAATTTTGAATTTCACTCAACTCAACATACGTTATTTTTATCACATGGCAATTAATGCCAATAACTTAACAACAATATAACATAATATGCATTGTGGTAACTGGGTTCGATTCCCCGGTCTTAGGCCTTGGATTTTATTTAATGGTTAATAAAAGAAATTTACAGTGAAGTATGTTTGCTAGTCGCCTCCGTCCACGACACCTAATTGGTAGTTGGACGTAAAGCCCCGCCTGAAAAAATAGGCAATTACTTTACTTACTTTTTTTTTTTTTTACTTTAAACTGCACAATTTGACTTAAGTGTTATTTTGTTTTGAAAATTCCAAAGAGAATGTGTCTGTTAAGAAAAAGACATATTTGAGGGTTCCCTCCAGTTACACAGATCCGACAACCAGGCTCCCCTTCTGGTACTTCTTACTACCACTCTATTAAAATTAAATTGCCCACAAATTTTCCCTCCATTAAGATAAAGCGGGGGGGGGGGGAAATGAAAAAATAAATAAGATGAACGTTCAAATCATTCAAGGCTAAATTTTTAATTAATTCAATCGCAAACTAAAAATAGTTTATAAGTAATTGTTAAAAATAATCATATTTCATAAAGTGAGATTTACGAATATACGCCGTGACTTCCATTTCTAATTTAATCCAAAAATTTATTACATTGAAATTAATTTGATAGCATACTGTACGGTTCGTATTTGTTGGATAGCCTTGACTTCTATAACACGGATTTCTTTACCGGATGGTAGCTATTGTGAGTTAAAAAAAATGAAAACCTATAATTTTTTCCATAAAAAATTAGGCATCTTTTATAAGAAAAGCTTTTATATTAATTTAATTATTAATTTCTATTTTTACTAAACATTAAACAGCGTGAACCCAAATTGAATTGATAATCTTTTTCTTTCTTTTTTTCATGCTCACCTTTTGAATTTTCTTTTTTTTTTTCTATTTTAATAAATCAATTTCGATTATTATTATCTTTTTAAATGGAATCTAGCCAATAACTTTTATGAAGCAATAAATGAACTGGTAAGCTAGATTACTGAATAAGCCGATTACAAAATCCATTAGCATTAACTTTCTAAATATAACTGCTACCAATATCTTCTAAGTTTTTGCCAATTTATGGCTTATTTCATGGTCATAAAGATTTAGTCAATACTCAGTTATAAGTTTAGGATTTATTAAGTTTTATTTACATAATTTGTTTTGCGGAGCAATTGAAATGCATTAAAACAGCATCTATTTCTTTTTTTTTTGAAATTGTTAGAAATTGTGGCAACACTGATTATGCTTGCAGCTTCCTCTCGCTGCCATTATCAACATCTTATGTAATACTGTCGGACAGATAAGATTTTATTAAGGGTGATTACTTTCAAGAAAAGTTGCCCTACTGTTCTTCGGAGTTTTCTAAAATTTGAAAAAAATGGATCTGATTCATTGCCTTAAATTAATTGAAGAAGGCTGTTCAGAAATGGCGAGAGCTATTCCTTTTTACAAAAACATTTTATTAGTGCACTGAATCGCTGCCATTAAATGCCTTATAGAGCTGACGGAAAATAATTGAAAAATTATTAAATTTAATGAATAAAAAACATTTGAGTAAAATTAGATACCTTTAGAATTTAAAGAACTGCGAACGTTTTAACTTAACCAAACTAGAAATATGTTTTAATTAAGAAAAATTATCAAAAAAGTGAAAATAGATGAGAAAAACAATGTGGTGAGGAGTGAATAGCGGGAAAATTCAACCTGAAATTGAAATTCTAAGTTTTATTTATATTTTTGTATTTTTCTAGCATGTGGAAATTGTTGTCTTAAGTCAATGTAATGATGTCTTTGTCTTTTTTGAAGCTGATGTTATTAGGATGGTGGTGAATTTGTAAGTTTTCTGATAGGAAACGTTTTTGAAATAGTTAAGATTTGTATTTAATTGTTGAACTTGAAGAAATGATTCGAAGTAATAGAGTAGCGCTAACAGTTCTGTTTTTAATATTGTTTTGTTCATGTTATCTGTCTTTTTTTATCATCAATGCTGGGAGAGTCAAATTTGAATGGTAATTGAGTTTAGTATTGCCCGTGAAAATATTTGTCTTTTAATTTGGCAAAATATTGGTTAAATTTGTCTTTAGAATATTGGGATGAAGCCTATGTGAAGTTTTGGGAGACAGTATTTAGATTATTGTTCATTTTTGTGGGAAATGTGATTTACCTTGGTAAGAGAGCGGGAAATTGGTGGTTCCTGTGGCAAGGCGTAAGTACAGTAAGCTCGGTACATTCCAACAAATTTACAAGGTTCTAGCCATGAATCAAAAATATTACCTTGTGTAGAGTGTACACGGTCGAAACTTTGGGAGGGGATTCAGCAGCTCAAATGCAACAAAAAATATTTTCACTATGTCCCGATTCTCAATAGTGTCCAAGATATTTGCATTTTTAACTTTTCCGTCGATATTCGCGTTTTCCACCATAAAAACGGCCGTAACTTTTCTATCCTTTATCCTACAACAAATCTGCTTATTCCAAACGAAAGAGCATTAAATTTCCTATAAATTTGCTTAACTCAAAGTCTCATAACTTTTCTTATAAACTATGAAATTGTTACTTTAATGATTTTTGGTGAATATCGAGGTGCGGTCTTAAATAAAAACAACTTTTTTGCTTCATACCAACGTTTCGGTAATTTTTACTACCTTCTTCAGTGTATTATAAAAAAGTTGTATTCTAAAACGTTGGTATAAAGCAAAAAAGTTGTTTCTATTTAAGACCGCACCTCGATATTCACCAAAAATCATCTATTAACAACGGTCGAAAAAACCAAAACCATCTTGTTACTTTAATGTTTAAAAAATTCGTTCTCGATGATTTCTGTTAAAATTTTCAACCGTATTTTTTCAATGAATAATTAATCAAGGACTCACCCAATTACAGGAAAAGTTGTGCATTTATTGAGCTTTAAGACCATATAGATGATTTTGTTTTTAATAAAACCGTACCTCGAACAGAGGGATGTCAGTGCAGAAAACTGGGACTCAGCAAGTGTAATGCTTTGAAGAAAGCATATGTGAAGTGGAAATCTCCACAGTAAACCGATTAATGTACATCTATTGATGATTGGAAGTCGGAACCGGTCAGGAATACAATAAAACATGTGTGGATAAAGATATAACAACATTCTTCTCTCTAAAATTTATTTTAGTCAGAAAAAATAATAAGAGGAAATGGTATGATTGTTTAGATGAGAAGTTTATTTATTAGTTTCAATAGATTGTTGTGAAAGAGGAGTGTAGAAACAATTTTCCATTTAAGTTAACCACGTTATTTCCTCATCGAACGAGGTGGAAGTAAGAAGGGCGAACGTGTGTTAAACACACGTTACCTCCAAGAACAAGCGGTCTAAGGGCGGCACGGAGCCAATTTTCACACATACGCACGGCGCACACACTCCTTGGCAGTTTCTTCTCCCTTAACGTCTTGGATTTAGTCATTTCCCCCCCATCAAGTTAAGGGTCTAATCTAAAAGTAGCAGGAGTATGAGGGAGCTGGAAAACTCTCGCCTGGAATGGGGCGGTGGTAGAAAATGGCTGTTACTCGAGTGGAATCAGATCCAAAGAAGGGGTTGTTGTAGTTGCCCAGCTGAGGTTATTATGTAAATTGGTTACTATATTTGACTCTCCTCCGCTTACCGCCATCTTACTTCCTTATTAATTATAAAAGAAAACCCAAGTAGAATGTGTACCAGATTCTCTGGCCTATTGTCATTGTCGGAGAGCTGGGTTGTTATTGTCGCAACTATAGGTACCAATGTAAGAAACTTGCTTCTTCCACATTGTCAAGTCTCTTAATCGTTCCTAGAGATTTCCTTTATCTTCCGTACCGTTATTGTTAGTACAGTTTTGTTGTGCCTATCTTACTGTCTTGTTATTGCAGTTTCAGTGGCCACAATTAACACCTCCTTATTGCAGTTTTAAAATAAAACATTGCAATCGTAGTAGGTATTTAGACTTTTAAGTTTATATTGCACCAATTATCCTGCTGATTGTTTTTTTTATGTTTTTATTGTTATCTTTACACTTGGCTGCTTATTGCAGTTTGTTAGACTGAGATGAGCTTATTATATTTAATTAGCAATGCTTGAACCATTTATGCAGCAGTTTGCTTCTTTTATTTTAAAATTAGTATATTGTTTAATTTTATGTAAATTTTAATTTCACCAACTATTTCTTTAAAAATATAATTATTTAAAATATAAATGTTTACTTCCTTTTTACCCTTGGTAAGAGAAAATGCAGTTTTTCTATTTAAAGTGTAATTTTGAGTGCAGAAATGTAAGTTTTGTGGTAAAAATTGGTTCTTGCATCTTTCTCTCTCCAAAAATTTGTTTGAACAAAATACGTTTTATTAAATTAGAACTCATTATTGGAATCTCTCGAATATTAAAGTGATCCATTTAGTCCAGCGAATTCATTTTGACTCCCAATATTAGTCTATTCATATCCTAATTGTTTCTTTTTTAGGGCTAAACCCGAGATTTCTTTTGACTAGGTCATTTTGTCCA
This sequence comes from Rhodnius prolixus, assembly GCF_049639745.1. Classification (NCBI taxonomy): domain Eukaryota; kingdom Metazoa; phylum Arthropoda; class Insecta; order Hemiptera; family Reduviidae; genus Rhodnius; species Rhodnius prolixus. The sequence goes on along the minus strand of NW_027411593.1, from coordinate 18,769,328 downwards.
TTGTATGGACTTGACACTTTTTCAAAAATCAACAATTGTTAACAGGCACAGCAGTACTTCTGTAATTCTTATCTTTATTTTTGTTTTTTGAAAACACATGCACACTATACAAAGTTTGTAGCACTTGAATCTCTGGTTTCTTGCACAATATTTTGTAAAGTGCTCATTAGTTACCGAAAAATAGAAAGCAATAGGCTTACAAGGACCACTAATAGTAAAGTAAAGTAAAGTAATCGCCTATTTTTTCAGGCGGGGCTTAACGTCCAACTACCAATTAGGTGTCGTGGACGGAGGTGACTCGCAAACATACTTTACTGTAAATTTCTTTTATTATATTGACCATTAAATAAAATCCAAGGTCTAAGACCGGAAATCGAACCCAGTACCACAATCATATTAGCTTCGCAGGTCTCGCCTATAACCGCTCGGCTACCTGGACCACTAATATTTACCTAAACATTGAGCCCCAATATTATTTAAGAGCCAAATATTCAATATATCTTGTATTTTGGATGATGGGCGATATTCTGTATGTTCCTAGCGTTGGGCGAAAGTACAAAGTAATCCCTTAAGGGCCAAATTGGACCCGTTCCCCGCTAATAACTTATTGGTAATTGGTCTTAAATAAATTTAAAGCTGATGAACCTGTTTAATTTGCGATCACTTATACGTGTTCAACTCCAGCTAGAAAAGTAAGGTAGAATAACCAGCTATAGAACTTGATTTAGTGTAATTCTAAATTTAACATATTTCTAGTATAAGTTAATAATGTGCCAACAGTTTTCTTGCTCGTTTTCTTGCAGTGACGACAGTTTGGGTGTGGGGTTAATACGATCTCAAATTTTCTTCAGTATTAATTTCCGCTGTTAGTGTTCTGTCTTTTATGCTGAGTTAGCATTTTTCTGCGGTGAATTGGAAACTGAGCCAAACTATAACAGAAAAAAAGTAAAAATAATTGACCATCTATCCCTACTGTTGGTATGGTCATCTGTCCCGAATGCTAGGGAGAGATGGCTATCATGATAAACATAACTCAACGCGTACTTTTTGACAGTTTTAGAAGTTAGGATTCATTAATGTATACTGTACTTACCTAATATGTAGAAAACAACACTAAAATTTCGACACATACATTCAATGCAGCACGCAATATGCAACTATCATAAAATTTTTTGTTGAGACGATAATGTTTTTATTCTCTGAGTTAATTAATAACGCTTTGACGCAGAACAAAATGAACTCACTGTAGTCAGACATGAACGTTCATCACTTGAGAGGTCACGCAGCGACATTTCGGTTAAATTTCGGCCGTTGGCCATCTCTACCGATTGGCCATCTCTACCCGACTTTACCCTATTAGTCAGGTTCATATTTTACTTCTCTGCATCCTAAACGTTCAACGCATTATTTCAAATTGAACCAATCAACGCATTACCTGTTTAAATGATTTCAACCAGTTCTTTTCACGAATCCATACACTTGTGCAACGAAGTTCAACTTGAATAGATAGCATGCTATTTCATTTTAAATTTAAAATAAATAAATATTCTGTACCCTTAGATTTCGAAAGAATTATAGTGTTGATTTGATTTATATTTCCCTATTTTACATTATACAGAAGCTTTCTAAAAGTTAAGTTATTCTGACACATTATTATTTACCCCTATCACGACTATAGCCTATAAATACTGATCGATTACAAATGTTTATGCAGCATCCGAAATGTCATGGATCATATTCATTTTCTTCCTTCAGTGCCAACTCCTTCTATTAATGGTAATAAATAGAATATCGTCTGATTCAATAAACAGTTGAACTATAATAATGTTCATGATATTTTCAGAATTTAAATTATTTGTATTTATTCTTACATTTATATGTCTTACTATATTGTTATTTTATTCAACGGTTGTCTTATCATAAAATGGAATTTTGAATGGTCTGCCACCTGGCTCACAAGAGATCTACTCTCTACTCATGCATTATACTAGTTTCTACCGCAAGGAGTAGTTTTTAGAATATCCGTCCTTTATTCCAGACTCGTGAAGAACTCGTTTATATATTGTTATATTCAAATTCTTTCATTCTTCATTTTCTTTGATTCTTGGATAGGCTAAAATTTTATTATTCAGTTTCTGTCTAAAATTATTTTCATTTTTATTCAAGAAGAAAAATTTATTAATATACCTATAAACAAAATATTGGAAATATATTGTGAATTTAGGAGATTATTATTGAGTCTATGATGTGACTGAGATTAAAATTCAATGGATATGATTATGAATGTTTTTTCTCAGTATATAATCTTCTATGAAGTGTTCAGTTGTACGTAAATGATTTTTTGGAGTGCTTGATTAGTCTGTGGGCTTGCTGAATTTAAATAACTTCTGAAGCCAACTACCACTTATTTGAATTGACTTGCATATAGATCATTGTACTTGCAGTATAACTAAATTAAGAATTTTAACTCAGATCCGTCTATGCAGAGTAAAAGTAGCGAAACTCTATATTAATGGCCACACATACATTTTTGACAGCAATAATATATGTCTAGCTTGTAAGACTTTTTAAACTGTAAGTTTTTGTTAATGAGATATTTAAAATAAAAGTGATACGATTAGTCACAAGAAAATTCCATGAAAACCAAAAATTAAAAAAAAAAAATCGTTTCAGTCTAGTGCTGCACGAGACCGAGACGAGGCGAGACTTTATGCAGTCTCGATCTCGGTCTCGGTCTCGGTTTTTTGAAGTTTTGTTTAAGTATTAAAAGCGGTTTGCTATTAATAATCTTTTCAAAAAATGTTATTATTTTCTAATAATTATTTTAATTTATATATTGGTAATGAAAATGTGTGTAAAAGAAGACAACTACTTACACTTCAATGCATCATATATTACTATTACTGTTATATATCTTTATATAATTTCAAAAGATGTTAAAAACGCGCCAAATGAAAGACCCAAATAACATATCTGCCTGCAAGTCGATTCGTGAAATTTCCGCAAGCTGCGATGATAATGACCAATAGAAGATCTTCTCTAACTTCTGACTCAGTAAAAGCTCTTTTATGTATCAATGCTTGGGCAAAGTGTATCTTAAAAACGAAAATTTGTGGCAATATTTTTTAGGTGCATAGATAGTCTTTTTTTTTCAAATTCACTAATTCCAAAATTCTAAAATATAATTCAAATAATATCTAAGTTCCAAGTATTAGATTATTAATAGTGAAATTTATGAAATTGAATGAATGAATGATATGAATAGTGAAATTTAGTGAATTTATGTAAAAATTATGTAATTCGAAGGGGGCCGCCACGGTAGCCGAGCGGTGCGAGACCTGCGAAGCTAATGTGTATTGTGGTACTGGGTTCGATTCCCGGTCTTAGGCCTTGGATTTTATTTAATGGTTAATATGAGAAATTTACAGTATGTTTGCTAGTCGCCTCCGTCCGCGACACCTAATTGGTAGTTGGACGTAAAGCCCCGCCTGAAAAAATAGGCGATTACTTTACTTTGCTTACTTTACTTATGTAATTCGAAGTCAAATAGATGTAGTAATATATAATAAAATCGTATCTTTTAATAATTAATTCAATACCCGTAATGATTATTTATTAATAAAGAACACAATTTTATAATTTTGTAGCTAAAAATTAATATTTGAAAAACCGAGACGAGACCGAGATTTCTCGACGGGATATATATCATGTCTCGATCTCGGTCTCGGTCTCGGTTGCTCAAGTCTCGTCTCTCGTGCAGCACTATTTCAGTCTCTTTCGAAAAGCCAGTCACAGAAAAGCAAAGCCGTGAAATAACATTTTCGGATGCCAGATTTCAGCCAAAATATTAGAAAACCATTAATGTAAATACTATGTTTGAGCTGCCTGCGCCTTAAACACTTTTGTAACCATAAGGATGAAAAAAAAAACCTTCACTAAGGGCATCATTTAGGTATCAGGTATCTCTGCAATTAAGACAATAGTTAAACGGTGGCCATCCATGGAATTTGGGATCCATCAAAGAATTCACCTGCGGATGGCGCTGTAATGACGTACCTGTACTCTAGTTAATAAGCTTTCTGTTAATTGATGTAGCCTTGATTGCAGTGTTGTTAATCGTTTATTGTATATCACCATTATGTCTCTTACTTAAGAGGGTCGATGAGCGCAGAAGCGAGAGCCCGACTGGAACTGACACTCGTGCAATTCTTGGTGGTAAAAGCAAGTTCTCCTAGGGCTTAGGATCGTCTGAATTTTCGATAACTGGTATTCACAAGAAACCGCTCACCACATCAATCCACGTTCCCAGTAATCGGCACTACTCCAGTACCAAGAACAGGCGAGAATGCAACTGTTGGTTATAACTTATTCCGCTGTGGATTCAATTTCTTTACTCGCCCCACAATATAATCGCTGAGAGAAGTAAATTTTTGCGAGTTCTAGGAGTCTATCCTCCAAAAGGCACATCTACATAAAATTTCGAATCGAATGACACCTCATTCATGAAAATCGGTTCACGCGTTTACAAAAAAGGTAACAACAACAAGACAAGAAAATTTTCTGAAAATGCCGTTTTTGTTCATTTTCAGCAACTTTTTTTTCAAAATCTATCAGATCTGGGTTGTTGGAAAAAAATTACAGTTACAAAGGAGGATTTCCACTATAATTTAAAGAAAATTTGGGAATTTTATCTTTTATAGAAAAAGAGAAAAAAATTGTCAAAGTTGGGTGTTTTTCAACGTTACACTTTTTCGTGCAGTTTTTGACGATCAACCCTTATACAACTGGCCTACCGGACAGTTTTAATTACAAAAAAAATCGGGGAAAATTAGTAAATAAGAGAGGGGGGTAGCTTGATCGATAGTTCGATTTAGAATCGGTAGTAAAAAAGAGTGCAATCTAGTTCATGCCTGATTTTGGTTTTTGTTTAATTGTGTTTTTAATATGAATATTTATTCCAGAATAAACATTTTTGCTTTAAAAACAAAGTAATTTAAATATTAAAAAAAAGATATATTACAAATTTGCTCCCTATATTTTCTACTACTTATAAACGAAATACATTTTTGCTGCAAAACATCTGTTGGATTAAGAAATAAAATCCTTTACACTAAAGTGTAATAGAGACGGAAAATAAAGGAGTTGGGATGAAAAAAAAGAAGGAATCCTGTGCGTGTATCTCAGTGTGTGTAAAAGAGTGAGAGAGTGAATGAGTGATGAAAAGAAGCAAACAATAGAGTTTTTGAAGAGAAGCTGTCTTAATTTAGGCCGCACTTTGCCTAGCCAGGATCCGTCTACCCTCTGGAACTGTACAATGAACTCTCTAGCAGGAGCGAACCCAGAGAAGAGTGAGTTCGACATGGTGGGTGGGCAGTACAATTTTGAAAGTTCTTCTCTTTCACTTCACATCATCCCATCTAAAAAACCCTTCAACTTTTAGAAACCCACATCTTTTTCCATTAACCAAAAAGGTAGCTTGTAACGCTTAACCCAAACCTTTCCATCTCCAGAGGTATGTACTAGAGTTTCAGCCATCTGATCACTCTTGTTATAGTCGCCGTTATTTTCAACTTGGAACATTTTTTAAAGTATCAGTGCTTTGTAATAGCGCACTTCTTTTTTTTAGTCCCTCAATTTTATTAAAGCTATAAATGTTATGCTACAGTTCTTGCAATCATTATGAGTAAAATATATGTAAAACTGCCATCAGAAGGGGCTGACGACAACGCCACACAGCCTGAATGTAAGGTTATAGTCTAGGAAGGTTTAGGTCATTTGAGAGTGTTTACGTTTACAGTTTTTTATAGTGTTTAACGACGGTGAAATATAATTAGTAATTTAATTATTCTTTACAGAATAATAAAATCTGTTTTTGAAAACCGTCTTACATATATTATCTACTGTGCCTTGGCCTCCTCAATCCGCTTCCGCCAGTCCTCCCAACCTTCCAATTCCTCACTTCTTACAAAGAAGATTCTATAGTATAGTAGGCCTACGCACTCTCCTATATATTATAAAATATATTATCAGTAAACTTATTCAGTCAGTAAGATTGAAGTTTAAGTTATCCTTACGTAAAGGGCGCCACGGTAGCCAAGCGGTTAGAGACGAGACCTGCGAAGGTAATATGTATTATGGTACGGGTTCGATTCCCCGGTCTTAGGCCTTGGATTTTATTTAATGGTTAATAAAAGAAATTTACAGTAAAATATGTTAGCTAGTCGCCTCCGTCCACGACACCTAATTGGTAGTTGGACGTTAAACCCCGCCTGAAAAAATAGGCTATTACTTTACTTTAACTTTTTATTCTTACTTAAAAGTAGAGTAATCGCCTATTTTTCAGGCGGGGCGCAAAGTCAAAAACTACCAATTTTGTGTTGTGGTAGACGGTAGCGGAACTTCATACTTTAAACAATTTTTTTCTAACAAATAAAAAGTAGCCATACGGGGGATTCGAACTGGGGATCTCCCACTTACAAAGCCACTCTCTTGACCACTAGACCAACACCTGCCCCAGCTGTAGAGTAGTAGGTTTTGTTTAAGTTTTACAAGGTTTGGCGGAACAAGTTTTACAAGGTTAGAAGTCTGGCAAGTTGATTCTGGCGACAGTACGATCTGTGGACTATGTGAAAGCTGCAAAGAAAGCTAACTAAAAATTGATTCGTATTGTAATCTTTCTATTCTTAATAGTAAGTAAAGTAATTACCTATTTTTTCAGGCGGGCTTTACGCCCAACTACCAATTAGGTGTCGTGGACGGAGGCGACTAGTAAACCATACTTTACTGTTAATTTCTTTTATTAACCATTAAATAAAATCTAAGGCCTAAGACAGGAGAATCTAACCCAGTACCACAATACATAATTAGCTTTACAGGTCTCGCCTTTAACCGCTCGGCTACCGTGGCGCTCTTACTGGCCTTACTGACTTATTCTATTCTTAATATCTCTAGTAGATAATTAAATTTCAAAAAGTTATTACAGTAAAAAATTTTGGAAACTCCGGCGAAAAAGCTTTGCAGTTTGCGTCATTTCTCTTCATAATGCTTGAAATTGTTAGGTATATCTCTAAATACACGGATATAATAAATATACACTTTAGAAAAAAGTAAAGCCTAATAGAAAACTTTAAAAAGATATGAATTACAGTGATTGCAGTTATTCAGAAAAAAAAAAGTTGTGACCATTATTGTTAACTCTAATAATTGTTTAATTGCATGTTATTTTTAGCAACTCAAATCTTACTAACCGCGTCTTTTTTAAGGATATAACTTTTGTTTTTAATTGTTTATAATGGCACTTGATCAGTATCAATAAAGAATGCAAAAAAAAAAAACACAATTCTATAATAAGGCTTTTAAAATACGCGACGTTCGCAATCTACAATGTAATTAGTACTGGCCGACTTCAAGGTTGTGCCGTATTTAGTTGCATATATAAACACCGTTATTTGAAAGGTATTTAAATTTAGTTTTTCTTCGTAAGTGCTAAATGGTAGGATTTGCTATTGTTTATTTTGTTGTTTTTTATTATTTTAGCTAATCGATTGGCTAATTATTCAAGGCTCTCACCACATCTGTATAATATATATAAATACCTATTCTTGGCGTCAATAACAAAAAGTAAAAATCATTATATTTAGATATTGCCTTATTTTTTTTAAGACAAGCTTGACGTCGAAATTTGACGGACGGAGGTAACAAGCAAACATACTTTACGACTAAGGGTACGTTCACAACGGAGCTGTGAGCATAGATGATAGCGGAGATGATAGCAGTGATGCATCAGCGCTTATAGAATAACCTAGTACATTCTTATGTGAGCGTGCACAACGAAGCTTCGACTAGTGACTCATACGCGCTGCTATAAACGAGCATAGATGATAGAATTGAATTTTTCATTTTTCTGCTAGCTGAACTCCAGTATCGGAGCTTCAAAATGGACGTAGAAAAATTATTTAGTGTTGTCTTTACTCATTATTTTTGGTTATTATTTTATTATTTACTTTTAAACAATATTTTGTTTTTTAAATCGTGCTTACATTTATTTTCATGTGTATTTATTTATTTTTTATTTTTTTTTCAATAAAATCATTACCTAAGAGTAATCACTAGTTTTTCTTCTATGGTTATAAAATTTCCATGACAATTTTTCCAAAGTTTTCTTAATTTTAACCTTATTTTTTCTAAAATATAGTCGAATGTGGGTGGACCCATCCTCACATAATCAAAAAAAACGATCCGGATAATGTCTAAGTTCCTTATATAAATGGCGAAATTCACCCAAAGTTTTTCGTTTTTTCTTTATGGGATGTACATGATATTTTCTAAAGCGTTTTTTCTTTAAAATATACCATTTCGTGGCTGCTGAACATAAAAACTCTTCTTCACTACTCGGGCATGCTGCATGTATCACAGCTCCGTTGTGCACACTAATCAGCGATTATATTTTACTCTATCAGTTATCATCTCTGCTATCATCTATACTCATAGCTCCGTTGTAAACGTACCCTAAGTTCTCATATTAAATATTAAATAAAATCTAAGGCCTATTCAGGGGGAATCTAACCTACTAACCAACAATACATCTTAGTATTGCGGGTCTTGCCTATATCTGCGCCTTTATATTACATTTATTGTAATATTACCTAATTCATTATTTTAACCCTTCACTGCATGAATTTTTATTTTTCGTTCAGAAAATTACAGTTTATCCTTCAAACCCTCTATTTCACGGGAAAAATAGTAAAAAAAAATCCTGAACACCTCAAACTGATTTTATTTAGGTTTTTTTTCCTCGAACCCAATCGGCTAAAGACTTAAATTTAAAGAAAATACATTTATTTCTTTTTTAACTAAGGACATCTTTCTTAAGAACTTAGCTAGGTGTATAAGGTTACGCTAGTAATTTATCCAAATTCTTAAATGATATGCTATTTCCACCAACCCCTTTCTGAAGCAGCATGTGACGAAAAAAAAAAGCTAATGGGAGGACATATAGAAAAAATATTACTGTTTCTCTACCAGTGCATTCTGTGGGACAACTTTTGGCCTACATAAACAAAAACGTCTATTCTAAAGGATAAATGCATCAAATAACCGATAGGATGCAGTAGTTGAGAAAAATCTCTTAAGTAAAAGATCGCAATAAGGTTACTAACCGTATTTTCATCTGACGACATCAGTCAGAAAAGAAAAACTAGATATTTTCTGTTTTTTTTAAAATAGTTTTCCTCTTTATTCAGAATTGTGGTATGTATCTTCCTCCCAGCAGTTTTTCTTTCATTTTTGATAACAATCCTGCTTATTCATTTATATTAAGGGAACAGCCTCAGTGGTAGATCTTCTTGCTTGGATTTCAGGTTGTCTTCTAGTGCTGTACGAGACCGAGACGAGGCGAGACTTTATGCAGATCTCGCCTTGGTCTAGTATGACAAGTGTCTCGTCTCGATCTCGTCGAGATATTTCGTTTTTTTTGAATTTTTGTTTAAGTATTAAAAATAAAAAAAATGACATTTTAGAATGGTGGAAAACACTTGAGAATTCCTCCAAAAATTTGTCTAGAATGGCGAAAGATATTTTTAGTATCTGCAACTTCAGTGCCATCGGAAAGATTATTTTCAGCAATTTGCGTTGATCATGACCAATAGAAGATCTTCTCTAACTTTTGACTCAATAATAGCTCTTTTATGTATCAATGCTTGGGCAAAGAGTAACTTAAATACGAAAATTTATAGCAATATTTATTAGATGCACAGATAGTTTTTTTTTTTTTTCAAATTCACTAATACTAAAATATAATTTCAATAATATCAAAGTTCAAAGTATTAGATTATTAATAGTAAAATTTATGAAATTGAATGAATGAATGATATGAATACTGAAATTTAGTGAATTTATGTAAAAATTATGTAATTCGAAGTCAAATAGATGTAGTATTATTGAACATATATAATAAAATCGTATCGTTTAATAATTAATTCGGTACCCGTAGTGATTATTTATTAATAAAGAACACAATTTTATAATTTGGTAGCTAAAAATTAATACTTGAAAAACCGAGACGAGACCGAGATTTTTCGAATAAACCTCGACGAGATATATATAATGTCTCGATCTCGATTGCTCAAGTCTCGTCTCGGTCTCGCTACAGAGGCCGAGATTTGTCTCGATTCTCGTGAAGCATTATTGTCTCCTAAGATAGACAGCGAAAAGTGTGTGCTTATTCTAGCTCAGAACTCCGACGAGGAATTAATATAGTTTCGATTAGCAAATATTCCGCTAGTAAACGAGTGAGTGCTCAAGTTAGAGTGTGCTATAAGTAGAGAATGAATTAAGATACGGTTAGTTCTTGTTTGTCACGAATGTAGGATTAGAAGACTGAGCGTTATAGAAAGAGAGGAAAACGAAGTGAATGGGAAGTTAGAGAGGCCATTAATTGGAATGTTATAAGAGTAGAATGGAACTAGATTGTGGAATAGTTTAAGAAGAAAGATTTGCTAGGCTGTGGAGTGCCTGCAGAGTATGACTGATGTATTCATATGTTAATGGAGAGAGCCAAAGGCATGAAGGGCTCAAAAAATCTTCATTCTTCGCGTTCGCACTCGGCTGTAATAGAGCGTGCTCTTCTGCTGCCATAATCTCCTTCTTGCGTTCTTTTTTTTCCTTTTACCTTCTTCCACCTCTGACTCCTTCCTCTGAATTATTCATAGTTGAAAAGGGCACAAACAAAACTGCTGCCTTCAGATGTGATCCACATTCTATTTACATGTATAACCTAACTGTAGATACACTTACCTATCTCTTGTACCACTCCAGATCATCGTCAATTAACATTTTAGTTTTTAGACATGAGGCAAAAGAAAACTAAAATTAAGTCATTTATCTTCATAATTAAAGTTTTAGTTAATGATAATTTAGAATTAGTACAATATTATGTAAAGATAAGGCCTTCCAAAGTAGATTTTAGTTTTTCCCCTCGTATTCTAGGACGAATATAATGAAGATTAACATACTAAGGCTGAGAACAGTAAATAATTTTTTTTTTTTAATTACGCCATAAAGATTGTTATCCCGAAACATAAGCATTGTGTATCAAAAATAATAATAAATGAAATTAAAAATTCTCAGATTACTTGTAAATTGTGTATTTTGAGCAGTAACCTTGTTATGATTGCTAGTTACTCATTACATTGAATTTAGTGGAAAAATAATTCTTGAATGAATTTTTCACATGAAATTCTCACTTTTAAACACAAAATATTTCTTTAAAACTTTAGAATTTTTAATAGGATGAAAAAGGAATTGCCATTTCAGTCGTGATACATTTATTCTGCCGAGCTTTCGACCTAGGGACTAGGTCATCTTCAGGGCTGTGGAACATGTTTACAGATTGTTAACAATGATTCTATTGAAATGAATATGTATAATGTAACGAAATTTACAAAAATTATTTACCTAGTTTACAAAGTAATACTTTTACATTCCAGGGTTGGTGTGTACGAGGGTCGCTTGAAAAGTCCGTGCAAAAATAAACACCACTTAATTTTTTAGGGTAAACCTTTTTTATTTTTCAACATAGTCTTCTTTTAGGCTTATACACTTCGTCCTACGCTGCTCTAGTTTGTTGATCCCTTCCGAATAATAGCCATTCGTTTCTGCAATCACCTCCTCGTTTGAATAAAATCTTTTTCCCGCCAGCCATTTCTTCATATTGGGGAAGAAATAGTAGTCCGAGGGAGCCAAGTCTGGAGAATAGGGGGGATGTGAAACGAGTTGGAACTCTATTTCCATTAATTTTGCGACCACAACTGCTGAGGTGTGAGCTGGTGCGTTGTCGTGATGGAAAAGGACTTTTTTGTGGGCCAATCGTGGGCGTTTTTCTTGCAGCTCGGTTTTCAAACGGTCCAATAACGATGAATAATATGCACCTGTAATAGTTTTACCCTTTTCCAGATAGTCGATGAGGATTATTCCTTGCGAATCCCAAAAGACAGTCGCCATAATCTATCCGGCCGAAGGAACGGTCTTCGCCTTTTTTGGCGCAGATTCCCCTTCGGTAACCCATTGTTTAGATTGTTCTTTGGTCTCAGGAGTGTACTCGTAGTGATGTATCCATGTTTCATCCACAGTGACGAAACGACGCTTAAAGTCCTGCGGATTCTTCTGGAACAGCTGCAAACCGTCCTTGCAACACTTCACACGATTTCGTTTTTGGTCAAGCGTGAGCAATCGCGGCACCCATCTTGCGGATAGCTTTGTCATGTCCAAATGTTGATGCAAAATATTATGTACCCGTTCATTCGAGATGCCCACAGCACTAGCAATCTCACGCACCTTCACTCTTCTGTCATCCATCACCATATCATGGATTTTATCAATGATTTCTGGAGTAGTAACCTCAACAGGGCGTCCAGAACGTTCAGCGTCACTTGTGCCCATATGGCCACTCCGAAAATTTTGAAACCACTTATAAACTGTTCTAATCGAAGGTGCAGAGTCACCATTATGTTTATCAAGTGTGATGATTTTCTGTGCTGTGTAAGGAAAGTCCTGTGGTGTTCTTTTTTAGTTTTGCGTCGTAAGAGTGTTGGTACAGTTTTTTTTTTTTAAATACTGTGATGTTTCGCCTAGATATTTTTTGTGACTGAAAAGGACAAACAATCAAATCTTATGTACGAAATTGAATGTAAAGACTGTCACAAAAATATATCCAAACATTTTTCATAATCTAAATGAAAGAGCCGAGTTATGATATCTTTTTTTATTACAATTTCGTAAGGCTACTTTTTCGCTCTCAAGGGAAATTTGGCACTTAATTTCGATGAATATTCAAATCAAACTTTTATGAGATTACAATGCTTCCTCTTGCAAGCGATAAGTGAAAGCGAAATTCTTTATTATAGTAGCTTTTTTTATTGTATTTATTCAAGACGCGTCCTATGAATTTATCGTCTGGAAACTGTTCAATGCAATTGGCTTCCGCTCAGTGTTCTCTCGCTACAATCAGCAGTGCCCATCTTCTGGGCAGACAGTATCAACGGCAGAACTTACCAGAGTAATCTAGCTTCCCTTTCTTTCCAAGAATTTAGGGGACGTAGCTAAACCGTACTACAGTGCACGCAGCCAACTTACAAGAAGGCTGGAGCGATTTTTGTTTTTAAATAAATCGGATATTTCCAGCAGATTTATGCTCGAATCCACAATTTTAAATCTACGCACCATTCACTGCCATCTTTCTATTGCCATTTATTCACTTTGGTCTGTTATTTTAGCTTGGTATTGACATCTATGTAGTATAAATACGATATATGTCTAGACTAGTATATTTAGAGTTGACTTTAGTTTAATTTTATTGAACTCAATTTCTCTTACATTTATCATGATAGAGACCTCTATTGATTAGTTGATAAAACTCCAAATCAATCCAAATTTTATTTTCTGTTACAGAACTAGTAAGAAAGAATTATGGCAGAACCAATCAACCGTAAATGCCGCTTTACTATATCAATTTGTCATTTTATTTTTGCGATTGATGACGTTTGCAACAATTTTCCTAATGGAACCTAAACGTTTATCTAGTGTAACCTTCCGGTAATTTTCCAATGTTTTCATCACACAACTTTGACTCATAATTTTTTACAAAACATATATCAAAAATGTTAGTTATTCTAAAACAAGGTTAAGATGTTTCGTTCAGTTATTTTATATATATTTGCTATAAGAAATATTATTTATAAATAATAAGAGAGTTTAATGAACGGTTTCAAGTGTATGCAGGGAGTTTGGATTCCGAATGATCTTAAATTATTATTCACCACGCAAGAGCAGGTTTCAAGTGGAATATGCAAATATCTTTCCATTTTATTTCGCCTTCAGGCGACATATCCCCTTCCGCCTATACAAACTTGGCTAACGGCTTCAGTATTAAATCTTTTACTTTACACTCTCCAGAATTTTTTTAGTTTTTGTTTTAACTTTTGTATTTTCATATTGAAAATGATGAAAGTACGAGTATTCATTCTAAATAGCAACACATTTTGTTTCAAAAAATCTAGTTATAAAGTGATTGACGATAAACTGCAGTGATTTGAATTCTACAAATTATGTTCATAATATGTATCTACTGCAAAGAGAATATTTATACATATAATTTAATTATTATTTATCTAGGCAGTTGTTAATGTCCTTTTTTATAAATAAAGTTATTCTCAGATAAATTTCTTTATTCTTACTCTTAAAGAACGTCTCAGCAGCCAACATCAGTCGAAATATTTTGTCTATAAATTGAAATTCAGTTATTTATTCTTCTTTCCATTAATACAGAAAATACATAAATAAATTATTCTTGTAAATTATTTTATAGTCCAATATTCAATGCAAATTGTTATTTAAATACGTATATTGTTATAATTATTTTTTATTATATCCTGGTCAAACTTATTTCAACTAAATCTTTGTATTGTAAAATTGACGTACAGTCGAACCTCTCAACAACTGGCGGGGGAAAACAAAGTGGCCGCTGTTTGGAGGTGGCCGTTAGAAGGAGGTAGGCAAGTTTCATAATGAAAAAATATGGGTTTTTCTTCCAAACATCTTTTTAAAAATTGTTTATTATTAATAGACTTAAAAACGTACATAATTGCATAATTATTTAGCTATATGATATGCATCAAATTTTCCTTAATTATCCAAAAAAATTATCAAAAAACTACATATTATTGACTTAATTAATAATTTTTATAATAAACACCACATTTATTCGTAACAATAATAATCAATGGTAAAATTATCATCATACTACCATCTGTTATTAGAAAAATAGAACAAACCTTTCGGCAAGTTGACAATGGCTTGATTTGGTTTTTGCAAAATCTTCTAACACATTTATTTTCTCTTCTAGAGTTGACCATTTTCATTTGAGAGACATATCGGAAAAAATAATATTGTTCGTCCAAAGTAATAAAGAAAAATGATTAAAATGGTACAAGATGTATGGAGCTTATATAGGAAACTTTAGGAAAAACCAGAAAAAAAAAAACAAAAACTTGAGAGGGGATAATTATTATTTTATCACCGCGTCAAACGAACTTTTAATAATAAGGTGGTCGTTGGTGGGAGATGAAACATTTAATCCGTCCGCGGTCGTTATGTAGAGTGTCCGTTAGACGGAGGTTCTTTTATATAGAAAGTGTATAGGGGTAAAACGGGGAAATCCAAAAACTGGTCCTTAAATGGAGGTTGTCGCTAGTGAGAGTGTCCTTTATGTGAGGCTCGACTGTATATGAGTGTGGGTAAAAATAGATAGATATTTAGGAATGATGTAACTTCAAAGAATAAATGTACGAGTAGGTACTCGCATTTACTCGTTTGACTCTTTATGGAAAAAGCAATACCTAAATGAATTATAATTAATAGTCATAAATAATTAGAACTGAAGAATGAATGTAAAAATTTGTCTGATATTAATTTAGTTAATTATCAAATAGTGTCTTTAGCAACTATGTAGAATGAATAGTTAAAGATTTGTGCACAAAATAAGAAAATATTATTTATGAGAATTTATTTTTTTACTAAAAAATTGTTTAACACAAATCAATTTATTTTTGCGTTCAAGCTGATATTTTTATTTATTTTTTTGGTATATTTGATAATAGACATTGTAAGACTTGTAACAATGTGGCATCTAGAAGTGTCGCCTTTATAGTCAGGGCAGTTTAAGAGTGCAATTTAAAAACTTGAAGAAGCCAGTGATGATGATGATCATGACTGCATCATTTAACGGTTACTCACCGGTGAGGGGAGGGGTAAGAAAATTGAGTCTCTACAACAAGGAGTCTACCAACTATGAATAGGATTAAATCTCGGGAGAAAGAGACTACTTGAATCCTTCTTGCTCTAGAACGGATGTTGGATACAATGGGATGATAATTAGTAAGGAAATGGTAGGAGTTGTGTCTGGCGTTCAATGCACACTCATTAGAGGCATTCCAGATTTTAGGTAAAGGATGTCCTCTCCTTCTACACTGTTAATGTCTGATGGTGTTTAAAAAATAAAAAAAATGTATCTTTAACTTACAGGTTACACAAGAAAATAACAGTGTAGTCACACAAATCTAAGTGTATTTTGGTAACTGTACGATTTTGAATAATATGTAATTCCATTTCTAAACACATTCTGTAATAATGTTTTACAAATGTATTCAGTGAGGTTGATGGAACCGTTTCTTAAGCAACCCCTAGTTTGCTGACAATGCACCTTTCCATGTAAATGGGCTTTTATTGTACAAGAATGGGTGACGAATGCCATCTGTTAAAGTACAAAGAGTTACCTTTTCCTTGATCAATTTCGGTTGATTGTTCCTGAATCCTTGAATTTATTAACTGGAATATTTGTTCTGTAAAGTGGTAAATCATATTTGTATTTGACCTGGAGGTTATTTACGCTAGTGGTATCTAAACCAAATATCCAATTTGAATTTCCTGCGATTGATTTTTTTTGGAATTCTGTCGACCACAACACTTTAAACGTTCTGATACACACTTAAAACTGCACTATTGCCATACTTCTTCTTATGACGGCTAAGAGATAGTGAATAGGGTGTTCATGAGGGTAAAAGATTCTGCAGACTAAATGGTATTTGTTTATAAGAAGTAAGTAAGGCGCACATGCCAAAGCTTCCCTATAGTCCTTGCATAGCGTAATTTGGGAGGGCGCAGCACGTGCATGAATAAAGAAGCAATTACTGTGTCCCCGGGTCGGATGATACGAAGATCTGTGAAGAGGGGGGAAATAGTACTTCCTAGGGACGGGTGTGTGTCAACGATAAGACCAAAACCTTCTCTATGCTCTGAGTAAGGGGTATGGAGCCCTTATTGAAAACCATCTTCCTCCACTCTGAGGGGTACGTCCACCAGAAGGCTAAGTCCTCACGTGAATAGTTAATACGAAAGATCAGAGCTTGGAACTGTAATAAAGGGACACGGCTGGGTTTCAGTAAGGACCAAAGATCCTTTTGTCAGTTGTGGACGGTGCGGCTATATGGTCTCCTAATACATCCTTATCTTGATGGTTCATCGCGGCCAGCAAAATGTAAGTGGTAAAGCAGGATTGGGCAACTACACCGTCTGTGTCTCGTCTAGGGACACTGAACTTCTGTTTGCTGCACCGGGGATCTCCATTTGGATGTCCAGATACCACGCAATTGGCACAACACAGTCGACCAACCTCCTCTCACCTTGTTTAAAACATATTCCTCTTTCCGCTAAGGTGACCTCAAAAACCTTTATTTTCTCTAAAGAAATATTCAGCCCCTCATAACAGTTTCTGCTTTATTCTTAATATCTGATTCAAAATTATTGAAACTTATCTACCTCATTGCTAGTAACTAGTCTGAATAATGTCAACACTTTCATTTCTTTAGCCATTGTTGGAGCATGATTTTGATAGGACTAACTTTTTTAATATTAAGACTATCAATTGAATTATTTAGACATACGCCTTTGTGGTAGACTTAAAATTTAATCTTTAGTTTGTTTTTTTGGTTGTAAATTGTAATGATGTAGCTTAAAAAAGATAAATCTACTGTTTTCTAAAATATCTACAATGGTTCCCTGAAGTCTTGAATGTTGCACGTACAATATATATACGTTAAACCGAATATATCCATCTAGGACTTCTTTATTACCAATATTATATGCTCCTATGTTATTAGTTAAATAGTGCTTAAATAATGAGAAGAAACGGCCCATTTCACTGACTCTATTGAATGAGCAGTTAAACTTAAATTTTAGACCCTTTAAAAGCTAGATGCAAGTCTGTTTTGTTTATCAAGCAACATGAAATGAATAGAAGAAAGAGATCTTTTGATGGCCATGTGAACTGTTCTCAAAAGTTATAGATTAACTTCTGAAAACATATTTTTGAAGAATTTGAATAACATCAATTTGAATTTGAATTTGAAAGTAGGGACAACCCAAATAATATTTGAAAGATGTTTTGTTTTACAGAATGTTTTTATTCGAAGACTACAATTACTTACTAGATATTTCTTAATTTGTATTTGAAAATGATGGATCTATTCATTCATAATAGATTTTTCTGTGATATCCTGCTTCATTATGGAGACATTGACTTATCGAATGTGCCGAAATTTCTCCTTATATACTTTGAATATTAGCTAATAGACATGCTTAAAGCAAACATAAATTTACCTTAATTATTAGGGAAACATCAAAAAACTATTTAATTTGTTGCTGTTTTAATAATTTATGAATTCGAAACAAATTTTCAAACATGAATTAGAGTGTGTTAATAATTCATATGTTCGTCCTTTTTCTAATCACACGATGTTAATACTCGCATTGTCTCTGAAAAGTTAGTTGCTAATTATTTTTGTTGGTTGCTGTTCCTTTCACAAAGTGCCAGAAGATAAAGATCAGTTTTTATGGATTTCTCAAAGTAGCAGCGAGTTGTCACAGATAATTCTGCTAGAGTTTCCGAAAGGCTGGACTAACTGTGTGACCGCCTACAATACATCTTGGATTTCACGATATTTGTGAACAATCCGGTGTTAATTAATGAGATATTATACGAGTATTAATTGTTGAATAATGCAATTTTTATTTTCATCTTAATATTTTACTTAATTATATTGAATTATTTACAAGTAAAAAGAGAATCGGATCTAGTCTACACTCAGTGATTTAGAAAGTATGCACTTTTAAACTCTGTAAATGACCTTTGTGAAAAATTATTATGTACATTTGTCAAACATAACATTTTACATTTTATCCTAGTTTACTATCATAGTCAAGGTTCGCCTTCCTTTTTGCAAATACATGCGGATAAATCTATATGTATCGATGATTACCACATGTAGTAAAAAGTTTTATCATTTTTTATGTACATACATCTGTACGTAGCAATATATATTGCTTAAAGTCATGTACTTCGTGTATATAATCATTCCATTTAACTTTGCTACTAGTTTAATGTATGCGTTGGCAAACCTTGGAAATGATCACGAATTTCTTAAAAAGTATCGATGGTTCAACATTGAATGTTAGGTTTTGTGACTTCAATGTATTTTTTATTTATTTAGAATGATTTCAATAAATTTCTAATTCGCTTATTTATTTATACCGGGTGATCCATTTAAAACGCACCAATCGCTAATAACTTTTTAGGAAAGCGGAATTTCGAAAAAAACCCACGAAGTAAACTATATGTTTTTTTGAGTCTAGTTTCCAAATATTTCACCCCCGATGCTGTATCTTTATTTTTGGCGGAGTTACGGCCAAAATCCCGATTGGGGTTTCATAAGGACCACTGGTTTTGACAATGATTATGAAAACTACATACAAAACTGTGAAAAGTGACGTTAATCCCGTTTCGATATCCCTAATATTAGTTGAGATATTTAAGATCAAAGTTACAATTTTATCTCTTCGTGAACGGTTTTCGATATTAATTTTCCACCAGAAATACACCAGTTTTGGGAGGTCCTCTGACTGCGAAAAATGTTATTGGTGACACAAAGTGAAAAAATAATAATAATTTTAAGATTTTCTTACCTTAATCATAGGTCAAGAAGTCTTGCAAACGGGGTGCATTAAAATGATGTGATGATTGCTTTTATTTGATGATAAAACAAATTTATCCTGATTCACCCACAACCATTACATTACACTACATGTTTTGAAATCTTCAATTATTATTATTATTTTTTCACTTTGTGTCACCCTGTATAATAACCGTGATTTTTTTTTGTTAATTTTGCAATAGCGAATTTCTCTAATGGAATTAATAGAAACAAAAGACCCCTATAATTAAGGATAATAATCTAAAATAGTGGTTTGCCAGCATGTATTCACTGTAATAGTGGTTAAATTACTCTTTAATTAATAAACTATGTCTAAATATACATATAATTAGTATAGGAAACTAATGCAGTAACTGGCACATATTTGGTGTTTTATTAAAAACAGATTTTGTAAAGCCTTACAGTTTTAGTCTGTTTGTGATTGTTTTCTGAAATTGTTAAATTTTAGTTTTTTGGGTAATTTAGTTTGCTATAGAATGTTTAGTTTTAATTGGGAAATTTTCCCATAAATTAGAATTTTCATTAAATGTTTGTGGCAGCCTTCAACAACACTAACAGTATTTGAGTTCAACGTGTATTTTCCTGATTCCTTATAGAAAAAAAAAGAAAGACACACTTTCTTCAGTCTCAAAATTTTTACATCTTTCAGTGTGGTTACCGGTCAGTTTTCAGTAAAGACCAAAACAGTCTTCTTGATAGATTGTTGGATGGATACTTTGAGTACCGGCTCGCGTACCATTGAAGGTGTGCTTGGTAAAACTTCTTTGCTTGGACAGATTTTCTAGTCACTATAATGTAAAAGCGAACGATTGACAGATGTAATGGGTAAGAACGCAAAGACTGCCATACTCTGAGCAACATGTTACCTACTTTTGACCTAATGTGGGGATTAATAGGGTTGAACTGCGAACTTTAATAAAATTAAAAGGAAAGATGTGGAGAACGCATCTGAGGTACAAGTTGCAACTACTTAGCATGATATCTGTACGGCTTACCTCTTTAAAGTCAGTGTAAAGGACACCCTAATTGGTGTACAGCAAGCAAGTGCATGACATTCGACTATCTGACAAAGTTGTCCAAAATTTTCTTTGACCATATATTGTCTTACAAATTGAAGCCTTCAGCGTGTTGGACAGTTAGACGGGGAATTATTCTTACACAAAACGCTGATGAAGAAAACAAAAATGCATCGCGAAAATAGAATCACTAAAGTTACTCAGCTGACGAATTTCGCCTGTAGTCTTAGGGTCTATCTGAAGCGACAATAGTATAAAAACTGAACACTAAGTTAGACTTATCTCCCAATTATTTGTTTTTGATATATTCCTTTAAACCCCATCCTACATGGGCATCCTTACTATGAGCTAAAAACATTTTTACCCTTAATAAGTACCTATTTATTATATTACTAAGCTAATTCGATAAGATAGCAATGATCCTTATCTTCTAGATGTAAGAGAAAAAGTGCACTCGAAAACTATCGAAAAAACACTTTTTTAAAAAACTTTTATAGTATCATTAGGTCACTTCTTCGAGAGCTTCTTTGGAGGTTGAAAAAGCTGACATACGAGGGTCGTTTGAAAAGTCCGTGCAAAAATAAAAACTACTTAATTTTTTGGGGTAAACCCTTTTTATTTTTCAACATAGTCTCCTTTTAGGCTTATACACTTCGTCCAACGCTGCTCTAGTTTGTTGATCCCTTCCGAATAATAGGATTTGTCCAAGTCTGAAAAATAGCCATTCGTTTCTGCAATCACCTCCTCGTTTGAATAAAATCTTTTTCCCGCCAGCCATTTCTTTATATTGGGGAACAAATAGTAGTCCGAGGGAGCCAAGTCTGGAGAATAGGGGGGATGTGAAACGAGTTGGAACCCTATTTCCATTAATTTTGCGACCACAACTGCTGAGGTGTGAGCTGGTGCGTTGTCGTGATGGAAAAGGACTTTTTTGTGGGCCAATCGTAGGCGTTTCTCTTGCAGCTCGGTTTTCAAACGGTCCAATAACGATGAATAATATGCACCTGTAATAGTTTTAATCTTTTCCAGATAGTCGATGAGGATTATTCCTTGCGAATCCCAAAAGACAGTCACCATAATCTTTCCGGCCGAAGGAATGGTCTTCGCCTTTTTTGGCGCAGATTCCCCCTTGGTAACCCATTGTCTCAGGAGTGTAGTGATGTATCCATGTTTTATCCACAGTGACAAAACGACGCTTAAAGTCCTGCGGATTCTTCTGGAACAGCTGCAAACCGTCCTTGCAACACTTCACACGATTTCGTTTTTGGTCAAGCGTGCGCAATCGCGGCACCCATCTTGCGGATAGCTTTGTCATGTCCAAATGTTGATGCAAAATATTATGTACCCGTTCATTCGAGATGCCCACAGCACTAGCAATATCACGCACCTTCACTCTTCTGTCATCCATCACCATATCATGGATTTTATCAATGATTTCTGGAGTAGTAACCTCAACAGGGCGTCCAGAACGTTCAACGTCACTTGTGCCCATATGGCCACTCCGAAAATTTTGAAACCACTTATAAACTGTTCTAATCGAAGGTGCAGAGTCACCATAATGTTTATCAAGCTTCTCTTTAGTCTCCTGAGGCGTTTTGCCTTTCATAAAGAAGTGTTTAATCAACACACGAAATTCTTTTTCGTCCATTTTTTGAAAATCACTCGACTTCCTCGATTCAAACGAATGCCAAACACAAAGAAATAGACCGATCTGGCTGAAACTTGGTGTGTGTTCTTCCAAGAGATGCTACTAAATAAACATAACCTCGATACGCGCCAGTGGTGCTATCTCGCTGACTTTGCACTTTTCAAACGACCCTCGTAGTTGAGTTGTCAACGTTTTTTTTCCAGAATTACATACATTAGTATATATATATTCACACTAATTATGTGTCGGTTAGTAACCTATAAATAATAGTTCACTCAAAGTGAAGACAGAAGGCTATAGTAGTCGACTGTGTAACTTGGTATTAGACACTGTAATAATAGATAAGTATATTGCATTTAACAGCAGCCAGTCCCGGCTGTATCTACAAACTGCAGGCTTAAACAGCTTTGCTGCTATAATGCACTTAATAACACGTACAACATGCAGCTCTGCGTGATCGTTCACTTTAATAACATTGTCTAGTTGCATTCTCTTCTAACATTTAAAGCCATCTACTGTCGTGCTGTCTTTTACCAAATATCACTTGTTCTATTTCACTGATATCATTACTAAGCTTTCACTGATATCATTACTAAGTATTATCAGTGTTACTTTCTTTTTTTCATTTTATTTTTATTCCAGTAATAAAATTGAAGAAGAATTGCGATTCAGCCAAAATTTTAATTTTATATTTTTCACAGAATAATCGAAGTTCCCTTGAATTCTGAAATGTTTTTTAAAACGCTATATATTGTTTTTGTTTGTGTCTATAAGTGCGTGGAGTATTTGTGAACGCTGCAAATCAAAAATAGAAAATTTTGAAAAGCTCAATTTTTACAAAGGTTCTCAGAGCTGAATAACATCTTTGATTTTGTTTCCCGTCGTAGTACCGCATGTCTACTGCATCCCTGACCAGTTTTTGACTTATAACAATTGATCTAGAAATTCCCACTTCACTTAAGTTACCGTCTCGCTCTACACTTGCAGACAATACACAAAGTAGTTGTAAAAAACAGTCACAGTACTTCAACTGAAAGTGGCAAACTGTCAAATGGTATCGAGTTGTTCAATTCGATAACAAACTATCTTATCTAACTATCTAAGCGCAAAAAAAATTCATACAAAGGTTTATTGAGTTCATTAGAGACTACTTCCAAAAATTATAAACCTGAGTGGCAACATTACAACTCTTCTACTCTTTTGGTTCATCTTCTCGTCTCAGAATTGTATTTCCAACCCATTTCGTTATATTTCCTACTCATTTGAAAACTCATTGCTCTTAATTTTCGACATTGAATTCTTCTCATCATTCTCAGCTCCACAGGAAAGTTGTTGTTCCTTCGTCTAAACATAACGACCAAATTTCTCTTTTAGGGGCTTTTCCCCCATCAAGTACAAAGTTACATTACAAATCTTACTTTCCTATATCATTTTCCAAACTTTTTAATTACGCTACTGTAATTTGTGAACTTGTTCTATTTATAAATGCATAGCTTCATTTTAATTACACTTGGTAATGGGGGGGGGGGGGATAAAATACTTCGTATTCAAATTGTATCGAGACCTGTAAATTGATAAAACAATTTCAAGCAAAAGAGCGCTTATGTAGTAGATACGAAATGTGTCTATTAAATAACGAGACTATTGCTGTAAAACATTTTATTTTAAATTTATACATATTTAG
Source organism: Rhodnius prolixus (assembly GCF_049639745.1). Lineage (NCBI taxonomy): Eukaryota > Metazoa > Arthropoda > Insecta > Hemiptera > Reduviidae > Rhodnius > Rhodnius prolixus. The sequence goes on along the minus strand of NW_027411593.1, from coordinate 18,745,379 downwards.
TTATTATCACCTTCAATATAAACCCCTCCCATAACCCTACAACGCTCCATGCGAATTTACCATTGTTCGAAACAGTGCTGGAAGTCTTTTTCTGTGAGCTCCTGCATGACGCGTGCCGCTTTTTCTTTCACAGGTTCAACGGGCTGAAATCGTGTTCCTATAAATGCAGATTTGACTTTGGGGGAACAGATAAAAGTCACATGGGGCCAGGTCAGGCGAATAAGGCGGATGGCTTAAAACTGGGATGTTGTACTTGGCTAGAAACGTCTTGACAGACAATGCAGTGTGACCGGCGCGTTGTCTTGATGGTGAACACATGACTTGTTCTTCCACAAATCGGGGGTCGTTTTTCCTTACTCTTTTACGGAGTTATGCAAGCACCTCACGGTAGTAATGATTATAATTGATATTTTCATCCGTTTTGGACTTGGAAGGGCGACCCGGGCGGTCATCATCTCCAACGTCTTCTCGGCCATCTTGGAAACAACTTAAAACCTCGCGCATGTCATAAACATTCATCGCCAAAAACTTCTTTTAATAAAAGATAAGTTTCAGTAGCGGTTTTACCAAGTTTCATGTGAAATTTCACGACAATTCTTTGCTCTACTACATGTGTAGTATCATGTTTTCGGCAAAAAGAAACTAACACCTCTTACACAAACGACGGTTCCGGTCAGACAGATTTCTCTACAAACAAGTGAGACGCTGCAATCGAAAGAGAAGGCTTTATGCTGCACAGCTGTCGGTCGTTAGGATTTGGCGCATGCATAGTTCTTCTGTAGCAGCATCAGTCTCGTTATTTAATAGCCACAACTCGTATTTTAACATTTTAGAAAATTCTAGAATCCTGCCTTAGACTGACCGAAATTTAGTGGTTGTAATCTCATATAACCATTTACTAGTGCAGAGCTAGATGACTGGATATTCCATTTCGCAGTAATTTATCCTTATAAATTACTGCGAAATGTTGGAATACTGGTCTAGATTGGCCGAAAATTAATAGTTTTCAGTAATAAATATTTCAGAAATGGCCACTATTATTCTACGCCCATAATGCACCAATATTTTAGAGATAGCATAAACAATTTTTAATGATTCTTTTACAAAACTTATGGTTATTACTAGGGGATATTATATAGTTGCCATATTAATGCAAATCGTGCGAAAGTAAACTGTAGAAATGGGTAACACTCTCGGCACAGAATTGTGGCGTATAATAAAACGTTTTTAGGATTAAATCCCCTACTCCTTGAAATGTTTCATGTATGACGTTATAGCCGGCCATAAAGCTGGATGGAGAGATGAGAATGCGAGATAGTTGAATACAGAGCAGATAGCAGATAGAGTAATGTAGAAGCGAAACGAACCGAACTTACAGGCGAATTTATGTCGTAAGATGTACTAGTATTTCTTCAGGAGAGCCATGGCCCCTCTCTCCATAGAATATTAAACTGTATATGACTGTTCTTCTTCCGCCCTGTTGCCATGTTGGAAAGCGCATGGATAAGTTGTTCCTTGCCTAAAACCTAGGGGATAAATGGCGCGAACGAGCCAGTAGTTCGTTCTTTTTTTTTTATTTAATGACCTATAAAAATATATCTTTTCTATTGACTAAAAAATGTTTACCAAACTTTACGGTTTTATGTCCACAGATATTTGTTTTTTGAGTTAAAGAAATTATATTACCTACTAAAGTGTATCTAAGGATCGTACACCAATCCAATTGTATTGTGAAAGTAACGTTTCGAATTTGATTACATTTAAAATAGTTTTATATTAATAAAAGCTAATGTTCCTTTAGGTCAGGAGTGTCAAACTGGCGCCCTCCGAGGTAATTTCTTGTGGCCCACTTCGTTTTGAAATAAAATGAAAATAGAAAAAATTGTTATAAAAAAAAATAGCGCTTTGGGGAGATCCTGACAATACCGTACACACAATTCCCTCCCTCGTTAACTCTTTACCTACTGAAGACGAGTATACACGTGGCCCAGTGTCTTACCTGAAGGCCAACGGGCGTGTATGAAACACGCTGATTCAGTTTGGAAGCGATATATCTACCACTCTAAATGGAATTCCAGAATGATTCGGCTTTAAAAGGCAAAAAGAAGTAGTGTTCGACTACAAATTTTATTTAAGAAATTTTTGCATGCAAATTCAATTAAGCAGTCTTTTGAGGAGTTAATGAAGAAAAAAAACAAAATATATGTGTACCGAGACTGAGCTACTTAATCAAATTACAGTAGCAGGACACACTTTTGAAGGAGTGGATAGTTTTGTGTATCTTGGAAGCCAGGTAGATCGCAACAATAACATGCAGTTCGAAATAAAAAGAAGAATTGTTGCGGCTAATAGGTGTTTTTTTGGTTTACATAAATATATGAGTAGTAGGCTCTTATCACGCACTTCCAAGATAAGGATATACAAGACACTTATCCGTCCTGTGTTGACCTATGCTTCGGAATGCTGGACTCTTACCAAAAGTGATGAGCAAAGTTTGCTAAGGTTCGAAAGAAAGATTCTCAGAAGGATCTTCGGGCCTGTAAAAGAGGGAGAGTCGTGGAGACTGCGATCAAATCAGGAGCTAAGCCTACTGTATAATGAGATGGACCTAGTACGATTTATTAAGATTGGCAGGCTTAGATGGGCTGGTCATGTCGTCCGAATGGGCGGAGACGAAACCCCTACACACAGCTGTTTGATAAGAGAAGAGTAGGCAGGCCTAAAATGAGATGGATAGATGGTGTGGCTAATGATGCGATGTCCCTGCTGGGAGTAAGAAATTGGAAATTGGCAGCGCAAAATAGAGAGGACTGGCGCACAATGTTGAAGGAGGCCGAGACCCACATTGGGTTGTAGCGCCATGGAAGAAGAAGAAGTCTTTTGAGGAAGAGGAGATGATTATTCTATTTTCTAGAGCAGGGGTGTCCAAATTTTCTGTATATAAGATCTACTTTTTATCTTAAAAGTGTGTCGCGATCGACTTGCTGTCATAGGCGTAGTCTAAAAGGGAAGAAGGGGTGTGAAATGCATACTATGTTTATACACTGTGTTTCAGTGTAAGGTGCATTTCCAGCGATGTATGGGTAGATAAGTAAAATATATTATTTTTTTAAATCACTTATTAAGTTTTCGAGATATAGACTCATGAAGAAAATAAATTTCCAGACCCAACTTTTGGTAGCAGCATTCCGTACATGCGGTACCTAAAAAATTCTATTTTCCGACACTTTTTCAAGATAGATTTTTGCTAAATTAAAATGCAATTTAATTTTTTTATCAACTGCAATGTAGGAGTGTTTGGCAAATTCCCAGGATGCATTAAACTATTGCTAGAAAGTTTTGTCTTCTACAATCGCTTCAAAGTCCATGGTACGCGGAATTCCACTCCAGACATTGCGAGCGATTGACAATCGATCAAAACTGGCCTCGCGATCGACTTGTTGGCCACCTCTGCTCTAGAGAATCGTACTGAGTATAATGTACGAATCTACAAGTTTTATATTGTAAAAGTAGGACAAAATGTGTAGTTCAAATTCCAAGATCGTGGATAAGATTAGAATTGCTTTACCAAAGTACTGACTGGACTTTTCACCTTTCTGGTATTTTTTTGCAATGATGTCTCTATTTTCTCTCAACTACGTATTTAGATCTCAAGTTTTTTACTTGAATAATTGTTTTTTGGGCTTTTTGAGATGTGTTAAAATGTTCCTATAATTTAACCATCCAAAAATTGTAATAAGAAAAAAGTCGCGTAAATCTTCAATCAGATTTTAAAAAAATAATAAAACAATGAGCAAAATTTAAAGACAATCTTTAACTGCAATTGCAAAGCCGTTTAGTAATAAAAAAAATAAATAAATAAATAATTAAAATTGTAAAGTTTGCAGTTCCAACAAATCTATTCTAGTAACTAGACAAGACATATTCATAGTAAACCAGTGAACGACGTAGAAAACCCTTACATTGCCAAGAGCTAAACAGTTGATGCAGGTCATGTGTAAATTTGCAATTGGTCGTTAAGTTATTTTGCGATATGCTAACAGGCAGGCGGTGGAGCATGGTATAGTTTTTTAGGGGGTTATTTTGCTGCATCATTAAGAGGGAGGAGGGAGAAGTCCTTGGGAAAGATGCCAGCTTCACATGCAACTGTATCTGTAGTATATATAAACGTTCTGATAAGTATTTCGACCAAGAAACCAATCTATTTTCTCTGGCTTTTTTAGTTTTGTTTAGCAGAGTAGTTTTAGCTTTGCTGTCAACGACAAAAATTATGAACATGATTCGTTTGGTTTTTATGGTGGCTAGACAAGACCCTCCACATAAAACTCTTTGCTAAATATGTAGGGCAAAAAACAAAACAAAAATGTCAAAAACAATAAAAAAAATTGATCCTTTGTCTGTTAATATAAGAGGAAGCTAATTCTCTAATATCTACGTTTCATCGAAAATATTCGTTTTGAGATTTCATAACTTCAAAAAAAATATATAATTTTACGAAATGATCTTTATGTTTGTCTGCCAGATTGTAGATTCTATGGTTAGTATTTCGAAAAATCGGTGGAGATTTAAATTTATTAACTTTTTAAGTGCCACTCCAAAAATGCTTTTGGGCAAAATTAACTCATTGGAAATGTCGCTTTATTGAACTTGTTGAACCTTATTGTGCATAGTACTTCCTGTTATTAGTAAACTAGCTCTTTAATGATTGATTATCGTGCATTCAATTCATCAGTGTAGGCAAGTAGATGGTCTAACTGGGAGTAAAATGTTAAAACCATGGCATACCCAGAGTGTTCGCCTTGTGATACAGATACTTCCACATTCACAGACATAACATACATAACATACGTACATACATAACGTACATAGTTCACTTAAAGTCGCCAGAAAACACTGCCAGCCTAATAACTGTTTCTTTGCCGACATCTTTGCCGAAGTACGTAACAGTCACCTAGGAAAAGAAAAAACCATTTTTTTAACTTTATTTTCACAACTGAAGTATAATTCTGCAACAAGTGAAGCTGATACAATATGATAACCGAATAAATAGATGAATACATGAGGGGAGAATTCACCCATTGGTGAAACTCCCAAAGTGGTAAAGTTCACTATTGTACATTGGCTCTTACTTCATTTAGAAGATCGCGTGGCCACCTGCGCTTCAACCGCCTGGGAGGATTTCCTGGTAGAGTGGTAAGTTGAGCTACTAGAGGATTGGGATGTGAGGTGATTGATGTATGGAATTTAATTTAACGGGATCTTACAGCTTCTGAAACATAGGGAATAAGGAAATCTCGGTGCAAGGTGGAGTTAGAGAGACATAGTAAGGAGCATTAGCTTCTTCTACGGAATGTTTTTGACTGGAAGGATTGGATTCTATAGATACTGGAAGCTTTGGCGGAGCCCCAAAGTTCCATACCGTAAGTCCAGGCAGGTTTCAGTATCATAGTGTAGATAAGTCGTTTATTCTGTAGTGAGAGTTTAAATCGTTTGTCAAGAATTCTAGAGAGAAGTTTGAATCAATCCAATTTAATATAAAAATATCTTGATATTCAGTTTGATAACTCTTGCCACTTTCAGCACTAAAGTTTAAACGAATTCAACCGAACGTTCACGAATTACTGAATTCTTTTTTTCTACAGTTTTTCGTAAAATTTTTTAGCCTATTTCTCAACGATTTTGTAGTTAAAACTTCTTAAAAAATAATTGAAAAAGCATAAGCTACTCAAAGAATAAATTTTGTTAGGATTACTCAGTTAGTGAATCCTTGAAGCCGTCTTTCAATGTTGCCATTGGGGTAAGATGATTTACTTATTGCTTTTTAAAAGTTTTTAGACTATGTTTACTTTACAATCGAAGAAATAGTACTCTTCTCGAATTTTGACCGTTTAAGTGAAAACACATTGTTTTTTTTTGTGATCCTTGATTTTCTTTTAAATTAAGTGTGTCCTCTGGATTCTTTGTTGAAAGGACTCAAAAGTAGATTACCTGCAAGTCGTTTATTTCTTTAAGATTGTTTTTATTTCCCACTTCATTCTCCGTTACATTAGGCCAGTGGAGATGCAATATATTCTCTTTATCTTGTTCCAAAAGTGGTCCTGTCTAAAAAAAAAAAACAAAATAAAACATGAATCAGCTTTCTTTATCCTCGACATTATCTTATTTATGGTTGAAATGTCAATATGTTAAATAGTACCAATGATCAATTTAGTGCCGTTCTTGTTTTTAATTTGTTATCTTAAACTGCAGTTGGAAACAATAAAGAAGACATCTTTTTAACGGCTCTGGGAAACATGAACACAAACGGGACTTAGCAAAAACCTTATACACATGGAGGCGTGGCATGTCTAGAAAGCCAAAATGGATTTATTACTGCAACTTTTTCTACTCATCAGTTTGACTTTGTTTACATTACATACAGCTAGATTTATACACGTATATATTGTATAAAATATGCGAGAACAGTCCCTAACGGTACATATTTGTTTAAGGCTGGTAGTGTTTCACAAATCTTTAGCCTAACAACAGCCGATCTGTTGTACCAGACTTTTAAAATCCTACGTGTATTTGAAGAATTGACACAATATATACATTTTCTAATAATAAATGTATACAAGTTCCATGTTTACATTGACCAAGAACGTTTTTTTAGTTTGTTAACCTACATTTCTTTAAAAGAGGATTATTATTATTATTATTATTATTATTTTGTAATTAAGTAAAGTAATCGGCAATTTTTTCAGGCGGGACTTAACGTCCATCTACCAATTAGGTGTCGTGGACGGAGGCGACTAGCAAACATACTTTACTGTAAATTTCTTTTATTAACCATTAAATAAAATCCAAGGCCTAAGACCGGGGGATCGAACCCAGTACTACAATACATATTAGCTTCGCAGGTCTCGCCTCTAACCGCTCGGCTACCGTGGCGCCCAGTTGTATGTAAATATATTATTTTTTTTTTGGAAAACAATCTCCTGGGTCCCGAGTTACGAAATCGATAACATCTTTGGATGTTAACCTACATTTCTTTAAAAGAGGATTGTTATTATTATTTTGTAATTATTAATTTGGTCAGAATACTAGTAAGAACTTCTCTTTTGCCACTTTGTATGTCGATGTTTTACGAGTATTATTTTAGGTATTATTTTATTATTATTGAGAGAAATTGAGACATTAATTACATGATCTTATGAGAAATAGTCTTAGTTAATATCTTAGTCTTATTAATGGTCAATATTAATAGTCTTATTAAATAGTCAAACATCGTTATTGTACAAAATTTTGGATCTTAAATTTAAAAACTTTTGGGCACCTCTAGCCAATAAACTTGTTTGTTTTACGAACACATTTCTGCTGAAACTTTCTCTAGAACTTTGAACACATTTAGGACATATTTAATAGAAGTTTCTTTTATGTTTGTCTCTTCAACAGATGTCTTTTAGTTATTTCTTCCATTCATCTTATTTAACAGCTTCTTTTAATGATACATTAGAATGCTCATAGTTGGGAGGGCAATGTTAATATCTCTTTCACTCACTAAAGTGAAAGTTCGACGTCTCTCGTTGTTCTTTATTTTCGTAATCGTAAAATCAGAGTTTCCCTGCTAGAAGGAAAATAAAAAGAAACACAAACTGGTGTTCATTATTAAATTTTGAAACTTAACTTAAAATAAACAAAACAAAAAGTCTGTTGCGTTTAGTCAAAATGACTATCACCTACTACAACTTTCAACGGTTTAACCTATACTTTTCAACAACTTGGAAAAGTTTGCCAAATTTTAGTGGGCTTCACTATAGATCCAACATTATAAAACGGTACTTTGAGGGAACCAACTGCCCATTCCTCCAGCTCGCAAGCCAGGTTAGCCAGGAGGTTATCAACTGCTCTCTATATCTGAGGAGGCACCTTTGAAGGCACTGTAGATGCTTCACAAGTTGAGTAAAGTGCATTATTTGATAAATTAAGGAATAAGTTTGATCCTTTACATGAAAGATATTGATCACCTAAATATGTGGCAGGAAGTTTCCAATTTTTTTTAGTAATTAAACGCAACTCTCCCAAAATTACCAAATAATTATTAAACCTTCTTGTTTGTAACAGATGTAAAATTAATTTTTAGTCATTTTGCGTACGCTTGAGAACATCTAAAGCTCTTAACATTTGATTTTTCTTAGAAAAATCACTCGGAAAACGACTTATTTCCCGATATTAGGAAAAATACTAGCTTTACTGCCTTGGCAATATTTTTAGTAGAAAGGGGATGAAAAAATACAAAAAAAATGACCTATCGCGTGCTCTTCTTTCTCTTTGATAACAAGTTCAAAAATTGAAATATGATTAATAAATACCAGATTTTGGAAAAATGGCCTAGCACCTTTAATTTTTAAAGATATCGAATTGCAGTTTCCGGTTTCTTTCATAACTTTTTTTATACTCTTTAAAACTGTGTATATGAAGATGGGGGTCAACTGCGAACTCTTACTTTTGGACGCGCCTTTGCTGCGTACGCGGACAGGAATCTAAAAATCATTGTCACATATTCTGAAACTAGAGGTGACGGGCTTCAAATTTTTCCTCTACAATTTTTTGCTCAGATTAACCGTTTAAGCATGAAGTGCATTTTGAGCCGTCTTAAAATGAACACCCTTTATATTTTTTAAATTGCTAAACATTTGTAATCTATTACAAAAAAAAAAAAAAAAATGCGTAAAACCTTCTATTTACCAAAATAATTTGGTAAATTCAGTGAAAACTGAGATTTTTTTTAAAAAAAGATTACGCTTTAAGTGATCAGGTAACTCTTATAGTCAACTACACCCCAAAAAACACACTGGACCCTCTCATCAGAACTTTGGGAATTGCGGTTAGCAAAGTGAATGTACGTAGAGGTAGAACACCTGATTGTTTTACTTCTTTTTTTATTTCGAAGTACAATACAACAAAATTGAAACTTTCCAGAAGTTTTAACGGTAAATCTTAAATAAGAAGTTTCTTTTCCACCCTTGGGAGTAGTTTCTTTAAAGGTGGTTGTAAGTAAGGAGTTGTTCCTTGGAGAAGAAAATGGACAGAACATGTTCTGGTTAGTGGAAACCTTAATTTTTACTCCGACATGTGAGAATCACACATCTGTCATGTCCTACGATACGAGTATAACCTTTTTTCTCTTCTTCCTATCAAAGTTAGGTTCAAATAACTATTTAAAACTCAAAAGATACTTCCTTTTCTGTTGCAAATGCAAATAAATAAAATGCCCATCTTTAATATTTTTAACAATTTATAGCAACGGTTCTCAAAATGAGTTCCGAAGAAAAAAAAAAAAAGAGTAATTACATAATAATGAAGGGATTAGTTCAGGAATAGCTGGGTTCCCACACGGAAACCACGGGTTCTAATCCAGCCCTTAGATTTCCTCTATTTGAAGTGCTTTTTTTCATTTTGTGAATTTAATATAGCATTTTGGCAGACCATATAGTAGGGCAGCGTTTCCCAATCTTTTTTGACTCGCGTAGTACGTGGGTGGATCAAATATGAACCAGACTTTTGCTTTAGAACATTTATTGGTACAGTAAATACAATTTTGAATAGACCTTATTTTTCTAAATAATCTCCTCTTTTATTTACACATTTTCCCCATCGAATCGGACGTTTTTTAATTCCGTCATCAAAGAATGAATCTGGTCGTGTCAGTAGCCAATTGCGCACGAACGTTTCTACACTATCGTCGACATCAAAGTGATGACCTCCCAGGGGTGTAATGATGCACCCACGTCTCATCACAGGAGACAATGTGACCTCAAGAAAGCATCTCCCTCTGTTCGATATCGTGTCAAAAATCTTTCACAGACTGCAAGACGGTTTGCTTTCTGCTCTTCGTGAAGAGGCGAGGAACCCACCTTAACGACACTTTTCGGTAACCCAAATCATCGGGAATGATTGATTGGGCACTCCCTACACGATATTCCAACGTGTGCAGCAATTTCCCATATTGTAAGGCTGGCGGTCTCCTTCAATCATCTCACGGATCGCAAGAATATTCGCGTCTCACTGATGTTTCTTCGAGGTCGGCGTGCAAGGGTCTCATTTTGCACTGACTCTCGGCCATCGGAAATTTTTTGTGCCAGTCGTAGACTTGGGTCCCTTGAAAACGTTTTTCCAGCGAACTGTGCAGTTAGTCGACGCAAAATTTCGGCAGGTTTTACGCCCTTCCGGGATAGGAATTTAATAATAATGCGTTGCTCAACAGATATGGGTACCTCTTATTTAGACATGGTGCTACTAACAGCCAAACTGCTCTGGCGAGCCGGACCAAGTTACTCACCTTCACTTCACATAGTCAACCAACATATATTATGACGTCACGTTACTCACTTCACCTTGGGAGCGTCAATAAGAAAAGTCCGGTTAATATTTGATTCACCCTCGTACATCATGCTAAATTGTACCACTTGGTAAAAATGATTGTATTTCGTGAAATTTCTTATTCCGAGAGTTCTATTTTATTAATTATTATCTTTATATGTATAAGCGATACAATGGATCTGTAACAAAGGAGTTCCAAGTTCGTGTTCACTTTATAAACTTTGTAAAATGTAAGATCTTAGTTTTAAAACTTTTTTAAAATAGTTAAAAATTGCGTACATATTTTTCTCTTCAAAATTATTAATTAATTTACAAAGTTTTTCTTTAGGATTATTATATTTGTGCCCAAATCTTCTAAATTAATTTCTTTTAAGCATTCAACTACCTGTAAGTACCAATTTAATGTTGCTTGGATAGAGCTTACTCATTACAATCAGTCTCTTTAAACAGATCTTTTCATAATTATCATTTAAGTTCGGTCACATGATAATTTAATAATAATAATAATAATGGCGTCGTTTTGCCATTGTGGATGAAACATGGATACATCACTACACTCCTGAGACCAAAGAACAATCTAAACAATGGGTTACCAAGAATCTGCGCCAAAAAAGGCGAAGACCGTTCCTTCGGCCGGAAAGATTATGGCGACTGTCTTTTGGGATTCGCAAGGAATAATCCTCATCGACTATCTGGAAAAGGGTAAAACTATTACAGGTGCATATTATTCATCGTTATTGGACCGTTTGAAAACCGAGCTGCAAGAGAAACGCCTACGACTGGCCCACAAAAAAGTCCTTTTCCATCACGACAACGCACCAGCTCACACCTCAGCAGTTGTGGTCGCAAAATTAATGGAAATAGGGTTCCAACTCGTTTCACATCCCCCCTATTCTCCAGACTTGGCTCCCTCGGACTACTATTTGTTCCCCAATATAAAGAAATGGCTGGCGGGAAAAAGATTTTATTCAAACGAGGAGGTGATTGCAGAAACGAATGGCTATTTTTCAGACTTGGACAAATCCTATTATTCGGAAGGTATCAACAAACTAGAGCAGCGTTGGACGAAGTGTATAAGCCTAAAAGGAGACTATGTTGAAAAATAAAAAAGGTTTACCCCAAAAAATTAAGTAGTTTTTCTTTTTGCACGGACTTTTCAAACGACCCTCGTAGTTATCATTTAAGTTCTGTCACAATGATAAATCTATTAAATTTTCTTTATCTTTTATTGATAATGATGTAGCTTTTCCTAAATTTTCTTTATAAAAGGGGTTTGAAATTCAATTATCATTTGTGATTTCGGGTTTGGGAAAATACTCCATGAAAGACAATTTTAATTCTGTTAAATGTATTATATTTTCTCGTATATCTTGAGATAGACCAACCTTATTACTCTACATATTAACAACTTTACTGTATAATATTATTAATTAAAATAATTTTTATGAATTATAGGAAAGAATATTTTTATGCTTTGATTTTTTTTTTTTTTAATTTTTTATGTACGCCATTACTGATTATTTTTCGCGAACCACCAACCAGCAACTCGCGTACCACAGGTTGGGTAACGCTGTACTAGGACATTATACAAAAACATCTAGTCTGAGAACTGTACCTGTTTAAATGTTAACTGATATTATGTACCACCGAGGTTAATTTGAACTATTAGCGTAAATAATTACAATGCCTCCCACGTATTACCAAAACAAAAAAGCTTAATAAAACTATTTTTCTAAAATACACCATCATTATACATAATTACTTTATACCTCCATTCCTTCGTTGAATAAACTTTTTTTATGCTTAATTATTTATTACAAAACTTTGCAATCTTTTTTGTTCTCACGCAGATTAATAAAAATGTTAAATTTAAATATTTTCCATTCAATTTTTTGTTGTGTGAGCCCAAATCAAATTATTATTAGTTTGTCATGCTTGGTTATATGTGTAAGTAATTTTGTTCAGTTGATTTCTTTGTTTTTTTTTTTTACAATTTTTTATTTAAATTACATTGAAATCAACTTAAATTGAAATAATAATCCTTACATAAGACATAATTTTATATTTTGTATTTCTAGACAAATAATATCTCTTCTTATTAAATTAGGTCATAATATTAGGCCATAAAAATTTAAGTAAACTTGATTAAATCGAGAGTTATAATAGTATAATAAATCGACTTAAAATTATCCAACTCGATACTGTACCATTTGAATGCCTGGCTTGATAGGCATATAGAACCAATTAAATTTAGTAATAATGTAACCGCATTCATTTTTCTATTTTATGTCAAGTCTTCTCCGATAATCCTCAACCATTTCAATCTTGTACCCAAAGATATTTGCGCAACAAAATGGTAATTTTTAAATTACAAAGTAGCATAACTATTGAAATTACAAACAAAAATTGAAATCTTATGCTGGTTTTAATAATATTAGATTGAACTAAGAATTTAGCATAATATCTTCAATAACTCTGGAGCTTTCGTTTAAATAAATTAAATTATAATAATACGGCTAAAACTTGTTAAAAAATTATTAAATGTTTTATTCATAGCTTGTAATAGAGTTCACTCGCGTTCATACGTGAAATTGCGAGAAGTGTATTCATGGAACAGTTTTTCACTTCATCGCAAAGTATTAGATATTTTAATGCACTTTTTATAACCATGGTTAATAACCAAAACTGCATTTTATTTATTCTGTAATTGTTATTGTACATTCATTCTTGCTGCTTTAAGAAATATGATGATTGTGTTGACGAAATTGAGTTGTAAACGAGTACAGTACATTTTTTGAGAGCATTTTAGAATCAAAGAATCCAATACCACTGAGTAGAGTCTCTCAAAAACTTTCTTTTGCTCCGATTAATTACATTTAAGAGGGCGTCAATATTTGTGAATTGTGGTAAAAAAAAAATAACAAATAGTATATTCAAACTACTGCTAGCTTCTGAAAAATATTTTTTTTTGTTTTTTGTTTAGATAAAGATACTTGTTAAGAGGGAAGTGTAGAATCTTAGTTTTCTTATACGCATGACGTACTGTTATGTAGTTAGTAGTTTGTCTTCCACGGAGAGTGTACGAAAAATCTATGTCTTGTCTGTTCACATATTTTCTTTTTTTTTAGTTTCTGTATTTTGTAATTTGTTTTTGTGTTCAAATGTTCCGAGTATTAGTCTTTATCAAATTAACCCTCCATCGGGCGCATTTAATCTGTGAGATGAAGAGGGCATTTTCTTATTGATAGCAACTCAGGAATTTCTTAGAATGAGCCATGGCCCTCAGTAGCTTCCTCTTTTACCTTCTTCTAACCAAACGGCCTTTCGGTGTTTTACTCCTGAGTTATGTGGTGTTATGTGGTGAACGTTACAGAAACGTTCGGAGATGGTTCATGGTCATTCTTTCGCTCTTCTGGACATTGCGGGCATCAATGCGTAAAAAAATTTCTTGGATAATGCTAATAAACCACATTACACGTTCATTCATAAATGTGAAACTCAAAATTAGGGATCACTGATTTTTCTATTCACATTAATGTTCTGTTCCACTTTACGAGTTTTTTTTTTTTTTAAAGAAAAACTTAAACTGAAATTTTTAATACTTTTCCAAAACATTTTTGATGAAATTAACATCTGTTGGGTCCTATGGTGTTACAAACCTATTTCGCCCGATGGAGGGTTAATACGTACTGTTCTAGTAGTTTCACTTATCTGTTCTTCTTCTGTTGATGAAACCTATGGGAGCTCTGTTTAGCGGATAAAATAAAAAAGGAATCTGTCACTTCACAACTTTTGTGCACCAATTCAACGTTCTGTTATTCTGCTAATCATGATTCTTTGATAAGTACTTGTTACATAGTTTATAGCTGTGTGATTGCATACTTTTAGGGTATCTGTGTTTTTAAATTTGATATAGTTTAATGAATTCGTGGTATCAATTGAATACTGTTAGCTGATTGTGATAATGCATTTTGAACTGAAATGACACGTTAGACACACAAATCTGTTCACAGAATGCCCTACTAATAGTATGCTAGAAAAGAATAGTAACTAATGGACATGTATGTGACGTAATAATACGGAGTTAACAGAAATTTTGTAAAATGCATTATTCAATGAAATTTCATAAAAGTGAACAAATCTTGAATCTCAGAAGTTTAGTAACAAATTTATCCCTTTATCACAATATACGAGTATAAGATTCAGGGCCGTACTTACTTTATATTGAAGTGTTACTTAGGAGGGAACCTACCAATTCCCTTCTCTAAGAATTGCCCTGAAGGGCGATAAAAGCCTTCTGCTAGCATTATTTAAATATTAATATTTTATAATTATCCTGTAAGAATAAATTTTTGTTAAATTCATCTTCAATTGTTGTTGTTGGAATGCTGGATAGACAAATTAGTAAGACTGTTTAAATTACTCACGTTTATATGGTTATTTGCGATTACCAATAAAATATTAATAATTTTTGGTCAAAATACCATAACTTTTGTTAAGATTGTCCATGATTTCCAACTATTTTTTACGTAGTTGAAATTTCAAATTTAAGTACTCTTAATTTGATTCATTGAGCAATTATCGTACACTATATTAACAATAATTATTGATATTATTTGCAGATGGAGGATGAAGGACATCATGGGAATGACGAGACCCGATGTTTCATCCTGTCCACTCTGGCAGGAGTGCACATGACTCGAGTGATATGCATACTATGCAGGGCGCCCATGCTAGTCTATGACAGATATCCGCTAGTCGATGGTACTTTCTTCCTCAGCCCTAGGCAGTACACCAAATCTTGTTTAGAGGTAAATTATATTGTTTTATTTAATAGAAATACGAGTATGTAGTAATCCTATAATTAGTGAAATATTAAATAGAAAAATCTGGTTTTTATTGCATTAAATGTTAGAGAAAATTCTAAGATGAATAAGATAACATAGTATCCACTCTAAATAAGAAAACTCTCCCTCCTTTTCGTCCGAGTACGATATCTCGGACTGCATCTTGACAAGCGACTAAAATGGAACCCCCACACGAGACTCAAAAGAATTGATCTCAATTTCAGGTATAAAATGTTAAAAAGACTACTCAACAAACGTTCAAAACTAAGTACTCAAAGAAAAGCAAATCTTTCAAAAAAAAAGAATTAACTTGTATGAAAACGAAAGTTTTGCAAAACTCTGAATATTTACTTAAATACAAATTTCATTTAAGAATAACATTCTATCTATATTTAATAGGTATCACAAGTGAGTGAACATGTTAATTTTAACACTCAGCAAGTGAAGAGGATAAAGTTTGGGTTACTTTTATAGAATTGTGTGGAACAGCATCACTAAATTGTTTCTTTAACCTTCCCTCTACTGGTTATACCCTTGGACCGCTTATGTTCCACCCCTAAAAACGTTTCAAAGTTACACTTAATTTCAGAAGCTTTCTCCAACCACCGGCGGCACACTAATACAACCGCTCCTCTCAAAAACCATTTTACCCTCTTACAATAACAGTAAAGAGTTTCACAGGTTTGTTTACTTTTAGCTTTTATTATCTTCCTCGCAAATAAACAAAATCCCTCGTTCATAAAGTACTCTTCTATTGCTACAAGCTAGCGTGGAGGGGCACAGCTTCCCTTGTAGCACATCAAATCTTGATAGCATGTATTTCAGTAACACTTCAATCTTATTAATTACACACATCACAAGAATATAGTCTCTATGGAAACCACACTCCTGTAAGTATGACGCGGTAATGATCTGTTACAGAAAAGTGTCTGCTACCTGTTAACCATGCTACAAATAATTTGATATAATAGTTTTATTTATATCTTAACAATGATTAGTAATAATAATAAAGGAAGACATTAGCTATGAGGTTAGCGTATTGAATTCCCACGCGGAGATCCCGGGTTCGAATCCAGCAGCTTTGACTCTTAGATTTTCTCTTCCTAGGAGCTTCTTACAGCTCACTGTCCGATGATGGGGCAGGGTTGTCTAACGAGAGTGCACTGAAAAATAGCTCCGGGCGCCAATAACCTGAGATGTTGACGCGCCTTAAATCATACGACTCGCACTAGTATATTTTATTATATTATTTTAATTATTTAACTTTTATTTTAATTGTTTATTTATTTTGCAACTATAATGGATACAACAAGCAAAAGAGATGAGGGTAAGGAAATGGCGCAAATACACGTGCACGCATACTTATATATGCACTTACATCACGTGCGCGCACAAGCATGTGCACCAAGAGCCGTGAGTGGAGTGAACGACGACCATCCAGTGATGTAAGCCATTAGTTCGCGAGGTTGGCAAGCTTACACAGCAACCATCCTAGGTGATCGGCGATATACGTCGTATATCGTATGTTGAGATGATCGCGTGGCCACCACCGCTTTAGTCTGCGCTGTGGATTTGAAGGAAGTGTTTTTGTAGACATGTTGTGGATCAGAGGGTTGTAATGATTTGTATTGATGAAAAAACTATTTTTCTTAGAATTTTAGATTGTTAGGTCTGAAGTCGGCTGATGTTTGATTTTTTGGCACTTCCGCAGAGTTGTACGATTTCCGTACGTACGGTGTATAGTTTTCTTTTGTTCTTCAGGGTCAGTTTAGAACATTTGTCTAATAGTCTTTTCAACATTTTATACCTCAGATTGAGGACAATTCGTTTGAATCTCGTGTGGGGGTTCCAAGTTACTATTAATTTAAAAAATTATTTAAATATTATTAACACAGAACCTCTGTAATGTGTTAAATCACACGAAATACAGAATTTTTCCCTTCTATTCTAGATATTGCATTTGAAAAGACAAGTGAATAACGATACTTCTTTTTTTATTTATTTTTTGAAGATTCATATTGTATTTGGAAATTTGACAACTTAGGAATTTTGTAAAATCGCCACGAGAAGGTCCTCTTTTTCTAATTAAAATTGTATTTCACTAATACTGGAGCCAATGCTATCTTGAATGGAATATTGAAGAAGTAGAACCTATAAGCAGATGTTAATAATACGGCCCGAAGGTGTTCCGGAGTCTGCTGTACTTCCTGAATCAGGTTTTACTCGCTGAAGGGAGAGTTTCTCTTCTTTTATTTTAATACCATTCAGTGATGCTGTATATTGCCAGTACTGGTGGACCCCTTTTGTGTGCAGCCCATGGGGTCGTGGATATATAACGAGAGAAGGGCTTGTTAGCTTGCTGTTATATGAATGACATCCGGATTCGCCTTTCTTTCTGCCAATCCTTCACAATTCAAAAACCACTATATATATATGCTGCACATAGCGTTCACCCCTCTGTTTCCTTCTCTCTTCAAACAGCATCTCTTTCTTCAAGAGTTTTTCATTCACTACCTTTTTTTAGAGCCTACAATATTCTCTACCGACCAGAAAGGAACGGTCGTTGTTATCCAGCTCTTTATATTTTGTAAAAACATCATCCTCATTGCTTTGACCTAGTTCCACGCCTTCTTTTTTCTTAAGAGAGAATTTTTTTTCTCTTATTTAACGAAATACTACTTCGTGCAAACAGTCCCACTGATTTCTGTTGTGATCGTATAGATCAATAAATTTTTGGGGTGCCCAAAAAACCAAATGCGGATAGAAACAAAATAATTTTGAGAAATTTGATTTTTTGATTTATGGCTTCCTTTTGGAAATATTTCTTCACGCCTTTTTGATACCTTACCAACAAATATTGATTGATTGTTGATTGTATTAAAGGGCGGTTCCACCAAAAAGGGGAAGAAACGCCGGCAATATCGTGATGCACGCTTTTTCTTGAAAATCTGTTTCAATTTTTTTTTTGTATTTTTGTTGGCGCTTATTTTGGCTACAATCAGCGCGTTGGCGCTATAAGTAACAATGATAACAGAGTAACAAATGAAGCAAACGAGTGGAGAAGTTACCCAGTGGTAACTTCAACCTGCTCCAAAACATTTGACTGTTAGTGACTCTTCACTTGAGAGGAGATCACGAGGCCACTGTCTCTTAAGGCGTCTTGTCCTGGTTGTCAGGAAGAGTTCTTAAAGAAAGATTTTGGAGCTAGAGGATTTATATGAGAAGTGGAGCAGGTTGAAGTGGAGTTTGCTGTATCGTGTTTTAGCAACTTGGGCGATAAAAGGAATGTTAAGGTCAGTGTGTATAGTCAGGTTGGAGACATAAAGTGGAGCGTAGTCGATAGCGTCTGTTTAGATCTGTTCTTTTTAGTCTAGTGTGGGGGATTTTAAAAATTATATTAAATTATTAAATAAATTAAACCCTTGCCCAATTTAATTTATTTCAGATTAATTTAAGCAGTTACAGAAAGAATCTAATCGTTAAAACTTTATTCAAGTGTGCTTTTATGTACTAACAGTTCCCAGGCGCCACAGTAGCAGTGCGGTTAGAGGCGAGACCTGTAAAGCTAATATATAGTGTGGTACTCGGTTCGATTCCTGGTCTGGGCCTTGAATTTTATTTAATGTTTAATATTAGAACTTTGTAGTTAAGTATGTTTGCTGGCCATGTTTCCGTCCATGGTACTTAACTGGAAGATGGAAAATATTCAACTTAATCTTGTTTTTCTGTGAGCTTACGGTCCAGACTTCCTGGACCTCTCGCTCTCGCCGACTCTTCTTCATCATCTTGCTTCCAGACTTCTATCGAACTCTTTAGTTTCCCCTACTTTCCTCAGCCTTCCTTTCTTCCTTGTTCCTCCTTAGAGTTCCTTCAGCAATTGTTTTTGTGACTCTAGATATTCCTTCATTCTTACAATGAAATGTAACCATATGAACCTCTCTTCAGGTGCATCACCTCTTAACACCTCTTAATTCCTCACTTTTCTTTCTTACAACAAAACTATCGTATCTTAATGGGTGAATATTTTTCGGTAGTACTTCTAAGCCCTAACGTCACTATTCTTGCATCATGTATTATGAACTCCTGGGTCACGCTCTGGCATATAATGCAGTTGCTCTCAATTTGCAACAAATTTCTAATTTTGAGTTTTAAGTTTAATTTATTATGTGATAATGATTAGAATGATTTTCTATTTGTTGCAGGTGAAAGTT
This sequence comes from Rhodnius prolixus, assembly GCF_049639745.1. NCBI lineage: Eukaryota > Metazoa > Arthropoda > Insecta > Hemiptera > Reduviidae > Rhodnius > Rhodnius prolixus. Next base: position 18,725,959 of record NW_027411593.1, on the reverse strand, counting down.
GAAGGGAAAACTCAGTATTTGTCGTGCGTATGTATGGGCTGCTTGGAAGCGTGGGCCCCTGGTAGGAGGCTACGATGTAGATTTTGTTCCTCGGCATGGGACGGATCGTCCTTGATATTAGGTACCATGTATTCGTATGATATTTTTGCCGCCATGCCTTGTTGCACTGAACGACTCAAGGTAATTTAATTTTTTTTTTTTAAATTCTTGCTAAAAAAAGTGTACGAGCATTAATTGCTTGGAGTTATTTACTTTTTGATTTTATCTTCAAGTTCTTTGACTGGAAATTAGAAAAAAAAGGAAATGTAATAAACGGCTCTTTGAAAAAATTACGGATGTAATCCCAGCTACGTGTTAGTAATTCAATCAGATCTTCCTCGCCCACTAGGAGAAAAAGTAGATTACAATTAATGAACGAATTAGAACGAGACGAGTGGGAGATAACTTGTGATCTTCCGGTAATGTTAATGGTAACTAAAGAGAGGGAGGATGCTTTGGCGATGAGACTAAAAAGAAAGTATTGGAAGCCCCATTTGCTGACATCGTTTGATGTTTGACGGCAGACGTCATCAGGATTGAATGCAACCTAATCACCAGCCGTTTACCCCTTCTTTATACAAATTACGTTCTATTGGAGAAGATGTAGAAGTCTTAGTAGTGGAAAGAAGACTTTGCACAAGTAGTACTCCTGAACGGAGGGGGGCAGGAACAAGGAAAGTAGAAAATCTTAACAGGACAAAAAAGGAAAATGATTAAATGTGACATTCCCGTCCTTTACCTGGACAAACTGATATTACACATGGTAGAAAGAGCATCTCTTTTGATCCTTTTCTTTGCTTTTCTCCATAAAAAAAAGAAGAAAAGTTTTACTTTGTAACATTCAAAAAGAAGGGAAAAAGTCTTTTAATTCAACGTCGAAGAATACCAAAGTCCCCACAGAGCAATCTTCTATTACTTCACAGTGCTTTCTTCTTGATTCTTCAGTTTGTCTACTTCAAGTGCTTGAGGACTGGTCATGGAAATGCGGTTTGATTAAGTCAATGTGGGGGAAAAAAAGGACCAACTAACTTAAATTCCTGTTTTTGTTTCCTTTAAAGAAGATGAAGGAATTGAAACTTTTCATCACATACTCATTTAGTAGAAGATTATGTTCAAATTCTCAATTGTATTAGTTCAGGGGTCCCCAAACTACGGCCTGCGGGCCACATGCGGCTCCCTGATGACATTTATCCGGCCCCTGCCGCACTTCCGAAAGGAGCATCTCTTTCATCGGTGGTCAGTGAGAGGCGGTGCCACAAAACGCTGCGTCGCTCATGTACAGTACTACTTCCGATGACGCGGGATGCACGCATCACGGTTCCGAAAAATAACAGCAGAAGTATAGAAGAAAATCAAAGCACTACGAGGGTCGTTTGAAAAGTCCGTGCAAAGTCAGAGAGGTAGCACTACTGGCGCGTATCGAGGTTATGTTTAGTTAGTAGCATCTCTTGGAAGAACACACACCAAGTTTCAGCCAGATCGGTCTATTTCTTTGTGTTTGGCATTCGTTTGATTCGAGGAAGTCGAGTGATTTTCAAAAAATGGACGAAAAAGAATTTCGTGTGTTGATTAAACACTACTTTATGAAAGGCAAAACGCCTCAGGAGACTAAAGAGAAGCTTGATAAACATTATGGTGACTCTGCACCTTCGATTAGAACAGTTTATAAGTGGTTTCAAAATTTTCGGAGTGGCCATATGGGCACAAGTGACGCTGAACGTTCTGGACGCCCTGTTGAGGTTACTACTCCAGAAATCATTGATAAAATCCATGATATGGTGATGGATGACAGAAGAGTGAAGGTGCGTGAGATTACTAGTGCTGTGGGCATCTCGAATGAACGGGTACATAATATTTTGCATCAACATTTGGACATGACAAAGCTATCCGCAAGATGGGTGCCGCGATTGCTCACGCTTGATCAAAAACGAAATCGTGTGAAGTGTTGCAAGGACGGTTTGCAGCTGTTCCAGAAGAATCCGCAGGACTTTAAGCGTCGTTTCGTCACTGTGGATGAAACATGGATACATCACTACACTCCTGAGACCAAAGAACAAACTAAACAATGTGTTACCAAGGGGGAATCTGCGCCAAAAAAGGCGAAGACCATTCCTTCGGCCGGAAAGATTATGGCAAGTGTCTTTTGGGATTCGCAAGGAATAATCCTCATCGACTATCTGGAAAAGGGTAAAACTATTACAGGTGCATATTATTCATCGTTATTGGACCGTTTGAAAACCGAGCTGCAAGAAAAACGCCCACGATTGGCCCAGAAAAAAGTCCTTTTCCATCACGACAACGCACCAGCTCACACCTCAGCAGTTGTGGTCGCAAAATTAATGGAAATAGGGTTCCAACTCGTTTCACATCCCCCCTATTCTCCAGACTTGGCTCCCTCGGACTACTATTTGTTCCCCAATATGAAGAAATGGCTGGCGGGAAAAAGATTTTATTCAAACGAGGAGGTGATTGCAGAAACGAATGGCTATTTTTCAGACTTGGACAAATCCTATTATTCGGAAGGGATCAACAAACTAGAGCAGCGTTGGACGAAGTGTATAAACCTAAAAGGAGACTAAGTTGAAAAATAAAAATGGTTTACCCCAAAAAATTAAGTAGTTTTTATTTTTGCACGGACTTTTCAAACGACCCTCGTATAACTAAACCGGACATTGACCATCTCATTAGCCAAAAGCAGGTCCATAATTCCCACAGAAATACTGGGTAGTTTGTTCGATTTAAATTTACTTGTTCTTTATTTGAAATATTCTATTTGTTCCCGTTTTGTTTTTGTTTTTTTTACTTTAAAATAGTTTGTTTTATAGTCCGGCTCTCCAACGGTCCGAGGGACATTGAACTGGCCCCCTGTGTAAAAAGTTTGGGGACCCCTGTATTAGTTGTTCCGAAAACATTCTTTAAGTTCTTAAGGGACATGAATTTGAGAATTAGGTACTCTCCGTGAATATCCAATATTATTTGAAAGAGACCAATTTATTGTTTGGGTAACAGCTAGTTGCTGAAAATAGGAATTATTTATTTACCAATAAAAACTTCTAAAATATAGATAAACATAACCTAAACTTAAAAATAGTTAAAAAGCAATAATTTCTAGTCAAAGTACTTTCATCTCACTTGTATTTGCTTTTAAAAGTGATAGATCTTCATTAGTGTGGACACAGATTCTCTTTAATCATAAAGAATCATTAAAAACAAAGGTTTTTTTTTGCGAAAAAAAGATGGAAGAAGTTTTCTGCTCAAATATAGTGAATATTGACTGCTTTCGTTCATATCTAGCTTGTCTTGATTAACAGTTCACTGTGTATTGTTCAGCGCAAAAGTTGTAACCTTAACTTACATAAACCCATGAACTATTGAATTGAAAATATCGCAATTGCACTCCGCAGAACTTTAGGAATCACACGGTTCAACGTGTCATTTTGAAGTCAAATGAGTGGTTGAAATTGGAGGCTACCGCGTAAAGTAAAGTAAAGTTTGCTGTTGATTTCTATTTTTTTTTTAATTTTTTTTTTTTTTTTTTTTTGGGGCGCATCAACAGCTGAGGTCATTAGCGCCCGGAGCTTTTTCCAGTGCACTGCCGGCCTCCGGACAGTGTTCTCGTTACAGACAACACTGTCCATCACCGGACAGTGAGCTGTAAGAAGCTCCTAGGAAGAGAAAATCTAAGGGTCAGCTGCTGGATTCGAACCCGGGACCTCCGGCATGCTAACCTCATAGCTAATCCCTTCCCTTTGTTGATTTCTATTGTTGTGGATTCAGTAAATTGAAAGCGTAGAGATTCGGAATCTTTTAAGTAAAAAACAAAGAAAAAAAGGAATAGTTAGGATCCATAATTTAGTTTTGGTTTTTGTTAATACAAAATTATTCCATTATTATTTTTCTATTTTTTCTTGATTTAATAATTTTACAACCGTGCAGTAAGTCCAACAAGTGAAAAGGATAAATGTATTATAAGTATGAACGTTGACTGGATTAATTTTTTGAAGGACGGCCATCCAGTGATGACAGCCGTAACAGACCGTCAAGGCGTTAAGGAGTACCGCTCTGTGGATAGCCGACGCCAGGCTCAAACATCTAGGAGAGTTAGTGGGAAGATTTGAGGTTGAGAGAGCTTGTATAAGTGGATTTGAATGAGAGGGTAGTTCGGAACGAAATTTTTAGATGACAGAATTTGGCTTTGGTGGAAACGAAGGAAATTTCCAAGTAGGTATGGATGGAGAGGTTGTAAAAGGTAGCATTGACTAGGATATATAGGATTTTGGATTGTAAGGATTGAATACAATTAAAGTTTGTGCGTTTGGCAGTACCGTATAGTTCAAGTCCGTAAGACCATACTTATCGTTTGTTAGTACTCGTAAAGTGAGTTTGGAGCGTTTTTCTAGTAGTTTCTTTAGTATTCTGTACCTGTGGTTCAATTCAGTTAGTTTAAGTCTAGTATGAGGGTCAAAAGTTTGTCCAGATAGAGTCCTACGTACTTGAGAAACAACTGTAAAAGGAATTTGATTAAGATATACGGTGGGAAGTATTTTTCGGTTTAAGGTGAAGTCAATGTGCTTGGATTTCTGATGATTGACCTTTATTCTCCACTTCCAGAGCCAGGGTTCCAGGATGTCAAGTTAGGATTGGAGATGGCGAGTAGCTATGACGAGTTTTTTCCCCCCCTTAAAACCTTTTTTAGTAGCTGCAAGAAGCTTAAGAGATTTTAGCTTTAATTTGTTTCTGCACCAATGAAGACCTAAGTGATTCTTTTTCATCTTTTTATTATTTATGCTTTAGTAATTAAGTAATTTGGTTTTTTATAAGTAAATATTTAGCTCTAAAGGTGCAATTAAATAATACTACAATTAGTTTATTGTTTTTTTTCTTACGAATTAGTGCAACAGCTGTACGAAACCATTATTACTACCACATCAGAGACTGAACTTCTTCTCAGATTATTCGCACCGAGTGGCTTGTCCACATTGTGGTATACAAGACTGGCATTTTGTAAAACCACTTGGCTATTGTTATAATAGAGAATGGCCCTAGCAAGAATTAGTACCGGCAGAACATCGGGCCAGAGCAGTACAACGTTTATTGCATGCCACCTGGGCTTCTGCCGATTTACAAAACGCTATGCTCAGTTTAACGTTAGCCTAAAAACAATATATAAAAAAAAAAAGAGTGTAAAAAAATGAAAGAAAACAAATATTGAAAGGAAAGCGTATTTTTATTTTTAATTTTAATTTCCCGTTTATATTCTTAGAAAAGAAAAACTGAAGAAAAGTATATATATATATAAATATAATTTTATTTATATACAACATTGACTTATAAATAACATTTATACAATAATAATTATTATATAAGAAGTTTTTGGAATCCTAACGTTTAATTTTAGCGTCAGGAATAAAACAATACTTAAGAACGAGAAAAAATGAAAAGCTGCTAAAAGATAATAATTTTAAGAATTTTCTTTTTCTTATCTCTAAAAGAAAAAAGAAAATAGAGATAAATCGAAGCAAACATTGTTCGGCTTCAAAAATAATAATAATAATAATAATAATAAAAATAATAAAAAATTCGAAGCGCTCAAAAAAATAATACTTTTTTTTTAAAAGAAAACTTTCAAATGTTATCATACATATAAGAGAATAATCCTATTATATTGTTGGTTAATCGACTTTTTAATGTGTGTTTTTTAATGTTTTTTTAAAGAATGAGACATAAATACTATTTAAAATATATATATATATATATATAAATACCTTAGACTTTAAGTATATATTACACACACATATATATATATATTACAATAATTGTTCTTAGTATTTAAATGTATAAGCGTTTATTTTAATTTTCACAAATAGCTTTCCTCTTGTTCGAGAGTAAGAATTTTTATAAAAACCAAAATGTTCAAAACAATACAAAAAAAAAGGCACCATTTCCTTAACATTTTTTGATTAACATTTTTTAAAATTTAGTATAGAACAATGCGGTTTTAATTTGGTCTTTTAAACGTGGACTGAAGACTTTGAAGAACGTTAGAGAACTGTTGTTTAAAATTTGATTGTCGTTTAAAAATAGAATAAAAAATAAAGGTAGATCTTTTTCAGGATTTCACTTATCTTAAGAACCTACTCTTTGGCGATACGGTCCTTCAAAGACCTACACTTCTCTTCTTCCTTCTCATGGGCAAGTCTCTTCCATCTTCTCACACCGAGTCTTTTGAGGACTTCCTCCGAATCATTCAGCAATCTTTTACGTGGGCGTCCTCGTGTTTCTACGTCTTTCAGGCTTACCTTTCAATATTTTTTTTGGGGGGGGGGATTCCCTCAGCTGGCATCCTCTCCACATATCCCAGCCATCTCAACTGATTCCTTCTTATGAAAGAGACCATATCCGGCTCGCTGTACATTTTTTTTTTGTAGAAGTTCGGCATTCTTTCTGGATCCTGCAGTGTCCACCACCCGCACCAGACAGGTCCATATACTCTTCTGAGTACTTTCATTTCTCATATATTCAAAAATCTTTCATTTTCTTTGCTAAGTACCCAAGCTTTACAGTCATAAGTGACGATTGGCCTAATTACTGTTATATAAGAACCTTCGCTCTGGCCTTGTCAAGCCCCAGAACTTTAATGGCTTCTAGAGTGCAAAATAACATTTGTTACCGGCCTTTAATCTTGCTTTAATTTCTTCCAGCTCCTCATTTTTCTCAGCATCTAGAGCTCCCAAATATTTAAATTCTAGCGATCGATACTTTTATTATAACTTTAATTAACTCTTCTCTATCTTCGCTTTCATAGGCCTGTATAAAATCTATAAAAAGATGGTGCACATCAATATTATATTCATAAGTTTGTTCAAGAATTTGTTGAACGGAGAAGATATTGTCCACAGTAGGATTTCACTTATTTAGATAAACCCGTCTCGATAAACTGCTGCTTTTTTAAATTTAAAATGCATTTATATTTTACTGCAACTAAAAAGTTTTAATGCTCATTATATTTCAGCTCTTAGTCAGAGGGATTTCTTATCTCTCTGCAGGATTCAGAGATCCAGTCTATATTCTACAAAATCTAAAAAATTAATTAGAAAACTTGTAAGCTTTTTTGTTTTTTAAAAATTTAGAAGAATATTTCGCTTCTTGAAGTTCTTGAATTTTTTATTTATTTCAATAATGTAAATTTTATGATTAGATATTAATATCTAAATTTTGAAATCTCAGTTTTTATTGGCCGTAAGTCTGAGAGGCGTAAACCAGGGCGTAAATATCTAATATTAATGACTTTTTCTTTTGCATTATTGGCTATTCAATTCAATTATTAGCCATTAATTCAATATTTTGCAAATTACGTCCTAGCAGAAATACGCGAAATGACAATTTTCGGAGTCTTTATTCTATATCTTCTCCGTATCTCTCTGATGAAATGGATTGAAGTCATTTTGCTTAACTTTTCCCATCAAGTCAAAAAAACAGCAAGTCTTAAATGAAATCAAATTGAAAAAAAAAAGTATTTCAAAAACAATTTTGACATTCTTTGCTACCATGAATTTTCCGTTTTAGGCTGGAACCATAGTGGAGCGGCGAGCAAAGCGGCGATGATAGCGAAGAGCAAAGCGGCGAAAACAAACACAAGTAAACATATGGGACCGCGCATAGTGGCGAGCAAAGCGAAGATAGAGCAACGCTATCTCTAGAGAGTAGAAAGAAGCGTTATGACATGTTTGATTTCTTCGCTCTCATCGCGCTCAATTTGTAAAGGTTATTTTTCAAAGGTTATGGATATTGATACATTATTGGTTTAGTTTGTTTAAAGAAACCTCTGTGGGGCCATAGTATTTGTGAAGCTACAATAGTTTTTAATAATTAATAGTTTAAATTAATTAACAATTAGTAGTTAATTCAGGTAATTTTTGCTACATTTAATTTGGTTCTCAATCCCTTAATGCTAACTTTCATCTAAATACTAGGCAAAATTAAATTACATTTTCACGTCCTACTACTTCTGATCAGGACGAATTCTCCAATCCTTCTTCTGTAGCGTCGTACTACTCCAGTTTTTCAGATGAACAACATTAATTTACGACAAATCATGGTGTAGTGATTTAATAAAATTATTGTGTTTTTTTAATTGACTAATTTCTTTTTATCTGCATATATTTCTATTTTATTTTTATTTATTTTGATTTTCTTATCTTAAAGTAACTGCTAGGATTAATGGGGTTACATAGATTTGTATTTAGTTAATAACCTACATAGTTAATTTTTCTATATTGTGCCTAAATCTTGTTATGAGTTGTATTACTCAAAAACAATAAAATTTGATTTTGATTAATGGGCTAGTATGTAATCAAATGTTGATAAAGACATTCGAAAATACACATGAAACTTGCCAGGATGCTCCCGAAGTTGTTGGTACAAGTGATGAAATTCACCAAGTTCATTTCTAGACTTATTTATGTCATGTACACTGCAGCTCCTACTACTAAGCTGCTGCTAATACCAAAGTTTCAACGAAGAATTTTCATATAAAAATAGTTCCTCCATCTTGTTTCGTCGAAAGGAGAATGCGCGACTAAACTCGTCAGTATGTGCATGCGAATCTTTGCTCGCTGTTCGTCGCTCTCTTTGATCTGTAGCAGCTATCATCGCCGCTTTGCTCGCCGCTCCACTATGTTTCCAGCCTTAAGTGGGGATAATGGTAATGTTTTTGAATCCTACAATAAATGTTTTTGAAGGTTCTGAATTTACGCAAAGGCAAAATTTTATGTTTATGTTTGTTTTTACCATTGATTGATGGAATTATAAACCAGTTATGTTCCTGGCTTGCTGAACGTTGGTACTATTCACTGACTGTAATGATAATTTCAATTATAATTAATTGTATTGTCATTGTAGGCACCAACTGAATTATCTTTTAGTATTCATCAAATTGTTGCAAACAACTTTTTACCCTGGACTATCCTCTAATATGCATTATACACAAAAATCGTAGGTGTCTTAGAGAGATCTACAAACCATTATTATGATTTAGAGTAATTCTGGACCCAAGTTATTGAATTTAGCTTTGAATTCATAGAAGGCAATAGGGTTTTTGGATCATTATCTCTCTCCTAAGTTTAATAAATAAAAAAAATCGGATTACCCGCAATATACAAAATATTAAATAAATAATTTATCAAAAATTAAAAGAGTAGTTGAAAACTTGACAGTTTCTCTGTAAGTACAAACGGAAGTAGTCTATTCATAAAATGTCCCTAAAATCCTGCAAGTCCTTTCCTGGGACTGGGAGACAACTCTTTCTCGAAGTACAGTACTAGGCGGAGTCATGCCGCCGGTCGGAGACGTTCCCTTTTTTTTAATATTAATTAACAAATTTAGAGGGGGGAAAAAAACAAAAAAATCAAAGGAAATATTGGGAATATTCACAATTACATTAGGTGTAGTAAAATATAAATGCATCCTTTTTTTTTTTACATTCAAAACAGGCGATCAAAATTAGAAAAACAAATAACTTCTTGCAGAAATTACGTGAACAAGCAGAATTCTCTAATGTTCTGAAATGTTATCCAAAAATTATTAATTTTTTTTGTTTTATTAGATTTTTCTTATTTAAAATAAATATTTAAATCGTTTTTTAATTTTTTCGTCAACTTTATTATTTTGGTTTTAGCTTAAATCACAAACGTTTTTCTAGAAACCAATTTTTTTATCTCGAAAAAAATAAAACATTATTAATTTTTAGAAAGCGGATAAATAAATAAATAATGATAAAGAACTATATAAAAAATGTACAAAACTGTTCCTTTCATGCATAATTAAGTGTTAAAAAAAATTTTTAATTAATTTTTACATTATAAAAATATAATTTAAAAAATTATCAAACTAAAAAAAACAAAAAACAAAAGTTATTATTGTAAATGGAAAGCTGTGTGTATCAAATTTCCATTGAATAGGAGAATGCTAGACTCATAAAATGTGTACTCGCTGTTTTTCTTGATTACAATGAAAATTTTGGTCAGCGATATAAAACAGCGAACACATTCAATCTTCTTTTTTACCTTAAAAAAAAAACAAAAAGAGAAAATGTTTAATTAATTTTGTCTCACAAAATAACCTCAAATTTTTCCCCCCTCACAAATCCTATTTAACACAGTTGTATTCATATTTTGTATATAAATACATTCGTAAATAATTGCTGTATTTTACATCACAAAGCGTTAAAAAAAAAAAGAGAAAGCATCACAGGAAAAATGCTTTTCCTTTAGGAAAAAAAAAACAAACAAATTTTTGCAAGTGCAATTATTATGATGAGTTAAGGTAGTTTATTTGATCTTATTTCATTTTATTTTATCTCCTACAATGATATTTTTAGGACATGTCTTTTAAGAGATTACAGCTCGAGTGGTTGTTATAAGTTTTATCTCTTCTTGGATAGTAAAAGAGTTATATTCCCGATAAGCTGAGTTTGGGGCTCCTAATATCCCAGCCTCATTTGCATCAATAATTCTTGAGACTAATTTTAATTATAATCAGTAAATATATTATTTTTTGGCACAAATAAACAATTTGTGATGACTAGTGATCGATTGGTTTGTGATTATTTAGAGCTCGTCTACTTGATCCCTGCACTGATTTGAATTTGAGTTTTTATTAGGGTGCTCTAACATTATTTTGCTCATATTTCCAAAATTTTTGAAAGAAATTTGATGGAAAATTTTGTACATTTGTCGTTTGAATTCTGTTTATATCTCGATATTGTCAGCGCTTGATCTATCGCAAATCAGTTTGGGTTTTGTTGAAACAGTTAACTCTCATTGCGCATGCTCTATATAATCATTAACCATTCCTGAAATTTCATTTGAAACAATTATAGTACTACAATGTACATCTCTCTTGAAAATAATTCTATCTAGATGCTCCAAGTTGTATTCGGAATAGTCAAAATCTTGACATGAAGATAACAGTTTTATCAACTCATTTATTTAATTGAAAAGTTTGGAAATTGTTCTATGGTGCTGAAAGTGTTTCTTTAAATCTATTTCAACAGAAAATCAATCAGAATTGGACTCAAATGTTACCATGATCCACAAATTATTTTCATTCAACTTATTTTAATAATGGAAAGCTGGTAACATCTTTGATAATATATGAAATTCTTAGTTATCCCTAATCACTTTAAAGTATGTTTCAATTACAGTATTCTTGAGACAATTCATCCAAATAAAAATGTTGAAATGTTCAGTTGTGGGTAGCAAAATTTGCTGGACTTACAATGATTTACAATATTATTGGTATAAATTATTAATCTTGCAACGAGTTTCTAAATCTAATCTAATAAACATTTATTAGCTAAATTTAGAAGCAATGAGTGTACCTGAACTTACGCATCACAATAAATACCATATCCCTTCTTTATTAATTCACGTTATTATTATCACAAGACGCTGTTATTAAAATTTTTGAATCTTTAAATTCAATTTTTCAAATTCTTTTTTAAATTCTACGATTTTCTTTAGCATCTTAAAAGTATTTACTGAGTAACATTGTCTCCTATCTACGAAAAAAAAATGGTCTATATTTTGTGTTTTATCAGCCAACTTTGATATTTGGAGGCCCGTTGTATTGATTATCACTTGTCATAATTTTTCATAAAATTGATAAGTGGCAGTTATGTTGTTAATTAAACTTAGGAAACTAACATAAATGGAATTTTCACAAAAGTTGTTATGTAGTGCTTAGAATTAGGTGCCACAAAGTTAATCTTGAATCTCTTACCAACACATGTCCATCCTTCTTTTTTGATTATATTTACTAATTATTTTTTTTGGTTTAATTAAAAACATCATAAGGGCATCATAAATTCTGCTCAAACTTCCTAAACTTAAATATCCGTAATTTATAATTTATAATTTTATTTTACTTTTACTTTTTTTTAAAATAATTTGATCGCGATAAGTAGTTTAAAGAAGTATATTTTCTCATTTGATTAAAGAAAAATATAAAGCAAAACGCTAAACGTGCATGGTTAGGGGAAAAATAAACATAAAAATAACACTTTAGAATAATTGGGACATGAAAGACAACTTAATATATTATTGATAGATTATTGTATTATATAATATATATATTAAAAGGAAATATATTGACTATATATACATTTATATATTAAAAATACAAAAAAAACAAATGTATTTATATTAATATATATATGTATAATATTCACTGCATTACTTCGCTACCTGTAGAATGAGATATAAAATTTTTAAAAAATTTACAAAAAATAATTACAAAAAAAAAAAATTAAAATAAACTGATAAAAAATAGGACAAATTTTTTTGTGGCCTGAGTAAATGGAGCGTGTTGGGTTGATTTTTTTTTAAAAGATAATTGATGTGTTTGCTAACCTAACCTAACAGTATATAATATATGTAACCTTTCGCTTGTATTTCCTATGCAATAAAATAATCCTTCTTTTTTTTATAAACGCAAAAAAAATTGAATATATATTTATATATAAGGGCATTTTATTTTATTTATCCATTTTATTTGGAGATATAATACACTGTATTTATTATAACATACATCAGATTACACATTCATTTACAAATACATATGTATAATATGTAAACAAACTTAGTGTACCTATATTAATTAGTTAGTATAAACAAATTTTACAGTCTCGCGTCCGCTTCCAAATAGTTATACAAAAAATTCACTAATTATTTATATTTTAATGAAAACAAGTCCTAAAATTAAATTAAAACTAACATTTATTCAATCTTCAATGCTTTTTTAAAATTAAAAGTATAGTTGTGTAGTGCGCTTTATTTTAGTTATTAATAACTGTGAAAAGTTTTCAATAAATATGTAGTTTTGACAAACTAATATTGCTTGACAAGCTGTAGTAGTAGGACATAAACATTATTACCATGATACAAAAATATAAAAAACAATTTGGAATTCAATGCAATTAGAAAATTCTTTAAAAAAAAAAAAAAATATATACATAATATATAATATATTAAATATATTTTCAAAATACATCTATTATTATTACAGTTACAAACGATGGTTTCTAAATCGTTAACTTTGGTTTATCTTGGTCGCACTTTATTACTAGGAGGTAGGGATCGATTACCATAATTGGTTATCATTGTTAAAAGAGTTTGACAAAACTCTTAAACTTAGCCGATTTGTTGTGCTGCAAAAATTACGAATGAAACCTCCAAATAACTTTAACCCTTCTAAAACTAGGTCAAAAATTGTCCATCTATCGTTTTAGTTGAATGTACAAAAAAAAAAAAAGAAAAAATAGCCTAAACGTTCAAGTATATTGTCGGAAAGTAGAAACCGTTTTTATCGCATTCACATTTTGAACTGGAAAATTTCATTAAATTTCACTAAAATCCCGTCAGTAAAAATAAACCAAAAAACTAAAATTAATTTACTAAAATGGCATTTATCAATGAATGATCAGTTCTCCGATAAAAACCAAATATGTGATGTTTTAGTTTTCCGTGTTTTTTGATTTGTTTTCGAGATATTTTGTTTGTTTTTCTCAAGAATTTATATTTTTTTTTTTTACCTCTAACTATTATTCCTGTTGATAACAACTCCAAAAATATTTTCGCTGAAACTAAAAATTAAAACAAGTTGAACCAAAGGATGAACTATTTAGAAACTGCCTATCAAATTCTCATTAAACATAATTTGTTTTTCCTTGTTTTAATTAAAATAAAGAACAACTTTAATAGTTTTAAAAGTTTTTTTTGTACATTTTGTTTTTTAAAAACCTAAGATATGTGTAATTAATAATTTCATTTTGTTTGCAATTAGAAAACAACATTTAGATTATACCTCCTTATTTTGATGGATTTCATAAAAATTCTACAATTTAATGAGGAATTAAAATTAAATGAAAATAAACTAAACTAAAAAAATGGTGCTTTTACTTATCTTACTAACAAATTATGAATAATTCAACTAAAAATGAAACAAGAAAATACAAAAATTGATTTTTACTTGAAAATCATTAATTTGGCCTTTTCAACGATAAAATATCATTGGGTTAATAGCCCAAACAATGCTATTTAAATCTTTTCATTCTTGCTATTAGTTTGTTTTTAATTTATATATTTAAACAAAGATCTGATTTAAAAAATAAATTCCAGGATTAAACTCACCTTTATTTCAATAACAAATAATTCAATTCGTAATCCAAATTCGAACTGCTGGTTCAGAGGACCAAAGCAAAATAATAAAATAAACATTTAAAGCCAGATTTTATGCCAAGTATTGAAAATTTACAGTTTTAACTAAATATTATTGGTATTATTTTATTTATTTAATTTTTAACTAACATCTTTTAAAAATTAAAAGGTATCGCTTGAAAAAATTCTGTAATTATCCCTAATAATATTTGAATATATATAATAAAAAAATAAAATATAAAAGAACTGACAAATATTAATAAATAAATTACTTTATATTTGATTATAAATTTTTATGCAAGGTTTCAATATGGCCTAAAAATGATTATTAAATTTTTAGAGGAAAATAATATATATTTTTTTTATGTTTAAAATAATTTATTTACTTTTATTTTTTAAATTAATAAAACTTATCGCGATATTAAAAAGAAAAAAAGAGATAAAAATTAAAAGCATAATATAAATGTATATGATGTACTTACGTGTATAATACGTGTAAAAATAAGAATTTTTGGTTTTTGTTTTTAATTCTAGGATTAATAAAATATTAAATGTATGTGATGGTAAAAATTTCAAAAAACTAGGATTTTTAAACATTCTTTATTTTTATACTTAATTTTTTTTTTTTAAAAAAAAAAAAAAAAGGATTGTAAAATAAAAAGAAAAAAAAAAATTTTTGGAAGTCAAGAATTTATAAATTGTATTTATTAAGGGATTAAATTTAAAAAATTAAAAAATCTTGTCAGTCTTCTCATGTCGTCTTTAGGTTTTTAAATGTCACTTTATCTCTTTTAAATGGGCAATAAAAGGAGATCGTTTTGAGGTATTTAGCAGTTGAAATATTTTAAAAAGTTAAAGATTCCTGGTAACTGTTTTTCTCTCTTGATTCAATTTACAATATGGATTCTTCTGTGTTTTATAGAAAATAGTATCAGACGTAGATTTTTTTAGATTTTAGATTTTGAAAAGACGGGACAGGGCCCATGTTCTACGGCACCGCAGTCACAAGAGGCTTATTGTGCCTTCCCCTTTAAGTCTAATAGATGAAACCTCCCCTACTAAAAAGGTTGAGAACTTTCCCTACCAGTTCCTTCTGCGCTATAATCTCCTTTGGTCTAAAAGTACCATAAATATCGTAGCGCAGTCTCTCGATTGCAACGCAATCGAACAAGAGGTGAGAGGCTGTTTCCTCCTCTTCCTGACACAATCTGAACAACAGTTTCGAGCTAATAAGCCCTATCTTGTGCAGGTGCTTTCTGAACCTGCCATGCCCCTGTGAATAGGCCTGTAATCAGAGTGATCTGATTTCTGCCCAAGCCCAGAGTGTCTTTGGTTCTTTTCATGTTCTCTCCAGATCCAGTCTCTGATAGCCTCCATTGGTGATCCCCAGAACTGGTTCCGGGCCAATGAAAGTAGTACTAGCTCCATTCCTAGCCAGTTGATCAGCTAATTCAATCCCCCTTGATCCCCACATGGCCCGGCACCCATTTCAGTCGAACTTTATTGTGCCTGGCGAGTTGTTCTAGGGCTTTTTTTTACATTCCCAAACCAGGGTAGTGGTGGTTTTGAAGGAAGTAAGGGCCTTCAGTGCAGCTTGACTGTACGCAAAAATGCAAATCTCCCTATTTTTAAGATTCATTAGCAGATTTTCCTCAGCGCAAGTTTTTAAAGCAAAGACCTCGGCCTGAAAGATGGTGGCATATCTCCCAAGAGCTCTCTCAATGAGTTTCTCAGGTTTAGCCCAGCTTCGGTCCCACAGGCCATCTTGGAGCCATCCGTAAACCACATGACTCTCTTCCGGCACTGTTCTGTCCAGTTTACCCTCCATTCAGTCCTCGATCTGAGGATCACTTGAAGTGGAGTCACGAAGTATCGGGCGTAATATTTTGCCGAATTTGAGGCGATTCCACTACTTTCGCGCATTTTTCCTTTAGTTAGTTTTGTTTTTAAGTATCACTCAATGCAACTCATCTTTCAAAAACTTTTCTTCAACAAAATATTCCTCTACATACAAATCGTAAAATGTACTCGTAATAAAATGGAAACGCTTTTTCATCCTTTCTTTCTCAAACATCATGCAAGATATAACGAAAAAATCTTGTATATCTAATTTTAGAGATCTGCCCATAACTTTTTTACAAGCAAAAATTTCTACCTTAATGCTTTAAGAATGTCCTTCTAAATTGTAACCTAATTATCTCTCTGCTCTGCAGCTTCCTTCAAATAAATGGACCATTTGAAGAATATCAGAATCTTTTCTCTTTATCTATGTGCAAATTAAAGTAGTAACTTCAGAATTGTCTAATTACTTCAAAAACGATCTTATTATACATTCTTTAAATTTCTAACAAAATATCGAAGTAAAATTCTTTTCATATTTTCTGCAACGCTTAGATCTAAAAAATAAATAAAATAAAGACAAAATTAAAGAGAAATCTTGCAACACACTTTTACTAAATCTTGGCTTAAAACAAAAAAAATCCCGTAACCTTTAAAATTTCATCGACTTTTACTAAAATATACAATAATATAATAATAATTGCGTAATTTCATTGAAACGCCAAAGTAATTATTTAATTTTCGGCTTGTAAAGAAATTTAAAATTAAAATCAGGGTCAAATAATATTACCCACCGAAATGTGTTTCAAAAGTAAAATATTTCTCAGCCAAAAAATAAAATAAATAAATAATGGCTACTTATTCTATGTAAATTCGGATAAAATTGTAAAGAAAAAAATAATAAATAAAATGAAATGAAAATAAATAAATAAAAATCTTTTATACTTTTATACATTTTTTATATTTTTTACCTAATCTTAGATATAAATATAAATAAATTTTAATGGACAAATAAATTATAAAAAAATTTGCATTTCATATGCAATTTATGAAATAACGCCTTTTCTCTTTTAAATACATTTTTGAACATCACCAAAAATTTGGGTTGTTGATTCTTTTCTGCATTATTCAGTGCAATAAAATCTGCTGCACTTGCTGTGGTTGGAGAGCGTTCATTGAGAAAAAATCTTTAGGAATTCATAAAAGTTCTTTAGGGTAATTTATTTACTACCTTGCCAGTGATCTGAAGACTACAATGTTTAGAGCGTTGCGATAGTTTAGCTCATGTTAAATAATCATTAAACCTTATTATATTCATTGGGTAGCTCTAATTAGTGCGGGACCTTGTCTTATCTCTCTAATCAAATTAGGCCCGCAAAGACCATTGCGGCAGTTCTATTCGGGGGATATCCTGTATTCCCGGACTTTTCTAGAGAGTATTTCTCTGAGAACAGACTAAATATTGGCTAAACGGACAAATTGGTCTAAGTGGTTATATATACAGGGTGACCAGAGTTATATGCTCCACCCACCTTTTTTTTAAACGGCGGGAAATTTCGAAAAAATAGAAAACACGTATTCAATCATTTTTAGTCTAGTTTATTTTCAGTGATTGACCCATTTTTTTAAACCCTTGTATCTCGAGATACAGCATCCAACTTTGTTTTTTCAAATGGAACGTTATAATTTTTTTTGCATATTTTTATAGTATTTGAGCTCCTAAAAAAAACAAAAAAATTTTTTGAAATCGGTTAGGTTTTTCAAAAGTTATGGTAATTTAAAATATGAAAAAGAAATTTCAGTTTATTGTCAAAATTGCGTAATTTTGTTTAAAGAATCTGTTCAAACTGGGCACAATTAACGGATAGGCAAGCCAAAACTCTGGACTCCCACGCTTTGCTTGTAGCAGCACTTATGGTGGCGAAGTCAAGATCTAGGCAGGCTAGAGTTATTCGACGTTCAGGTTGTTTTTTCTACAAACGTTTGGTGTGGAGTTTTAGAAAATCAACTAATCGGCCCATATTTCTACAGAGAGAACTTAACTGGTGAAAGGTATTTAACTTTTTTAAAGAGACATTTTGCCAGTTCTGCTAGAAGATGTTCCTCTACAACATCGGCTAGATAAGTATTTTCAACAAGATGGTTGCCCGGCGCATAAAGCGAGAGTTGTTCGAGGTTGCCTGGACAGAAATTTCCAGGAAAAGTGCTTAGAGACCCATTGTCCCATCCAATGGCCACCTCGATCTCTGGACTTGACCCCAATGGACTATTTTTTGTGGGGATATCTAAAAAATAAAGTGTACAGTAACCTTAATCCCATGGATTCAGTCGAAGATCTAAAACGTCGAATAACTCTCTCCTGCCTAGATCTTGACTTCGTCACCATATTGTAAGTGCTGCTACAAGCAAAGCGTGGGAGTACAGAGTTTTGGCTTGCCTATCCGTTGATTGTGCCCAGTTTGAACAGATTCTTTAAAAAAAATAACGTAATTTTGACAATAAACTGAAATTTGTTTTTCATATTTTAAATTACCATAACTTTTGAAAAACCTAACCGATTTCAAAACATTTTTTTTTGTTTTTTTTAGGAGCTCCAATACTATAAAAATATGCAACAAAAAATATAACGTTCCATTTGAAAAACAAAAGTTGGATGCTGTATCTCGAGATACAGGGATTTAACAAAATGGGTCAATCACTGAAAATAAACTAGACTAAAAATGATTAAATACGTGTTTTTTATTTTTTCGAAATTTCCCGCCGTTAAAAAAAAAGTGGGTGGAGCATATAACTCTGGTCACCCTGTATACTGTTCACCAAATCTTCCATCGCAATTTCAGCACTCAAAACTCATGTTCCTATTCCATTTAAGACTCATGAGACTTCTCCTACTCAATAATAATCTGTGATCCTCAACATGGCTAGCTAAAAGCATTGACGCGCAACCAAGAATACTTACTTATTTCTTGGTGCAACAGTCCTTAAAAGTAGGGACCATGGACTTTTTAAACACTTTTCACCAATCTCCCTTGAAGGCTGAAGGCCTTTCAGTTAACTCGTCTGATATCAGTAAACTGAAGAAGCTACTGGTGCTTCCAACGACAGTGTTCGTGATGTACTGGATGAATCGCTTTCATTACAGCTAGACTGAATATTCTCAAACTCCTCTGTAACTTTCCCACCACAATCAAGCAAAATTTTCGTGTTTAATACATAATTTTTTATCATAACTATGTGCATTCATGACGAATTTCACTATTTGAAAAAAACTGTCAGACAAAAATCTATTTTAGCTTATCACTGCGTGATAAGTCACGTTCTTATCAAAACTAAAAAGTTTCAAGTATTATTTACAAACATTTTCTGTTATGTTCACAGAACTGATTTATATTTTGTTTAATCTTTCTATTTTACCAAAGAATAATCAGTTATCAAAAGTTAATTTTTGTCACGACTTTTACTAATAATAAATTTAAATCTGTAGATAGGAAAGTTTGATAATAATATTATTTGTGTTTATTAATCACTATATTTCCTAGAAAGGTTTTCTGAATGAACAACTCCCTAAAAATTTAACAATATTTGATATTTAAATAATTAAATAAATTTTAAAATTTTATTTAAATCAAACGCGGTAAAAAAAAGGAAGTCCTTCCAAAATAAGTTGGCCAAATATTCAAACCCAATGATATTTATTCACAGATTCACAAAAGAAAATTAAAAAAGGACAGAGGTACTTGATATTAATGCTTTCTTAAACTTTAAAAAGTAAATTAAAAAAGTAAAACAAAAAAAAAGGTAATTTTATAATTGATAAGGTGTTTACTAATACAAAAACATCAATTTTATAATTATTAATCATTATTATTATTATTTTCTCATAAATCTAAATGTAATTTAAATGTACATAAAATATGTTAATCTAAATATTGCATGTGTAGGAAGCTACTTTTGATTTAATTTTTCTTATCATTTTAGTTTTCCTAATTATTCAGTTTTAGGAGACATTAACTAATCTATTGTATTCCCTACTTCAAAAAATATAAACATTTTTATATACATATATAATATATATATCAAATTATATAAATTAAGCCTTCTGTATGATTGGATTGGAATGAACGCTTTTTGTGAAAAATATTTGAAGGTCACTTCAAGTACAAAAACCATCCATGTAAAAATAAATGTTTACAAAGAAAAACAAAAAAAATTAAATAAATGAAAAGTAATAAGTAAAATAAAAAATAAAACTATTTATTTGTTAATGTTTTTTACAATAACATAATCAGCTTGTTTTATAATTCCATTTTAGTAAATTAAATAAAATAAAAACTAAAAATAATAAAAATAGTTATTAAGCGGAATCAAATTTTTTTTTTTATTTAATGAATTTTCTTTCTTTTTTTTTTGAGTGTGTAAATAAAAAAAGAAAACTTTTGATTACTATAAAGAAATAATGGTTTTATTTTACTTTTTTTCTTAAAATTTTGAACAGATACAGCCATTTTGAAGTGTTTGATAACATCAAAGTTGAAAAGAGTTGATTATAAAGAAAGTGTATTCTTTTTTTGGTAGGTGCGGGCTTTAGTGTTATGTTCCTTTTAGGGCCTACCTCACTCACTGTTTATAAAAAGAGAAATTGTACAAAAAAACAAAATACAAAAAAGAAAAATACCATTAAATTCATTAAAATAAAACTAAAGATATTGCAAAAGAAGAAGGTTAATATCAAATTCATCATTAAAAACAAACTACCTCTGAATTGTTTATCATTATTTTCATTATTTTTACGTTCTTTTATGGATGGTAAAAGTAAAATTTATAATTCTGGGGGAGATTAAAAATGGAAAAAAAACTACCTCACACTTTATGGGCGCTTAGAACATAAAGAAAAGGGATAAACAATTCTAAAAACAGTTTCTCATTGAAAAATAACCAGAAATTGTGCCACACAATGATCTTTTTAAAAAACAAAAACACAAAATTAAAATATCAGAATAATAAAAAAGAATTGCATAAACGCAATAATGGGGATACGATAAAAGAATAAAACATATTCTAATTATTTTATAAATCATACCCATTGATGTTTTAAATATAATTTTTTTTTTTTTAATAAAGGGGCCCTTAGATTCATTTTATTTATTCTAAAATATTTATTACGCAAAACTTTTTTTTTTTTTAATTGTAATACAAAATAAAACGATCAGTTTAAAAGAAATGATAACGACAACAATTTTTGAAAATGCGTTTTGTGCTAATTTTGGGGCATCATTTTTCACGAAAACTAATTAAATCTACGTTGTTGAAAAAGAAAATACAGTTACAATTAACGACGGATATGCCCCCTTTTATTTTTAAAGAAAATTGGAAAATGTTTATCTTTTATAGAAAAAGAAGAGACAAATTGTTGAAGTCGGGTGTTTTTTTTAAAACTTTTCGTGCAGTTTTTGAAGATCAAACTTTGCGCAACTGTCTTTACTGGACAGTTTACTTATCTAACTTCCATTTGATAATTCATTGTAGTTATTATTAATCTCCAATATTATGTCAGGCGGTGAGAAGTTCTTTGCTTACAGGTTGTCCTTGTAAATATCCATCCTTTAATAAGGACAATCCCATTTTCTTTAGCATCTTCAGATTACAGTAAAGTATAAACTTATTGCTCTTCATTAAAAAATAATATAAAATATTTCCAATAATTGTTCCACTTTATATTTTTATCGAAACAATCAGTTCCATTTATTAATTTATTGTGCTAAAATTTAACACTTTATTAATTGAAATATTGAATGGAATTTACATGAAAAAAATTAAGATTTCATTAATTGCCAAGTAAAATATAATCAAAAAATAGAATGCTCTACTTTTTGGGTTCTTGTGCGTCTGTAGATTAAAGTTTTTTTGCATAGTTCTTAATTCATCCTAAACTAACCTCCCATGTCTATTGAGTTACGCATATTCTGTAAATACTTCATTAAAAATTCAATTCTTTTGAATATTCTATCCTTAATATGGCCCGGGAAGGCTCTGCGGGACACTTCGTTGGCCCGGAGCCCTGCTTTGGGGTTTCGAAATGTGTTAAGTCTGCGGCCATCAATGTATGGGTGCAGAGTAGGGCTCACAGGAGTGGTGGCTTGCCACCACTGGGCTGAGACAGGCGAAGGAGTTCATCCGAGGCTATTCGCCGAGGCTGACCGCAGAATTAATCCGTCAAGGCCGTGGGGCTATAAGGATAATTGTTGGCCTATTAACGGGTCACTGCAGGCTCAGAAAACACATGCATCGCCTGGGCCTGGCAGAAGATAGCCTTTGTAGGTTCTGTCAGGAAGAGGAGGAAACGGCACTGCACTGGTGTTGTGTCAGTGTGAGGG
The DNA here is from genome assembly GCF_049639745.1 of Rhodnius prolixus. NCBI lineage: Eukaryota > Metazoa > Arthropoda > Insecta > Hemiptera > Reduviidae > Rhodnius > Rhodnius prolixus. The sequence goes on along the minus strand of NW_027411593.1, from coordinate 18,703,491 downwards.
GCTCGTATGGCTAAGGATGTTACTTCTCGGGGAGGAAAAACCAAGGCCAGTAAGCTTTACCCAGGAACCACTCTCCAGAATTAAGAGTCTGATTAAACGGACGGGTCTGGAGGGTGAGCTCTAAAGCCGGGGAGCCACAATAGATCCATAGGGGTCGCGGTGGTGCAGGCCTTGAGGCCACCCTAATTTAATCTAATCTAATCTAATCCTTAATAAGTTTTTTTTCTAGTTTAATCTCTCTGATACCTTTACGTTACTACGTTGTTTACAAAAAAGGTAACAAGAAGAAGAACAAGAACATTTTCTGAAAATGCCGTTTTTGCCCAATTTCAGCAACGTATTTTTCGAAATCTATCTTGTTGCCAAAAAAAAAAAAAAAAAAATTACAGCTATAAGGGAGGATTCGCCCTATATTTTAAAGAAAATTTGGGAATTTTATCTTTTATAGAAAAAGAGAAAAAAAAATCTCAAAGTTGGGTGTTTTTCAACGTTAACTCTTTTTCGTGCACTTTTTTGACGATCAACCCGGACAATTTTAATTCAATAATTTTGCTCTCTATACTTTTTCAATAATATAATCACAATAAAATTTTCTCGTATCCTAAGGGCCCCCTCTTAATCTAAAATGATTTTATTTTATGGTTAAAACCAACGCCTAAAACACATTTTGCTCATCACACAATCAGGGGAGTTTGTAGTTATGTTTAGTAACAACAGAAACAAAGACAAAAAAAAAATAATAATAATAAATACTGGCAAAGAAAATTGATAAAAATCGCAACCTAAGTTAAATAATCAATAAATAATAAATTGTAATTTCTGCCAAAAACACTTCTCTTATTTTTGTTTCTATATTATATAAATATATAAATATTCTTAAATTAAATGCTATAAATAAATAAACTTTATTTAAAACAAACTAATATAGTAGCCTTTTCTTCAGTACAAAGAATCAAACAGCAACTAAAACAAAAGTATAATTAATTGGTAGCTCAGATTGTTTCGAAATATTTATTTAATCATTTGATTTATCTGATTCTAATTATTATTAATATATTTTCTTTTTGTTAATTTTTGATTTATTACCTGTATCATTTTGGGGTTCTTTTATTCCTATTTTGATTGGAATATTAAGAAACTGAAAATAAACAGACCTTCATTTACAGTCTTTATCATAATTTTCTCATTAGTTTATTGTTATTATTCTTTATTTTATTTTTTTGTGTTAATAAATGCTTTAATTAATTTTATTTTTAACTCTTTTTCTTAACAAAATCTATTCTTTTAATTATAAATCTAAATTAATTTGTCTTATTTTATAACTTTACTATCTTATAGTACAAATATAAACAGATTGAGAAAGATAAAAAAATTATAATTATTTAATCGTTATATTTAGGAACATGTTTATATAATTAAAAATAATGGAAATGTTTTTAATAAGTATATGTATAATTTTGTTGGATCTCCCGTAACGTCAATCAGAAAGAAATAAAATTTAATTAGATAAGCGGACTTTATTGGTTTTTAATTTTTGCGTTTTATTAAATTTGGAATTGGGAAAGTAGAAATTTATTATTATTTTTATTATTATTAATATTATTATTAATCAACTATATTTTATTTAAAATTGCATATGTGAGGTATGTAATTTTTTTTAAATAGAAATTTAAAAGAAAAAACAGATACTAATCTAACAAACGGGTTTATTACAAAAAGTTTGTTGACTAAATCATAAATTTATGAGTAAGTTGTAATTTTTCAAATCTAAATTGCCATAAAAAAAAATTGTACAATAACACTCATAACACATCTAAATTTTTCGCAATAACATTTTTTGAATATCCAACATTAATTTCATCAACTTTAAGGTCCTGAAATGTGATTTCTTTTTTTTTCTGATTAAAAAAGAAATATAATTCCTAATTATTTTGAAGCGAGTTGAAACCAGATACCAATACTCAAAAGTTTTGAATAATTTTAAATAATTCGTTCGACCTGAATTTGAAGCCACCAGGCTTCCTTCCCTCTATTTCTTCAAAGTTCTTTTACATACATATACAATGATGCTGCTTGAATCGACAAATGTTTTCATATGATTAACCCCTTAATGCACAGTATTTTTGAAAAAAACCGCTATATTAAATACTTGAATAAGTAAGTGTTATAGCTTGCAATCCCATGTAAATGATAAATATCAATAAAACGATTGTTTTTCGTTGCTTTCACATTATTTTCAATTCTCGATTATATTCGAGTGTGAAAAATTATAGCAGCATAAAGTACAACGCCGCTCGAATTATCTCGAGTGTGCACAGTTTGGCCAATTTAGCGCGTTAAAGGGTTAAATTGGTTACTTTGAATCAGTGCATCAGTTTTTTTTAACAGCTTCACTGTAAATGTAGCTTTAGTTAATACTGTATTTATCTATATTTGGTAAGAATAATCCTTTCGAATTTGTTCATTAATTTTAAACTAAAATTAATGAACATTTAGTTGTTAGACCTCTCAACCTTTCAACTTAAGCAAAACCATATTCTGGATTAAAGTGAAACCGACATTGCCTCTTTTACGTACTCGTGACTTCTACAGTTTATACTAGTAAATAATTTGCATAAATTACATACCTCACTAAATGATTCTAAATGATAATGTATTTATCCAAAATATAACTTACATTATAATTGTGCTTTTATTATATCTAAACATTAAAACTATTATTCTAATTAAACACATTAAGGGATATTGATTTAAAAACCACTATTAAAAAGGGCATATTGTGTAGAATTAAGATTGAATTAGATTTTTTTTTTGTTTAAAGCTATATTTCTTCAGTTTTATTCTATATTTAGGACACTGCCCTATCAGTGCCATTCATACATTCATTATTATATAATACCAATACCAATACACTTTTTTACTTTTTTTTAAATACAATTAGGCTAACGCTATCATACTTTACGAATCATTTTTGTTTATTCGCCTCTTTAATCACCAAGTAATCTTTTCTCACATCACATCTTACTCTATTTTACCGCTAATATTTCTATTATTTTATTATTAAATTGTTTATTGTACCCAACATTTTAGTATAAAACTTTTAGTCAGAATTTTTTTCTCATATATTTTGTTTGTTTGTAGTAGAATGTATTATAAAAATAAAAATTAAAAAAAAAGATACAAAAAAATAAAAATAAATGACATATCTTTTATGGTTTAACCATTTATTTAGTTAAATTGTTAGTAAAATTTTTTAAAAATTAATTAGTTAAATTTATTTGTAATTAATTAATAGATGTTTTATTTGTATTTTTGATTTAATTTTCTTTTATTTGTGTGTGGATATTTTTTATTACCATTTTTTTTTTTTTAATTTTTAATCCTTTTAATTATTTGGAAAAAGGGCAATGTTTGTTAATTATGGTATTTAATAGGATTAATAACTGAATAAAAGAAAAATCTACGAAAAAGAGTTTTAAGTGATTAAACCATCTATAATAGCAAATAAATTGATTGTGAAAAATACCTATAATATTAATTATTAATTTCTTTAATCCAAGATAAATTTTCAGTTTTTGTTTTTTTGCTATGGAATAAGAAATAATGTTATTTATGGCTGAAACACAATTTTTCTTCTAAGAAAGATTATTGCTTTTACGTTTCATACGTCTCTGGTGTCTTTTGTTGTTCTTTCACGAACTGGTGAAAATAGTTGTGGAAACCATTAAACTTTAGAAAATAATGTAAAAGTTGTGGGTGTTGGGCGGTAGAAGGTTATACAGTTTTTCACAACAACTATCTGTGAAAAAAAAGATACCAGTGGCGTCTGGAACGTGAAAAAAATATTTACGTGGTTAATTTCTGCAGTGTTTGCCATGGGATTAGATTAAATAGTTTTATTGTAAAAACTTACGAGAAAGCACACTGGCTTGATGAACAATAGTCCATATTTATTTGGCTGTAGATTCCATGAGAAATCTATAAGATATTAAATAATGTCTCTTCAGGGTTGTTATCAAAGCAAGCTATATAGACATGATAAAACATTTTTAGGTTGTTACAACGTTTCTTGGTACATTTTTATGAACCTATTCCAGGCATGGAGAGAATTTTATACTGGGAATCGGGTTAATTACCTGTAAAAAAGGAATCCTTTCCTCAAGACCTCTCTCAGTTCTTGATTCTCTCTTCTATGACAGAAGAAGATAGGGGGGGTGTATTCCTTTTTCCTAGAGACAATTATATCACAAAAGACTGAGGACGGCGTCTTCTTGCACACACTATAAAGGAATGGAATAGGCAAGTATCCTTTATCTACAGATTATCTGCAAAAATTTATTTAATCTATATGTGTATCACATAGCAGGAATTTTTACATGAATATCCCCTGCTTACATGCAACATTCTATAATGGAGATAGATGATGCACGAAAAATCAAGACACACTGCCTAAAAACAATCTTAGGCATGATTGATTATTATTATAACCATATGAGAATATTTCTCGAATGAAATCGAGATTATCTTCCCCTCCATTTAACTATATTCAATTTAAGTAAAAAAATCAAATCAAAAGAGAACAATTCCATTTCAGCATTTACACAATTCAGTAACAATTTCAAAGCTAAAAAGTCTTTTTGCAAAACTTCCAATTAGTTTATCTTGGATTAATCAGATATCTCTTATCTACTTTTAAAATAAATTAAGACTCCATATTTTGCTGATTTTATCTTTTTCACTCGAACGCAAAAAAAAAAAAAGATTTAAGTACAGAAAAATCAATAACTTTTTTTATTAATTTTTGTAAAATGTAAATAAGGCACCTTATACTTAGGACTAAATATTATACATAAAGAAGTAAATGGAATATTAGCACTTGTATGTTTTTCTTCAACATGATTGGCTATTATATTTGAATAAAATTTCTGAAAAACTGATCAAGTTTTTCATTTGTTCATTTGTGATATATATATATTTTTTTTTTATATATCTAACACAAATTGTTGTCCTTTTTTATATAAAAAAAAGTATAAAATAATGAAAGAAAGTAATATTTGATATGATTCCATGTCAATTATGTTATTTCATCTTCAGTAAACAATTGAATGAAGGCACGGGTACTTCTAAAGCACTCGAAGAAATTAAAAATATAACCATTGAAATGAAATCTAAAAAATTTCGACTTTTCATTTTATATTTATTAGTTTAATTTTAGTTATAAATATAAAAATTTGTGATTTTTTATTTTGCTTAGATTTTATTTTTATTTTATACTTAGTTAATTTCTTTATAAAATAATTAAAAATCGATTTTTAGATTTGTTTTTATCTAGTGAAAATTATTTATAGTTGAATTTTTTCTTCCTTATTAGGTATTATTTTTTAAAAAATCATTAATATACATTTTTGTTAGTTTTTTTTTGGTAAAAACAAAAACTGTGTACATGAGGATAGAATTTTATCGGATAATTATCATTGTCTCGAAAATTTTTTTGTAATATTGGTAAAATAGAAATAAAATACTAAAAAACAACAAGTTTTATAATTGTTCCAGAAAAAGTACAGGTTTCACTATGCCTAAAAGATGAATTAAAATAAACAATTCAAAAAAGAAAAAAAAAAAAAAAAGTTGGAAATGCGAAAAATATATATATATATATATAAAACCACGAACAATATAATATATATAAAACTATAGTTATAAAAATATAGGTAACTTCTTGAAATTGGAATTTTTAAAATAGAGTTGTATGTAAAAAAAAATTTAAATATAAAAACTACTTTAACTAAACAATATTTGTTTAGTTGTGTTTTATTGTAAGAGGACCGTTAAATTAATAAACACATATGATAAAGATATAAATATTAGGGGCTTCTTTTTATTATCATTATTTTGTTTTTCTATGTTAGTAATTATACTTGAAACATAAAATAATTAAAAAAAATATATTTAAAAAAAAAGAAGAAGAGAATAAAGATTTAACGCTGATTATTATACAAATAAAATCCTAAGTATTGTATTTTTCGTGTTTTTGTTATACCTATTTTTGTTTTGTTCTAGCTACTGAACAGGCCTGAGTCAGGGCTTCGATCACGCAGCATCTATTTTGTTCTCTATCTCGGCCAAGTTTCCACGTGAAATAAGCTCAATAATATTTTTTTTTTTTGTAAGCAAAACAGTAATTTTAAAATGGGAAACATTACGAGGGTCGTTTGGAAAGTCCGTGCAAAGTCAGAGAGATAGCACCACTGGCGCGTATCGAGGTTATGTTTAGTTAGTAGCATCTCTTGGAAGAACACACACCAAGTTTCAGCCAGATCGGTCTATTTCTTTGTGTTTGGCATTCGTTTGAATCGAGGAAGTCGAGTGATTTTCAAAAAATGGACGAAAAAGAATTTCGTGTGTTGATTAAACACTACTTTATGAAAGGCAAAACGCCTCAGGAGACTAAAGAGAAGCTTGATAAACATTATGGTGACTCTGCACCTTCGATTAGAACAGTTTATAAGTGGTTTCAAAATTTTCGGAGTGGCCATATGGGCACAAGTGACGCTGAACGTTCTGGACGCCCTGTTGAGGTTACTACTCCAGAAATCATTGATAAAATCCATGATATGGTTGATGGATGACAGAAGAGTGAAGGTGCGTGAGATTGCTAGTGCTGTGGGCATCTCGAATGAACGGGTACAAAATATTTTGCATCAACATTTGGACATGACAAAGCTATCCGCAAGATGGGTGCCGCGATTGCTCACGCTTGACCAAAAACGAAATCGTGTGAAGTGTTGCAAGGATGGTTTGCAGCTGTTCCAGAAAAATTCCGCAGGACTTTAAGCGTCGTTTCGTCACTGTGGATGAAACATGGATACATCACTACACTCCTGAGACCAAAGAACAATCTAAACAATGGGTTACTAAGGGGGAATCTGCGCCAAAAAAGGCGAAGACCGTTCCTTCGGCCGGAAAGATTATGGCGACTGTCTTTTGGGATTCGCAAGGAATAATCCTCATCGACTATCTGGAAAAGGGTAAAACTATTACAGGTGCATATTATTCATCGTTATTGGACCGTTTGAAAACCGAGCTGCAAGAAAAACGCCCACGATTGGCCCACAAAAAAGTCCTTTTCCATCACGACAACGCACCAGCTCACACCTCAGCAGTTGTGGTCGCAAAATTAATGGAAATAGGGTTCGAACTCGTTTCACATCCCCCCTATTCTCCAGACTTGGCTCCCTCGGACTACTATTTGTTCCCCAATATGAAGAAATGGCTGGCGGGAAAAAGATTTTATTCAAACGAGGAGGTGATTGCAGAAACGAATGGCTATTTTTCCGACTTGGACAAATCCTATTATTCGGAAGGGATCAACAAACTAGAGCAGCGTTGGACGAAGTGTATAAGCCTAAAAGGAGACTATGTTGAAAAATAAAAAAGGTTTACCCCAAAAAATTAAGTAGTTTTTATTTTTGCACGGACTTTTCAAACGACCCTCGTATACTATTGGTAATGATGCCCATCTCCGGAAATTTTGGGCATTCAAATTAAATACAGTCTAATAGTTGACATCACCTGCTACAAAACGTCATTAAAGAATGCTATAACTAAGACCAAATGCAATGTTTGTGATTACAAATTGTAAATTCTCTGTACAATGTTTGTAAAACTATTTTCTTACCTCATAACAGTAATAGTAATAAAGAAAAAATTGCTTTGAAAAATAACCAGGAATTGAGTGAAGTCCAGTTGAATAAAAATTCAGCCTAATGTAAAATTTAAGAAACCTTGAGTTGATATTAGGTGAGAAGTATTAATCATAGGCTACCCGGGGTTAATAATGAGTTATAAAACTGAACAGAAGATAGAGGAATCTGATATAAAAATTGGAACTCTGCAGACCATCAATGTGCAATAGAAATAGGAGTGTTGTTACCAAATCCTCAGATTTGAGCGCCTACGCAAATGGAAGCATAGATTTTGCACGAGTAAGTTGAAGGCCATATGCACTTCTGATTTGATTTTTCTTTTTACAAACCAAATGAAATTTACATTTTATTTTTTCACAGTCTACTGCAAAAACCTATGTCTTCTCTCAGATAGGTTAGGTACAAAACAGGGTAAGGTTTTCAGCCACACTTTTCCTGAAATATTTCTTTGTAGCCTAAATACTGGTTCAAGACCACATTCATCTTCCAAACATTTAACTTCTCCTGAAGAATAATTTCGTAAGTAGAATAATAAAAGATCCTAACAATTCTGATCAGCGTTGTCCGATTAAAATATTTATTATTGAACCCAAAGATTGTCTGGATTCCGGCACATGCCGGTTAGCTTGGCAATTGTTTCGAATTCAGAGGATGGGTAGTTCCTTCAGAATGTAGTAAAGTTCCAATTAAAGTATGTTTCTTTATTAGTATGAATGTTAAAAAGACTTCACAAGCGTGAAAATAACAATTTGTTTCAGTAATTTTATAATTGGTCCATCTTTAATAGAGAATTCAATTAAGAAGATCTAAGAATCTAGTTATTTGCAGAGTAAACAATCTTCGTAGAAACAATGTAAGTAATAAGTATTTACGTTTCATTAAATATTGTATGAAGGAAACAAACAAAAACGACGTCTAAAAATAGATTAATGAAGAAACATTCTGCATCGAATTCTATTTCTTAATAGAAGACACTTCTAAAGAAAGAACATTAGAGCTTTTCATACAGTACCAATTCGTTTCCTCAATGAAATGAGAAACATAAATTAATTTTTGGAAGAAACACAAAGATTACAAACATTTTTTCAATGTTTTATTCTGCCTAGAAATGTTTAATTTGAAACATTTGCTTTCGGAAATGTTTGCCTCTGATTATCGAAAGTATTTATTTGATCTTGAGGTTTAGGATGCAATGTTTCCCTAAAAGAATGACGGCCTCTTCAGCATCTGTCTTACGGTTACCAAATTACATTTTCAGATAATTAGAACATCATTTTTTTTTAATACACAAAAAATATAAGAGGACCAATGTATCCGTAGTAAGTAGTTTTTTGGGCAAAACTTGATGAACTAAAAAAATATAGAGAAATACTCGTAATATGGATTTTTGCTGGCCTTTTTATGGAGGTGTTTACTTCTCATTTTGTTATTCCATACAGCTTCCAGCTTGATAAAAGTATGGTATAGAATTCTTTAAAGGCAAAACCAAATCTTACATTTCGTTTTAAATAAAAACAACAACAGACCCTCTTTATTATGATTTAGTTTCTAATGATGTAGGATGTGCAAATATCGAAGGAGCATATTGTCTCAATGGATTTTTAGTGCCTCTGCGTCATTAAAGTGCTAGCCTTTGATGGACCAGATGATGCTCACCAAGGTTACTAATTTAAGCAGGGAACTAGTAAGGTAAGTGAATTAAAGTAAATGTGAGCCAACTAAAAATTGTTTATTATTCGCTAGAAACGTAAAATTTGAGTGTTTAATTTAAACAATTAAGTGATTCATTTGAAATTAAATATCAGATGACACCTTACTTGACACCTCTATAAGAGATAGCGCTCAAAGACAAATGGCAAACTGGAGTCACAGAAGCTCGTTTATGAAATCTGGATCTTATAAAAAGATTCTATTGCTGTATTAGAGGAGAAAAAGCTTAAAAATAGATAAATAAATACATTTCTTCTCTTGATAAAGCTTGACGTTTCAATAAATAATAATTATTTATTATTGGACTACTTATACGCCTCAATTGAAAGATAAAGTTGAAAAATTAAGAAAAGGCCTAGTACGATGTGCCAGTTGTCCACCATAATGGTAAGTAATTGCTGTTTATGCTGCTATAGGAGTCTCATATTAAATCAGCCAGTTACCATTTGCAAATATCCTACTACTATTGTAAAATAGAAAATGTAAATAAAGATTGACTATTGTCCTTAAGCTACAGGATTTTGAAATTTAAATTTTATACAAATATTATCGAAGGTCATGTGAGTTTAAATGAACTATTTGAGGGGATCGTGTGTATGAACGTAATGATAATGTAATCCTGTGACTACATTACGCCGACTTTGTGAGATTTGGATGCCTAATATTATATAGTTATTTTTAGATGAACTACGAAATAATAGAATGAAAGTAAAGAGAACCATATAGGATATTATGAAAAGGCAATGGCTGAGGAATAGTTCTCACTTGAAAGAAAGTTAGAACTAGATGAGATACCAGTGATAAATTGTTTCAAATTAACCTAAAATAGACAGACACGGACAGGTTGTAGACAAATAGGGCAGTAATAAAAGTTAAATTGAATTTTATTTAAACCAGCTAGTTGTGGAGCTGAATTCGAGTCCCAGCTTTAGTTATATGTAGTTTTACTTAGTTAATGTGAGAAATGACTAGAAAAGTTAATTTTAGTCATTCTATATTCTGCTATAAATTGTTTATAGAGTTTCTTAAGATAGTTGATCCATCAATTAGTTCACATAATGATACTGTTAAATGAGACGTTTTCAGTCAAGTCCAGGGCGTAAATTTGATCTTCTGCACAGCCTCTTACAACACCTCTGCCTGGATGAAACACTGCAAAAAGTGTCTTTTAAAATTTCCAGTAAATAACTTTGTAAGGGGCAGAGTTGTGCTGTAATGACAGCAGCAATGCACTTTTACTAGCCAGAAATGCATCACTGATGTCAGTTGTAGACGCGCTTTTATTTGATAATAATGTAATAATAACAATAAGCAAGTTCCTTAACTCTAAGTGAGTTCTTTTCTAACTTTCAGAAGATTGCATAAAATTTAAGAAATGACATCACGATTTCTGCAATTTGTAAACATACTAAGTAAGAGTAATCACCTATTTTGTCAGGCGGGCCTTAATGTCCAGCGGTCAGTTAGGTGATTGACTTGAATATGACGTTTATTCAATTAAAAGAAAATTTAGGAATTGATCACAAATTCGGGTCTTTTTTCATAAGAATTTTAAACTTTACTGAAACTTTTCCAAACAAAAAAATCACAAAATAAAGTTTCATTTGATAAATTTTATAAAAATATAATCCGTGAAAGCTACGAGGGTCGTTTGAAAAGTCCGTGCAAAGTCAGAGAGATAGCACCACTGGCGCGTATCGAGGTTATGTTTAGTTAGTAGCATCTCTTGGAAGAACACACACCAAGTTTCAGCCAGATCGGTCTATTTCTTTGTGTTTGGCATTCGTTTGAATCAAGAAAGTCGAGTGATTTTCAAAAAATGGACGAAAAAGAATTTCGTGTGTTGATTAAACACTACTTTATGAAAGGCAAAACGCCTCAGGAGACTAAAGAGAAGCTTGATAAACATTATGGTGACTCTGCACCTTCGATTAGAACAGTTTATAAGAGGTTTCAAAATTTTCCGAGTGGCCGTATGGGCACAAGTGACTTTGAACGTTCTGGACGCCCTGTTGAGGTTACTACTCCAAAAATCATTGATAAAATCCATGATATGGTGATGGATGACAGAAGAGTGAAGGTGCGTGAGATTGCTAGTGCTGTGGGCATCTCGAATGAACGGGTACATAATATTTTGCATCAACATTTGGACATGACAAAGCTATCCGCAAGATGAGTGCCGCGATTGCTCACGCTTGACCAAAAACGAAATCGTGTGAAGTGTTGCATGGACGGTTTGCAGCTGTTCCAGAAGAATCCGCAGGACTTTAAGCGTCGTTTCGACACTGTGGATGAAACATGGATACATCACTACACTCCTGAGACCAAAGAACAATCTAAACAATGGGTTACCAAGGGGGGATCTGCGCCAAAAAAGGCGAAGACCGTTCCTTCGGCCGGAAAGATTATGGCGACTGTCTTTTGGGATTCGCAAGGAATAATCCTCATCGACTATCTGGAAAAGGGTAAAACTATTACAGGTGCATATTATTCATCGTTATTGGACCGTTTGAAAACCGAGCTGCAAGAAAAACGCCCACGATTGGCCCACAAAAAAGTCCTTTTCCATCACGACAACGCACCAGCTCACACCTCAGCAGTTGTGGTCGCAAAATTAATGGAAATAGGGTTCCAACTCGTTTCACATCCCCCCTATTCTCCAGACTTGGCTCCCTCGGACTACTCCCAATATGAAGAAATGGCTGGCGGGAAAAAGATTTTATTCAAACGAGGAGGTGATTGCAGAAACGAATGGCTATTTTTCAGACTTGGACATATCCTATTATTCGGAAGGGATCAACAAACTAGAGCAGCGTTGGACGAAGTGTATAAGCCTAAAAGGAGACTATGTTGAAAAATAAAAAAGGTTTACCCCAAAAAATTAAGTAGTTTTTATTTTTGCACGGACTTTTCAAACGACCCTCGTATATATTATCTTCGAACCTGATGCAATTCCTAAGAATTTCCCAAATTGTCATTAATATAAAAGTTTAGTATCTTTGGAAGATTTGGAAGTTTGCTGTCAGAAGATTTGTTCGATTTTAGCATTTGATTAGTGAAGTTGTTTGTTGAACGGTAAGATGATCACAATTTCATTGATTTCAGGATAAGAGATGTGCTAAGTAAGCTGTGGGTTACTCAGCAAATGGTGAAGCAGATTTTTTCAACTCTAGGCAACCAAAAATCAACTTTTAAAAAAACCGCCGATCAAAAATGCAGAATTCTAGAAGTCTTGGTTAAATTAAATAAAATATAGTAATAAAATAAGACATGGCCATGTAATAGCATTTTTCGAAGTCCTCAATTTTTTAATTTAAATCGGTAATAATGAAATCTCATTTATTTTTAGAACTTTTTCTTGCTCTTCTCTCTTTGCTGTAAGGGTAAATCCAATTTTAATAACTGAAGCTTTAGCAAATAGCACAGGGGCGTACCTTTGATGTGCACTGATGAAATGCAATGAATTACAAATTTAATTAGGAGAAAATTTTAAAGACTGAGGGTTGAGGAAATATTCTTTTAAGGACGTAGGAGTAAAAAAAAGAGAAAGGACCCAGTGTCTGGAAGAAGTATTGTAGTAGGGAAAGGAACGCTACAGGTTGTAGAGGTGCGATGTAATAATTTATTTTCAGCGAAGAGAAAAGAATGAAAAGAGATGGAGATATAACAGTAATTTAAAGCTGTCAACAGGAGACAAGGTTACCTTACCACCATAGGTATTATTACCAACTGTGAATTTGTAAACAGTATAGACACTCTGGAAAATCCCTGTTCCCACTTCTAGGGTACTCTAGTATCTATTGGTTGGTTAGCCAAAGGGGGCGCCCCTTTGCAAATTATATCCACCTGAGGGATGGCCCAGACCATGCATTACAATTAGGATCAATTCTCATTTCTCTTAGGGAATAAACTGTGTCGGCCGTGATCATCATCACGGGTTATTATTATATGATGCTGGTGCTCTGGTGGATTGCATGGTAACTATTATATCACATGCACTGACTACTCAACAATGGCAAAACTAATCTACATCTGAATATCATTCAGCCATCAATACTGATCAGATAATATTGGCACTAGTAAATGCATAGAATCATGATGTTTAACCTCTTTATGCTAGAGATTTGCAAGTAATAGAACATTCGCTGCAATCACTAAGAAGTTAATTTCAGTAGTTCTAAAACTAATCTTTGAACTCGTCTTGAACTGTATCAGGATTTCATTTTATTTTCGAATTTCAATTTTGGGCTGAACTGGCGTCATCTGTTTTTGTTTTGCTTTTAAAGGGACTTTTTGTATAAATTAGGTGATATTTTAGATAGATATTTTATATTTATTGTTTTATTATATCGCAAACCAAGTGCGCTAACGGAATTATGTACAACCCCAGTGGATAATCCACCAGTATGTGTGAACTGTGGAGGTTCTCATACTGCAAATCACAAGAGTTGTTACATTTTACAAAAGCACATAAAATCTCATCCACAATGAGCTCAAGTGAGTAAACCACTTTCTAAGCCTGCATTTAAGATGAATGCTTCCGACTTCACATCATTTCCAAAGTCCAGCTACAATCTTGCTTGGGGCGCTGCCGGGCAACATCAACCTATTGGCAAAATGCCCCGCTCTGCATGGGGTATGATAGCTTCTGATGAATCTTCTACTAGTTCTTCTGACTTATCTTTGCTTAGCTTTTTTGTAAGATGTTAACAAATCTCTGTTATCTTCTTTTAACTTAAGGATCTTACTTCTACAGATAAGGAACTGCCATAGATATTTCGTATAACTGTTTTTAAATTTTAAATAAACTTTTTTTACTCAAATTCAACTCTTAATTTCAACATGACTAAATTCCTCTTTTGAGTTTAATTCCTCTTTTGAGTTTAATTCCTCTTTTGAGTTTATAATGAATAATTTTTATTTTGTTGTAAGAGTTTATCGATATATTGGGTTCTTAAATGTTTCGAAACTTAACCAACATAACAAAAGACTCTTAGATCTAATGTTACTGCGACCTATTTGGTCATACAGCATCAAAGTATGGGGGATCGACTAAGCGTTCCAACTCACTACGCCTCCGAAAATACTTCGAAAACAACGCTCAGTTCTATGTATCTAACCTCATCCATAATGACCTCAAAATTCCTTTCATTACAGATCTTGCTAACACTCGTTTCTTCAAATTTCATTCCTCTACAGCCGCTCATCCTAACCCTCTCATAGAACACCTATCTTCTTCCACATTATCAGGTAATCCTCTAAGGAGATTGAAGAGAAGATGGCCTCATGATCTACTCTTATCGTGAGAGCAAAGCCCGTTACTGGAGTGACACCACTGGGTGCCTTCTCCACTCATGATTTTCTTTCACCATATTTGCTTGTTGCAACAACCGTTGCAGTGGTAAATTCCAATAAAATATTAAAAAATTAAAAAAAAAAGGAGTTTGCCGTTAATTCAAGTATTTCTTTTAATTTCAGCTTCCAACTGGAACTATCCCGGATATCCTCTTCTCTCAGTCCATAACCGTGGAGGCTTTCTCGGAGGCCATCTATCCACTTTCCTTCAGCTTCCCAGTCTATCATTTCCTTGGCCACTCTTTCCTTTCTTTTTTTTTGTGGCCGTCATTGGAGTTTCTTTTCCTTCACCTTCTGCAGCACATTTTCTGAAACGTAATTTATTAAATTACGTTCACAATTTGCACATTTAGTAAGATTATATAAAAATTCCATGGATACAATATAATGTGAAACGATGTGAATGTAAGAACAATCACTATACCAATGGAGGTACCATTAAGAAAAGATTTGGGCCTTTTCTACTATTCTCTTTAACGCTCCGCAGGCCATAATACTGAGAGAAAATTGTAGGTGTTGAGTGTGGTCTGTGCGTATGTAAGCATATAAGATAGTTCCTTGTGTATGCAGAACGTGTGATCTCTGCCCCACCTTTTAGACTTGTTAAATGATCGAAGTGGAATCGAAAAGTGAAAGGGTCCAAGCCGCACTCTTGCATAGACAAACGAGTCAAGAAGTCTTTACTTTTTTCTCCCACACATCTGCGTATATATTATTCTATTCGGCCAAGACCTGCATCTTAAAACAAAATCCACAAGTCAAAAACCAACAGAGAGTAAGTAACACTAAATAAAAGTTGTTTGTTTTCTTTAAAATAGTAAAAAAATTGGTTTATTTTTCATTGTTTGGTTGAAAAGTTGCGTAGTTAAGTTAGATGAGTTTTCTTATCTTAGCAACAGTGAACAAAGAGGTTTAGCAGAATTTTCGTGAGAAGATTTTACTAACTAGGGCATAAAAACACATTGTTTCATTTTTGAAAAAATAGGCACCTTGAAATTCTGTTTTTCGCTGAAGAATGAGCCATACAGGTTCAGCAACTAAAAGTAATCCAAGATTTGCCAAGTAAAAGCAATAAATTTGATTTCTCAAGTTATTTAATTGGTCAAAATTTGTTTCATTAATAAGTTATAGATAACCAGTTATTCACCAAGAAGAATGGAGGTTGTTATTGTGGTCTTTTGAGGTTGATTAACTGAATGTGATTTTTCTAGAATCAAGATGTGGAGATCAGTGTTTTTTGACCAGATATCCAGGAATCGCCTATCACCAAAATACAAACATACCAATCGATCGTAGAAGATCTAATCGCTAACAAGGAAATCAATCAGGCGTCTTGGCCATAACGGCCCATGAAGAACCACAGTCTCACTAAACAGGTCTTCATCTCCAATTCTCTACTCACTCCAGTTTCCATCTTTGGCTTCCGTGGACGCCATTCTACTCTCCAACCATCCCGATTTCGGTCTCTCATTCAGACCCACTGGAATACCCATATAATGCTGATTTCCTTCTTCTGCCAACTCTAATTAGTGCACAAACCATTGTCAACTCAATCTACAGGCCTTAATTAAATCAAACCGGCTCATCGAATTGATCTTTAACGTCTCAGTTTATCCTGATTTTAAAACCATCCAGAGACGTGACCAATATCCTTCATTTACACGATCTTTCTTAACTATCCAACTAAAATAAGATCATCAATTAAGACCAATACTCACTAGGACTCATTAGAATCTTTGCAGCTCTTTATGTTGACTCTTCAGAAATAGTTGGAGTGTTGGAGACATCAATTACTGCGCTCCTTCATCCCCACTTAAAAGTGCAACCGCCTCCTAGATATCTAAACACCTAAATGTATTCGTAAAAGCAAACATATTTGTATACGTGCCCTTCATACAACTTCTAATAACAGAAGATCTAATTCATATTCTGAAGTATTTGGGGATGATTTTATGTACAGTTCATGTTTTGTATACACATATGTCAAAAATGTTTGGCAGGTGTCGAAGTGTCAAATGCACCATAAAACAAATAGCTTATAAGCAGCGTAACATACCCTAGTTTTCTTGTTTGGTTTGTTGTATGTTTGGTTCTCTCCCCTCGCTTGATTGTGTTGAGGGAAGTCGGTGGTTTTATCACCTCACAACTCATCATTTATTCACATATCCTTTAGACTGAAAACATCACAAGAATGCTGTTTTCGGCATTCCATTACATTAATTATAAATTCCTGAAATATATTCTAATTAATACACAATTTTATGCATGGCTTTAATTTTTAATGTAATGAATAATTTAAGGAAGGAAACAATTGTTTAGCTCTTGTCCCGCTTAAAAGGGCTTATCCTGAGAGCTCATTATCATGAGATTTCGTGTCCATAAATTTTGAATGGTATGTTTAATTTAAAATAATGTTATTTATAGGCAATTTAAATTGGGTATTGTTTTACATAACTTTGTCTCAATGATTACAATTTTTTATTTTTTGTTTAGAGGTGGGGAAGATGTCGGATAAAGAGGCATTCAAGGAAACGAAGAAACCGACAGGCTGTCAAAAATAGGCCTTATAATCGTTATAACTGCCTTAGAAGACGTTTTACAAGAAAATGCTCACCTTATTCTGAATATTACCTGGATATATTGAAAATGTGGTGACGTCTCGCAGTGCTGAATAATATCTTTGGTTTTATCATGCATGTTTATTGCATCCTTGACCGGTTTCGGACTTTTATCTATTATCAGATTAATCAATTTGGTGTAGAGCTTACGACTTCTCTCACATTATTCTTGCTGACTGAGTGAAGGAGTTTAAATGTTGTGATATACGAGTATGTTATTCAAAATGTTTTAGAGTATTTTAATTCATTAACATAATTAGACCTGTCGTTTGTCATCGTAACTTAAAAACGGAAAATAGCAGAACGTCCAAATTTGATTAAGTTTCGTTAAACTTCCGCCAGGGGATTCGACAGTAAGTTTTTGTTTAAAAGAAAGTGCTGCATTTTGGGCTGGATTAGTTATTTGGCGCTTTTATTTAGCTTACATGGGGTTTACATTAAATTATGAGTAGTCTATTCCTGGGTTTAAGAGCAGGTTATGTGGCTAACGAGCAAGCGGACAAATTGGCCTAGTAAAGTCTTTGAAACATTATATGAGCCCTGTTCTCTTCTAGATATTAGGCTGCGAATGAAATCAGTCTTTCAAACTTCGAGTTCTGGTGGCGCAGGAGAATTCATTTGAGAAACCCCTTTGCCTAAATTTACAGCAGAACAACTTAATCAGAGCCGAATGGCTTTAATAGTTTAATGTTGGGGTCTGCAGAGCTTCGTGACTGGGCACTGCTGGTACTCTAAAGATTTGAAAAATAACTTGAAAAAGAGTTATGAAGTGACGAAGAATCCCAAATCTCGAATAATTATCCTAGGTCCTCTTCTTTACTCCTTACATACAGTAGACATACCTCAACATCCAAATACCTTTCTTTCCACCTTTGCTGACGATACTGCAATCTTATCTCCTCATTCCGATCCTCTTATCGCTACATGAGCTCTACAAACACACATCAACCACTTACAGGACTGACTTTTCAAATGGAGAATCAAAACTAACGTTACGAAGTCAAAGTTTACCAGTATTTACTGTCAGACGGAAAATCCTACCTCCTATCATCTTAAACCAAACTCCTATACCAACTGTGGACAAAGTACGCTACCTTGGACTGCACCTAGACAAACGGTTGACATGGAATCCCCATACTAGACTGAAAAGACAAGAAACTAACCAATGCTACAAACTTCTCATATATCAACTGTTACTGCAACCTATTTGGTCATACGGCATCAAAGTATGGGGATCGACTAAACGTTCCAACTCACTACGTCTCCAGACATTACAGTCAAAAATACGAAACCTCGTACTTCGAAACTTCTTAACGCTCCGTTCTATGTATCTAACCTCACTATCCATAATGACCTCAAAATCCCTTTCATTACAGATCTTGCTAACACTCGTTTTCTCAAATTTCATTTCTCTACAGCAGCTCATCCTAACCCTCTCATAGAATACCTATCTTCCTCCACATTACCTCCAAGGAGATTGAAGAGAAGATGGCCTCGTGATCTTCTCTCATCGTGAGAGCAAAGCACGTTACTGGAGTGGCATCTCCACTCATGATTTTCTTTTATTTTTCTTTTACCATACTTGCTTGTTTCAACAACTGTTGCAGTGGTAAATTCCAATTAAAGATTACAAAAAAAAAAAACTATCTCCCTCAAAAATAATTTTGTCAATTTCCATTTATTTACTTTTGATTAAGAAGCATAATCAGAAATAAGGTAAAGAATTGCATAATCTTTAATTATAGTAATCGAGAATCCTTGAAAATTTGCGTCATCTTGTTAATGAAATTAATTTAAAACGAGTTTTAAAGCTATTATTATTTTAGAAACAAAATTATTGAATGGCATGGCGCGAACTGTGTATGCCTCTGTTTGAGTTAGTGATAGACAAGTGAGTGATTAGAAGTGGCCCATTAACTTAAGAGAATATAATAGAGTATGTGTCTATTTGTCCGTTAGAAACATGGCAGCATTCAGCGATGGCAACTTGAATAAAACGAGCAGAGAATAGGGAACTGGTTTACTCCTGGAAATTAGCTTTGTTTATCGGCTCATTTCGTAACGAACTGCTCTGAATTAAACAATCAGTTGTAAAAGGTTAACGGGAATTTGCGATGGAGGGGAGGCACACTTATAAGTTGAAGTATCTCAACAGAAAGTACTTATCTGGTAAGTACTTAATATATATTTAACTCGTAACTTTCATTTAAATCGTTTATTTGAATTCAGCACTTGGTGCGCTAAGTTATTTCTTAGTTACATTACAACTATAATGATTAACGATCATTTTAATTAAAATAGGTTTTAATAAGATCCGTTTCGACCGGGAATGTCTTGTTTTAAAAAACAAGGTTCAGATCATCAGTCTTTGTCCCAGTTAATTTAAAAGAATTAAAGAATTTAAAGAATTTAAAGAATTTTAAAGAATTTAAAGAATTAACACTATTAGCAAAATTTGGTAAAATATAAATGACAGAATACAATTTTCAGCCTGCCTGGCACATCTTCACCTGTAGAAAGGATATTATCATCTTCAATAATTACTAACAATGTGGTATGAAGAATGAAGTAGAATGGATGAATCAACAATACTAACTTTCTTGCTGAGCTAACTAAGTTGTAGTGAATTATTTGACGCAATTCAAAATTAATGATTTCCTGTTTTTTTTTTAAAAAAAAGTTCAAGGTTAGTGAGTGATAAATAAAGACAAAATTTTAGCTCAGTTAATTGGACCAAAATCCGACTCTGTCCAACATAATATGGTCCTGTTCAGAGTAAACTTTTCCCCAAGAAATACCTTTAATTTTCTAGGCATTTTATTTGGACATTATCAAATTTCTTTATAAATATAAGTGTTGCCCTGTCCAATAAAGACTGTTATGAAGGGTACTTTCTAGTTCTCTGTGGATTTTACCATTCCGTTTGAACGAAAAAGGCTCCAAAAGCGATTTTTGGCAGCACTTAAGTTTGGAAAATTTGCAGCTTATTCATTGCAGTCTTCTTAGCCGCTATGCTTAAGGAGTAAGCGTAAGTTAGTATCAGTATATGTAGATGGGCATAAGAGACTAGAGCATTGTGGTTTCAGAGGAGCCTGATCTGGTTGATCAGAGCATAGAGCTGCCTAAGAGTTTGATAGATCTGTCTTAATTTCAGTGTAATGAGCGAAGCCCAGCTTAGTAACTAAAAATTATTATTACAAAATTATTGCTTTTTTTTGTAACTAATTCCGCTAATTGGCCTTTTCAGTTGTAGCCATATAGCATACTAGGAGTTGTTTGCTACTTTTTGTTTTGAAAAATCTCTCGAATTGTCTCGCTTTGAGAAAAAAGTTAGGGTAAGACTTGTACTATTTATTGTCTTCAGTCCACTGATGGAAAGCAGACATTCGTGCCGAAACCTTTGGCTTATTGAGAAGGCAAGTTTTTAAGACGTTCACCTAATTACCAGAATTCAAAACACTTAAATAATTCTGTTATAACTAAATTAGTCAATCAGCTAATCAAGTAATTTACATTTATTTTCCAGTATTTTTGTGTTCAATAGCTATTTTGAGCTCTCTTAAGCAAGCAAGAATCCTAGATCTTACAACTGTCTTTTTAAATCTTTCTGGAAATTCTAGCTATTAGATTCAAAATCCTTCTTAGTACTTCTTGCTTCTGTGCTCTAATTACTTGCTTAATTGTTGCCTTCACTTGTATAGAACCTTTTAAAAAAGCTTTCGTAACTCCATCACTTTATTAATGGGATTAATGCGGATTAATCTTTTCCATCCTCTAGATAGATATATTCCGATTATATAATCGATGGGTTTAGTGTTTGGCTTATTATATAGCACTTCTGAATAGAATTGCTAGAGTAACATGATCAATAGTCTCGAAATTAATACTGGTAGAAGGTACAGAAGGTCTGTAGTATGAAATAGTTGAATACAAGTTAGACAGCTTAAAGAAGTGAGCTCATTAACATATTTGGAAGCAATCTATCGCCTCACCGTAGGGGGAATCAGCCAGAAAACAATATCTAGAGAATGTTTTTAGCATGCTCCTACTGCTAGAACTGTTTTTTTTAGGACCCGGAAAGGAGTATTTGCAGATCGATGATTTAGTTTACGTAACAATTTTCGATGATACTACTCTAACTCCCTTACTAATACCAACTTTATTAGTATTAATACCTGTCGTCGACAGTAAATAAATTTATTTTGAAAGACATGAAAATAGAACAAACTATGTAAATTCATTTAACAATCAAGAATGGTAAGCAAAAGATGTAAGTCTATAAGGGAAAGCACAAGTACTCCTCAATACAACAAACGAATATACAACTAGGAAGTTAGTCGTTACGGAGGACTAAGGGAAAAAAAAGGACAATAAGGAGGGTGCCCTCTGGGCAAATCTTACAGGTTGCGGACATGAATGTTAAGAGGGTTTGTGTCACATTGTCAAGGGCGAACTGTCTTCTAGGTACTGTCTAAAACTACCTGACTTGAATCTTCCTTCAGTTCTTCTACTTATTTAAACAAGATGTGGATCTTAGTAGCAGTGTGGGTATATGATCAAGAAGGCAGTAGACAGCTTGTGTCTCTCAAGCCACTTTTACAATTGAATACGTTCAACAAGAGGTTTTTAAGTTTGATGGCAATTTATTCAAAGTACTGGTTTTTGCTGACTTATTTACCTTTTTTTTAGCAGTGCTTGTCATCAAAGTGCTTTACAATCAATATCTACCACCTTAAACGCTCAAAATAGGCACTGTAATGTGGTGGCTCCCGAGTCAGTGACCTTACATTTTAGCGAGGAAAAGAAGCAGCTTGGTACTTATCTGTGGACCTAGCCCTTCATGGGTACCCTGTCATGAGACAGCCCCATCATGCTTACACAATTTCTAGTTATTATTTTGGAGAGCCGAATACTTGAATTTTGATATGTAAATATTGTGCTTTTCACAACCTGCCGCTTTGTTCCCCTAGAAATGTGCGCAGACACTAAAATACTTTTCAAAACTGTAACAAAGATAAGATAAGATAAGATAATAGATGGGGCGGGACCCACGCCCCGGCATCGCAGCCACAAAAGACTTATTGTGCCAGCCCCTTCTTAGTTCTAGTAAGCGAACCCTCCTCTGCTAAAGAGGCTGAAGACTTTCCCTACTAGTTCTTTTTGCGCTACTATCTCCTTCGGCCTCAGCGTTTCAAAGGTTTCATAGCGCAAACGCTCGATTGCCACGCAATCGAACAGCAGGTGAGAGGACGTTTCCTCCACTTCCTGACAAAATCTGCACAATGGCTCCGAGCTAATAAGCCCGACACCTTGCGCAGATGCTTTCTGAACCTACCGTGCCCCGTGATTAGGCCTGCAATCAGAGTAATCTGTTTTCTACCGAAACACAGGGTCTCTTTGGTTCTTTGCTTACACAGCCAAGGCATCATGGTCTTGCTGTGTTTAACCCCAGGATACATCACCCAGTTCTTTTCGTGCTCCCTCCAGTTCCAATTTCTGAGAGCCGCACGAACCGAACCCCTGGTGATCCCCAGGACAGGCTCCGGACCGATGAAAGGAGTGTTAGCTCCATTCCTGGCCAGATGATCAGCTTTTTCATTCCCTTCAATACCCACATGAGCCGGCACCCATTCTAACCGAACTTTGTTGTGCCGCACCAGTAGTTCTAGGGCCTTTCTGCATTCCCAGACCAGGGAAGTGGTCATTCTGAAGGATACAAGAGCCTTCAGTGCAGCCTGGCTGTCCGAAAAGATACGAATCTCCCTATTTCTAGGTTCCATCCGCAGGTTTTCCTCAGCACATATTTTAATAGCAAAAACCTCGGCCTGGAAGACTGTGGCGTATCTCCCAAGAGATCTCTCAATGAGTACCTCGGGTTTAACCCCATACACTCCAGACCCAGTTAACTGTAACAGAAGAATAATGAAACTCTGGAATACATATATTTGGCGTAATTATAAAATAAGTAATAATTGTTTTCGATCACATTGTACATTTGTTTTCAGATTTTTGGTAGATTCACCTTTGAGTTCCCAAAAAGTATGCCAAAATTACGTTGAGTCTATTGAAAACTTGATTTCAAAAATCACGAGTATGTTCTCACGTGACGGTTAGAGAAATAGAAGATTCTAGCACTATTAAATTATTCCCCTACTTTTTGTAAGCTTCGAAACAGATGTGCGTTATTATTGTGCTGTACAGTCCGTTGAGAAGAGAAAAATTAATGATATTATGAACCGAATCAGTGGGTGAATGAACTACAGCATTCAGAACGATTGTTCATAGCAACGTGACTCACACTGTAAGGGGAGTATCTATTCTTTGTAGTTCAGTGGGTTAGAGGAATTAATTCTCACCATCTAGAGGAGAATATTCTGTGAAGATGTTTTAGTATAATTATGTGCATGAGTATAGTTTTTTGAGAGCGATTTTGTACGCGTGCGCTGGTTTTAATACTATCTGTTTCACATGACCTTCCATTTAATCTTGCCATTTTGATTTAGCGCACCCTAACTTGGACATTCTGTTACAGTTAATCTAGTTACTACTTTCAGAAATCCCATCATTGGAACTCTACAGGCGTAAACAGTGGCGTTCTACTGTTACTTGGTCCGTATCATGTGTGCAAAACAATGGCTCCTCATTAGTCACTTGTAACATGCAGAAAAACGAATTAGTAATAAAACTTAAATCTCAATGGCCAAATCCTAAGATTTAAAATTTATTTATTGGTTAAATTACACCAGCGCTAGATACACTGTTAGTAACAATGACAATAACTGACACCACTACAAACTCACTAATTGAGAGGAGAAGTTACCCAGTGATAACACTCCCTAAGTCGTCTCCGAGGATTAGCTACTCTCTTCAGAAGAAAGAAAATCGCGAGGCCACTGGGCGTTTTAATCGTCAGGGAGGATGATCTGGATGGCTATGAGATGATAAATGGTGGACAAGAAGATTGGAACGAGACTGTGAGTTCAGATGAAAACTTTTATAGCGAGTTCGTGCGAATAGGCCCTACAAACGGAATTTCCAAGTCTGTGTAGATAGTTAGATTTGAAACGTAAAATGGAGCGTTAACGATAGTGCGGAGAATTTTAGACTGAACAGATTGAATTCGTTGAAGATTGAAGCGTTTCGCTGAACCCCACAGTTCAATATCGTTCGTCCAGGCGGGTTTTAGTGTAGAATCGTAAATCAGTCGTTTGATATTAAGTGATTTGAACGTTGGTCTAGTAGACTTTTAAGTAGTCGATAACGCCTGTTAACTTCAGTTCGTTTAAGTCTTGTGCGTGGGTTCCAAGTCAGTCTTTTGTCTAAATAAAGCCCAAGATAACGGACAACATTGGCAGCAGGAATTGGAATTGAGTCATAGAAGATCTGGGGTAAGAGCGATGCAGCGGAGAGTGCAAGCGATGTTTTGAGATTTAGTTTCATTCAAGTGAGGAGCTTATGTAGCTGTGTCATCTGCATAAGTTAGAAGGGCAGATTGAGGATGGATTGGTATGACTGCTGTAAAAGCAAAAATTAAATTTCAGTACACTTTAACTTAGAAGCGATAGGAGAATCAGTTTATTAGAAATTCTGGTAAGTTACTCGTACTGAACTGAAAACGATAAGATTATTGATGAATGAAAACCTTTCGTTCCGATTCTATTCTTCTATTTATTTTATTTTCTATTAGAATTTTATTCCCTTTTGGTCTTATTCAGCTTATTTTTATTATTATTTTTCGTTAAATTTTGTACTAAGATTCATGTATTACAAAATTCATTAACTAAGGGCCTACAGTGGTTTAACATTTATTCCTTGCAATTATTCAATCCATTATAATCTTTTGGTACATTTTTTTAAATTAGTAACATGTAAGGTATTACTTAGCTCATACCTGCGAAAACTAATTGGTGCCCTTGTCTATACATTCAGGAAATGAGAAGGGTTGGAAATTTTAATTTCCTAAAGAGCTGGGCGCGGCCATAAACTGAGACATGAAAGAAGATACCTGGTCTTGGCCTGGGCAAGTGAGTTTAGCGTCTGCCCTGATATTGGCATGGCGAAATACGAGAGAAGAAAAGTAATGGTTTGACAGTGGGCTAGGTAATATAAGGGGCTTGCTCACATGTAAATTACTTTTGACGCTCTAGCTGCGTACATTGCATCACAATTCGGCTGGATTCCTGCCTTCAAACGCACAACAGCTCAGCAACTTGGCTACTAATGAATTTATACTTTTACACCCCTTTTTATGGGTCTGTCTTAAAGAGGCGGCCCTAGTATAGTGTGCAGCATTTCAAAATTAAATACGAAAGAAAAGAGAATGAGAAGGCGGTGAAAAATAATTAGGGGCGTGCCTTGGAGGCCGTCCAATTTCGCCGCCAACTGGCTATATTGAACTTGTTAATAGCTGCGCTATATAATTTTGTTGAAGTAATTATACAAGTATTTCTGGAAGGTTGTAAAAAAGTGGATATATAGTCAGGTGGTCTAATTTTTGGAGGGTGCTAGGGCTGTAACTGTCTTATTGTTCCATATCTACCTTGAGAAAGAAATTTCGAACTTTCATTGGCCTTCAAAAGATTCCCCTTTAATTTTAATATCTTTCTCCAAAATTAGTAAACTAATTTGGTTAAATAAAAGACCAATCTTACTATGTAAAAGATATATTACCGCTCCTTAGAGTTGTTGTTCGTGGCTACGGTGTGAGTGACGAGAAACAAAGTTTGAAATGCATCCTATATCTCAGAAATTGCACTCACTCTCTGAAGGCTCTGTCTCTACATTGCAGTGTACATTTCAAGCATTGCTGCGATATTTTTAAGATTGCCTGTGAAGGTTAAAAAAAGATTTTAATATTATTTTATATTGGTAAATGTGGATTCTAAATTCTAAAATAACCATTTTTAATATAGATATTATAATTCCAAGGTTTAGTCAAAAACATTTTCATTTCATTTACTACCCTTGTGCTTATAAAAAGTAAAAAAAGGTACTCAAGATCATCTATTTCATGAAGACAAAACCAATTTTAAAAATATGTAATTTCTAACCTACTTACTAGGTTCAAATTTGACTCTTGAACTCATATAAAAATATTTTAGACCTCAATTAAATATAAACAAAATGTCCGCCGTGAATCATCGTAAATTACAAATCTGTTATATTTTCTTATAAGTGGTTAAAAATGATCTTTACGTCATAATTTTTTAATTATGAAGAATATTAAATGCATTTGTTTGATGAATATGTGATTGGCTTTGTTGCAACTTATTAAACGTAAAAACATTACTTCTAGCAGGCCTCAGATGTAGAATAAAATTTCACCATTTATGTGAATTTTCAAAAATACCTGTAATTCGCTCTATTCCATTTGATAAATTCCAGATAGAAGATGTGACAGCAGCTTCGTTCAGGAAATAACTCTCTGAAATTTAGCATCTGTTAAATTCAATGAAATGTTCTATCAAAACAGGCGATACACTAATGCTGTGGTCACAATATCGCTAAAATTTCATAAAGATGTTTAATAGGAGTGAGTTCTGCAATAAATTCTAATCGATTATGGATTTCAAGACATGTTCTCGCAGTGAATGAGAAGGTGGCGCAACTATTCCTGAAGGCTAAACGACCATCCTAACCCCTACACAATAGACCTTGGGGACTCTACCATCGACCCTGCTTTACCACAACCACCACGAAACCTTTCCTCAACTCGTGAACCTGGAGACAGAACTTCAGCGGGCTGATTCACGATCCCATGGTACCATTTCTTAGAGACTCTGTCTCCTATTTTAAGGCCTAGAATGGTCACTGGCCTAGCCTTGCCCAGCTCATGACTTACGGTTTCTCCTCATCTTCCTGGTGTCAGCTTGGGCTTACTACACCATTCCAGGTGAGACGGTTTTTCGTACACGTCCCCTATTAGTCGCCTCTTACGACAGGCAGGGGATATCGTGGGACTATTCTCACCCGGTCACACACAGAGTGGATTTCAAGACAGTGTGAATCTGATTCAGTACGCTTAAGAACAGTGCAAACACAAGTGCTTGTATTACAATTCACCAATCAGAGAATTTTCTAGGCCGCTAAAAATCAATGAGAAGGTTGTCAAAGAGACGAAGAAGCAGTAAAAGGCCCAGCCTATACTCTAGACTTCGTCCAGAGCTGTAGGAATTGCTGCCGATGCTCACAAACCTAAAAAATTCCCGTCGTAGTTATGGAAATCCTAATCATCTTGTCAACTCTTAAGGACAAAGTAATGGAGGTCACATGAGATTCCGTACCTCAAGCGAGGTGCTGATCGATGGTAAATGCTCATTGAACTGCTCGAGAGAAATGCTTTTATTGGCACAGAAAATAAAAGTTGAACTAAATCGTAGCAACAAACTAAATAGTCTTATTATTAAGATATTTTTGTAAACATCACTTTCTTGCTTACAATTTCTTCACTAGTTACTTGATTGTATTGTTATCAATGAGTTTTTACTTCGTCCAACTCCAATTGTTATGAATTCCAAAGTTTTCAACTTAAGATGCTTTCCTCCGCATGCGCATGTTTTACTGATGGTTTCATCAATTTGCCAAGAAAATGTTACATCCATTTACAAGTTTTCTACGAAAGAAATCAATAAAAACAGTTTAGGATGTTGGTAATAAATCCAAAAACACGATCCAAATTAGAGAAAAGAAACATACTGTGACGTCATTATCCAGCCGTACCCATCCTTCCACCCATTTAAAGTTTTATCCCATTATTTTATTTAGAATTTTTGCTCCAAGTTATATGAAATACAATTTGCGACGTACACAATCTCTAGATGAGTTTTGCAGAGGGAATTAGAGAGCCAGGGCCAATTACATTTCTACCCTAGGACTATCTCTACATGGAATGTCCACCAGTATATTCCCTAGGGTCAGATCTTTTCGCCCAGATAAACAGTTCCTGCATAGTTACTCCCTTTGTGTACTCAAAACTCATACAAACTTTATATATATATTTAACCCTACGTAACCCTGATTGTTCCTGCTCTTTCTTAGAACACCCTACTTCCACCATCACAAGATATGTTATATGTATATATATACGAGTATATATATACATAATATGGAATTTTAATTTACTCCCTAACCTACCTAATGTCGCCATGATATTTTGCATATCTATATTATTCTCAGTTTTTTGTTGTTTGTTAATATTATTACTTTTCTCTCCTATTATAATTAAATGGACCATATTGTAATGTTTAGATTATTTCTTTATTCAGATATTTTTTACCCACAATTTGCCATATTACAATTATTACTGTTTGTTAGGTCAATGGCTTTTTCATTGATGTCCGTAAGTCTTTCTTTTTTCCTGTATGTAACAGAATCAATTTGTTGTTGATACTATCCAACTGATAGACTGTGTTTGATAAGGAGGTTTGCGTAAGTTGTGTCTGTAAGAGCGGATGTGTACTTTGTATCTGTCTTGGATCTTTCTCCCGCTCTGGTCAATAAAGGTGCTATCATAGTCTTGACAAACTAGTTTGTAAATACCAATGTTGTCAGAAGGGTTGTCACTTTCGATTTGTGTTCTGTTTCCCAGCTTGTGGTTGGTCCTAAGCGCGGTTTTGAGGCCTAGTTTCATGGAAAGGTTACATAGTTTGCTTGTCTCGTTTCCGATGTAAGTAAAAGTGGCGAATATGTTGGGTTTGTTTGTTTGAACTTAGTAATTTATTAATAATTTTGGCAGTATAACTGTTATTTGTGGCTATTGTGTGAATGATGTTGATTTCTCACTCATGGTTGGTCAGTAGAAGAGGTTCAGTTTTCAATCTGTCAGGTGTCTGAGATCGACTAGTTCATGTTGAATAGGATGTTGGTTATAACAGTGTCAGTAGGCTTTCTGAATATTCCGAATTCCTAGTTGCGGTCTCTTGTAGTAACTGAGTTCAGTTTCCTAGTTCTTATATTCATTAAATTTGGGCGATGTCTGTTTAGTTAAGAAAATAATTTACATATGTCTACATGTAGTTTAAGAATGAGTAAAATAAAATTTGGCAGGAAGAAGAAGAAGTGGCTGGGGAATTATTGCAATCGTAAATAGCCTAATTATTCTAGATATCCTAATATTTATCTATCATTAGTTATACGAGGTCTGTAAATTAAGTAATGAGACTGATTTTTTTAAATTTTTTTATTCAAAAAGAATGACCCTTTTTAGAAGTTTTTTAAGAACCTCTCGGTAAAAGTGTTGATTGACCGTTTGACCTTGAGGTAGAAACTTCGAAAAAAGGTCTTTCGTGTGAGACCAAACATAAAGAACAAGTGGGTGTTGCATCACGATAATGCTCCTTGTCACACAGCAATTTCAATAAACGAGTTTTTGGCCAGTAAAAACATTCCCTTGGCTCCTCAGCCTCCTTATTCACCTGACTTGAGTCCTTATGACTTTTTTTCTCTTCCCGAAGTTGAAAAATCACCTCAAGGGAACTCATTTTGGTACAGTCGGAAAACATTCAAACGGCTGTAACCGACCAGCTGAAGGCTATTCCAGTATCGGAGTTCGAGCACTGCTATGAGGAGTGGAAGAAACGTCTCCAACGCTGTGTGGCTTCAGAAGGAAGTTATTTTGAAGGTGACAATATAGAATTGTAATTCTCATTACTTAATTTAGAGAACTCGTATTTAAAGTTGTTCAAATGATGGAACCCAAACATTCTATCCAAACGATACAAAAATCTCCTAAACAAAAACTTATAGTTTAATAAGTTAATAATAATAATAATAATAATAATAATAATAATAATATACTTTTATTGAAATAGAAAAGAAAATGAACAAAGATTCTTGAATACAAAGTATGTACGGCTTGGAATAAATTCCGTCAGCCGGAGGTTGGGGTTACACAAAATATCAAATATATATATATACTTATTAACAAATAAAACAAGATAAGAATACTTAAAATCAAAAAGTGCCAAAAAAATAAAATAAAATAATTTAACTACAATGAAGAATAAAACAAGAAAAAACAAAAATATGCAATATTCCAGCAATTTAATAATTAAATTCTTGGACAAGGAAATATCGGTACTGCCATGCACGACTAGCAAATATAATTAAATTTTTATTAAAAGAGTTTAGTAAAGTGATCATCTCAGCCTCAGAAAAGGTAGACACACCCAGATACCTTGTTCGAAATTCTGACAGTATGAGACACACTGCCAAAAAATGCATAATATCCTCCCTAACTTTCAAATTACATAAAGAGCAGAGTTCAATTTGCCTTTCGACCCAAGGAGTACAGTTTAAAAACAACAACTCTCCTCTCAATTTAAAAAACCAGCAAAGATCTTTTAATGGGTAAGAGTTGGCCTGGGAATCTCGCTCAAAAGAAAAAAGATTTAATGAGAAGTTTAATTTTTTATAGAACAAAAACTTTGTCGACGATCTGGCTTTTTCTACACACTCCTCCCGATGCGCCAGCCTAACAGTATCCAACAGAACAGGCAACTGACCACTCCATAGATGCATATTCTCAACTGAGGGGAAGAAACCAGTAGAATATTTGTCAAAAAGATTGATCCAGTGTTCAAACCAGAATACTTTACGTTTAATTACTTCCAATGCAAGTATTCTAGGAAGACGGTACTCAGGTAGATTCAAAACTTTTAGACAATATTTGAAATGCAGGCTCAGGGTAAACACCTCCAACAAGTCCACACCAGTCTCTAAATACAATATAAAAATGGAACTCATTTTGGGGCAGTCGAAAACATTCAAACGGCTGTAACCGACCAGCTGAAGGCTATTCCAGTATCGGAGTTCGAGCACTGCTATGAGGAGTGGAAGAAACGACTCCAGCGCTGTGTGGCTTCATAAGGAAGTTATTTAGAAGGTGACAATATAGAATTGTAATTCTCATTACTTAATTTAGAGAACTCGTATTTAAAGTTGTTCAAATGATGGAACACAAAACATTCTATCCAAAAGATACAAAAATCTCCTAAACAAAAACTTATAGTTTAATAAGTGAAGTATAAGGGTTGATTAAACACTAAAAGGTACACAAATCAGCAAGTACCCAACATTTCATTCATACTTCAGCTTGTAATTTCAGCCATTTTGAAACGTAAGGCCAAAATTATGTTTTATTCAAATTTTCCCCTTCTCCTTAAACATGCTTCTCTACGAGTTGTTCTCGAGTAACGAGTGCAAGGAAGGAAGTAAGTCGTTAGATTTAATCTGTTGAGCGTATTACGCTCAATATGCTGATCATCACAAAATCAATACAATGTCGATCGACTATGCAGTTCCATTAGTTAATAAAATGTTTGCATTTCTATTAGAAAGTGATAAGTTTGGGCACATATGTTCCAGTAGGTGAAGCTAACAAATGAATGAACTCAATCATCATTTAGAATCGATATTAGTTAATAATCAAGGAAATTTGTAATTGTCACCGATATATTCTATAATATTAATGTGAAAATATTATCAAAATTAATGTGCACACAGAAGTTGTTGGCAACTAGAGAGTGTTCTCTTGGAGGGCTCCGGAAATGATGCGGAATGTAGAAGGGAAATGTTGAGCTCGACGATATTGCTATCTAATTAGAGTGTACACTTCACGTACATATGTGCACCACCAATTTTAATATCCATGTCTGCCATCATTTTTAACGCGTAGAGAGTGAGCTATGAAAACGCTGCAGTAACCCGTCCAGTTTCCAAACGAGACTCGTCCCATGAAAAATCGTTCGACTACTGGTGCCAACATTAAACTAATGCATACATGAATCTGTATCGAACCGACGCCTTCTCCCAGCCCCTCCTCTCTATCAACCGCTCTGCATGCTCGCTCAATGCACCCTTCTTTATGCTATCAGAGTTTTTAATATCTTTCTGCTCTTGTGAAAAATGGAAAAGGATTATTGAGTTTTGTGCTTTTTTATTTTTTTTTTAGCCGAACAGTAACGCAATTTCAATAGTAATGTTGTCGCTATTTATCTAACAGCTTCAGCAGCAATATGCTCTTTATGCAGAATATTCTAGGGAGTTCATAAGAGGAAAATTCGCAAGCTAAATATCCTTATATTTTAGAAATTACTTTTATTGTTTTGGCGTAAGGCCAGAACTGAAAACTCACTTTTAAAACTAATAAACAAATTAAAGAATTAAGAATGATAGTTTTGGTTTTCGACCGTTGTCCATTGATGATTTTGGGGAATATTGCAACGAACAGCAACAGAAAAAAAAGGAACATATTATGAATGATCCACATTTAACAACAACAAAAA
This sequence comes from Rhodnius prolixus, assembly GCF_049639745.1. Classification (NCBI taxonomy): domain Eukaryota; kingdom Metazoa; phylum Arthropoda; class Insecta; order Hemiptera; family Reduviidae; genus Rhodnius; species Rhodnius prolixus. Next base: position 18,670,818 of record NW_027411593.1, on the reverse strand, counting down.
TCCATCAACTTTAGGACAGACAACAACCTTTCAGATTTCTACAATAACATTCTTCATGGTGTCCATGAACAGATAAGACAGAAGACACATCAACCCTTTAATGATGTAAAATATTACATTGTAAATTAGCCCTGAAGATGGCCCTAGTCCCTAGGTCGAAAGCTCGGCACTAGAGTAATAAAAAAATATGACTGAAATTGGGAGTTATTTTTTTCATCCTATAACCATTTCAAAAACATTGCACTTGAAGCACTAAGAGGTTTTGTTTTTGTATGTCCACTTGCCAAATTCTACAGCCCAAAAAAGGAACAATACAAAAATGCATCCTGACTTTTCAAAAAGTCTCTTACTAGATTTAAATTTAAACTATTAACTTTATAAACAAGGAAGTGAAACTGTTGTCGTAACAATTTGACAAACTTTCTCACGGATCTAATAATATATCATGGACAGTAAAAAAATGTATCACAACATATGTTCAACATGTGACTAATGATTTGTGAAATGTCAAATATACTGAAGAGAACTAAAATTTAGAATGTAACAATACAATAAGAGTAAAAGAAATCTATAAAAGTAAAGTATAAATCAGTGATAAAATATGAGTAGAAATGTCATTTTGATTAATTAATATGATCAAAATTTGATGACAGATGTTTCTTTCTACAAAATTTGGTTGTACGCATCTGTATTTATTTTTCTCTCTCAACTATTCAAATTAAAATGCGAAACACGGGCCAATGACAGCTACGACATATTCTGTACGCGGATTACGGATATTTATTGTCAGCCACCTCATGAAACAATCAGCGTAAAACATTCAAAACATGTGTTATGAATCACAACGCAGATCTTATAAACCAATTCTCTTATTTGTGAGAAATTTTCTTCGACTCCTCGTTAATTCTAAATTTGAACCAAAGTATTGTAATTAATTCACGACAAAATTATATAATAGCAAGATCTAACTTCTTATTGCAAGTCCCTTCAGAGGAAAAGCTTAAATATCCCCTCCACAAATCAAATTTTGTTTCTACAAGTTTTCATTGTTCTACGGAATATACAGGATGATCCATTTAAAACGCACCAATCGCTAATAACTTTTTAGGAAAGCGAAAATCCGGTAAAACCCATTAAATGAACTGTGGGTTTTTTTTGGTCTAGTTTTTAAATTTTTCACCCCCTGATGCTGTATCTTCTTTTTTGGCGGAGATAGGGCCAAAAATCCAATTGAGGTTTCATAAGGACCACAGGTTTTGACAATGATTGAGAAAACTATATAAAAAAATTAGAAAAATTGACGTTGTCCCCGTTTCAATATCTGTAACATTTGTCGAGATATTTAAGATCAAAGTTACAATTTTATCTATTCGTGGTTTTCAATATTAATTTACCACCAAAAATACACCAATTTTAGGAGGTCCTCTGGCTGCGAAAAATGTTATCTGTGACGCAAAGAACAAAAATAATAATAATAATTAAAGATTTTAAAAAAATGTAGTGTAATGTATTGGTTGTGGGAGAATCAGGATAAATTTGTATTATCATCAAATAAAAGCAACCATCAACATCATGTTAATGTACCCCTGTATTGCAAGACTTCTTGACCTATAATTACGGTAAGAATATCTTGCCAAGGAGGGGCCGGTGTTTGTCTAGTGGTCAAGAGCGTGGCTTTGTAAGTGGAAGATCACCAGTTCGAATTTCGCGTATGACTACATTTAATTAAAAAAAAAAAAAAAAGTATTACGTTGTATTAAGTATTATGAATGACTGCATACGCGGGATTCGAACTGGGATAAATCAGAGCAGATTTGAATGAATTCTGTATATTGCTAGCTACTCTGCAAAATGATCCAGAGCTTAAGCTTCAGCTTCGAAACTATGAAATATTTTTTGGAAGGGAAATAAGTCTAGATAAAGTTATTATTAAAAAAAATTACTGTAATTCGAATTTTACATTAACACTAGTTTACAATTATTAGTTCTTTGGTTCTTACCAATTATTTCACCTTGCTGTATTGAAATGATTGGAGAAGATACCAGTAATTCAATTATTACTTAAATTATTTTAAAATCATTGGGGATCACCCTCTAAAAGATTATATTACTGAAAAAGATGCCAACGTCTTTCTTTAAGCTTTACATGTTAACTAAATAATAGTCAATCAAATTTTATATGGAACACTTTCTTTTGAAACTAAATTTTTGGAGAATTCAGGAGTGGCATTAATTAGAGAGATTGAGAGGGAGAATAAAAGCGAATGCACTTTTTGCATTCATGAGAAATGTGTAATTAACTCTCGATTCCGTAAGCTAAGGAGAATTAGTTAATATTTAATTTTAGAGAATTGAAAAAGGGAGTGAAAAATGTTAATTCTGTTTGAAGTGAAGTTTGAGCGGACCACAATAATATTTTATAAATAATTGCATCGAAATCAAACTGCAGCTTTGCATTATTTCCTCGCTAACTCAGTAACATGGAAATTACTATCAATGCAAACTTGTCAAAGTTAATGACATCCAATCCGTACATACAATTGATATGTTTACGTTTCAGTTTCATGTTAATTATCTTTTCGATACAAGTTTATAACTACATTCGCATGTTAGTATTAACAAAAATTGTGTACAAATATTGTAGATGAGATGATCAAGAAACACTATTTGATTTTAATCCAGCTCACATGTATATATATGTGGAATTTGGACTAGTGGAACAGTTTAATAGCGAGCAACATGTCAATATTGGATTATTTACTATGCACGAGCAGTGAGCATTGGATCGGGAATATTGGAGGGGTTGTAGGGAGATCTCTCCCCCCCCATCAACATTAAAGGAGGAGAAGAGCGAAGGGTAATGTTTGGTACCTTTGGCTGAACCACGTTGATGCATACATTAGGATTTGCAGTTGCAATGTGTTGCACTCACACTCTTGCAACCATTGCTCCATAAACCATCCCCACCCTCCTTGGCCTTCCTAAACATATAATACAACATCCACCGTGCTGGGCAACATCCACCCTTGTTATCTCTTGGCTGGTCGTTGTAGCACTGCCTAGACCCGTCAGCACAACGCGTGTTCATTCATTGCCTCACTGATTAGTGTCAGTTTGGTTTGATGAGATTTGCGCCCTCGGGTAAATGCGGTTCTGACTCTATATACACACATACACAGTGTCCATCGGTCATTTCTAGTCTACAACGTACGCACACATTAACACTGAGTACATTCACGTTAAACATTTCATTTACTCTCATTAAGTTTAAAGTGTCATTTAGCGGCAGAAGTGGTGGCCGAGGGACGGCTAGACGGTGAGGTGGTGAATTAATTGCAATCTGTCCGCGGAAGCAGTTGGAGCGCGTTTAATATATTAATTATAATTTGTACTAAATTAAATTATAATTAGCTAAAACTTCATCAACAGTAGTGTTCATTACTGATACAGCTGCATACATTCAAGTGTACCCAAATTAACTGCACTTGCTAATAAAAGAAAAACAAAGTTCTGGTGTCAACACTTGACTCGACTTGCTCTTGCAAAGCTCTAATTTAGTTTTTTTTTTTTGTCTTTTAACTTCAAATTATAGAAACATATTGATGTATAGATGATAAAACCACACAATTTACTGAAAAGGCACGCTCAAAATACTTTCTACCCTTGTAAAAAATAAATTCAACTTTATAAACTATATCAGTTTCAAAGAAAAGGTTATGTCCCAACATGGAAAGCACCCACTTCGCTCTAAAATAGTAATAGATGATAAACCACTGGAACAGCTCTCGTATTTTAATTATTTGGGTTGTGAGGTTAGCTTTCATCCAGATGATGATATACAAAATAAAGTAAATAAATTTCAATCTATCTGTGGTGTAATAAACAGAACACTTAAAATTACGCACGACAAAATTATGTAGATAGCAAGACCTAACTTCCTATTGTTAGTTCCTTCAGAGGAAAGCTTAAATATCCCCTCCACAAATCAATTTTCTTTCTACAAGTTTTCATTGTTCTTGTTGAGTATACAGGGTGATACATTTAAAACGCACCAATCGCTAATAACGTTTTAGTAAAGCGGAAATCCGGAAAAACCCATTAAATAAACTGTTTTTTTTTGGTCTAGTTTTTAAATTTTTTGCCCCGATGCTGTAACTTCAATTTTGGCGGAGTTACGGCTAAAAAACAGATTGGGGTTTCATAAGGACCACTGGTTTTGACAATGATTAAGAAAACTACAGAAAAATGAGGTTAACCCCGTATCGATATCCCTAATACTTGTTGAGATATTTGAGATCAAAGTTACAATTTTATCAATTCGTGATCGGTTTTAAACATTAATTTTCCAACAGAAATACACGTTTTGGTAGGTCCTTTGACTGCAAAAAAAATTTATTGGTGACGCAAAGAACAAAAATAATAACAATAATTGAAGATTTTAAAAAATTTAGGGTCTTCTGTCAAGGTAAAGCCCAAGGTAGCGGACTACGTTGACTACTGCTAAAGGAACAAGATTGTAAAAGACAGGAGGAAGAGTGATGCGTCGAAGAGTGAAGGTAATGTTTTGAGATTTTGTTTCGTTCAGTTTGATAGCCCCATTTTTTGAACCATTTTTCTAAGGAAGTGAGGTGAGACTGAAGGTTTCTATGAGCTATTAATGGATCTTTGTTATTAGATAAGATGGCAGAATCATCAGCATAGGTGAGAAGCGTAGTTTGAGGATGAGTGAGTTTGTTTGAGGAGTAGATTGTGTACAGAATGGGGCCTAGTATGCTGCCTTGCGGAACTCCAGCGTCAGCATAGCTGAATGGAGAAAGAATAGTGCCTACCTTCACTCTAAAAAGTCTGTCAGTCAAGTGTGATTTCAAAATGAGGAAATAGGTGGCTGGAAGGATGCTCTTGAGCTTCCAGAGAAGTCCAGTGTGCCACACCCGATCGTAAGCCTGCTTCACATCAAGGAACGCTCCAGAACAACACTCCTTCGTATAATCCTTAAAAACAAACTATGACTGTTGAAAATTTGCATTTAAATAGGTTGTGAATCTTTCGTGATTAGGTAAGTGTAGAAGAAGCCTACGCTGACCAGGATGGCATTAAGGTTTGGCTGGACTGAGACGAAAAGAGCCGTGGACGGACGTGTAAAGGATATAAATAAAAAAAGAAAAAATCCTGCAGGAATTAACACGAATCAATTTGCCGTAATTCTATACAGAAATAGGGTCGCCTTTTCCCCTTAGAGCAGAACGTTTCAAGTGGTCTGAGTTTGGCGATAGTGCCACCCATTTATCACTCCTGGTCCAAGGGCTGTTACAGACCAACAACCTAGCGGTATGTACAAAGTGCTGGGTGTACGGTAAAGCACTGAACACAGAGTTAGTCCCCAGCAATTGGATACGAGGGGTTGCAAAATAATAATAGTAAAAAAAAAAAGACCAAGTGCTATAATCGGATGAGCATGAATAACATTGTACACTAAAAGAGCATAGGCACAGGGCATTTTGGCTCCTCTGAGAGGCATTCATCAGCCTCATTATCAGCGCTGATAATTATATGGATCCCAAGGCAAAAACTAGTGTGTGGTCGGCGCTGCAATATTATAAATCAACTTACCCTATCTGCTTGCAGTATCTCTTATCTTCCCATATTCAGCTACTGCAGCAATTAATAAGATGTCACTCGTATAAAACTAACAATTTATTCTTCTTCGACCTTATATTACTAGCCTCGAATTTATGACATTAATCAGACTATCCTCATAGGTAATAAACAAAAAATATAAATCAATATTTCCCAGTACGTAGTAATTTTTTCTCTATAAATGTTGAATTAGCAACCCTATGCAAATAATATTGGAAATCGGAGGGTCTGTATCGAACAATACGCCAAATTTTTGAATGTTGGCAACACTGATATCATATTTTTCGAAATTATTGAATTGGGGTTATGACTTTATGGAGAAGCTTCGACTTGATCGTATGTTGTTTCTTGCTGGAGGCTGTTTCAAAAAAATTGTTTTTGTTCCACCAATTTACGCCCGGAGCTTTTTTTCAGTGCACTCTTCAGAGCCTTCGGACAATGTTCTCTCATTACAGGCTGTAAGAAGCTTGTAGAAAGAGAAAATCTAAGGGCCAAAAGCTGGATTCGAACCCAGGATCTCAGAGTAGGTACACTGTACACTAACCTTTCCATTATTATCATTATTAAATATTAATTATAGCTTTTTTACAGAAGCCAAATGATAAACTGAGGTTGATAAATCAGGATGAAGAAAACGTTTTCCTAATTTTTTTAATTTAGATATCTCTTTGAATTACCGTGGTTAATTTAATCATTGATTCAAGGAATGTTGAAGCATTTTGCATGCTTATGTAGCGATACCAGTACCTCCTGAAGGAGTGTTAAAGACAAAACTAATACTTAGCAACATTTCCTTCGACTTCGAAAATCACAGTAAGGGAGGTAGACTTAAGAAAATTGTTTAATTACCATTACAAGAGTTATGTTCTGTTTTTAGTAATTATTTTTTTTAGAAAAATAATGAGCAACATTACTTCAATTAAGCATGAATGAAATGATGGGTACCTGCTGATTTGTGTACCTTTTGGCATTTAATCAACCCTTATACTTAACTTTTTAAACTGTAAGTTTTTGTTAAGAAGTCTTGGATTATGAGTGGTCGAGTTCCATATTTAATCTCTTGAACTACATAACGGAAATAAGAGCACCTACCTTTCTGTCAAAGGTTTCAAGTCCTCTTGAGAGGAAAGTGAATAAAGTTATTCTTCAAGAAATTTGCGTTAATTGCCTCTTCACACTTGAAGAAAACGGATAATATTGATTTGTTCTTGGTTAACTCTATTTTCAATATGGGAATTGTTCATTAGCACCAACCGATTATGCAGTACACCATTCTACCACTGAATTCACAGATTTTGCTGCAAATTTATTTCTTAACATATGACCTTTTCCTTTCCTAAAAGTGCAAGGCAAAATGGATGATTCAGAAGTAGTTGGTTAGTAGCAAATTGAGTGGTATGTTTGTACCGCCAACTAGTCGTGGGTGGCTAAAACTATTTTGAAAGACTATTATCGTCTGATAGTTGATGGAATTATTGATTTCATTATTTCAAACTTGCTCAATCTTAAGGTTATACAGGATCAGGACCTCAATGAAATCAACGAGGCAATCAATCGCTTTGATCCTCTAGCTTCTAACTTCAGGATTGTCAGTGCAAACGATGAACTACTACAAACATCAATACAATGCTGGTATCATGACTTTAAGAACGACTCTCTTTCGCAGAAATAAGCGAACAAAGTGAAGTTGCAGTTAAGTACTGTATTAACTTGGCTAATGTTAAACTGCAGAGTTATTCAGTTAGTTAAAATTAAATAATTCTTTTCTAATTTCCAGATAAATTTAAAGTTATTTTTAAATTTGACCGAACTGGGTGAACTACCTGAGATCTCCGTTCTGTTTAATATTTGAACCTCGTAATATGATCAACTTAAAAGACATTATCTCATATTACATCAAAAACTTTTCGTTAGCTATGAAATTTGAGTGTATAGAATATCCAATTAATTCTAGTTCATTGATGCAACAAAATACAGTTTAACTATTTTGTATTATATATATTTTTTTCACTATTTTTTAATATAAAAATAGCTACTTTACTAAAACTGTAACTTCAAGAATGCTGTATTCATTGGTTATAAACTTTTTCAGAATCTACTTCATACCAAAAAAGTAAACGACCGAACAGCATCTCAAAAATGAAATGACTTGGTAAAATTTGGCTAAACTTTTCATTAAAATTTTTTAGACTTTATTAGATGTCACCAGACCTTATGCTGGCCAGTTTATTCATAACTTTTTTGTTATAATAATGATAATATATGTATACAGGGTGAACCAGTAAGTATTGTCCACAGGCCTACTGTCTGTAGTACATCTAAGGTGGAGTTCAATGTCGTATTGGCCAACTTCATATTTTTCACTGTTCTTGAGTGACGTCACTTTAATTTTTTTTTCTAAAATCAATACTTTTTTTTGAAATAAAAATGTTATTTCTCAGAAAGTTTTAGTCCGAATTCGATTCTGATGACACGGTTAGAAAGACAGATAAATTTTCTAAAAATTGATACCATTTCGAAGCATAAATTATTCTCCAAACAGCCTTAATCTTCCTCAGGAAACTGGGAAAATTTTATTATTATTAATCTTTATTGTACAAAAGTTAAACTTTTTTACAAGAGTTTGTCACTATCATCTAGATTATAATAACATAATGGTTTTACACACAACCTTTAAATTGAAATTAAATTTAAAGAGAAACAAAAAAGATTTTACATATCAATTTATGGAAAGGAAATTTACTTTGAAATGAACTTAAAACATACTTGAGATTACTGAAAATGTAATACTAAAAAGTAAAAAAAATAATAATATGAAAATAAGAAGCTAATAGTATCATGAGGTTGATTATGATAAATTATTACAATAATAATGTTTGCAATGATTTAAATAAATATAATAAATATACATTTAAGTAAAAATAAAAATTATATCACTTCTTTTAGTTACCAAAACTTATCAAAATTCCTTGGTAAAATAAAAATAAATTATTTAACTTTTCTTTTGGTTACCGTAATATTGTTTGTAGTAATTAAACTTGAACAGATCGGAAAACAATATAGTTATTAATTTAACAATTATTTGTTTTTTAATCTAAGTTATTAATGAGTTATTAATAAAGAATTAATTAAGTATTGAGAATGTTTGAGCGAATTTTTATAACATTTAAAAAGTACTGATAAACAGAACTGACGGAGTTTTGTGAGGTCATGAGAAGAATATCGGAGCTGTAGTCTTTCAGATAAAGATCTCTCAGTGGTTGATAAGCTGGACATTGCCAAAGTACATGAAGAAGGGTTTCGGCTTCTTGGCAGCCACACACGTGACATTCTTCGGTACAGTCTATGGCACAGTTGAAATGTTTTGTAAAGATTTTGATTTCTTTTGCACTGGCTAGTCGGAGCTGACATGCTAAACGAATTTTATCGAAGCTCATATTAAAATGTAAATAATTAAAAGAGGGGTATAACTGAGAGAAATCTTCATTGTAGGAAGATATATTGGCTCTGTTGATATCTATCTGTGTCCTTCTTTCCACCAACGCCTCAACGATTTCAGATCTATATTGCATGATAAGAAAAGGATCTTGAGAGTTGAAAATTTCTGTTCTATTTATGGAGTAAAACAATTGCTTGATCTGGGTGATCCAATTAGTTTTCAAGTTGGGGTGTAGTGAATCCAGAATTAAGAGGCGATTATAGCATATTCTTGGATATCTATCCGATGGCATTAATAACAATTTTATTAGCCAATTAATTGTCCTGGAGAATACTTGGTAGTGTAGAACATAATCTTGAGTTTCTAGGCGGATGAAATGGTGAGGAGTAGACAGTGGTAGGCGTAATATAGATTTGTAGAACCTTGGTGGTACTGCTTCTATTTTATCCAGGTAAGGTAGCGACCATACTTCTGCACTATATAATAGTATGGAGAGGATAATGGAGTGTAGTAGTTTCTGGGAGACTGGCCAAGAGTTTGCTGACGTTTTGTTGATTACAGCTTTTGCGGAACCAAAAGCGGAAAAACTTTTAGATATTTGAGCGTCTGCAGATTGTTTGAAGAGTCCAGTACTTGAAAACGTAAAACCTAGGTAGACAAAAGATTTTTTAATTTCTATTGGTTGATCATAGATGAAGAATTGTGAATGTTTTTTCTGGTGCGGGCTCTTATGGAAAATTACAATCTTGGTCTTATTCACATTAACTGTTAGACCATTAATTTCACAGTATGACTGAAGAACATTTATCTTTTTTTGCAAGTCTATGGGGCTGTCTGCTAGTAAGACTAAATCGTCTGCGTAGGCAAGCATAATCACATCGTTAATACTATCAATAGAGACTCCTATAACTGGGAAAATAAAAGTAATAAATTTTTAAGAAAACTCATTAGGCCCTTATGTGATCATTATCAGACCTAGGTGCTGGCATTTTTAATAAAAGTTTCCTTGTTTAATGGGCTTACAAACGGTATATCATTTTCCAGGATTCCTTTTATCTTCGTATGAGAAATTACGTTTTTTTTTTAACAAGAAAACGTGTTCACGAGCACTCAACATAAATAACACACAGTTAATAACAAATAAATTATTCAACAATAATTATTCTTTTTAATTTTATCTTTTATAGAAAAAGAGAAAAAAAATTGACAAAGTTGGGTGTTTTTCAATGTTACACTTTTTCGTGCAGTTTTTGACGATTAACCCTTATGAAATTGCCCTACCTGTCCACCTGTCCTCTTCAACACAGTAATCCTCTTTCTTGTACAGAACTAGTGGACTACCTACGGGTTCTTCATAGACAAACGACTCACGTGGAACCTACACACTAGACTTAAAAGACAAGCAATGACAAAACGTGCGAAACTGCTTTACAGACTTCTTGGACGACGCTCCAAATTACCCATTGAACTCAAACTCTTAATGTACAACAAAATTCTCAAACCTATGTGGACTTACGGACTAGAGCTGTGGGGTTCAGCCAAACCTACAAACGTACGGGCAGTACAGACATTTTCGTCAAAACTCCTTCGACAGATAGCTGTCGCTCCTTTCTACGGTGACTAACCTCACTCTTCACAACGACCTCAACATTCCCTTCATAGACCAACTCGCCAAGTTCCGCACTACTCTCTCGACTGGCTCGAATCCTCTTGTACTGTCTTTCGCTTCCTCTGACATCCCTAATACTCCTCGCCGACTGAATCGCCAGTGGCCCCGCGACTTCCTTGTAGTCTGAAGGCCTAAATCATTATTCTCCTATCTCCGCTGGGTAGTTTCTCTCCTCCTGCTCTCCTCTCGCACCAGTTCATCATACTCTTCATATTTACTGATTGTATACAATGTATACAGATTGTAAATTACAAAATAAATTAGAAAAAAAAAATCACAAGTAAAAATGTTCATAAAATAAAGAAATTAAGGCAGTTTATTTAAACAAGTTTTTTTTTTTTGTAAAGCTAGCCCAATTTAAAATCTCTCACAATTTAAAATAGCCTAGAACGCAAAATGTGGGACACTCTAGGGACACCTCTGGTCTTTAAAATTGTGAAAATCCAATTTAGACAACATTATTTCTTCTTCAACACTAAGACACGTTAAATTTAGACTTAAATCTAAACGAGAATTAAACTCATGGCTATAAATTAAAAAGAAAGAGAATAATTTATTTGCCCTCAAACACATTCCTAATTTTTGCTGACGATTTATTTTATTTTTTGTCTTTATCCTGGAATTGGAGCTGGAATAGAATAAATGATTGTGATTAGAAGTGAATTGGTTGATTTTGATCTCGGATTAGAAGCGTGAGAGATCTGTCTGTGATTGTAAATAGCCAAAACAGGACAGTAAAACGGGGAAAAAATTGCCATTCCAACCAATTGGGAGACAGAGGGGTTTGCCAGGGTTTAACTTTTTTCTTTTTTTTTAAGCTCCCCGAACCCTGGGCATTTACCTACAGAACAATTTATATTTTAGTCAGGATTAAAACCACGTTTGCAATTTAAACGCAATTGAAGGTGCAGGCTTAAAAAAAGAAAAAAGAAAAAAAAAGTACAGTTCAAAGTATAACGTATAACGAGTTTAGGTTTTATTGAGTGAACACACGCAGCAACAGTATTCCAATGATGCAGTGCCAGTGTATGTCTGTGTAGTATGTGCAAACAGGATGGGTGTTGAAGGTAGGCTAGCGGGGCTTGTATAAAGCTCTGATTAAAGGCAAGTACTTTGGATATGCCAGAGCTTGCAGTAACCGTGCAAAAAGGGATTGGAAGAGGAGTAGGAGAGAGAGAGTTTTCGATGAGAATCGAGCAGTCGGGGCAGTGTGTGGAGGTTGCACATAATCTGTATTGCACATGCACGTGGTTATTAGTCAGTCAACAGATCTGCAGCAATAAAAGAGAGCCGAAATAAAAAAAATGCACCCCTTACAACTATCAGGGATTGCCAATGATCCCTTTTTAATGTTGATTGTAACAACCTGACAGGGTGAAATACTTTCTGCCTTTACCCAAATTCCATCATCCGCTTAAAAAAAATAATAAATCAGTTAATTTTACCGAAAGTACCCATCACTTTTAAAAGGAAAATAGATATTTATTTGACACGTTTAAAAAGAAGAGTTTGATTCGCGAGAGCAAAGAATAACAAAAAAAAACATTGAGAAAAAATTAGAGCACAATCTTATTTACTCGGACGATGAAATAAATTAGACTACTTAGGGATTAATAAAATGACTCAAGTCTATTATAATAAAAATTAACCACTGCCATTTGAAATTGAAACCACAATTTATTGAAATAATTGTTTAATTTTTACATATATTTTTTTATTTTTTTTATTTTTATTTTTTGGCATTGGCTTCCGCCATACAGCCAGCATCGTCTAGGTGCTTATCACTAGAATATCACTAGGTACATATTTGCTCAAAACTATTGAATAGTCTTGCTATAATATTTCTATAAACTTTTGTCCTGAAAATAACCGCATCTCCCTGAAAACACAAAACAAATCTCTTGCTTTAAATAATCATTTAGATCGATTCTAAGCTAAATTTCAGGGCGAAAATTCAAGTTGGCTGACCAAAGACTCCAAATAGGAAGTTCATAATCGAAGTTTGATATTTTAATATGCAATTATTTCAAAATTTAATGGTTACAAACTCCTAGAAGGCTTGCGATCAAGTCCTGGGGCCCTTGCCATATGGTTCTTTATCGATTATTAATTTTAATTCTTTGACCAAGGGCTGATACAAAATTTTATAAAATTTACAAAGATCTAAATTTGCAAGAAGCTAGTAAAAGATATGTCTGTGATGAGAATAAGCTAAGGTTTATGTCGCTTATAATGAAGGTTAGAGGGGAGTTGTGTACTATTAAATTACTCTGTGACCCGGACAACTGATCGGCATAAGTGTTCGCTTTGTAATATGTCGGCTGTTGAGGATACATATCATTTTATGGCCGTTTGTCCAGTTCTTAGTGGATTTCGGCGGAAATGCTTTGGGATGGATGTGCGATGGTTAGGGCACAGTTTCTATTGTGTCTCAATAATAACGACTGGCAGGCATTATATAATTACATAATATTAGCACTAAAATACAGGAGAGAATTGGTTTTGGAGTTCAATTATTGAAGTTTTCTTGGAACCCCCACACTAGACTTAAAAGAACAGAACTGAACAGACGCTATCCACTAGTTAAAAGACTCTTAGACGACAGATCAAAACTCTCTCTGGACAACAAAAGACTGATCTATACTTCTATTTTGAAACCCATCTGGGCGTATGGAATAGAGCTGTAGGGTTCAACCAAACGCTCCAATCTCTAAAGGATTCAATCTCTTCAATCTAAAATACTTCGAACTATTGAACACGCTCCTTTTTATGTCTCTAACCTGGACTATACACACTGACCTTAACATTCCTTTTGTCACACAAGTTGCTAAAACAAGATACAGAAAACTCCACTTCAACCTGCTCCACTTCTCATATAAATCCTCTAGCTCCAAAATCTTTCTTCAAGAACTCTTCCTGACAACCCGACAAGACGTCTTTAAAGACAGTGGCCTCGTGATCTCCTCTCCAGTGAAGAGAGCGACTAACCATCTAATATTTGGGAGTGTTACCACTGTGTAACTTCTCCACTCGTATACTTCTGTTATGCAATGTTACTCTGTTATCACTGTTACTTATACTAACGCGCTGATAGTAGTAAAAATAAATGCAAAAAAAAAAAAAATATTGAAGTAAGCTTTCCACTACTTAAAAGACTCTTAGACGACAGATCAAAACTCTCTCTGGACAACAAAAGACTGATCTATACTTCTATTTTGAAACAGAAGAATTTGTGTAATTTTTAATTTTTTGTATTCAGGGAGACTTTTGTTTTAATATAGCAACATCTCGGCAGATGGACTGATGTCCATGCCTATATTGTTTGTAATGAGATACAATAATATTATTTTATATACATAGAATTATTAATAAACATTATTATTATTAACTCCTAGAAAAAGCGGACTATTCAAAAACAACTTTAACAATTTTTTCCTCTTTTTCTACAAAAGTTCAAAATTCTGTCTAATCATATATAAGAGTAATTTATATCGCAAAAACGCTGATTTAAATAGATTTTTAAGAAAACTTTGTCAATAATGGGCAATTATGTTTTCATAAATTGTTCTACTTCTTCTTTTGGTACAATTTCTGTGAGATCGACTCAAAAGTGTTGCATATTTTTAATGTACGTGCAAATTATACAACGTAAAAGTTTAAAATGTGATTTAAGTTTCAGTAGAATATCTTATGTACTGTTTTATGTATAAAATAAGTTAATATGATGAAAAACAAATTCAAAAATCTACCATAAACTATACATTTAAAAACTAGACAAGTTGTTACTGACACTGGTACCTATCGTTCAAGTACTATCAAACATTCACATTTTCTCGAGTAATTTACAAGTATCGATTAAAACTATTGTTACACATTTCTTACGTATCATTTTGTCTCAAACCTCATCTTAACCAACCAAAGAAACTAAACATACCAAAAGTGACGAACGTAATCAATACCAAATACCCAAAATTCCGCGATTCACTAGCTCAACATCACAATCCTCTCATCAAAATTTAACCACAACTTGGCACTCAATACGACCAAAAAAAAAGGTCGTCAAGGAACTGGGTTAATGGGTTCATCTTGGAGACAATCAACAGGTCTCATTAGTGCCTAATGGCTATTATTTTAATTTTAAGTTGTTGCCTAATTCAATAAACTTTTGTCTGTTAAGAACATTTCACTTAACTTGAATTGCTCTTGCGGTAGATGTTGCACCAAACCTGAGCCTCCTCTGAAGAATTCTTTTAATCATTTTAGTTCAACTAACTGCACAGTATCTAGGTTCTTATTTTTGTTAAAAAAGTACCAGATTTGAAGTAAATCATATGGAGGAGCGAAGTATAACAGCTTCATCTTATGAAAGCATATATTGCGTAACAAAGTCTGTAAAAGAAGGCAGACCCTATTAGCATTTTCTTTGGAAATGCACTTCCTATGGAGAGAATACAGATCTCTCTCCGTAGTAATTGAATACGCAAGTACAAAAGCGGTTGAATTCTTCTCTGTAATATTCCACGATGTGGTTGAAGGTTTTCCAAGTACACTAAACTTGAATGATGAGTACGTTCTACAGACACCACATTAGAATGTGCAGAGATGGAGTCAGTGGACAGCTGTCCGGCTATACACGTCAATTGCTCGTACGTATGTTATACTGTGGGCTGAACCTTCTCGCTTCAAAATATTCAATAGACCAACAAGGTCCCTCCAGTCTGCTATTTAAGTATGGTCCCTCACTCAATCCTACAGATTTCCAACCCCCTTTACCCATCTTTCAAAACTTATACTACAGAAAGTCTCTGCTTACTCCTTTCTATAGGAACAATCATCGATCGGTCATCCCATCCCTGACCCACCCTGAAATCCTCCTGCAGAACTTTGCACAACAATAGTACTTAATTAATTCTACGCCAAATGACCGCGTTAAACACACTCACATATTCAAACCGAATAATAACAATAGAAAACCTTCCAGATGGTAGGGACAGCCTCAAAGTAACGCGTATCTTCTCCGTTAATATTAAATTACGATCTTTCTGGTCCAAGGTAGCTCCACAGGTAAAGGAAACGTCCGTCATCCTAACTTGAATGGATTAATATGTGCTTTAACAATAATTAACCTTAGTGCTAACCATCTAGTGGCAATATTATCTAGTCATATTGCCAGATATTTGCCCAGACTTATCTTCGCTTGAAACAGCACCGACTTTTGTTCAAAACCTTGCTCTGCAGTCCATCTCGCACAAAGGTTCCATAAAAGCGCCATAAAAAGTGGTTTAGCTCTTTGCTTGTCAGGAGTGGCGTAGGTCTTCCATCACCAATCTAATAAACAACCTACCTCTTCTTCGACCCACCTACTCAGTTAAATTTCTTGGATAACTCCATTCTAGTGCGCAAATAGAATTTTCTAAACTTATTAATAATATTACTTGATGAAACAAATTCCTAAAGGGAATTAACCAGCCTGCAAAATAATGGTATTGATTAGAAATGAAATCATTCAATCCATTATCAATGATGGAGGAAGGTCCACTATGTTACAACAAGCGGTATCTGTTGGGGAATTTAATAACTACTAACCATTAGTAAATTACAATTCGCCGTTTCATATGGAAAAGATGTGAAGAGCAAAACTCGTTCAGCTCAATATTTAATTTTTATTTTATAATATTTTAGAATTTAAACGACATTGACGAAAGTTTATTTCCATATAAATTTCATTCTGCTATAAATTGAATTACCTTGCACTTTACGTTCATTAAATTGTTTTAATTTAGCAGTAAACGAAAACAATAAAGATGCATTTTTATTAGGGAATGCACACTACTTGAAAAGTTATGTAAAAAAAACAGAAGTATGCAACTCATTTAGGTTCGCTTACGAAGATTGTTTAAACAATTTAAATTTTGAAAAAATGGTTTTAAAAACAAACTCTGTCATCGCAAGACAAATTCACTCAAACTGAGTTTTTTTCCTCAAATTTTCAGAAGTTTCTCCAACAAAGATTAACAGCTTCCTTTATATTCAGATTATTAACAAGAGTGGCTATACTATAAATGTACATCGACCGCTATCAGAAAATATTTTTTCCATTACCTTTTTGCTCTTTTGATTAATTTGCTTTAAATATTTTATAATATTGATTTTTCATCAGCAGAACGGGTTTTTGGTAACATGAGTCTGAAAACGTAATATTGTTTGGATGAGGCGAAAATCTAGTTTATATTGTATATTCTATCTATTGGTACTACTAAGTGGGAAACCGACGTGAGGTTTTATTTGATGAACCTCTTTTCATGTAAGTCTTAATGACTTGAGTTACGTTTTTTATTTGAAGTTTTCGAAAACGGATGATTTTTTGTCTTTAAAATTTAAAAGCACATTACCACATGTGTGGATCTATAACTCTTAATTGATCCACTTTCAGGTGGGGAAATATATTTTAAGGGCCCGAGAATCTTCAATATTTAGAAATTATTTTAGGAAGCGGAGGCGAGTGTTGGTCTAGAGTTTATGTTCCGTTGTAAGTGGGAGATCTCCAGTTTGAATTCTGCGTATAACAACTTTTTATTTATTAGAAAACATATAATGAGCTTCCGCCTCCCTGAAAAAATAGGCGAACACTTCATTTTTCTTTAGTTCACTTTTTTAAGAAGCAGTGTGCTATACAAAAATAAAAAGATTGCAGCAAAGCTGATGATTAGGGAACGGATTCGTATGTATTTACATATTTTTTTCTAGGCAATTTACAGACTTTTTCAACTAGAAGTATTCATACTGACACTCTTTAAGCCGTTTGAGTCTACTTTTATTTCACATATTTCCACATATTTGGATGTTATCGCATATTTGATTAAAATAAATAAATATTTCTACATATTTAATCAAAATATGTACATATTTTTCATTTTGGGCATATTTTCATAATTGGGAGGTGGTTGACAGACTGTAGGGCTGTGAATCACAGTGGTTAAAAAAGTGTTCTTAAAAGCACCAAGTCGCATTAAAATGCTAAAAGATCTCTATCCAGACTTGTGCCTTCCACCAGAACCAATATTGACAAGATGGGGTACTTGGCTGGAAGCAGCTGAGTATTACTATGAAAACTACAATAAAATCAAGAATGTCCTTTCACATCTCGAAGACGAAGCAGTAGCGATAAATACAGCCAAGTCTTTATTCGAGAAACCTAATTTAAGGAACGAACTTGCATTCATTTCTGAGAATTGCGTATTTCTTGCACAAGCCATTACCCAACTTGAGTCCCAAAATGTTCGACTGACAGAATACGTGTCCAACGCTAAAAAAGTCATCGAAAAGGTGGAAGGAATACCTGGGAGTAAGGGAGATCTGATCAGATCAAAACTGGTAGAAGTACTGAGCAAGAACAAATGGTGGGAGACCATCTGCCAGATTTCTGATATTATCAGTGGAACAGAAGTCACCTCAGAACATCGTGAACCCTTTACAACCAACGAGATAACTTCTTTCAGCAAGGCACCTATCTGTAGATGTTGAACGATCTTTTAGTCGTTACAAGTCCATCTTACGCCCAGATCGTCGTCACTTTACGTTCCAACATTTGAAATTTCATGTGGTTGCAAACAATTTCGAAGAGTGAAGTTTTCAAAATTGAAAATTTAACACATCTTTTTATAAACAGTGAAAATATTCTTTGTTGTATAAATCATTATAACTTGTAAAAACAAATTATTTTGTTCCTAATAAATTATTATAAATTGTAAAAATGTTCTTTTCTTGTATAAATAATTATAACTTGCCCCCCCCAAAAAAAATTCCATTTTAATAAAAAAAAATGTCCATTTTACTTAAATATTCCAGAAAATATTTTAAGAAAATCACATATTTTCCACATAATTTACGAAAATAAATGCATATTTTAGTTAAATATTTGGCATTTTTGAATACATAAAAATCCGTTCCTTACTGATGATTAAGAAATGGAAGCTAAATTTATTTGAATCTCTTATTTTAGTTCAGTTAATCTGAAGCATTCAAATCTCTTAATACAGAAATAAATTTTTTTAAAAAATACAGATTTCTGTCAACAAAAATACAAACACCACTATGAAAAAGAGGAGTTCAATGTACCCTAGCTAGACAGCCTAGTTTTGTTAATGGGCACAAAATTTGTTCCGATTGTTAAAAAAAATAATAATAATCTACGATAAAAGTGGACAGCTTTAGTGTGTAGTGCCAGTTCAACACTTTATATTTTAGCCGGAGTTATTTATCATTTGCGTTTCTGGATGTTTATAAAATACTCTCTATTCTTGTTCTATTTATAAATTGAATTGGCGTTGGTTTACTTTTTTGTTCGGTATTCAATTTTAACTTCAATAGGCGAAAAATATTTGATTTCTACTTCTTTGTAAGAGTACAGAAGCTCTTATTTATTTATTTATTTTTTCTTATTTTTAAGATGTCTATAGTTATTTACAAAGTCTTCTAGAAGAATGTTGCCTTACTAACGGATTGAATGATGATACTGAAAGGCTAAAGGAAGGTTTAGGTCTGTCTGAAAAGTTATACTGAAGACATAGAAAGAAGCACTAACCATTGAGCAAAGAATTTAATATTGCAATATTAGTTTCTTTTGAGATTTGGTTCAGGAACCAAGAAGGTTTTTCATACACGTATTTTTATGAATAAATATTTTGTTGTTCAGGAAGATTATAGCATTTTATATTTAGAAATTTTTAAGTTGACGAAATGTACGTTAAATATTTGATTCCTACTTCTTTATAAGAGTACAGAAGTTCGTAGAGCATTTGTTCAGATTGAATGATGCCGAGATGGAAACGACCTCATAGTTTGATAGCGTTGCAATCACTATCTCGCATATGAAACCTTTGGCATAGTTAAGGCCAGAGAATATTAAGACATCTAACGGTATTCTGTTCAGTTCTATTCTCGTAAGTCTTGTGTGGAGGATTCCATATAAAATGTTTGTCAGTTTAAGGTCCTAGGTGTCGCACTTACGTTAATAGCTTGAAAAAAAAAAAAAAAAGAATTAGGCAGAGGAAGATAGAACGTACAGTGACGCGTCTTAGATTGAAGATTACATTAATGATTCTTGGCATGATTAACCTAGACCAATTGTTCAGACTGAATGATGTCGAGAGGGAAACGGCCTCATAATTTGACAGCGTTGCAATCACTATCTCGCATATGAAATCTTTGGCAGGTTAAGGCATCAGAATATTAAGACATCTAATCGGTAAATCCCTGGTTTACACGGGAAAGCCAGGTGTTCTAGAAATTCAGGAGCATGCTACCAATAAGCCTATTCGGCTATACGAGATGTGCCTGTGAGGATTCTAAGTAATATCTCATGTTACTATAAATAAGTAAGTAAGAAAGACAAGAACTAACAGACTCTGGTGGTCCGAATATAAAAACTAAAGGACAATTTTTAAATTTTGAAAGGGCTGAATCAGTTAGAGTTCTAGGAACAGCAAACCCGAACTGGCTATTTGGACTCCATAAGACCATTTACAATCGCTCTTTAAGGTCATCCACAGAAGCTGCCCGTTAATGGGAGTTAGGTTTCTTGTTGCGCCCTTCTTAGTGAGAGCGGTCCCATCATTTCAAGTTTGGTAAGATGCTGACGTAGATTGCGCATAACTCTACAAAAACAGGGTCTTTCTCTGGAGATCCTCTTGAGATTTAAAGTTCAGTTGGCAATTAAGTGCAACAATTACTAGTATAAATTTCCTACGAAGAACGGTACAGGCGAATCCATTAACTTAACATGGGTTGAGTAAATAACTTCGTTGTCACCAACATATTGTTTCCAATTGCAGCGCGAATAGCCATGCATCAAAAAAGCTTTTGAAAGAAGACAGTCATATGACTGGCCTAAGAGACGTCCAAGAATGGGTTGAATCGATCCAATTGAAGAAGTTTCCAGGATTCTACTCAGACTTCTAAACTGGAGAACAGAAAAAAAACAGCATTCGCTAGTGAAACCTTCCCCACTCATGCAAAAAACTTAAAAACATGGTGAGAACTTATTTCTAACACATTATCTCCAGTTGTTTTCATTTACAAAACATTTACTACAATTCGAGGATAGCTTTTCTAAAGAAAATTAACTTTACACGAATATTTTGTAAATAATTTAAAATTCTTTATTTACACTGCGATAAGCTGCTTCCATCTTTTAAACTGATTTTCTGATGTCTTTGATCCAGTTTTGTTCCACTAAAAAACCCAAACGCCTGCTTTTTGAACCGTTCAAACATTTGTAAGCCCTATTAGAGTATTTCTTTACCCTTAGGCAGACACTTTTAGATTCCCTCAGTCAGACTTGTTTACTCTTAAAATCATTAAACTGGAGTCCTTTAATAAAATGCTGAAGAAAACCAAACGCAAAAATACTAATGAGACGCCTTTTGCACTAAAAGCCGTTATAATAATAATAATAATAATAAAAGAAGGATAATGAGATAATTTTTTTTTGAAGGCGTTAGAAGCGAAGTATTTTCTTATTTATAAAGCGAAATATTTTTTGTGGGATTAAAATTCTGTTTAGTAACATTGAAGTCACTTACTCAGCTTTTTTGAATAAAACAACGTTGATCTTCTCCTACTTCAAATGCTGTTGCATTTTTAATCTGCCAGCCTCATCATTAACCAAACTTATTCACCTTAGTAGACATGTTTGCCGGGCGGTTTAATATAAATCACTTTTTATTTTCCCTTTTTGAAATATTTGTTACGTTCTAGTTACAACAGAGATTCTTATTTTTTTTAAAAAAAGTTTAGGATTTTAGAAAAAGGATATAATAATAGTTCTTATCTATTTTTTATTCACTTTCGCGTTTTTTTGGGGGGGCCAGGAAAATTTATCATGAAAGAACAATATGACTTACTTTTTGTTAATCTATCAATAGTTCGCTGAGTACACCACGTACTGAAATATAGATATTTGACTTGTTGGCCACCCCTGTCCTAAACGATCCTATCTAATCAAAAACCTTATTTTTTTTCATGATCATTAATTAAATATAAATAATTATTATCTTCTCGACCTAAATGGGATAAAGAGTTTCGAGATTTCTGAATGTTCTATTCTTGTTTATTACAGGAATTCAGTGTCTGAAAACAATAATTACAACGCAAAATTTAGCAGCTGAATGTTATAAAAAGTAGCCAATATATTCTAAATGCATTTAATTTACAAAATGCAATGGAATGAATCGATCACCTTGGCATTTTTCATTTTACCTTGATTTCGGGATGTTTTATGATGAGTAACTGCATTGCTGACCTTTTTATTTTATTTATTTATTATTTATTTTTTTTTATTGTTCTTCATTTTATTTTATACACGTCTTCATTTTTATGTTTTATTTTATTAACAACAAATTCTATAAATTGCATTATTTTATATTTAATATCATAAACACTAACGTTACGAAATCAAAATTTATAGTATTTACTCTCAGACGGATAATCCTCCCTCCCATCATCTTGAACCAAACTCCTACACCAACTGTGGACAAAGTGCGCTACCTTGGACTGCACCTAGACAAACGGTTGGCATGGAATCCCCATACTAGACTGAAAAGACAATAAACTAACCAACGCTACAAAACTTCTCACCAGACTACTTGACAAACGTTCGAAACTTAACCTACATAACAAAAGACTCTTAATATCCACTGTTACTGCGACCTATTTGGTCATACGGCATCGAAGTATGGGGATCGACTAAGCGTTCCAACTCATATCGCGCCTCCAGACATTACAGTCAAAAATACTTCGTAAACTTCTTAACGCTCCGTTTTATGTATCTAACCTCACTATCCATAATGACCTTAAAATTGCTTTCATTACAGATCTTGCTAACACTCGTTTTCTCAAATTCATCATTCCTCTACAGCAGCTCATCCTAACCCTCTCATAGAACACCCATCTTCCTCCATATTATCTGGTAATCTTCTAAGGAGATTGAAGAGAAGATGGCCTCGTGATCTACTCTTATCGTGAGAGCAGTGTAACAAGAGCCCGTTACTGGAGTGACACCACTGGGTGTCTTCTCCACTCGTGATTTTCACGAATTCTTTTTTATCAGGTACCATATTTGGTTGTTGCAACAATCGTTGCAGTTGTTAATTACAATAAAAGATCCTTTAAAAAAAATTAAATAATTTTTTTCCCAAAAAGAATCTGTTGAATAGAATCTACGTGGGTTCCAAAAGGTGACCTAATCTGTAAATAAGTCGTTTTTTGAACCTACATAAAGTCCATTTAAAAGGATTTAAATAAATTCAAAATTTAATTTGAGATCTACTTAGTTGTGATCGTCTAACTCTGAGGACACAACTCTCAGCTGGGTCTCAGAGAAAATTGTCATTTACTTCCAACAGTTAATTTAATTACATCTTCTTTATTACTATTTGTACGTTGTTAAAACACAGATTGGAATTACATGAGATGGACTATAATTTTTGTGTATTTTTATCAAACTACCTCATCACTGAACTCTACATTTATAACATAATAATATATTTCAAATATTTGAACGACTCACTTGAAATAACTTAAATGCCCGCCGATAAAATGAAGTTAACATGTGAGATAGACAATACTGAAGACATAGTTTTGTAGACCACAGCCCTTATTGTTAGTCTTAACCTAACAGTGTCTATATTTACTTGCACAATCCTCTGGCTGATTGAGGTGAATTTCTGTCAACAAGCAAACATTCTGTTTCTAAACAAGCACCATACACAAACACTGTACACTTGCTGCTCATGCAGTAAACGCCACCAATTATTTTGTTTATGAAGTAGTACTGTTCGTGTATTTGTTAGTTGTAACAAAAAATATTTGTTTTATCCCCTGCTAATTTCATAACTTTTATTTTTAAGTAATTTTTTTTTATCTTTTAATGATTTAAGGCGCGTCAACATCTGAGGATATTGGCGCCTGCAGCTTTTATTCAGTGCACTACCGGTCTCAAGACAGTGTTGCCACGTTACAGACTAAGTAAGCTGTGAGAAGCTCCTAGGAAGAGAAAATCTAAGGGCTAGCAGCTGGATTCGAACCCGGGACTTCCGCGTAGGAATCTAATCCTTCCCTTTTTTTAGCTATTCATTTAATGAGGTCACAGGCGCAACAAAAATTATAAATTCTTTAAAGTATTTAAAGAAACTTTTAAAACATTCCTCTTCATATGAAAATACTTCTTGATGGCTGCATTGTCACACCGATGGATATCCAAAGATGTTAGCGATTTCGTAACTCGGGACCCAGGAGATTGTTTTCCAAAAAAAAATAATATATTTACATACAACTGGGCGCCACGGTAGCCGAGCAGTTAGAGGCGAGACCTGCGAAGCTAATATGTATTGTAGTACTGGGTTCGATCCCCCGGTCTTAGGCCTTGGATTAAATTAGATTAAATTAGGGTGGCCTCAAGGCCTGCGCCACCGCGACCCCTATGGATCTATTGTGGCTCCCCGGCTTTAGAGCTCACCCTCCAGACCCGTCCGTTTAATCAGACTCTTAATTCTGGAGAGTGGCTCCTGGGTAAAGCTCTCAGGCCTTGGTTTTTCCTCCCCGAGAAATAACATCCTTAGCCATACGAGCCCCTCACACTGACACAACACGTGCAGTGCCGTTTCTTCCTCTTCCTGACAGAACCTACAAAGGCTATCATCTGCCAGGCCCATGCGATGCATGTACTTTCTGAGCCTGCAGTGGCCCGTTAATAGGCCTACAATTATCTTTATAGCCCCACGGCCTTGACGGATTAATTCTGCGGTCAGCCTCGGCGAATAGCCTCTGATGAACTCCTTCGCCTGTCGTAGCCCAGTGGTGGCAAGCCACCACTCCTGAGCCTTACTCTGCACCCATGCATTGATGGCCGCAGACTTAACACATTTCGAAACCCCAAAGCAGGGCTCCGGGCCAACGAAGTGTCCCGCAGAGCCTTCCCGGGCCAATAAATCTGCCACTTCGTTCCCCTTGTGTCCTGAATGACCAGGTACCCAAACTAGAAAGACCATATTCTGGTCACTAATTTCTTTCAGGGCACCCAGACAGTCCCAAACCAGCCTTGAATTGACCTGGTAGGAACTAATTGCCCGTAGAGCAGCCTGACTATCCGAGAAAATTACGACCTTAGAGTTAATAATTCTTCGCCCTTTAATCTCGGTAGCACAGAACCTAATTGCAGCTAGCTCAGCCTGAAAAACTGTAGCTAGTTTTCCTAGGCTAACCGAAAAGCTACATTTCGGTTTCGCCCCGTGCACTCCCGCTCCTACTCCCTCTTCCAACTTGGAGCCATCTGTGTACCACATTGAATCTCCCACAACTGGGGGTCCACTTTTCCAAGCCTCCCGGTCCCCAATACAGACTTTGAAAGGCTTATTGAAGTTATATTTGGGAGTCATGTGTCTTAGGCCTTGGATTTTATTTAATAGTTAATAAAAGGAATTTACAGTAAAGTATGTTTGCTAGTCGCCTCCGTTCACGACACCTAATTGGTAGTTGGACGTTAAGCCCCGCCTGAAAATATACATACAACAAAATTTAAATATTTATGGCTACAATATTTGTAATAGAAGAAAATAAGGGCGCAAAATAGAGCTAAAGTACAAAATGTGTGGAGATAAGTTAGGAAAATGTGTAGGTGCGTGCGTACGTGTGTTTGGGCAAGTGGGTGGGCGGGAAATGAATTACTGGGAGAGCCAGCCAACAACCAGTAAATAGGCCCAAGATTAATGTTCTAAACTCCAGGCCTGGACTACCTGTTGACTTCTCTATATCACCTTGTTGCGCATCACTTGGCCAAATCTCATTATTATGCCAAAAATATTCAACTTTTATTTTATCTACTCGCTTATATATTACCCGAATATTTGGTTATTTATGGTATTTGTATTATGGGAAAAGATCTAGTATGAATTCTCGTACAATCTTTTACTGGCATTTTAAAATCTAAATGTTCTTAAAAACTTCAAATTTAGTTCAATACATTAGTTACTTTTAATAACTAATGCCTAATTTTTCTGGCAGGCTTTTCCAAACTAAGGAATCACCAAATAGGTATTGAGGTAGGAAGGGACTCACATTAACCATTCGATAAAATCCAAGGCCTAAATCGAACGTAATATCACAATGCATCTTAGCTTTGCGGGCAGGTCCACGTTAATAGGTGGACATTTAGAGAGAAAAAGACTCATCTTTCTCACATTAGAAACCCATTAAAAATCAAATTTTACCAAAAAAACTGCGAAACTTACACAATAAATAGAATTCTTCTAATTTGGTTACTGGTTATCTATCGTTCATTGTCATTTTACTTCAGGAGATAGGGTAGTGGAGGAGACACCATACTACATGTCCTTCCTTGTCGCCTAGAAATTCAAGGAAGATTTAGAAGAATTCCAGGAAGGCCTGGGGTTGATGGAGAAAAATATCTCCAAATCTCTCCCACATTGCTGTAAGATGAGATGTAGGTTTGTTTGTAAATAATTTAAAAATCCAGAGGTTTCGATAAAATTCAGAATTATTAATATAGATAAGTGGTAACGCGTAGGACTTACACGTCGTTAGTCCCAGTTTCGAGTCCAGGCTTTGTCATTCTTAAGTTTTCTCTTTCCAACAGCCTCTACATCGTCTTTTTGGTGCCCTACCTTAATTAGCAATACAAAATTTGATGTGAACACTAAAATGGCTTTCGCTTCTCAACATACTATAAAGTTAAAAGACAAAAATACATTAATAATAATAATAAAATAAATTAATAATAAAGTAAAAAATAATAAAATAAAATAAGAAAAATAAAGGAAAGGGATTAGCTATGCGGTTAGTGTATTGGATTCCCATGCGGAGATTCCGGGTTCGAATCCACCTGTTGGCCCTTAGATTTTCTCTTCCTAGGAGCTTACTGTCCGGTGATGGACTTGCCTGTAACAAGAGAATACTATTCGGAGGCTGGCCGCCGTGCACTGAAAAAGCTCCAGGCGCCAATAACCTCAGACATTGACGCTCCTTAAATCATTAAAAAAATAAAATAAGATAAAATGAAAGAAAGTAAAATCTTCAATAAAGTAGAAGGTCCGATGTGTTCACGTACACCTTTATAGTAATGTCCTAATGGAAGGACACTAAAACTCTGGTATATTTAATAATAAACTTGCAGGTTGTTATATATTTCAGCCGAAACTTGACTACTAGAAAAGACGATAATAGCAAAAGAGGATACCATCTTTGAGTTCTCAGGGACATTTTGGTACTTAATCAATTTTTTTTACTGCAGAGTTCAATTTCCAAAAATGTTCCTATTCTAGAAGTTCGAGAATGCAGATAACTCCTCCTTTCGAATCTACTTGTTAAAAGCTAACAAAATATCAAAAAGTTTCTACGAATTACAGCTTGATAACAAACCAAAACTTACCACTTTTTCTCCTTCCGAGGACTGTAAAAAAATATATTTCAAAAAAATTTAGTTTCGAAAAGCGTTGAAGAATAGTCCAGCTTCAACTCATAAAGGACAGTGTACCCAATTTAATATCGTCGCGCTAATCACGTCGTTTTTGTTCGTCATACGTAATATAATGACTATAGTCAAAAAAAGAGAGTAACATCCGATGTGATTATTGTATGCGAGCGAAATTAATGCACGAGCATTATCTCTTCCTATCAGCTAGAGAGCGTTAGCGCTAGGATGAAGGGCAGCGGGGGGGAGGATGTATAGT